>NW_028270144.1:6416275-7046692 GCF_037043375.1 Chiloscyllium plagiosum
TGAAGACTGAGCCAGAACCTGGAGATTTGACACCAGCTCAGGCCCTCCATGAACAAGGGCCTCAGGGGATACCTACCTCACTCCACAAGGTCACTCGGTGTATCTGTCCACCCAAGCTGCAGAAATAGAGCCTGCATCCAGAGATAATTGAAGGATAAGGAGGAAAAATGCCAGTCTAAACACAATTGGTGGTGTGTTTCACCAGAGTAAATAATCTGCACTTTTCCAACTACGTATTCAGTTGAACTGTTCTAATCTAACATCTCTTATTGTCATACTGTCACAATGGGTGGAAGTTATCTGAGGTAAATGATCAGAGCATCTTCAACCAGTGAAAGCACACACTGCTTTGTAATTAGCACACCTCTGTCATAACCAGGTAGGTGTGTGACAGAAGATGAGTCAGTGAACAACACACTGATAAATTGGATATTGAAGTCAAGCTGCTGCAGGTTATCCTAGAGGCACTGAGAGTGATGATAAGGCCTAAGGGAGGAGCCAGCATTGATGTGTCACACTGCTGCTTAAGCCTGTGTGTTAAAGTCCCACCAGCAAATTGGATGCAAGTGCAGTGGCATTGCCTGATAATCCACAGAAACACAATGCTTCAGGAAGATGAAGGTGCCCACTACAGCTTTGGTGGTTCCATGTGAAGTGAAGGGAAGGATCACTGCTGTGACAGCTGTGTTCATTGAGACTGGAAACAGAGAATCCCAACTGGACAGGAGCTGCTAGGTTTATGCAGTGAAGGTTTTGAAGTGTTGAGTATTTCAATCGGGTGGGGTGTAATTGGGAAGATCAAACTAACCCTGGTGAGCAGGATAATTAATGAGATGTAAATGCATGTATCCAAACTCCTGGGTACCTGGAGGTTAGAATTTGATCTTGCCATCTAAGGAGAGAGGATTTAAGTGCAGCAGTTTAACTCGACAGAGAGAATCTGATTGTTGAACTCTTTCCCAAATAAATCACAACACACATGTCATTGTGGTTAATGCCTCAGTAAGGGGATCATTTTGCTGGAGACTTGTCAGACTATCTCGCAATTTGTCCAGGTTTCATTAAGATTTTAATGTAACGGGTCCCTTAGTAAACCTTGTCTTTCTTGCCTCCTATAATCTTCAGGGCTGTTTGGTGATGTAAGTGAGGTATAGAACAAAGGTTCTTTGGAGAGAGTAAGGACTGCAGATGCTGGGAGTCAGAGTTAATAGATGTGAAGCTGCAAAAGCTGAAAAGCCCATCCTGACAAAGGATTATGGCCTGAAACATTGACTTTCCCGCTCCTCAGCTGCTGTCTGACTTGCTGTGCTTTTCCAGCTCCATAACAGAAGTTCTTTGCTCTTGAATACATAGGGAGATTTGACATGATACCTTCAAACATTTCTCACATCATAGTTCCCGGCCCTGACTCTGCCAAATTTGTTGAATGAGACAAAGGAACATAATAGTACATCTAACTGTTGAAAACAGGCCTGGACATAAAAGGAAAAAGGAATGAGAAATGAAGCAACTGAATAAGGGAAAACTGAGAGCCGAAAAGATTACAAAATTGTTGGGATTATTTCATTGCTTCTGTCTGGCATTCACAGGCTAATAATGACTGCAAAATAGGACCAGTATCTGTTTGGAAAAATAACTATTGTCCTCTTAGAGTATTCACTGGCTGGTGTGGTCTATCTTTGCTGTAATGCCTTTATATGTAAGGTTTGTGGGAATCATTAAACAAATAGATCACCTTTAACAGTATTTTTACAGTGTGGTTAATAATGCAGCTGGCTTCATTTCAAAACTATCTGAGGTTAAACATCACTGTTCACAAACCTGGTACCATATCTGACCCGGAGATGAGCTGCTTCTTGCATATTCAAACTATCATTCTGGCTAGCGACTTTCACCTCTGACTTCACTCTGTTTAATCGTATCTACTCCTGCTGAAACACACATTCATGCCTTGATTTTACCTCTCGACGTGACTATGCAGGCATATTTCTGTCCAAATTCCACGTTCTAATGTCTTCAAACTTTTAGCTATTCAATATTCTGCTGCCAAGATCCTAACTCACACCATGTCCTGTTTACTCACCATTCTTGTGTCTGATGATTTGCATTAGCTCCAGTTAAACAATGGCACAACTTTAAAGTTGCCAGCCTGGTTTTCAAATTGCTCAGTGCTCTCACCTACCCCTCTCACTGTTGTAATCACCTTGTGCCCTGTAATCCTCTGAGTCAGAGTCTTTGAGGTCTTACAGCACAGAACAAAGAACAAACTGAACAAAGAAAATTTACAGCCCAGGAACAGGCCCTTCGCCCCTCCAAGCCTGAACTGATCCAAATCTACTGTCTAAGCTTGTCGCCCAATTCCTAAGCATCTGTATCCCTCTGCTCCCCACCTACTCATGCATCAGTCCAGACGCACCTTAAATGAATCTACTGTGCCTGCCTCTATCACCGCTGCTGGCAATGCGTTCTAAACACCCACCACCCTCTGTGTGAGGTCCTTGCCGCGTGTATCCCCCTTAAACTTTCCACCTCTCGCCTTGAAAGCATGACCTCTCATTATTGAATCCTTCAGCCTGGGAAAAAACTTATCTCTGTATACCCTTCATGCTTTTGTAAACCTCAATCAGGCCCCCCTCAATATCCCTTTTTCTAATGAAAATAAACCTAACCTATTCAACCTCTCTTCATGGCTAGCACCTTCCATACCAGCAGAAATCCCTTTGGCTCATCAAGTCTGCACTTGCCAAAAATGACCAGTTAAGTATTCCAATCCCTCCTTGTCTACTAATCTCCACTTGAAATAGCTTGACAGTATTGGGCACACGGTGACGCAGTACCAGAACACGGGTTTGATTCCACTCTGGGGTGAGTCTCTGTGTGGAGTTTGCACGTTCTCCCCGTGTCTGCGTGAGTTTCCTCCAAGCTCTCCAGTTTCCTCCCACAGTCCAATAATGTGCAGGTCAGGTAGATTAGCCATGAGAAATACAGGTAGGGGAGGTGGGTATGGGAGGGATGCCCTTTGGAGGGTCAGTTTGGACTTGATGGGCTGAATGATCTGCTTCCACATTGTCAGGATTCTATGATTGTATATCTGTGGTCCCCTCATCCTGACCTCATGACCAAACCTCATCTTGAACATTCCACCTCCAGCAGCTCTGCCTCCAGCAGCTAAGGCCCGAAACTCTGAAATTCCTTCCTTAAATCGTTGTCTCTATACCTGTATTCTCTCCTTTAAGATGGTCCTTAAAAAACACCTCTTTGATCATGCTTTTGGTTTTCAGTGTTAATATCTTTTTAATGTGGTCTTAACATCATATTTCCATTGTGGGCAATTACACTGTCTCTCTGATGTCTGAGGGGAGTTCCTGGTGTGAGAACCTGAAGAGACAGGACTCCCACTCTCACAATGGCTTTTTGATTGTTTGAAATACTGCAGTGGTCTTGGGCCTAGGGGGAGTAGATTGGGTTTTCCTTGGGAGTTGAGAATGGTTTTGTTGGACTTGTGGACTAGCAGAAACAATGCTGTGATTATGAAGCAGAGGGTGACTAAGCTCTCGACTGTTCAGGTCTTTTTTATCCTTAAAATGTTCGCGTCAGTGAAATAAAGAGCCACTGAACTGGAACCTTCAAACATTCAGTGGGTATTTTTCTGCTTTACATTGTGTTTCATTCCTCTGTTCAACATCTTGGATAGTTTATCATATTAAAGCTACTATATAGCCACAAATGTCAATGTTGTTATCCAGAGCACTAACCTGTGTTAGATGTAAGGCTTGTAAACTATGGAAGCTTTTGTCAGAACTGATCAAAGCCACTGTGGTAAACTCTGATCAGTTCCACAGACCCTGGAACTGAGGCAGACTACATCTTGAAGACACGGTATTGGTGCTAGAGTGTATCTCAGGACTCGTAGGAATAACGGGAATCTCCACCTTCTGTCATTATCCGGAGTGTGGTGCTGGAAAAGGACAGCTGGTCAGGAATCAGAATACCTGATGAAGGGCTTACGTCCAAAATGTCCATTCTCCTGCTCCTTGGATGCTGCCTGACCTGCTGTGCTTTTCCAGCAACACACTTTTCGACTCTGACCTCCAACACCTGCAGTTCTCACTTTCTCCGAGTTGATTTCTGCCATTGTCCCACTCCTTCAACCTATTTTACGTGATGGTCAACTCTTCAACCACTTCAACTCTCCCTCCTACTCCCCCAAGAACATGCAATTCCTGGGCTTCCTCCACCTCCAAATCAAAACCACCCGATGCCTGGAGGAAGAACGCCTCATCTTACAGCTTGGGAGCCTCTGACCACGCAGCATCAATGTCGACTCCACCAGTTTCCTTACCTCCCCACCCCTCACCCCATCCAGATCCAACCCTCCAACTCGGCACTGCCTGCTTGAACAGTCCTGTCTGTCCATCTTCCTTCCCACCTATCCGCTTCACCCTCCCCATTGACCTATCACAGTTACTCCCCACCTACATCCACCTATCGCCTTCCCAGCTACCTACCTCCCATGCCCACCCCGTTCTTATTTATCTCTCAGCCACCTTCCCCCTCCACATTCCTGATGAAGGGCTTATACCCAAAACGTCAATTCTCCTGCTCCTTGGATACTGCCTGACCTGCTGTGCTTTTCCAGCAACACACTTTTCGACTCTGACTCTCCAGCATCCGCAACCCTCACTTTCTCCTGGGTTATGTTGGAACTGTGTTGGAGCTTGGTTAGGTCATAGTTGGAGTATCACCACACTATAGGAAAGATGTGATTGCACTGGGGAGGTGCAGAGGTGATTCCCCAGGATGTTGCCTGGGATGGACAGTTTTACTATGAAGAGAAGCTGGATAAACTCAGCTTGTTTTCTTTAGAACAGTGAAGGTTAAAGTGGGATCTGATTGAGGTGTGTAAGGTTATGAGGGGCATAGCAGGGTGGATAGAAACCAGCTATTCCCCTTAATTGAAGGATATAATTTTAAGGTGAAGGCATAAAGTTTAGAGGGGATTTGAGGAAAGAAATTTTCACCCAGAGGATGGTGGGAATTGGAATACACTGCCTGGAATGATAACAGAGATGGGAAATCTCACAACCTTTAAACAATACCTGAAGGAGCGTTTGAAATGTCATAATGTTCAAGTGATGGCCCAAACGCTGGAAAGTGAAGTGAGTGTAGGTTCAGGATAGTTTTTGTTTTGTCAGTGCAGATTCAATGGGCTGAAGGGCCTTTTCATTGCTGTGTGATTCTCTGTTTTTTTATGCAATGGCAGCAATATGCAAAATCTAATACATATCAGGGAAACACAGCCCCAACTACATACCAACACATTCCTGCATAATGGAGTGTCACAAGGAGCAAGCAATTTTCAGATGCAGTAGCTCTGTCACCCAGGTCAGAATAATTTTCTCTCCTATGCATTCAAGCGTTGCCTGTTTTTTGAAAACCTTTGCTTTTGTGACAAAGTTCACATACAGCCATAAACGTCAAGAGTTGATCAGGAGGTTCTGCCGCAGTAATGGGTTTGCAAGTCAGCTGAATACCAGGGAATTCATAACTTCATACCCACACCTTCTATGTTGTGAATATCTCCAGCTGTTCAGTTCTGGTAAGCACATTGTCCAAACCCATCGTGGCATTCATTGATAGTCTTCCTTTCTATCACATGATAAGATCATTCTAACCATAGGAAGAGGCAAAAGATTGGTGAGGAACAGGTAATGGCCGCTTATTGCCAGCCACATGGACGAATCAACATTCTCAATACAACCAATACTGAGGCCATAGGATCAAGCATCACTGAAACCATCCAAGATGAAGGTTTGTTCCATAATTTACACACACACACATGCACACACGCACACACACACGCACACACACACGCACACGCACACATGCACACACACACACACACACACACGCACACGCACACACAAACACACACGCACACACATCTTCTTGCAAACTAACTTTCCTATTGCTGAACTATCTAGTGGTACCTGAAGATGAAAGTCCAGAGCAAGAGCAGGTGTCTAAGGTAGAGCACTACTGTTCGATCTGACATTCACTATCATCATTTTCGATGTTGGTACAATAAAGGTGGTTACAGCAGCAAGTTCAGCTTGTGGTGAACTGCTGGAGTGAGCTGTACAAAGACCAGGGGAGAGGCAAGTGTATGTGACTGCGCCATTAAAGGTGAGATGTCAGACTGGTTCTGCTATCGAAGATTCATTTATAGAATCCCTACAGTTTGGAAGGAGGCCATTCAGCCCATGAAGTTTCACTTACCCTCTGAACAGCGACCATACAGACCCACCTCCTGTCCTAATCCTGTATTTTCCATGGCTAATCCATTTAGCCTGGACACTACAGGCAATTTAGCATGGCCAATCCACACAGTCTGCACATTGTTGGACTATGGGAGGAAACCAGAGTATCCAGAGGAAACCCACACAGGCACGGGGAAAATGTGCAAGCTTTACATAGATAGTTGCCTGGGGGTGGAATCAAACCTGGGTCCCTAGTGCTGTGAAGCAACAGTGCTAACCACTGAGCCCCTGTGCTACCCTGAGTGCTTTGATGGGACAGTGTACAGGAACATGCACAGAAGTTCTTGGTTCTGTCAGGAAAGCAGGTCTGCCAATGCAGGTCTTAATAAGCGTAGAAGTTGTCCACAAACCTGTCCTTTCTTTCCTGCAGCAATATTGCAGTACAGATCAAGATTTAAGGATCTCATTGGTGATGACTCAGTTTTCACTTTAGTCCAAGTAAAAACTATCGAGAGCATTACCATTGAGGTTCAATCTGAAGTGCTGAGATCTCTGCTTGCCACCATACAGCACAGCTTGCTGCCAATGTAGCCTTAATTTCCTGATGAAGGGCTTATGCCCGAAACATCGATTCTCCTGCTGCTTGGATGCTGCCTGACCTGCTGTGCTTTTCCAGCACCACACTCTCGACTCTGATTCTCCAGCATCTGCAGTCCTCACTTTTTCCTAACTGTAGAATGTGAATAGTACTCACAAGCTAGTGAGTTCTGAGTTTGAATATATCCAGGTCTGCATCTACACTCCATGTCAATGCTAATCCCAAAAAATGTTTCATTAGAAGAACCACATCCATCCATCTGTAAATGCTGATAACCCAGAAGTTTTCCAATTCACACACTTTTGTGCAGAATATTCACAAATTCAGGATGCATAATTATTGCAGGAAGTAAGAAAGTACTGTCAAAAGTGGAACAGCTTTGCATCAAATATTATCACAGATACAGCTTATGTGCTAAAAGAAATGTGCATTTCGGGATTGTGCACAGTTTGCAAGGTTAATTGTGAGTGGGGATCATTCACAAACATGAGAATGCATCGAGTGGAGTGATCAACAGTTCCCAAAGTTAAACAAAAAAACATTTAAAAGAGTACTCAAGAGGTCCTACCTACAAATCACTAGAGAATCATTTGACTGAAGGGGATTATGAAGGCATGGAAGGATTTGAATACAAGGATGAGAATATTAAAATAGAGACATTGTTTAATTGTCATGCAACGTAGCCCACTGAGGACAAGAATGGGGATCTCAATGGGGTTTGGCACAAGTAAAGACACAGGGAGCTCGGTTTTAGATGGCCAGATTACAAACGGCATGCTGTAAGATCAATCAGGAGTAGGTTACAACAGCCATGTCCAGAGCTTACCAAAATCAAACTATACCAGGCAAGCTGAGGCAGGGCCAAAGGGACATGGCTTTTGAGGTGAACCTGGCTGGAGCTTAGTGATATGAAGGATATGTGGTCAGAGATTCATCTCAGCGTCAATATGACATCCAGTTTGCAATCTGTCTGGTTCAACTTCAAATAATTGTCAGAAATTAGGATGAAATCACTAGCCGTGGGTTGACATTTTTACAGGGGCCAGTAGCAGTTTCAATCTTCCCAACTTTTAACTGGGGAAAGTTCCTGCACGTGCAATGCTAAATGTCAGGTAGCAATATTCCGAGTTGGCAAAGCTGGTGTAGCCAATAGTGATGGTGGTGAGGTAGAGCTGGGATTCATCGGCATGCATGTAAGAATTAATTAATTAGTGTTTTCACATGGTGCAGTGGGGCAGCTACATCCAGATGAGAAAGAAGAAGGATCCAAGGATAGATTGTTAGGCTCTTTAAAGTTATCACTATAAATTTTGGAGGAAACATCACAGAAGCGCTTCACAGGAGGCTCCCAAGCACTGAGGATGTCACCTAGACAGGGGACGAAACGTCTGCAACACAAATTCCCAGCTTGGCGAACAGAACCACAACATCTTTAGAGAGATTCATACTCGTCTGCATGAGGTAAGATCAAGATTGGGGAAGGAGTGTTAAAGTCAGGAGGAGCTAATGCAGGTCATGTTCCTACTATTGGGGAATCTCATATTTCCCAAACTCACCATCCTACCAAATTCGTTGTTCCTTCATATTATTCTTGGCTTGGACAAGATTCTGCAATCACAGAACATATTTAGAAAATCAGTCCTTTCCTGAAGCAACAAACGTCTTCAAATTCTTACCCTTTTCTTTTATTATTAATAGACACATGCAGAGCGTTCCCATCTCATAAGTTTCCAAGTTCTGTTATTGTCTTCCTTCAATCCTTCATTCTTTCTGTTACTTTTTGTGTCTGTGGCTGTTCCTATGTTCTCTGTTACAACTCTTTTCTAGCCCATTAGGTAGCTCCTTGTCTGCACAAATAATGGAATCTATTCTTTTTATTTTATCAGAATTTATTTCCCCTGGCTAAAGTTCAAATAACAGCTTATGGTGAATGAAAAGTTAATTTAGCTGAGTTCAAAAGAAGTGCTACATGAGACATAGTAAGTAACTTTTAATACATTGCCCTGCCTTGGGCTGAAAACACTGGCACGATTGAAAAACACCAGCCCAGAATTATCACCATTGATTCATTTTTTAACAAAGAAGGACAGACATCAAGGTTTGGGTATTGCACAATCTTTTGGTTGCTGCAGGGCCTGCAGCTTCTTTTTGAAAAAATGAATTTGCATTCTTTTGATTAGTGACGTGTCGAAGACTCTATATGCACTGACACATTTTTCCAAATGATTGTAAAATTCAAGATTGCATTTGAGGTGATTTCAATGACTGGCACTCTTTCCTATGTCCTGTGGCAATAAATTCTGGTATCAGTACATAATTCTTTGCTTCTGCAACTGGCTGCGACTGTGCAATTGACAAGCCACATTTATACCAGTAAAGCACACAGTCTTGGATTACGTGACTGACTGGACTATGTTTGAGCAGATGGACAGTCATGGACTGTCATTAACTCTAACCACTCCTTTTGTGAATTCTGTACTTACCTGTTGTCCCAGAGTGTGTAATCAACCCTATTGAGCCACAGTTTGCATTTGGAATAGCAGTGACATTCTCAGTGCTCATCAGTATTAAGGAGAAAATTGGTCTGCAAATTTTGGATATCATATACACACAGTTAAATCCAGATAAATTTAAAAAAGACATGTGGAGTAAATGATTTACACAGAGAATGCTTTGTGTGTGGAATGAACTTCATGAAGATGTGGTGGATCTGGGTACAACTACAATGTTTAATAGACATTTGGATAAGTACATGAATAAGAAAGGTTTGGATAGATATGGTCTGGGAGTAGGTAGGTGGGATTAGTTTAGTTTTAGGATTATGATCAGTATGGGCTGGTTGGATTGAAGAGTCTGTTTCCATGTTGAACTCTATGACAAGAGTTCTGATCTCAACAGAAGTGCTTTTTAAAATATTTATTTGTGGGACATAGGCATCGCTGGCTGGCCGGCATTTATTATTCATCCCTAGCTGCCCTTGAACTGAGTGGCTTGCTTGACCATTTCAGAGGATAGTTGAGAGTCAACCACATTGCTGTGGGTCTGGAGTCACATCTAGGCCAGACTAGGTAAAGATGGTAGATTTTCTTCCCTGAAGGACATTAGTGAGCCAGATGGGTTTTTTCCAACAATTGGCAGTGGTTTCATGTTCATCAGTATATTCCTATTTCCAGATTTTAAAAAAATTGAATCCCAATTCCACCATCTGCTGTGGCCGGATTCGAATCCAGGTCCCCAGAACATTAGCTGAGTTTCTGGATTAGTGGTCAAAAAGTGTGGCGCTGGAAAAGCACAGGAGGTCATGCAGCATCTGAGGAGCGGGAGAGTCAATGTTTCAAGCATAAGCCTTTCATGAGGAATGTGGGGGACTGGGAGGGTGGGGGGCAGTGGCAAGAGGGCTGAGAGATAAATGGGGGGCTAGGGCTGGGGGAAGATAACTTGCAAGGTGATAGCTAGACCAAAATGGGGAGTGATGGTGATAGGTTGGTGCGGAGGGTGGAGCAGATAGTTGGGAAGGAAGATGGACAGGTAGGACAGGTCATGAGGGGAGTGCTAAGTTGGAAGGTTGGATCTGGGATAAGCCTCTGTTATCTTACTTTTTAGATTAGAATCAGTCTAAACATCAGGTCATAGACAGAGAACACAGGGGGCTAACACCTTCAACATATTGTCTAGCTATCACCATTGTTAACAGCTAACCCGAGAATTCAACTTTAAAAAAAAGGTTTGTGATTTACACATGAAAGAAGTGAAACTTTCACTGTATTCTAACAGATGAAAGGCTTAACAGATAATCAATTTTTCAATGTATAATTTCAGTTACATCACACTGTAAATTTTTGCTATAAATTCTGTGTTAGGATTGAGCCCTCCACAATCACCTGATGAAAGAGCATCGCTCCAAAAGCTAGTGTGCTTCCAATTAAACCTGTTGGACTATAACCTGGTGTTGTGTGACTTTTAACTTTATATTTGTCATGTTATTCTATAATGATCATTTATGAAATTGCATCTTGCCTAAATTGAAGAATGATCTTGCTTTAATGCATTTGGTCCATGCCAAATAAGGCCAACAGCAGAACTGTGAAAAGTTCCTCCTTTTTCTCTTTTAGAAAAACCTGCTTTGGTCACTTCCATGTTGTAGAATTTTAAATTTGCATTTTGGGTGACTGCTTCCTACAGTGCTTTGAAAGATCTGATGGTTCAGTCTCTTGGCATCTGAAAAAATGACACAGTTTGTCCTGTGGTGAATGGCAAAGAAGTTATGCAAAGTGACCCAAGCAGGTGACAGGTACCCCATTCTTTTGCTGTATCATGATGCCCAAAGTTAACTTTGCGCAGGTATTCTGCCTGTCTGGACTCACACATGCAGCTAAATGGCTAAATATCAATCTTCACTTTCTCCAATCAGGTCCATTCATTTTAAAGGAGGAGAAAGTGAGGACTGCAGATGCTGGAGATCACAGCCCCTTTCCTGATTAAGGCCTGAAATGTCAACTCTCCTGCTCATCAGATGCTGCCTGACTGGCTGTGCTTTTCCAGCGCCACACTCTTCAACCCCTTCCTGTTAAACTCAACTAGATAGGTAACACACAGCTTACAATCATTATAATGGTGCCGGAATACAAAGACTGTCCATGTTTGTGACATAAAATGTCACTATTTATCATGGCCGAAAATGTGTTGCTGGAAAAGGGCAGTAGGTCAGGCAGCATCCAAGGAGCAGGAGAATCGACGCTTCGGGCGTAAGCCTTTCTTCAGGAAGAAGGGCTTATGCCCGAAATGTCGATTCTCCTGCTCCTTGGATGCTGCCTGACCTGCTGCGCTTTTCCAGCAACACATTTTCGGCTCTAATCTCCAGCATCTGCAGTCCTCACTTTCTCCTCACTATTTATCATGGTCAACCTCTGCTGAATCAATTTAAGAATGTTTATATGTGGCATTAATATGTCAGTTATCTAAGCATTCTGCCAGAGATTTTCCAAAGCAGAATGTATCAAAATTATGTTTTTAAAGATCATGTTTTACAGATTTGAATTTATGTAATTCTTTTCTGCCAATAATTCTTATTCAATATTATAAGAATGTGAGTTTTGTTACATTCATTCATCATCAATGAAAGGAATAAAGAATGTTAAAATCTGAAAGATTTAGTCAGGTATCCGTGAGTTGTCACACGACTACAGGGACACATTTAAAAATATGCAAATCTTAAACTTTGTAAATTCCAGGAACATAAATAAGAGGCTTCACAGTAATTTCTTATCACAGTTTGTAACTATAAAGGAAACAGCTGGCAGTGTGCTCATTTATTCACCTTTAGGGACTTGAGCTGAAAGCCCAGCAACACTTTGACAAGTTATACTGTGGCACAACATTGCCACAAATTATATTTCTGCCACTCTTAGACTAAGTTTAAACTTGTTATAGACCTTTATTATATCTTTTGGGAAATCCAAGTTATTTCATATATGCAACAAAAGTGCTAAATAACAGTAAACAAACAGGTACACTTGTCAATTAAAAGAAAGCTCTGAAGATGATTTTGCCAAAAATGCTGAAATTTCAACAAAGATTTATGGACTACTGTTGTCTTCATCCCTGAGGACTTTAATCCAGCAACATCCATCGAACAGTGAGCTATCTGTTCTTAATGCTTTTGTTTCATGTGGTGCTTGAGATTTTCTCTGCTTGTGTACCATTTATCACTATTATAACCATTGGATCAGAAGTGTATGAAGGTTTTCATGGATATTGTCTTGATGTTTCACGGTGGTTTATTTGAGGTTGGTGTTGGGGCTTTGTGCTGGGATGTCCCTCTGCTTATTCTCTATGCTCAGAAGAGAGAAATTGGTAGCATAATTAAATCAAGTGGACAGAATGAATGTTGCCTTGATATGTCCTCACGTGTTTTATTCAGGGTTTGATCTGTTGTAAAGTTCCCATTCAAAATGTCATCAACTTTGTGTGGAGACATGAAACGCTGTTCTTGCAGATGGTTAGAAGGTCAGTTCCCAGAGTCTGGCAGCAGGACAGCAAGAAGTTTAATGACCTTCCACAAATCAATGAACATCATCTTCACATGTGGAATACACCGTCCAACTGTTTGGCCAATCACTGGAAACTAATGGGGAAAGGCAACTGCATGAATAAACCTCAGAGGCAGAAACATAAAGTGTAGAACATGTAACAGCAGAGCATAGGGACAGGTCCTTCAGCCCACCAAGTCTGTACCAACCATAATGTCATTCTAAATTAATCTTGTCCACCTGCACATGATCCATATACCTCTATTCCCTGCCTGTTCGTGTGTCTGTCAAAATGTCTCTAAAGTGTTGCTGTTGTATCTGCTTTTACCACCACCCCCAACAATGTGTTCCAGGTACCTAGCACTTCTGTGTAAAAAACTTAACTTGCACATCTCCTTTTAACTTTCCCCCCTCACAATAAACCATTTGTGTGCTTGGGAAGGGAATCTAATCTATGCCCCTAGCATCTAACATTTCCACCCTTGGAAAGAGACTCCAGCTGTCCACCCTATTCATGCCTTCCATAATTGTATAAACTTCCATCAGGTCTGCCCCATAGCCTCTGACATTCTAGTGAAAATAATCCAAGTTTGTCTGATGTCTTGTTATAGCTAATATACTCCAATCCAGGCAACATCCTGGTGAACCTCTTCTGCACCCTCTTCAAAGGTCCCCTATCTTTCCAACAGTGTGGCAACCAGAAAAGCACACAATTACACAGAGCTGTGCACACTCTTGAGGTTACAGTTTCTCTCTCTTCAACTCCTTTAATCTGGTCCCCTTATTTTACCTTTGAGGGAATACAAGCCTAGTCTGTGCAACCTGGGGCCGTTAATTAAACCTTTTGCTCCTGGATCATTCTGGTGAATTTGCTCTGCTCTCTCTACAAGGATCTTATCACCTTCCTGAGGGTGTGGGGACCAGACCATGAACCCAGTCACCCCAGATAGGGTCTGGGAGAAAGTGAGGACCGCAGGTGCTGGAGATCAGAGTCGAAGAGTGTGTTGCTGGAAAAGCACAGCAGGTCAGGCAGCATCAGAGGAGCAGGAGAATCGACATTTCGGATATAAGCCCTTCATCAAGAATTCCTGATGAAAGCCTTATGCCCAAAATGTCAATTCTCCTGCTCCTCAGATGCGGCCTGACCTGCTGTGCTTTTCCAGCACCACACTCTTAACCCTGATGGAGTCTGGCCAGACCCCTATACCAATGGGAATATCAATTCCACCTGTTTGTGGTCTAGCCCTCTTGATAAAGACCAACAAGTCAAAATTATACAAGTTAAAGTTGTACCTGATATCTGAAGAGAGATTTGTTTTTTCATTCATTCATGGGATGTGGGTATTGCTGGTTAGGCCAGCAGTTCTTCCCCATCCCTACTTTCCTAGGGAGAGTTAAGAGTGAACCATATTGCTGGAGTCACATGGAGGCCTGACCAGGTGAGAATGGCAGTCTCCTTCCCTAAAGGACATTAGTGAACCAGATGGATTTATTTTAAAATTATTTAAAAATTGAGCTTCTATTAATCCAAAAACAGAAGACTGAGGGACGATTTGGTTGAGGTTCTCAGTATTTTGTGAGGAATTTAGATAACAGCAAATAATAACCAACCAATTCCACATTCAGGGAATATTTGATGGACTGGAAAGAGAGGATCACGTGTTGTGGAGCAGAACTGTGTACATCAGAAGGTTAGGGCAATGATGGACTTAATTCAGAAAATTGTCAGAGAACTTTCTCGTTAATAGTAAGGTTGCATTGGAGAGTCTGCTTGGTAAATGGAGCTGTTAGATACTACACGAAACAAACTGAAGTTCTGCATTCAAACTTACAAGAGTAGCAAGTAGCAAGAGTTGGCCATTCGACCCTTTTGAGCCTGTTCTACTCTTCAAAAGATCAAGGATGATCTGGTTGTGGTAACATCTTCTCACCCCGATAACCTTTGACTCCCTTGTTCGTCAAGAAACTATCTAACTTTGCCTTGAAAATAACTAGTAAATAAATGAAGCAAACAGTCCTCCTGTAAGTCTATGTTTAGAGTCCACAATGGGATTAAGAGTGCTGGGTCTGTAGGGAAAATTAGTTCTTTCTAGTCCCCATTTTATATTCAAACATATCCGTAAGCATTGCAATATCAAAACTGAGTTGAAGCCTGCAGAGTAATAGCAGTGTGAATGCTGCAGAACTATCCTGTCATGTCTTACAGCGAGAAATGGTTTTGCTTTTTCTCTGAGCATTCAGTGATGAGGAATGTTGGTTGTGAGAACTGACTCTGTACAAGTCTCAATCTGTGTGCGCTCAGGACGGCTTATGTCAGGCCTCATTGGAAAACCTCTGCTTAGTGTAAATATATTTAAATATTTTAGTTAGGGAGACATTGTGTGTACAAATCGGATTGACCAACCTGCAAAATGAGGTCGACCAGGACGGGAGATGGACGGATGCCTGGAAACAGGTCAGTGTTAAACTCTCCTCAACACTCTGACTTGCCAGTTGTTGCAACAAGTCCAGTCTTGATCACTGCCCTGCAGGGTCATGACACTGGCCCTGGACTGAGTGCAGTGAAGATTCCCCAGAGTGCAGAAGATTAGGGGGTGATCTACTCAAGATGCCCGGGATAACCAAACGGTCTGAAAGGCTCAATAAAGTATTCCCTCCAGTGGCAGATGATGCTGCTGGTGAGAATCTGGGACAAGCGTTGAGGAATTTCAGTTCATGTGGAGAGACTGTAGAACCTGGGATTGTTCTCCATAGAGCAAAGAAGGTTAAGGGAATCTTAAAGTTCAAGGCAGCTGCATTTGGCTTGGGGTGGCACAATGGCTTAGGAGTTAGAACTGCTGCCTTTTCGCGCCAGGGACCCAGGTCCGATTTCAGCCTCGGGTGACTCTCTGAGTGGAGTTTGCACACTCTCCCCGTGTCTGTGTGGGTTTCCTCCGGATGCTCCAGTTTCCCCCATAATCCAAGGATGCACAAGTCAGATGAATTGGCCAAGCTAAATTGCCCGTAGTGTCGAGGCATGTGCAGGCCAAGTGGAATCGCCATGGGAAATGCAGGGATGGGGTTGGGGGGTGGGATGGCCCCTAGAGGTTTGGTGCAGACTCAATTCATTAAATGGCCTATTTCCATACTTCAGGGCTTAAAGTGTCTAAGATCATGGGGTATGGACAGAACGGATAAGGAGCATTGAACTGACTGAAGCTGCTCATATTTCTAAAAACCATGAGATGCAGGAGTGAAGTGGGGGAGGTGATAACCTCATGGTATTATCAGTGCACTATTAATCTAGAAGCACAGGTAATATTCTGGGGACCTGGGTTCAAATCCTGCCACAGCAGGTGGTGGCATTTGAATTCAATTAAAACAAAGTGGAATTAAGAGTCTGACACTGACTGAGAATCTCTTACCGATTGTGGGGAAAAGTCTATCTGGATTCACTAATGTCCTTTATGCAAGGAAACTGTCATCCTTACCTGGTGTGGCCTACATGTGACTCCAGACCCAGAGAAATGTCATTCAATCTTAACTGTCCTATGGTCAATTAGGAATGGGCAATAAATGTCGGCCTAGACTGTGATGCCCACATCCCATGAATGAATTTTTAAAATGTAGGCCATTCTGCCCATTGAGTCAATGTGATCATCCTCAACTTCATTTGACTGCCCTTTCCCTATAACCCCGGTTTCCCTTGCCGATTGAAAATCTGTCTACCCTAGCCTTGAATATACTTAATGACCCACTATCCCTGCCTGTAAGAAAGCAGCAGCCTGTCCCACAACAACAAATCTGAACTGAGCCAAAAACAGCTTCTAGTCAGCCTTCACTGCTACAAAGGTTGAAGTTACACAGCGTCTCCACACTGTAGTTGA
The DNA here is from genome assembly GCF_037043375.1 of Chiloscyllium plagiosum. NCBI lineage: Eukaryota > Metazoa > Chordata > Chondrichthyes > Orectolobiformes > Hemiscylliidae > Chiloscyllium > Chiloscyllium plagiosum. Next base: position 6,433,029 of record NW_028270144.1, read on the forward strand.
AGCTGAGGTTATCAGATACACACTTGCTGTCGTGTCAGTACAAACAGCTGCCACCGATGTGTATCTCCCTCTTTGATGGGACATTCAGGCTCTCTCAGCTGTTCAACAATCTGCCTTTCTACAGATTTGTTCGAGAGATAAGAAAGTTAGATGAATAAGTGAAGTGAAATCCAATAGCCAAGAAGCCAGGCTGATAATACAAGTGAGACCCAGGCTGAATGTAGAATGTTCAGGGAAGAATGTAGAATCATACTGGGGATTGTATTTACTGCACCCCTGCTGACTGGTTCAAAGGCATAAATGTAGGATATACCCAATAGGGGGAATCTCTGTGGCCCATATACATTATCTCTGCCACCTTTACTACAGTAGGGATGGCATTGATTAGCCCATCTGCCAGTGGAAGAGAGGCTCATCTAAAACAGCCAATCTCACAGGCTCCCTCTGTCTACTGACAATAGATGGAGAGTGGTCCTCCTTTACTGACCCCAAGGATCCCCAACTTGTAATGTCCACATTACCCTCCCACTTGGCCTCTGAAATCCCAGCACCCAAGACCCCTTGTCAATGCCCACTGTTGACTCCCAATCACTTGCCAAATCCTGATACTTCGTATCTTGGTGCCTGATTGCGTGATCCATGCTGACAATGACTGCCAATCCCATCGCGCCTATTGGTGCAGTCAGCCAGTTTCTGGTTAGCAGTCTACTCACAATCTTTTAAGTAACTAACCTCTCTCTCCCCCCACCTCCCTATCCTCAGTCTTGCAGGGAGAAGGGATCCCCAATGGTGCTGCAATGAGACCATAGACTCAAAATGGAGGCCACTCAGCATGTCTTACCCATGCTTGTTCTTTAGAAGAGTAACTCAACTTGCTACTTTCACATGTCTTTTACCCAGAGAACTGCAAATATTTCTCCTCGAGACAATTTTTCAGTTTTGATTAAAGCTGCCATTACCACTATCTTAGCAATGCATTTCAGATCCTAACCACCGCTGAGTGAGAAAGCTTTTCCTCATGCCTCATGCAAAACAAAACTTTTTACTGTACTTCAGTACATTTGACTGCAATAAATCAAATCAATGACTTAAATCAGCATCTACTTTTTCTCAACACTCTGCCAATGAGAACAATTTCTCTCTGTGTACATTGCGCAGTCTCCTCAGGATTGAGAAACCCGCCATTAAATCTTATTCTCCTATTCACTAAGGAGAAAAGCAACAGTTTTTCCAATTTACCTAGGTGTTTGGCATTCTTCATCCCTGGGATTATTCTATTGAACCTTTCCTTCAAACTCTTTCAAACCTTCACATCTTTCACATCAACATTTGAGGACCATAGCCCCAGTTGATAATGATCTAATGTATTCTAAAGGTCCAGCATAGCTTCCTTGCTTTTCTCATGTACCCCTACATTTAATGAACAGGATCCTGTACACTTTAATAATGGCTCACTCAACTTGCCCAACTCATTTGGAATGTCTACATATACCCTTAGTTTTGTCTATATCTGCACCCTCTTTAGAATTACACAATTATTACACTATTATTATAATATTATTATTACACTAGGAAACTATTATTACACTATTATACTATTATTATTCTATTATACTTTTTATATTGCATCTGCTGCTCTTCTTACCAAATGAAGAGGAACACATCCTATATCTTTTGTCCATTGCTTCCTCCAGCCTTGAACTGAGAGGCTTGCTACACTATTCCAGAAGGCAGTTAAGAGTTTAATTGCAGAGGGTTTGGAGTCACATACAGGCCAGACCATGTCAGGACAGCAGATTTCCTTCCTGAAAGTATATTAGATTTTTTTTTTAAATGCACCAATCAGTGAGCATTATCATGAGTACCACCATTGAGGCTAGCCTTTACTGCCAGATTTACCAATCAATTTCAGCAGCGGCAATGGTAGCATTTGAGCCCTTATCCCCCGAACATAATCTTGGGCCATTGGATTACTAGATCATTCCATGTCCACTGTGCCAAGCTCTCTCCTGTAAACAGCAGATAAGCCATCAGAACCAACTGGAATTTGTCTAATGCCAGTAAGACCATTAGAAATAAGAACAAGAGTCGTCCATTCTGCTCCCTCAAGATGCTCCTATCTCCCTACCCATAAGCATATGCCCTCATTTCCAATTCTGCTCTACCATTCAGTAGGATCATGGCTGATCCAACACTCCTCATGTCCTATGTCTCCCCAAAACCCTTGATTTCCAAGTGAAAATTGCAGTGGTATTTGCCAAAATCTTCCACTTCTCCTTAGCTGCATAGATGGTGCCATCGGACTGCAGAATTGGGAAATGTTATACTTGATTCAAAAAGGGGTGCAAGGATAAACCCAGCAGCTATAGACTGACCAGTTTACCTCTGTGTGAAAAAGCTTACAGAAACAATAATCCAGGATGAATATCACATTAATTCTAACTGTTGTAGATTCATTACTCAAAACCAGCTTAGATTTGCTTGACTTCATTCAGTAGTGCTCCCCAGAGATTAGTACTACGATCACAATTTCACCTGACATATACTAATTTCTTAATCTTAGGTGTACAAGACAAAGTTTCAAATTTACAGATGACACAGAACTGGATGCATAATAAATTTGACAAGGAAAGCAATAAGCCTCAAGAAAATACAGACAGATGTGTGGAATGGGTTGATACGCAGCAAAGAAAAATTAATGCAGTGAAGTGTGAAGTGATTCATTTTGTTAGGAAGAATGAAGATATTAATACAAACCAAATGATTCAATTCTAAAGAGGTTGCAGAAACAGAGAGAGACCTAGGGGTATGTGTGCACGGATCATTGCATGTGATGGAGCTGATTGAGAAACCGTTTAAAAAGCCATAAGTGATCCTGGGCTTTTTAAATAGAGGCAGATAGTTCCAAAAGAAAAGGAAGCTATGATGATTCTTTATAATGCATGGGTATAACCTCAGCAGGAGTGTAGTGTCCCGGATTGGGCACTATGCTTGAAGAGGGATGTGAAGGTGCAAGAGCAGTTCAGTTATGACCCTATTTTCATGCCTCAGAATTTGTGAGACCTGTGTAAAAATGTGGGAGATCCAATAGCTATTGAGTTGGAGGGGCAGAACATCATTGTTGAGCAGGGTGCAAGGAGAGGGGGAGAAGGCTTCTATTGCAGCAGTGGGGTTGAAAGGAGTTGATCATGCTCCCATCTCCCCAGTCTTAACCACATGTCCTCATCTCAACTCTCTTCACCAGTCCCATCATCTCCCTCTCTGTTCACCAATACCATCATCAGCCAACTCTTTTCACTAATTTCCACCATCTCACCCTCCCTTTACTAACCCCAACACCTTTGGGTGGCATGGTGGCTCAGAGGTTCACACTGCTGCCTCACAGCGACTTGGGTTCAATTCCATCCTCAGGTGACTGTCTGGGTGGAGTTTGCAAATTTTCCCTGTGTTTGTCTGGGTTCCTTCCAAGATCCAAAGATGTGCAGGTCAGGTAGATTGTCATGGGAAATGCAGGGCTACAGGAATAGGAAAGGCAAAGCAAGGCAGGACTTATACGCTTAATGATAAATTCCTGGGGAGTGTTACTGAACAAAGAGATCTTAGGGTGCAGGTTCATAGTTCCATGAAAGTGGAGTCACAATTACATAGGATATTGAAGAAGGCATTCGGTAAATGCTTTCCTTTATTGGTCAGTGCATTGAGTATCGGAATTGGGAGGTGATGTTGAGGCTGCATAGGATACTGGTTAGAGCTGAAAATGTGTTGCTGGAAAAGCGCAGCAGGTCAGGCAGCATCCAAGGAGCAGGAGAATTGACGTTTTGGGCATAAGCCCTCCAGAAGAAGGGCTCATGCCCGAAACGTCAATTCTCCTGCTCCTCGGATGCTGCCTGACCTGCCGTGCTTTTCCAGCACCGCACTCTGACTCTGATCTCCAGCATCCGCAGTCCTCACTTTCTCCTAAAATACTGGTTAGGTCACTTTTGGAATACTGTACAATTCCGGTCTCCTCCTTATTGGAAGGATGTTGTGAAACTTGAAAGGGTTCAGAGAAGAGTTACAAGGGTGTTTCCAGGACTGGAGGGTTTGAGCTACTGGGAGAGGCTGAACAGGCTGGGGCTGTTTTCCCTGGAGGGTTGGAAGCTGTGGGGTGACCTTATAGAGGTTTATAAAATCATGAGGGGCATGGATCAAAGGGTCTGTTTCTATGCTCTACATCTCCATGACTCTAAAGGGGACTAGTTTCGTTTGGGGAACTTGGTCGGCATAGATGATTTAGACCGAAGAGTCTCTTTCAGTTCTGAAAGACTCTATGACTACCTCCCTCATGCCTTCACAAATTCCTACTATCTCACCCTCCCATCACCAAACCCCACCAACTCCCCCTCACTTCGCTGACCCACATCATCTCCCCCTCCCATCACCAAACCCCATCATCACGACCTCCCTTCACCAACCCTCATCATCTCCCCCTCCCTTCACTAATGCCCATCATCACCCCCTCCCTTCACTAACCCTCATCATCTCCCCCTCACTTCACAAACCTCCAACATCTAACCTCTCCCTTCATTAACTCCCATCATCTCCCCCTCCCTTCACAAAACCCCATCATCTCCCCCTCCCTTCACTAATGCCCATCATCACCCCCTCCCTTCACTAACACTCATCATCTCCCCCTCACTTCACAAACCTCCAACATCTAACCCCTCCCTTCATTAACCCCCATCATCTCCCCCTCCCTTCACCAATCCACACCATCTCCCTCTCCCTTCACCAACCCTCATCATCTCCCTCTCCCTTCACTAATGCCCATCATCACCCCCTCCCTTCACTAACCCTCATCATCTCCCCCTCACTTCACAAACCTCCAACATCTAACCTCTCCCTTCATTAACTCCTATCATCACCCCCTCCCTTCACAAAACCCCATCATCTCCCCCTCCCTTCACTAACCCTCATCATCTCCCCCTCACTTCACAAACCTCCAACATCTAACCCCTCCCTTCATTAACCCCCATCATCTGCCCCTCCCTTCACCAACGCCCACCTTCTCACCCTCCCTTCGTTAACTCCCATCATCTCCCCCTCCCTTCACCAACCCCCACCATCTCCCCCTCCCTTCACAAACCCGCACCATCTCCCCCTCCCTTCACAAACCCCCACCATCTCCACCTCCCTTCACTAAACCTCATCATCTCCCCCTCCCTTCACCAACCCCCACCATCGCCCCCTCCCTTCACTAACCGTCATCACCTCCCCCTCCCTTCACTAACCCTCATCATCTCCCCCTCCCTTCACTAAACCCTACCATCTCCCCCCCCTTCACTAACCCCATCATCTCCTCCACCCTTCACCAAAACGTATCATCTCCCCCTCCCTTCACAAACCCCCACCATCTCCCCTTCCCTTCACTAACCCCCAACATCTCTGTCTCACTTCACTGACCCCCACCATTTCCCTCTCCCTTCACCGATCGCCATTCCAAGCCATCTCTGAATCATCCTCAAAATTGGAGATATTACAATTCATTTCCTCATCTAAACCAGTGATACAGATTGTGAATAGCTGGGGTCTAAGAACTGATCATTGTGGTGCTAGACTGCTCACTGCTTGACACTCGGAAAAAGACCCATTTTTTTCCTGTTCTTTGTTTCCTGCCTGCCAAATAACTCTCCGATTGTGCCAATACACACCTCCCCAATCCCACGTGCTTCAATTTTGTATGCTAATCTCTTACATGTGATCATAGCGAAATCTTTCTGAAAGACCAAATAAAAGATATCCACTGGCTTCATCCTGTCAACTTTACCAGATACATCTTCACAAAGTTCCAGCTATCCTGTTTAGCATGATGTCCCTCTCATAATTTATTTTTATTCACTCGTAGGATGTCAGTGGTTGAGTCAGCATTTATTATCTGTCCCTAGCTGCCCATGAGTAGGTGGGGGTGAGCTTCCTTCTTCAACCGCTGCAGTCCATGTGCTGTGGGTAGACCCACAATGCCATTAGGGAGGGAATTCCCGGATTGTGACTCCGTGACCCACTGACTTTGATTCTGTCGCTGTTTCCAAGGGCTCTGCTATTAAATCTTTTAAATCTTTTATAATGAGTTCAAGCATCTTCCACACGCCTAATGTCAAACTAACCAGTCCATAATTTCTTATTTTCTCTTTTACTCCATTCTTTTTTTGACAGTGGAATTCCTTCACTACTCTGCAATCCAAAGAACAGGTCCAGAGTCTATAGAATCTTGGAAGATGACCACAATGAATCCATTCTTTCTAGGCCCACTTCCTTAAGTAGTTAAGGATGTGGATAATCAAAACGTGGGGATTTGTCAGCCTTTAATCACATTAACTTTCCTACCATCATTTCCTTTTAGTCATATCGATTTCCTCCATGTTTCTCTTTCTTTAGATGCTGTCTTCCCCAACATTCCCCAACAATTTTGGAAGGTTATTTGAATCCTTGTTTGTGAAGATGGAACCAAAGTATGTTTGTAATGAATTGGTCACCATCGCTTTGTTCACATTATAACTTTTCCCTTTTCCTGACTGTATAGGACCTACATATGTCTTAAGTAATCTTTATCTTTGTTGATATAGAAGCTCTGAAAGCTAGTGCTTCCAATTAAACTTGTTGGACTATAACCTGGTGTTATGTGATTTTAACTTTCTTCATGCCAGTCCAACACCGACATCTCCAAACCATTTACAATCATTCTGTTTCTTCCCCATAGGCTCACTCTTGTAATTTAATTCTTCCCTCTCAATAAATCCCTTTCTCCTCCTTCGCTCTCACTGATACACTGTCCAGGTCTCACTGCAGTAAAGGTGGGAGAGAACGATAATTGCTTGGTACACTAGTTGACTTGCTGAAGATGTTGTTGTCAAACATTGGCTGCTGTAGTTTGAAAAAGGCTGAACTGGCACAATTAGTCCAGCATTGGACTTTCTTGTCATCAATGGCACATTCACTTAAGGGGAGGAAAAGGCTCTGTGGTATTATCACTAGACTGTTCATCCAGAGACCCAGATAATGTTCTGGGGACCTGGGTTCGAATCCTGTCACAGCACAAGGTGTAATTTTAATCTCAATAAAATCTGGGAACAAGTGGATCGTGATGACCGTGAATCCATTGCCAATTGTTGGAAAAAGCCATCTGGTTCACTTTAGGGAAGGAATCTTCCATCCTTACCCAATCTATCCTTCCCTGTTACTCCAGATCCACAGCAATGTGGCTGACTCTGAAATGCCCTCGGGGAAACTAGGGAAGGGCAGTGATGTCCTCATCCTGTGAATGAATTAAAAAGAAAGAAGGACTTCATTTTACCAGCTACTTGGATTCTTCTCCTCCTTCTGTGGTGGCATCTGAATCCCTGATGACAAGGGTCTACTCTCATGATAGCAAATTTGAAGAGGACATAGAGCACCACCAAGTAATGGGAGATCAATCTGATGAGGCATACTCCCCAGTCATTAGATGGCAGAACCATTGCTTCTGAACGCCATTGGCTTGCATCATGAGTGGCTCCATGCCTTTTGTTATAAGTGGCCCTACATGTAGTCAGATGATGAAGAGAACCATTCTGCAGATGTACCAGAGGGTAGCCGTTGTCAATTTTCATAAGAAAGAGACAGAATTAATGACATGTGGCTGCTGCCAGGATAGTGGGCACACTCTAGAATCATGTTTTGTGTTACCTGGTATCCAAACATTTTGTTTTTAATCCATTCACGGGCATCACTAGCTAGGCAAGGATTTATTGCCCATCCCTGACTGACCAGAGGGAAGTTAAGGGTTAAGCACATTTCTGTTGGTCTGAAGTCATATGTAGGTAAAAACAAGGACTGTAGATGCTGGAAACCAGATTCTGGATTAGTGGTGCTGGAAAAGCACAGCAGTTCAGGCAGCATCCAAGGAGCAGCGAAATCAATGTTTCGGGCACAAGCCCTTCATCAGGAATAAAGGCCAGACCAGGTAAGGAACTCTAAGGGCTATTAGCGAACCAAATAGGTTACATAGGGGCACTCCTGATTTTTACTGATTTCAAATGTTGCCACTAGACTTAGTGGGATTTTAATACATCCCAGAACATTTAGCTTGACTACTAATCCAGTGACAATACTAGTACATCTCCATCTGTCTTTCCCTCAGCTTGTTGATGCTGAGTAGCCTTTTTTGTTTCAGGTACATATCACGCTTATGTTTGGGACTTGAAAAGGCCATTCCAACTCCCTAGACTATTAATAATTTTTTAAAAAAATGGCACAACAACATACACAAGCCTCGTGTCTTTATCTGGAAATCCCTTCTCCTGATATGTGGTGCTCTGTCACCTCCTGAAGCAGTGACAGACAGTGTACTGGGAAATGTTGAGTGTATTACCTGTTCCTGTCTGGAAGAATACAACTCTGTGGAGGTTGATGGGGCAGTGGCTTTGATCACCAATAGGTAACAGTATCCTCACACTCTGATGACTCCATGCCCTAGTGAAAGATGTAGTGGCCACTTCCTGGTCAAATCATTAACACCCGAAACAATGTTCCTGAAAACTATTAATGGATAGGACAAAAGTCCTTCCAATAAATTTGTAAAGCAAAGGTAAGTTTTAAGTATCTCATCAAGAAGCATCTCACCAAGAATTGGGAAATAATGTTAACTTGACCTGCTTAGTCAAAAATTGACAGGACCATGTGTCAAATTAATGTTAGAGACTGCTTGGTGTTACAGTCTCCTGCGTTCTCCTTGTGCATGCACAGTATGTTCATTGCAGTGAGCTGACAACCAACATACACCAGATGGCCATAATAGCTGGGTCATCAGTTCATTCAAGGCTGAGATGGGCAGACTTTTAAACAGTAAGGGAACCAAGAGATATGAGGAAATGGCAGGACAGTGGGGTTGGAGATTATCAATCAGCTGTGATCCCGAATGGCGAACTAGACTTCAAAGGCCAAATGGCCCACTTTTGCTCCGACAGCTTTGGTTGAGATGAACAGAAGCTATGGTAATTTTCAAATGCACCAGCTTTGGTAGCTTTGGCCATATGGCATTACAAGCCAAATATTGCAGCCTGTATGTTGGAGTCAGATAATAAGTTGATAATAACTTTGCTGCATGCAAAATTAACATTTTTTGGTAGCATGACAATGAAGTCAGTTACACAAATTTGGCCTTCGTGCAGAAAATTCTGTGTAAAAAGCAGAGGTTCACATTTGTGGTCTGTAAGCATGAGCAAGGAAACACTTGATTCTTTGTAGTGATTTATTTATTGAGCAGGAGGTTTGTGAACTGTTTGCCAAGGTCAGTAATGATCAGCTACAGAAACAGGAAAGAAGCTAACCATCTACTGTTGACATTCTACAATATTCCCAGCACTGAAAGACCCACGACTGACATTCTGAGAGTTATTATTGAATGGAAGCTGAACTGGACCAGACATATATGTACTGTGTCTACAGAAACAGTTCAGGGGTTGCAACTTCAGAGGTAAGTAACTCACCTGCTGACTTCACAAAGTCTCTCTGCCGTCTCAGACAGATATCAGTAGTGGGATATTATTTACTGCAGAAATATGCTTTATTCATACAAAAGTCTCTATCAACATTCACAGGTACTAAAGCAATTCTGCACAGTATTTGCATATCAAGAAAAAGAAACATTGAAATTTGGCATTCCCTGCAATTGCTAAAACCAAAGGCATTTCCAACTCATGCAGAACAGTATTTTATATATTAAGGCAACAACAGGGTTCTGAATAGACCCCCCTGTTGTACCTCAGCAGGAAGACCTCACACAGTGCTCTTTCCCCAATGTGCCTTGGCAGCAGCTGCCCCAAGCTTTAGTGTGCCCCTCAGCATGTAGCCCTGCACCTTGGAATGTCCCAGTCAACTCCTCGTTCTGGAAGACCAACAAGTTTCGGGCAGAGCAAAGGGCGTCTTTCACCGAGTTGATGGTCCTCCAGGGGCAGTCAATGTGTGTCCTGGGGAACAGCCAGTAGAGCACAGAGTCCTGCGTCATGGGGCTACTTCAGATGAACCTGAACAAGAACCACTATATCTTTCTCCAGACTTCCTTTGCAAAGGCACAGTCCAGCCGGAGATGTGTGACCGTCTCTACTTCCCTGCAGCACCTCAAATGCAGTGTGCAGTGGCGCAGAGAGTTTGAACGTACATGAATGATTTCACGGGCAGTGCCCTTCTTACCAGCAGCCAAGCCATGTCATGGTGCTTGTTGGAAAATTTTGGTGATGAGGTATTCTACCAAATGACTGACAGTCTGCTCAGGGAACAACCCGACAGCATCCACCCTCTCAGATAGTAGCAGGGTCTCAAGGACAATATGTACTGATCACTTCCTGATGGACTTAAGGTCAAAGAGGTTTCTCTTTGCAAATTTTTCCAAGAAGGACAGATGATATGGAACAGTCCAATTACTTGGAGCATTCGATGGCACCAAAGCCAGACTCATTCTTCATAACACTGGGGATAGGTAGGACTTCAGCACACAGTGACACTTGGTGTTTGTGTCTATGCACAGCTTAATGCAGCCACACACAAAGGTAGCCATCAAGAGTAATGAAATATTCTCCACTTACCTGGAGAAGTGCAACTCCAATAATACTCTAGGAGCTCAACATTACTCAGGACAGAGCAACTCACTTTATTGTCCACCACATTAAACAGTTAGTCCCTTTGCACTGATGCACAATGACAGCAGTGCATAGCATCAACAAGGTGTACTGCAGCAACACACTCAGCTTCTATTGACTATTTTCTAAACCCACTGCACCTGTCATGCAGACGGCCATGCACAGCAGACAAAAGAGAACAGCGCCTCTTGCAAGTTCCCCTCCAAGCTGCACACTACCCTGCATTTGAGTTATATTGCCTTTCCTTTGCTGTTACTGAGTCAATATACTTGAACTCATTTTTGAAAATGGCAGTAAATATACCTATTGCTGGTGGTCTATAGTTGTTCAAGAAAGCAGGTTACTGCCAATTCTCAAGGGCAGTTGTGAACGGGCTTTGCCAGTGATGTTTTCCACGAAAGAATGATCCTTCTTCAAAAAAATTGAACTCTAACTTATATTGATTTGATTAACAGGTGGTATATTGTCTGAAAGAAAATAATGTGTGTTAACTTTGCTGAAATGTCAAGGGCAAAGTTTGTTCATTCAACAAAGTTTACCTTTATGACATTGTTCAGTGATCAACGTCACATCAACTGAATCATTCACAACAGTTCTGTCAGAAGCAACTAATGAAACTTGACTAGCTTAAGGAGCTGAAAGTGTGGAAGAAATAAGGTTTAACAATCAGCACAATAGGAACCTCTGTTGATTGATGGTTATGTTGGCTCGTGGCAGACTGTTAATTTGTTTTTTTTTGCTGATTGTTGAGAAAGCAGTTGAACAATGATTCCAATAGTGGTAGAATCTGAAAAAAGATTAGTGAAGTCTACCAGCTGCAGAAAAGCTGGTTCCAGTGACCCCATAGACCTGTCTATTCCTTATTGTTGAAAATAAGATCCTATTATTCAGACTTTCTCAATCGGTGCATTTATTTCACAGCTTGCAGTTCAGAAAGTGATGGGGGTTTTGATACTAATAATAGAGTGCCTGCAAAGCCATATCCCACGTAACTTCCAAAGATGCACTTTGGTACATCAACAGGGGTGGGACTTATATAGTTAATTGTTGGGCCTTGGGATGTATTGTAGAACAGTGGGACCTAGGGGTTCATGTGCATAATTCTTTAAAGCTTTTGTCACATATGGACAGGGTGGCTAAAAATACACTTAGCATGCTTGCCTTCATTGTTCAGTTCTTTGAGTGTAAGGGTTGGGGCGTAATGTTGACGTTGTACAGGACATTGATGCGGTCTCTTCTGGAATACTGTGTCCAGCTCTAGTCTCCCTGTTATAGGAAAGATATTATTAAACTGGACAGGGTTCAGAAGAGATTTACCAAGATGCTAGCAGGACTGGAGGGTTTGACTTATAAGGAGACGCTGGATAGTCTGCGACGTTTCTCACTGGAGCAAAGGAGGTTGGGAGGTGACCTTGTAGAAGCTTATAAAATCATAAGGGATACCAATAAGGTTACTGTAGTTGTCTTTTCCCTAGGATTGGGAATTTCAATGTTAGGGGCACAATTTTAAGGTGAGAGGAGAGAGAATTAAAAAAGAAATGATAGCCAATATTTTTACACTGAAAATGGTTCATGTGTGGAATGAACTTTGTGAGAAAATGGTGGATGTGGATACAGTTACAACATTTAGAAAGCATTTGGATAAGTACATGAATCAGAAAGGTTTAGAGGGATATGGGCCAGGAGTAGGCAGGTGGGGCTAGTTTAGTTTGGGATTACATTTGGCATGGACTGGTTGGACCGAAGGGTCTGTTTCCGTGCTGTATGACTCTATGAATCTATGGCTCTTCTTCAGAGATGTTTCAGATAATATTCTCTGCATTATAACAATACGTTAAGAAAAACACTCCTGCAGTTTATGTGCAAAATTTTGACCTAAAGTTACTATAAACATATGGACTAGTTTCTTTTAACGGGCATGTTAATTTACTGCAAGGCGTCAAAAAGTATGAACAGATTTCAAGATAAAGGAGAGAACCTGAAAAATGTCCAAGAACATATGGTGCAGGTAGAAACAAATTTAATTTCAAGAACTTCAGAAAGTGGAAATTGTACCATTGTTTTTCTGCTTGGGATCTCCTAAATTGGCCTGGAATGACAGCATGGGTCTCAACTGAACATTCATCCAAAAGGCAGTTCCTCGAATAATACAGCATCTACTCAGTGTGGTACTGAAGTTCAGCCTAGATTAGAAATCTTTAATGTGGGATTTGAAAATGCAGCTGTCTCACCCAATGACTTGGTATTGTCAAGTCTTGAGCGAAGATTGACATGCTTCAGACCTGTAAAATAAAACCAAGAACTGCAGATGCTGAAATTCTGAAACCAAAAACGGAAATTACTGGAGAAACTCAGCTAGTCTGACAGCAGCTATAGAGAGAAAGCAGAGTCAATGTTTTGGATCCATTGTTTCTTCATCAGACCTAGGAAAAAATGCTGTGGTTCTGTTTGCCGAGCTGGAAGTTTTTGTTGCAAACGTTTCGTTCCCTGTCTAGGGGACATCCTCAGTGCTTGGGAGCCTCCTGTGAAGCGCTTCTGCGGTGTTTCTTCCAGCATTTATAGTGGCCTGTCCCTGCCGCTTCCGGTTGTCAGTTTCAGCTGCTCCCGCTGTAGTGGCCGGTATATTGGGTTCAGGTCGATGTGTTTGTTGATGGAGTTTGTGGATGAGTGCCATGCTTCTAGGAATTCCCTGGCTGTTCTTTGTTTGGCTTACCCTATAATGGTAGTGTTGTCCCAGTCAAATTCATGTTGCTTGTCGTCTGCGTGTGTGGCAACTAGGGATAGCTGGTTGTGTCGTTTCGTGGCTAGTTGATGTTCGTGGATGCGGATCGTTAGCTGTCTTCCTGTTTGTCCTATATAGTGTTTTGTGCAGTCCTTGCATGGGATTTTGTACACTACGTTAGTTTTGCTCATGCTGGGTATCCGGTCCTTCGTTCTGGTGAGTTGTTGTCTGAGTGTGGCTGACAACGGAACGAGGACATGCCGCAACCCAAAGGACTAGCCACACTACCATACATCAAGAACATCTCTGAACTGACAGCCAGACTACTGCGACCACTAGGACTTATAACAGCACACAAACCAACAGCCACACTCAGACAACAACTCACCAGAACGAAGGACCCAATACCCAGCATGAGCAAAACTAATGTAGTGTACAAAATCCCATGCAAGGACTGCACAAAACACTACATAGGACAAACAGGAAGACAGCTAATGATCCGCATCCATGAACATCAACTAGCCATGAAATGACACGACCAGCTATACCTAGTAGCCACACAAGCAGACGACAAGCAAGATGAATTTGACTGGGACAACACTACCATTATAGGGCAAGCCAAACAAAGAACAGCCAGAGAATTCCTAGAAGCATGGCACTCATCCACAAACTCCATCAACAACACATCGACCTGGACCCAATATACCGGCCACTACAGCGGGAGCAGCTGAAACTGACAACCGGAAGCGGCAGGGACAGGCCACTATAAGTGCCGGAAGAAACACCGCAGAAGTGCTTCACAGGAGGCTCCCAAGCACTGAGGATGTCACCTAGACAGGGGACGAAACGTTTGCAACAAAAACTTCCAGCTCGGCGAACAGAACCACAGCAACGAGCACCCAAGCTACAAATCTTCTCACAAACTTTGAACTAGGAAAAAATGGAATATATGCTGAAGACATTGAGATGAGGTGAGGGTAAAAGAGTAAGAGGGTGGGTGGAGATGGAGCCCAGAGGGACAGAAAACGAGTTATGCAGACAGAGGGGTGGATAATGGTAAACCTAAAAAAATTGCATAACCAACCCATTTTCACCCACTTATGGTTGCCATTGTCAGCTTCTCTCCTGCCCTGAAATATCAATATCCATCCATTGTTAGCCTAAATGGGGGACTGGGCACAGTCTTTTGAGGTGAAGAATGAGGACATGGAGGAGGAGGAAGACCTCCTTGAATCAGGCAAGAAAGATGCCATTGAGCTGGGGTTAATGACGCAGCTTTGGAAAGATATGTGTCATGTGAAAAGTCCTTGAAAAGCTCAATGTAATTGATGCTTCATAAAAATAGTAAAACTCAGCCCAATATCTCCCATCCAGTGTCAATGTAGTTAACTATTTTAACGTGTTACCTTACAATTTATTATAAATTATTTCTTTCTTTCAAGGATGTGCTTCTTCTATAATTAGATAATTTTTCATTCTTAATGGGCAGCAAGGTGACCCAGTGGTTAGCACTGCTGCCTCACAGCACTAGAGACCCAGGTTCGATTCCAGCCTTGGGTGACTGTCTGGGTGGAGTCTGCACATTCTCTCCGTGTCTGCGTGGGTTTCCTCAGTGTGCTCTGGGTTCCTCCCGCAATCCAAAGATATGCAGGCCAGGTGAATTGGCCATGCTGAATTGCCTGTAGTGTTACATAAATCTAAGGGAATCAGTCTAGGTGGGTTACTCTTTGGAGGGTGGATGTGGACTTGTTGGGCCAAAGGGCTTGCTTCCATACTGTAGGGAATCTAATCTAATTACAAGTAAACTCCATACAGCAGTATAAGAGGAAGAGTTGCTATCAGCAGATGTTTGCAAAGAAGACCCTATCACAACCAAGTGCCAGCTGCAGGCATCTCTTATAATATTCACTCCCCTCAGAGTGAAGAACTCAGTTTGAAATAACCTACCTCTAACTCTGCGACTCTTTCCCTGGGTATAGAACCTACCCCTCAACTCCCCAGTCAGCAAACCCCTTGCTGCCAAGCCCTTTAAGAATTTTGCACAGTTCAAACTACATCTTAAACATCCCTTTTCTACCAAATTGCAAATCTGGAATGTCACATCTGTTTATTGGGGAAGTGAAATAAACTTGAAAATTGGGGTTCTCTTATTTAAGATGGAGATGAGAATCTTTTTGCTTTCTGTGGATTGCTAATCTCTAGAATTCTCTTCCGCTGAGAGCAGGGGAATCAACACCACTGAATATATTTGAAGGCTAAGTCAGATTGACACCCCTGTCAATCAAGAATGTAGGGCAAAAGGTGCAGAGAGGCCACACACAGGTCAATCATGTTCTTTTCAAATGGCAAAACAGGCTCAAGGGACTCAATGTCCTATTATGGCTCCTAATTTGTACATCATGTTTGTATCAGCGTACACAGTGTAGTTATTGCATCTTTAATCTTTATTTTTCATGCTCATTGAGGTGAGGATTGTCAATGCCAGAAATGGGACATTTCTTTCAAGCTTTTGCATAGAATGTGTGCTCCCAGTTCAAGTATAACAGCAATAATTTTGAGTCCCTGCTGACAGCACGGAGCCTCATTAGTGGTGAGTGTGGAGCAATGGAACAGCTAAAGTATTAGCACGTTGATTCTTTGAAATACACTAGCCACTAGAGAAACTCTCAGCTACCAGAGAAGCATTGCAAATTTGCCACTCACGCTAACTGTGGTATAAATTGTGAGGCAACGTTATAAGTGCCACATTCTCACAAGATAACTGGCTCTTGGCAAGTCTTCAGATGGTCTATTCTTCTGTGAATTGCACCTTACTAGAGCATTTTATACAGCCTCACAATGACCATTGTTATAAACTAACCAAGAGTCTTTGTCAAAAGCATGTGTCGCCCAATAACAAATTAGAGTCATAGAGCCACAGAGATGTACAGCACAGAAATAGACAATTCGGTCCAACTCATCCACGCCGACCAGATGTTCTAAATTAGTCTAGTCCCATTTACCAGCATTTGGCTCATATCCCTCTAAACCCTTCCTATTCATATACCCATTCAGATGCCTTTCAAATGTTGGACTTGTATCAGTCTCCACCACTTCCTCTGGCAGCTCATTCCATACATACACCATCCTCTGCATGAAAATGTTGCCACTTAGGTCCCTTTCAAATTTTTCCCCTCTCACCTTAAACCTATGCCCTCTACTTCTGGACTCCCCCACCCAGGGAAAAGACCTTGTCTATCTACCTTTTCCATGCCCCTCATGACTTGATAAACCTCTTTCAGGTCAACCCTCAGTCTCCGATGCTCCAGCGAAAATAACCCTGGCTGTTTAGCCTCTCCCTATAGATCAAGCCCTCTAACCCTGGCAACAACCTTACAAATCATTTCTGAACCCTTTCAAGTTAAAGAGTATCTTTCCGAGAACAAAGACACCAGAATGAATGCCGTATTCCAAAGCAATATTGACTGGAAACAGCTTAAATGGTGGCTTGGCTATTTTTCAATTGGACCAAAAGTCAAAAATTAAGGTTTATTTAATCCCAGCAATATACAATGACACAATAACATAATTCCTTACAGGACTGAGGCATTAATCCAATATTTCAATCCCAGGATTCCAGATAGTGATTCCAAGACAATTTCAATTTAACAGTCATTTCCCCCAAAGCCAACCACATTAATGGGCTTGGTAGGACAGATATAGAGAGGCTCCCGAAACGTTGATTTTCCTGCCCCTCGGATGCTGCCTGACCTGCTGTGCTTTTCCAGCACCACTCTGACCTAAACTCTGGCTTCAGCATCTGCAGTCCTCACTTTTGCCTAGATATAAAGAGGTTGTTTCCCTTTGAGGGAATATCTAGCACCACAGGGTGTAATCTCAGAATAAAGATTCACTCACATTAGACTGACGAGCAGGAATTTGTTCACTATGGGCACTGAATCTATGGAATTTTTTACCATAGAGTGGAGTAGATGTTCATCATTGAGTGTATCCAAGCATGAGATAGACAGGTTTTTAAGCAGTAAAGGGATTGCGGGTTATGGAGAAAAAGCAGAAAAGTGGGGTTGAGGATTATCAGATCAACCATGATCTCATTGAATGGCAGAGTAGACTCGATGGGCTGAATGGCCTACTTTTCCTCCTATATCTTATGGTCTTACGGATTCATGGTGAAGGCATCAAAAGAAAAATGCAGAATGAACAATCTGCTCTTTGGGCTCGTTAAAAAAGTGCCTTGTTGCGAATATACAGTGGAAATAGGAAGGGTCTGACTTCAGTTTGCGTGTGTTCTTGCACAGCGTTAACATCCAAACAGTGTGAATTTAAATAGCAATCAAAGAAAATGGTGATACTTCAATCACTTAATGAAAGACATTACACTGAAGTCAAAGTTTCATAGCAACATAACATGTTAACAGGCTCGAACGACTCATAACCATCAACAGTGGTTGCATTGTTCCCAATAGTCTAGCATTGTTTATTCCAGATTTTTAATGAACTATAATTTCTTCTTCTGCTGTGGTCGGATTTGAATCCAGGTTCTAAGCCATTTCTCTCCTCACAGATGCTGCCAGGGCCTGCTGAGTTTGTCCAGCGTTTTCTGTGTTTGTTCTGGAACTAGCCCACTGGCATTGCCACTACCTCATCATCTCCCCCACTACACACCAACGTGACACAGGGCGGACCAGAATGTTAATCCTGAATTGGTGTTCAGCATCATTCTGTGCACACTCAGGATTATTTAACAGATGCAATCTAATTGTGGAATCACATCTAATGTTAGACGCTGGAACTCTGTATATTGATGTCTAAGGCCCTTTACTTTTTGGTCAGAAAGAACATGTACATACACTAGCTTCCATTCAGCAAGTTAGGTCATAGCCATTCTCTGGTTAACTTCTCAGGGAATGCCTTGAACATTTGAAATCAACTTGCCTAGCTTCAAACTCTGGGGATTTAACTGACAATCACATTTATGACATTTTATCCAGGAAAATCAATTAACAATCTGTGCCGTATAGCGTAATTAAAATTGTCGGCCTTCAATGTGCAATTAAGATTTATTTAAAAGTCATTTCTGCCTTCAAACAATTAAACAAGTTCACCTGTTGGCTAGGAAAACTAAATTACATATGGACGTGCTTGAAATGCTTAAGCTTTGCAATAATAAAAATGAAACATTTACAAATTCAGTTGAACTGCACCTATTTCTCAGGCCTGAAATGATAGTTTGTCCTCAGTCATAGACTAGGAGAAAGTGAGGACTGCAGATACTGGAGATCAGAGTCGAATGTGTGGTGCTGGAAAAGCACAGCAGGTCAGGCAGCATCCGAGGAGAAGGAGAATCAAAGTTTCAGGCATAAGCTCTTCATCAGGAATTCCTGATGAAGGCTTTATTTTCGAAACGTCAATTCTCCTGCTCCTCGGATGCTGTCTGACCTGCTGTGCTTTTCAGCACTACACTCTCAACTCCGTCATAGACTGGACAGTGATACGAGAAACTGATAGCACCAGGGGTTGCTGTGAGAGTCAAGTGCACTGTTTCTAGAGCCAATTGACTGATAACCAGTTCTCAATGCTCAATGCATTGTCCAATAAAGGGAAGGATACCAAAAGCCTTCTTCACTATCCTATCTACTTGCAACTCCACTTTCAAGGAACAAGTAACCTGCACTCCAAGGTCTCTTTGTTCTTTGGCTATCAGAAAGTTCACTTTTCAGACAAAACATCATGCACAGTTACCACTGTGGATACAATAACATGGGTCCTGTTTAAATTAGAGTGATGGAGAATTTTTCTCCAGTTTTAAACAGAAAAAAAAGGGCAGCTTCTGTGAGGGTGGATGTTGAGCTAAGGGTTGTCTTATTATATTTTACTTTAATTCTCTAAAGCCATTGTTATTCAGTAATGAGTATGCCAGGTATTGAACATTTCACAAATTCAATCATTACATTACACATGCAATGTAGTATGATAATATGTACAATAGGTCTTATGGGCTGTATGGGCTGTATTCCACTTCCATGTAGCATGGCGAGTTCACTCTGGCTTAAATCTTTTAAGTATTTTTTTCAGACTTTGGTACGTGTAACTATATACAATGTCAACAAACTCCCCTCCTCCCATCCAAAGATGATATAATCCCACCTTTGTGTGAGTGTATGTGTGCGTGTGTGTGTGTATACACCATTGTGATCCAAACTGACTGAGAAGGCTTTGTAACCTTAAGGAATTGATGTAACTGAGAACGCAAAGGAAACTAAGACATCCAACATCTTGGGCACAGGCTCTTGAAAATGTTGTCAGACAGGAAGAAGCAATCTCTTATATGGAGACATGTTCCACGGAGACAGGTTCACATGAAGGGACGCATCAACTAAAAGATACATTTGCCGTCCTTTCATTTTCTCTTTGATGTTTCACAGCATTTGGGGAAAGAACAGACGTTGTTCCAGGCACTGAAAGGTCAAAATAATAAAACACAATGTGTAAAATAAAAATTGTTGCATCAGCATCTGTGGAGATGATGCATAAATTGCAGGTGTAACCTTTTGTCAGGTTTAAATGCAAATTACTAACCCGCCTGTTGTCTCCACAAATGCTGTCTGATCTGGTTCATGTTCCCACAATTTTCTGTCGTATAACGTTTCCAGTATTGACAGACTTTATTTACTTTGTGTTTATTAAAGGTCAATTTTTTTTGTTCATTTGATGTGTTATTGCCCTTCCAAAGATGACTTTCTTGAATTGTTGCAGTCCAGTAGGAATAGTTACGCCCATATGCTCTTCAAGAGGAGTTCCAGGATTTTGACCCAATGACAATGAAAGGACAGCAATTAAAACATAGAAATTAGGAGAAGCTGTAGGTCATTCAGCCCTTTAAGTTGCTCCACCATTCAATTTGATCATTATTGATTATCCAATTTAATACCATCTTCTCGCTTTCTCCCCATTTCCTTGGATTCCTTTACACCTGACAAGTATATCTAAATCCTTGGAGTCAGAGAATCAGCGAGACATATAGCACAGAAACAGACCATTTTGTTCAACTTGTCCATGCTGACAAGATATTTGAGATAAAATTAGCCCCATTTGCCAGCATTTGGCCCACATCGCTCAAAATTCTTCCTATTCATATACCCATCCAGATGACTTTTAAATGTTGTAATTGTACCAGCCTCCACCACATCCTCTGGCAGCTCATTCCCTACAAGCACCACCCTCTGTGTGAAAAGATTGTCCCTTAGGTCCCTTTGAAATCTTTCTCCTCTCATCTTAAAACTGTGTCTCTAGTTTTGAACTGCCCCACCTACGGAAAAGACCTATGTCTATTCACCCTGTCCATGCCTCTCATGATTTTCTAAACCTCTATAAAGTCATCTCTCAGCCTCTGACATTCCAGGGAAAGTAGCCCCAGCCTATTCAGCCTCTCCCTGTAGCTCCAACCCTCCAACCTTGGCAACATCCTTGTAAATTTTTTCGGAACCCTTTCAAATTTCATAGCATCGTTCCTATAGCTGGGAGACCAAAATTGCACACAGTACTCCAAAAGTGGCTTAATCAATGTCCTGTACAGCTGCAACATGACCTTCCAACTCCAATACTCAATGCATTGTCCAATAAAGGCAAGCATACCAAATGCCTTCTTCACTATCCTATCTACTTGCAACTCCACTTTCAAGGGACAATTAACCTGCACTCCAAGGTCTCTTTGTTCAGCAACATTCCCCAGTGTTTAACTTAAGGGTATAAGTCCTGCCCTGATTTGTCTTTCCAAAATGTAGCACCTTGCATTTATCTAAATTAAACTCCATCTGCCACTCCTCAGCCCACTGGCCAATCTGATCAAGATCCCATTGTAATTTGAGGTAACTTGTCCTCTACCTTTGAGCCAGTTCTGTATCCAAATGGCTATTTCTCCCTGTATTCCATGAGATCTAACCTTGCTAACCAATCTGCTATGAGGAATCTTGTCGAAATCCTTATGAATTCCATATAGATCACGTCCACAGTTCTGCCCTCGTCAATACTTTTCATTCTCATTCAAGAATAGTGGGCGGCACGGTGGCACAGTGGTTAGCACTGTTGCCTCGCAGCGCCAAAGACCCGGGTTCAATTCCCGCCTTGGGC
Organism: Chiloscyllium plagiosum; assembly: GCF_037043375.1. Lineage (NCBI taxonomy): Eukaryota > Metazoa > Chordata > Chondrichthyes > Orectolobiformes > Hemiscylliidae > Chiloscyllium > Chiloscyllium plagiosum. Next base: position 6,454,533 of record NW_028270144.1, read on the forward strand.
GACTGACTGTGTGGAGTTTGCACGTTCTCCCTGTGTCTGCGTGGGTTTCCTCCGGGTGCTCCGGTTTCCTCCCACAGTCCAAAGATGTGCAGGGCCAGGTGAATTGGCCATGCTAAATTGCCCGTAGTGTTAGGTAAGGGGTAAATGTAGGGGTAGGGGTAGGGGTATGGGTGGGTTCGCTTCGGCGGGTCGGTGTGGACTTGTTGGGCCGAAGGGCCTGTTTCCACACTGTAATGTAATCTAATCTAAATAGGACCCTTCCCCTGGAGCTCCTCTGCTCTACCTGTTCTTTTGCTTTCTTTTTTCCTTTTTTCGGGCCTGCATTTTGCCAGAGAGGCGAGGCGAGAAGGAGTGGTGAAGCGAGGGCTGCTGGGAAGGGTGAGTTTTCCCGCATTAAAAGGGACTTACCTCACGAGTCGGGCCTCCATTTTGACAGAGAGGCGAGGAGAGAAGGTGAGGTGAAGCAAGGGCTGCTGGGAAGGTTAGGGCTTAATTTATATTTGGGCAGTGGCTAAACCCGAGATACTACATGTGTAGTATCTCCCTCCCACCCACCCTCCTGTAACCGGAAGAAAAAGACCCTGAAAGGCTTTTTTTGCTTATGTTTCTTTTTCATTTATTTAAGTGCATTGTTTGGTTTCAGTTGGTTCGTATAAAGCTAAGCTTACAATGGCAGGGGAGCTCAGACCCGTGGCATGTGACCCTTGCTTGATATGGGAGCTTCAGAACGTGTCTGACATTCCTGACTCTTACACTTGCAGGAAGTATGTCCAGCTGCAGCTCTTGTTTAACTGCATGATGGCTCTGGAGCTGCGGATGGACTCGCTGTGGAGCATTCGCGATGCTGAGGAGGTCATGGATAGCACGTTTCGTGAACTGGTCACACCGCAGGTTAGGATTGCTGAGGGAGACAGTGAATGGGTGACCAAAAGGCAGAGAAAGAGTAGGAAGACAGTGCAGGTGTCATCTCTCTCCAAAACAGGTATACCATTTTGGATACTGTTAGGGGAGATGGCTCACCAGGGGGAGGGCAGCAGTTGCCAGGATCATGGCGGGCACTGCTGTTCAGAAGGGCGGGAAAAAAACTCGTAGGGCCATAGTCATAGGGGATTTTATTGTGAGGGGAGTAGATAGGCGGGTCAGTGGCCCAAAACAGGACTCCCGGATAGTATGTTGCCTCCCAGGTGCTCGAGTCAGGGATGTCACTGATCAGCTGCAGAGCATTCTAAAAGGGAAGGGTGAACAGTCAGTTGTCTTGGTGCATATAGGCACCAACGATATAAGTAGAAAACGAGATGAGGTCCTAAAAGCAGAATTCAGGGAGCTAGGAGAAATGTTAAAGGGGAGGACCTCAAAGGTAATGATCTCGGGATTATTACCAGTGCCATGTGCTAACCAGCAAAGAAATGAAAATATAGACAGGATGAACACGTGGCTTGAGGGATGGTGTAGGAGGGAGGGGTTCAGATTTGTTGGACATTGGGACTGGTTCTGGGGAAGGTGGGACTATTACAAGTTGGACGGTCTACATCTGAACCAGACCAGAACCAATGTCCTTGGGGGAGTGTTTGCTACTGCTGTTGGGGAGGTTTTAAACTAATGTGGCAGGGGGCTGGGAACCAGAAGAGAAAACAAGTAGGCAGCGAGGTGGAGACTGGAGACTGTAAGAATTATGAAGATAACATTAATAAAGGGAAGAGTGGGCAGAGAGCAGATGAGCGCAAAAGAACTGGTGACCTGAAATGCATCCACTTTAATGCAAGGAGTATAGTGGGTAAGGCAGATGGACTTAGGGCCTGGATTGGTGCCTTGGCCTATCATGTTATTGCAATCACAGAGACTTGGTTGAAGGAAGGGCATGATGATTGGCAACTAAATGTTCATGGATATAGACAGGACAGAGAGGGAAGTAAAAGAGAGTAAAATTGCATTGCTGGTCAGGGACGATGTCACGGCTGTGCTAAAGGAGGACACTGTGGAGATCTTGGGTAGGGAGGCATTATGGGTAGAGCTGAGAAATAAGAAGGATGCAGTTACATTATTGGGGCTGTATTACAGGCCTCCCTACAGTGAGCGTGAGGTAGAAGAACAAATAGGTAAACAGATTATGGAAAGATGTAGAGGCAATAGGGTAGTGGTGATGGGAGATTTTAATTTTCCCAACATTGACTGGGATACACTTAGGGTCAGAGGTCTGGATGGGGTAGAATTTGTAAGAAGCGGCCAGGAGAGTTCTCTAGAGCAGTATGTCAATAGTCCTTCGAGGGAAGGGGCCATATTGGACCTGGTACTGGGGAACGAGCCAGGACAGGTGGTAGAAGTTGCAGTGGGGGATTTCTTTGGGAACAGTGACCACAATTCTGTAAGTTTTAGAATACTCATAGATAAAGAAGAGAGTGGTCCTAAGGGAAGAGTATTAAACTGGGCCAAGGCCAATTATATAAAAATTAGGCAGGAACTGGGAAATACAAGGAACTTGAAGGGAACTTGTTTTTTATACAATGACAGCTATTTGAAGGGAAGTCCACATTTGAGATGTAGGAGGCTTGCAAAGATTGGTTAATGGTAGTGCAGGATAGGCAAAGGATAGGAAGGGCAAGATTGGATGACAGGAGAAATTGTACGACTAGCCAAGAGGAAAAGGGAAGCGTACATAAGGTTTAGGCAGCTAAGAACAGAATGGGCCGTGGAAGAATATTGGAAGAGTAGGACAAGTCTTAAACAAGGAATCAAGTGGACTAAAAGGGGTCATGAAATATCTTTAGCAAGTAGAATTAAGGAAAAATCCCAAAACATTTTATTCTTATATAAGAAGCAAGCGGGTAACTAGAGAAAGGATTGGTCCACTAAAAGATAATGAAGGAAGGCTGTGTGTCGAACCTGAGAGAATGGGTGAGATTCTGAATGATTACTTTGCATCAGTGTTCACTGAGGAGAGGAACATGATGAATGCTGAGATTAGAGATAGAAGTTTGAGTAGTCTGGATCATGTTGGCATAAGTTGGGAAGATGTGTTGGATATGCTAGAGGTTGTTAAGGTGGACAAATCCCCAGGACCGGATGGGATCTATCCCAGGTTGCTGAGGGAGGTGAGAGAGGAAATAGTTGGGGCCCTAACAGATATCTTTGTGACATCCTTAAATACAGGTGAGGTGCCAGAGGACTGGAGGGTAGCTTATGTTGTCCCCCTGTACAAGAAGTGTAGTAGGGATATTCCAGGTAACTACAGACCAGTGAGCCTGATGTCGGCAGTGGGAAAATTGCTGGAAAGGGTACTAAGAGATAGGATCTATTTATATTTAGAAATGAATGAGTTTATCAGTGAAAGGAACAAGATTTTGTGCAGGGGAGATCGTGCCTTACCAACTTAATAGAGTTCTTTGAGGAAGTGACCAAGTTGATAGATGAAGGAAGGGCTGTTGATTTCATATACATGGACTTTAGTAAGGAGTTTGATAAGGTTCCCCATGGTAGACTCATGGAGAAAGTGAAGTCACGTGGTGTGCAGGGTGTTCTGGCTAGGTGGTTAAAGAACTGGTTGAGCAACAGGAGACAGAGAGTAGTAGTTGAAGGGAGTTTCTCGAAATGGGGAATAGTCACCAGTGGTGTTCCCCAGGAGTCAGTGTTGGGGCCACTGTTGTTTGTAATATACGTAAATGATCTAGAAGAGGGCACTGTTGGTATGATCAGCAAGTTTGCAGATGACACAAAGATTGATGGAGTAGCAGAAAGCATAAGGGACTGTCAGAGAATACAGGAGGATATAGATAGACTGGAGAGGTGGGCGGAAAGGTGGCAGATGGTTTTCAATCCAGACAGATGTGAGGTGATGCATTTAGGCAAAACGAATTCTAGAGTGAATTATACAATGAATGGAAGTGCTTTGGGAAAAGTTGATGGTCAGAGATATCTGGGAGTGCAGGTCCATTGTACCCTGAAGGTTGCTGCACAGGTGGATAGGGTGGTCAAGAAGGCATATAGTATGTTTGCCTTGATTGGACGGGGTATTGAGTATAAGAGCTGGCAAGTCATGTTAAAATTGTACAAGATATTGGTTCCGCCACATTTAGAATACTGTGTACAGTTCTGGTCGCCACATTACCAAAAGGATTTGGACGCTTTGGAGAGGGTGCAGAGAAGGTTTACGAGGATATTGCCTGGTATGGAAGGTGCTTGCTATGAAGAGAGGTTGAGTAGGTTAGGTTTATTTTCACTAAAAAAAGGAGATTGTGGGGGGAACTGATTGAGGTTTACAAAATCATGAAGGGTATAGACACGGTGAATAGAGACAAGCTTTCTCCCAGGGTGAAGGATTCAATAATCAGAGGTCTTGCTTTCAAGTTGAGAGGTGGAAAGTTGAAGGGGGATACACGCAGCAAGTACTTCACACAGAGGGTGGTGGGAGATTGGAACACGTTGCCAGCAGAGGTGGGAGAGGCAGGCACGGTAGATTCGATTAAGATATGTCTGGACAGATGCATGAGTAGGTGGGGAGCAGAGGATACAGATGCTTAGGAATTGAGCAACAGGTTTAGAAAGTACATTGGATTGGCTCAGACTTGAAGGGCCGAAGGGCGTGTTCCTGGGATTTAAATTTTCTTTGTACTTTGTTCTTTTCCCTCCCTTTTTCATTTTTTCACAAACCTTTAAACCTGGAGGCCAATCTAGGTGCAGTGGAGGCACCGCCACGAGCATGACCCTGGGAACAGAGAGACCCTGAACAGTGTGAGCTGTGAGCACTGGGAACAGAGAGACCCTGAACAGTGTGAGCTGTGAGCACTGGAACACAGAGTCCCGGAGGAGTGTGAGCAGTGAGCCCTGGAACAGAGAGTCCCGGAACAGTGTGAGCAGTGAGCCCTGGAACAGAGACACCCAGAATAGTGTGAGCAGTGAGCCCTGGAAACAGAGAGACCCTGAACAGTGCGAGCACTGAGTCCTGGAACAGAGAGACCCTGAACAATGTGAGCAGTGAGCCCTGGAAACAGAGAAACCCTGAACAGTGCGAGCACTGAGTCCTGGAAGAGAGAGACCCAGAACAGTGCGAGCAGTGAGCCTTGGAAACAGAGAGACCCTGAACAGTGCGAGCAGTGAGTCCTGGAACAGAGAGACCCAGAACAGTGTGAGCAGTGAGACCTGGAAACAGAGAGACCCTGAACAGTGCGAGCAGTGAGTCCTGGAAACAAAGAGACCCTGAACAGTGTGAGCAGTGAGCCCTGGAACAGAGAGCCCCAGAACAGTGCGAGCAGTGAGAACTGGGAACAGAGAGTCCCGGAACAGTGTGAGCAGTGAGCCCTGGAACAGAGAGACCCGGGAACAGTGTGAGTAGTGAGCCCTGGAACAGAGAGACCCAGAACAGTGCGAGCAGTGAGTCCTGGGAACAGAGAGTCCGGGAACAGTGTGAGCAGTGAGCCCTGGAACAGAGACCCGGAACAGTGTGAGCAGTGAGCCCTGGAATAGAGAGACCCTGAACAGTGTGAGCAGTGAGCACTGGAACAGAGAGACCCTGAACAGTGTGAGCAGTGAGCCCTGGAACACAGAGTCCCAGAACAGTGTGAGCAGTGAGTCCTGGGAACAAAGAGACCCTGAACAGTGCGAGCAGTGAGCACTGGGAACAGAGAGACCCTGAACAGTGTGAGCTGTGAGCACTGGAACACAGAGTCCCGGAGGAGTGTGAGAAGTGAGCCCTGGAACAGAGAGTCCCGGAACAGTGTGAGCAGTGAGCCCTGGAACAGAGACACCCAGAATAGTGTGAGCAGTGAGCCCTGGAAACAGAGAGACCCTGAACAGTGCGAGCACTGAGTCCTGGAACAGAGAGACCCTGAACAATGTGAGCAGTGAGCCCTGGAAACAGAGAGACCCTGAACAGTGCGAGCACTGAGTCCTGGAAGAGAGAGACCCAGAACAGTGCGAGCAGTGAGCCTTGGAAACAGAGAGACCCTGAACAGTGCGAGCAGTGAGTCCTGGAACAGAGAGACCCAGAACAGTGTGAGCAGTGAGACCTGGAAACAGAGAGACCCTGAACAGTGCGAGCAGTGAGTCCTGGAAACAAAGAGACCCTGAACAGTGTGAGCAGTGAGCCCTGGAACAGAGAGCCCCAGAACAGTGCGAGCAGTGAGAACTGGGAACAGAGAGTCCCGGAAGAGTGTGAGCAGTGAGCCCTGGAACAGAGAGACCCGGGAACAGTGTGAGTAGTGAGCCCTGGAACAGAGAGACCCAGAACAGTGCGAGCAGTGAGTCCTGGGAACAGAGAGTCCGGGAACAGTGTGAGCAGTGAGCCCTGGAACAGAGACCCGGAACAGTGTGAGCAGTGAGCCCTGGAATAGAGAGACCCTGAACAGTGTGAGCAGTGAGCACTGGAACAGAGAGACCCTGAACAGTGTGAGCAGTGAGCCCTGGAACACAGAGTCCCAGAACAGTGTGAGCAGTGAGTCCTGGGAACAAAGAGACCCTGAACAGTGCGAGCAGTGAGTCCTGGAACAGAGAGACCCAGAACAGTGTGAGCAGTGAGCCCTGGAAACAGAGAGACCCTGAACAGTGCGGGCAGTGAGTCCTGGAAACAAAGATACACTGAACAGTGTGAGCAGTGAGCCCTGGAACAGAGAGACCCAGAACAGTGCGAGCAGTGAGTCCTGGAAACAAAGAGACCCTGAACAGTGTGAGCAGTGAGCCCTGGAACAGAGAGACCCAGAACAGTGCGAGCAGTGAGTACTGGGAACAGAGAGTCCCGGAACAGTGTGAGTAGGAGCCCTGGAACAGAGAGATCCAGAACAGTGCGAGCAGTGAGTCCTGGGAACAGAGAGTCCCGGAACAGTGTGAGCAGTGAGCCCTGGAACAGAGAGACCCTGAACAGTGTGAGCAGTGAGCACTGGAACAGAGAGACCAAGAACAGTGTGAGCAGTGAGCCCTGGAACAGAGAGACCCTGAACTGTGTGAGCAGTGAGTCCTGGGAACAAAGAGACCCTGAACAGTGCGAGCAGTGAGTCCTGGAACAGAGAGACCCAGAACAATGTGAGCAGTGAGCCCTGGAAACAGAGAGACCCTGAACAGTGCGAGCAGTGAGTCCTGGAAACAAAGATACCCTGAACAGTGTGAGCAGTGAGCCCTAGAACAGAGAGACCCAGAACAGTGCGAGCAGTGAGTACTGGGAACAGAGAGTCCCGGAACAGTGTGAGCAGTGAGCACTGGAACAGAGAGACCCAGAACAGTGTGAGCAGTGAGTCCTGGAAACAAATAGACCCTGAACAGTGTGAGCAGTGAGCCCTGGAACAGAGAGACCCAGAACAGTGTGAGCAGTGAGTCCTGGGAACAAAGAGACCCTGAACAGTGCGAGCAGTGAGTCCTGGAAACAAATAGTCCCTGAACAGGGTGAGCAGTGAGCCCTGGAACAGAGAGACCCAGAACAGTGTGAGCAGTGAGTCCTGGAACAAAGAGACCCTGAACAGTGCGAGCAGTGAGCCCTGGGAAAAGAGAGACCCGGAACAGTGCGAGCAGTGAGCCCTGGAACAGAGAGACCCTGAACAGTTTGAGCAGTGAGCCCTGGGAAAAGAGAGACCCTGAACAGTGTGAGCAGTGAGCCCTGGAACAGAGAGACCCAGAACAGTGCGAGCAGAGAGTACTGGGAACAGAGAGTCCCGGAACAGTGTGAGCAGTGAGCCCTGGAACAGAGAGACCCGGGAACAGTGTGAGTAGTGAGCCCTGGAACAGAGAGACCCAGAACAGTGCGAGCAGTGAGTCCTGGGAACAGAGACCCGGAACAGTGTGAGCAGTGAGCCCTGGAACAAAGAGACCCGGAACAGTGTGAGCAGTGAGCCCTGGAACAAAGAGACCCTGAACAGTGTGAGCAGTGAGCACTGGAACAGAGAGACCCTGAGAAGTGTGAGCAGTGAGCCCTGGAACAGAGAGACCCAGAACAGTGTGAGCAGTGAGTCCTGGGAACAAAGAGACCCTGAACAGTGCGAGCAGTGAGTCCTGGAAGAGAGAGACCCAGAACAGTGTGAGCAGTGAGCCCTGGAAACAGAGAGACACTGAACAGTGCGAGCAGTGAGTCCTGGAAACAAAGATACCCTGAACATTGTGAGCAGTGAGCCCTGGAACAGAGAGACCCAGAACAGTGCGAGCAGTGAGTCCTGGGAACAGAGAGTCCTGGATAAGTGTGAGCAGTGAGCCCTGGAACAGAGAGACCCGGGAACAGTGTGAGCAGTGAGCCCTGGAACAGAGAGACCCAGAACAGTGCGAGCAGTGAGTCCTGGGAACAGAGAGTCCCGGAACAGTGTGAGCAGTGAGCCCTGGAGCAGAGACCCGGAACAGTGTGAGCAGTGAGCCCTGGAACAGAGAGACCCTGAACTGTGTGAGCAGTGAGCACTGGAACAGAGAGACCCAGAACAGTGTGAGCAGTGAGCCCTGGAACAGAGAGACCCAGAACAGTGTGAGCAGTGAGTCCTGGGAACAAAGAGACCCTGAACAGTGCGAGCAGTGAGCCCTGGGAAAAGAGAGACCCGGAACAGTGTGAGCAGTGAGCCCTGGAACAGAGAGACCCTGAACAGTGTGAGCAGTGAGCCCTGGAAACAAAGAGACCCTGAATAGTGTGAGCAGTGAGTCCTGGAACAGAGAGACCCGGAACAGTGTGAGCAGTGAGTCCTGGAAACAAAGAGACCCTGAACAGTGTGAGCAGTGAGTCCTGGAAACAAAGAGACCCTGAACAGTGTGAGCAGTGAGTCCTGGAACAGAGAGACCCGGAACAGTGTGAGCAGTGAGTCCTGGAAACAAAGAGACCCTGAACAGTGTGAGCAGTGAGTCCTGGAACAGAGAGTCCTGGAACAGTGTGAGCAGTGAGTGCTGGAACAGAGAGTCCTGGAACAGTGTGAGCAGTGAGCCCTGGAATAGAGAGACCCTGAACAATGTGAGCAGTGAGCCCTGGAACAGAGAGTCCCGGAACAATGTGAGCAGTGAGCCCTGGAACAGAGAGACCCTGAACAATGTGAGCAGTGAGCCCTGGAACAGAGAGTCCTGGAACAATGAGAGCAGTGAGTCCTGGAACAGAGAGACCCTGAACAGTGTGAGCAGTGAGCCCTGGAACAGAGAGACCCAGAATAGTGTGAGCAGTGAGCCCTGGAGCAGAGAGACCCGGAACAGTGTGAGCAGTGAGCCCTGGAACAGAGAGACCCTGAACTGTGTGAGCAGTGAGCACTGGAACAGAGAGACCCAGAACAATGTGAGCAGTGAGCCCTGGAACAGAGAGACCCAGAACAGTGTGAGCAGTGAGTCCTGGGAACAAAGAGACCCTGAACAGTGCGAGCAGTGAGCCCTGGGAAAAGAGAGACCCGGAACAGTGTGAGCAGTGAGCCCTGGAACAGAGAGACCCTGAACAGTGTGAGCAGTGAGCCCTGGAAACAAAGAGACCCTGAACAGTGTGAGCAGTGAGTCCTGGAACAGAGAGACCCGGAACAGTGTGAGCAGTGAGTCCTGGAAACAAAGAGACCCTGAACAGTGTGAGCAGTGAGTCCTGGAACAGAGAGTCCTGGAACAGTGTGAGCAGTGAGTGCTGGAACAGAGAGTCCTGGAACAGTGTGAGCAGTGAGCCCTGGAATAGAGAGACCCTGAACAATGTGAGCAGTGAGCCCTGGAACAGAGAGTCCCGGAACAATGTGAGCAGTGAGCCCTGGAACAGAGAGACCCTGAACAATGTGAGCAGTGAGCCCTGGAACAGAGAGTCCTGGAACAATGAGAGCAGTGAGTCCTGGAACAGAGAGACCCTGAACAGTGTGAGCAGTGAGCCCTGGAACAGAGAGACCCAGAATAGTGTGAGCAGTGAGCCCTGGAGCAGAGAGACCCGGAACAGTGTGAGCAGTGAGCCCTGGAACAGAGAGACCCAGAACAGTGTGAGCAGTGAGTCCTGGGAACAAAGAGACCCTGAACAGTGCGAGCAGTGAGCCCTGGGAAAAGAGAGACCCGGAACAGTGTGAGCAGTGAGCCCTGGAACAGAGAGACCCTGAACAGTGTGAGCAGTGAGCCCTGGAAACAAAGAGACCCTGAACAGTGTGAGCAGTGAGTCCTGGAACAGAGAAACCCGGAACAGTGTGAGCAGTGAGTCCTGGAAACAAAGAGACCCTGAACAGTGTGAGCAGTGAGTCCTGGAAACAAAGAGAGCCTGAACAGTGTGAGAAGTGAGTCCTGGAACAGAGAGACCCGGAACAGTGTGAGCAGTGAGTCCTGGAAACAAAGAGACCCTGAACAGTGTGAGCAGTGAGTCCTGGAACAGAGAGTCCTGGAACAGTGCGAGCAGTGAGTACTGGGAACAAAGAGTCCCGGAACAGTGTGGGCTGTGAGCCCTGGAACAGAGAGACCCTGAACAGTGTGAGCAGTGAGCCCTGGAAACAAAGAGACCCTGAATAGTGTGAGCAGTGAGTCCTGGAACAGAGAGACCCGGAACAGTGTGAGCAGTGAGTCCTGGAAACAAAGAGACCCTGAACAGTGTGAGCAGTGAGTCCTGGAAACAAAGAGACCCTGAACAGTGTGAGCAGTGAGTCCTGGAACAGAGAGACCCGGAACAGTGTGAGCAGTGAGTCCTGGAAACAAAGAGACCCTGAACAGTGTGAGCAGTGAGTCCTGGAACAGAGAGTCCTGGAACAGTGTGAGCAGTGAGTGCTGGAACAGAGAGTCCTGGAACAGTGTGAGCAGTGAGCCCTGGAATAGAGAGACCCTGAACAATGTGAGCAGTGAGCCCTGGAACAGAGAGTCCCGGAACAATGTGAGCAGTGAGCCCTGGAACAGAGAGACCCTGAACAATGTGAGCAGTGAGCCCTGGAACAGAGAGTCCTGGAACAATGAGAGCAGTGAGTCCTGGAACAGAGAGACCCTGAACAGTGTGAGCAGTGAGCCCTGGAACAGAGAGACCCAGAATAGTGTGAGCAGTGAGCCCTGGAGCAGAGAGACCCGGAACAGTGTGAGCAGTGAGCCCTGGAACAGAGAGACCCTGAACTGTGTGAGCAGTGAGCACTGGAACAGAGAGACCCAGAACAATGTGAGCAGTGAGCCCTGGAACAGAGAGACCCAGAACAGTGTGAGCAGTGAGTCCTGGGAACAAAGAGACCCTGAACAGTGCGAGCAGTGAGCCCTGGGAAAAGAGAGACCCGGAACAGTGTGAGCAGTGAGCCCTGGAAACAAAGAGACCCTGAACAGTGTGAGCAGTGAGTCCTGGAACAGAGAGACCCGGAACAGTGTGAGCAGTGAGTCCTGGAAACAAAGAGACCCTGAACAGTGTGAGCAGTGAGTCCTGGAACAGAGAGTCCTGGAACAGTGTGAGCAGTGAGTGCTGGAACAGAGAGTCCTGGAACAGTGTGAGCAGTGAGCCCTGGAATAGAGAGACCCTGAACAATGTGAGCAGTGAGCCCTGGAACAGAGAGTCCCGGAACAATGTGAGCAGTGAGCCCTGGAACAGAGAGACCCTGAACAATGTGAGCAGTGAGCCCTGGAACAGAGAGTCCTGGAACAATGAGAGCAGTGAGTCCTGGAACAGAGAGACCCTGAACAGTGTGAGCAGTGAGCCCTGGAACAGAGAGACCCAGAATAGTGTGAGCAGTGAGCCCTGGAGCAGAGAGACCCGGAACAGTGTGAGCAGTGAGCCCTGGAACAGAGAGACCCTGAACTGTGTGAGCAGTGAGCACTGGAACAGAGAGACCCAGAACAGTGTGAGCAGTGAGCCCTGGAACAGAGAGACCCAGAACAGTGTGAGCAGTGAGTCCTGGGAACAAAGAGACCCTGAACAGTGCGAGCAGTGAGCCCTGGGAAAAGAGAGACCCGGAACAGTGTGAGCAGTGAGCCCTGGAACAGAGAGACCCTGAACAGTGTGAGCAGTGAGCCCTGGAAACAAAGAGACCCTGAACAGTGTGAGCAGTGAGTCCTGGAACAGAGAAACCCGGAACAGTGTGAGCAGTGAGTCCTGGAAACAAAGAGACCCTGAACAGTGTGAGCAGTGAGTCCTGGAAACAAAGAGAGCCTGAACAGTGTGAGAAGTGAGTCCTGGAACAGAGAGACCCGGAACAGTGTGAGCAGTGAGTCCTGGAAACAAAGAGACCCTGAACAGTGTGAGCAGTGAGTCCTGGAACAGAGAGTCCTGGAACAGTGTGAGCAGTGAGTCCTGGAACAGAGAGTCCTGGAACTGTGTGAGCAGTGAGCCCTGGAAGAGAGAGACCCTGAACAATGTGAGCAGCGAGCCCTGGAACAGAGAGTCCCGGAACAGTGTGAGCAGTGAGCCCTGGAACAGAGAGACCGGGAACAGTGTGAGCAGTGAGCCCTGGAACAGAGAGACCTGGAACAGAGTGAACGGTGAGCCCTGGGAACAGAGAGTCCCGGAACAGTGTGAGCAGTGAGCCCTGGAACAGAGAGACCCGGAACAGTGTGAGCAGTGAGCCGTGGCACAGAGAGTCCCGGAACAGTGTGTGCAGTGAGCCCTGGGAACAGAGAGTCCCGGAACAGTGTGAGCAGTGAGCCCTGGAACAGAGACCCGGAACAGTGTGAGCAGTGAGCCCTGGAACAGAGAGACCCAGAACAGTGCGAGCAGAGAGTCCTGGGAACAGAGAGTCCCAGAACAGTGTGAGCAGTGAGCCCTGGAACAGAGACCCGGAACAGTGTGAGCAGTGAGCCCTGGGACAGAGAGACCCTGAACAGTGTGAGCAGCGAGCCATGGAACAGAGAGACCCAGAACAGTGTGAGCAGTGAGCCCTGGAACAGAGAGACCCGGAACAGTGTGAGCAGTGAGCCCTGGAACAGAGACCCTGAACAGTGTGAGCAATGAGCCCTGGAAACAGAGAGACCCTGAACAGTGTGAGCAGTGAGCCATGGAACAGAGAGACCCAGAACAGTGTGAGCAGTGAGCCCTGGAACAGAGAGACCCGGGAACAGTGTGAGCAGTGAGCCCTGGAACAGAGAGACCCAGAACAGTGCGAGCAGTGAGTACTGGGAACAGAGAGTCCGGGAACAGTGTGAGCAGTGAGTCCTGGAAACAAAGAGACCCTGAACAGTGTGAGCAGTGAGTCCTGGGAACAAAGAGACCCTGAACAGTGCGAGCAGTGAGCCCTGGGAAAAGAGAGACCCGGAACAGTGTGAGCAGTGAGCCCTGGAACAGAGAGACCCTGAACAGTGTGAGCAGTGAGCCCTGGAAACAAAGAGACCCTGAATAGTGTGAGCAGTGAGTCCTGGAACAGAGAGACCCGGAACAGTGTGAGCAGCGAGTCCTGGAAACAAAGAGACCCTGAACAGTGTGAGCAGTGAGTCCTGGAAACAAAGAGACCCTGAACAGTGTGAGCAGTGAGTCCTGGAACAGAGAGACCCGGAACAGTGTGAGCAGTGAGTCCTGGAAACAAAGAGACCCTGAACAGTGTGAGCAGTGAGTCCTGGAACAGAGAGTCCTGGAACAGTGTGAGCAGTGAGTGCTGGAACAGAGAGTCCTGGAACAGTGTGAGCAGTGAGCCCTGGAATAGAGAGACCCTGAACAATGTGAGCAGTGAGCCCTGGAACAGAGAGTCCCGGAACAATGTGAGCAGTGAGCCCTGGAACAGAGAGACCCTGAACAATGTGAGCAGTGAGCCCTGGAACAGAGAGTCCTGGAACAATGAGAGCAGTGAGTCCTGGAACAGAGAGACCCAGAACAGTGCGAGCAGTGAGTCCTGGAAACAAAGAGACCCTGAACAGTGTGAGCAGTGAGCCCTGGAACAGAGAGACCCAGAATAGTGTGAGCAGTGAGCCCTGGAGCAGAGAGACCCGGAACAGTGTGAGCAGAGAGCCCTGGAACAGAGAGACCCTGAACTGTGTGAGCAGTGAGCACTGGAATAGAGAGACCCAGAACAGTGTGAGCAGTGAGCCCTGGAACAGAGAGACCCAGAACAGTGTGAGCAGTGAGTCCTGGGAACAAAGAGACCCTGAACAGTGCGAGCAGTGAGCCCTGGGAAAAGAGAGACCCTGAACAGTGTGAGCAGTGAGCCCTGGAAACAAAGAGACCCTGAACAGTGTGAGCAGTGAGTCCTGGAACAGAGAGACCCGGAACAGTGTGAGCAGTGAGTCCTGGAAACAAAGAGACCCTGAACAGTGTGAGCAGTGAGTCCTGGAAACAAAGAGACCCTGAACAGTGTGAGAAGTGAGTCCTGGAACAGAGAGACCCGGAACAGTGTGAGCAGTGAGTCCTGGAAACAAAGAGACCCTGAACAGTGTGAGCAGTGAGTCCTGGAACAGAGAGTCCTGGAACAGTGTGAGCAGTGAGTCCTGGAACAGAGAGTCCTGGAACTGTGTGAGCAGTGAGCCCTGGAATAGAGAGACCCTGAACAATGTGAGCAGCGAGCCCTGGAACAGAGAGTCCCGGAACAGTGTGAGCAGTGAGCCCTGGAACAGAGAGACCGGGAACAGTGTGAGCAGTGAGCCCTGGAACAGAGAGACCTGGAACAGAGTGAACGGTGAGCCCTGGGAACAGAGAGTCCCGGAACAGTGTGAGCAGTGAGCCCTGGAACAGAGAGACCCGGAACAGTGTGAGCAGTGAGCCGTGGCACAGAGAGTCCCGGAACAGTGTGTGCAGTGAGCCCTGGGAACAGAGAGTCCCGGAACAGTGTGAGCAGTGAGTCCTGGAACAGAGACCCGGAACAGTGTGAGCAGTGAGCCCTGGAACAGAGAGACCCTGAACAGTGCGAGCAGAGAGTCCTGGGAACAGAGAGTCCCAGAACAGTGTGAGCAGTGAGCCCTGGAACAGAGACCCGGAACAGTGTGAGCAGTGAGCCCTGGGACAGAGAGACCCTGAACAGTGTGAGCAGCGAGCCATGGAACAGAGAGACCCAGAACAGTGTGAGCAGTGAGCCCTGGAACAGAGAGACCCGGAACAGTGTGAGCAGTGAGCCCTGGAACAGAGACCCTGAACAGTGTGAGCAATGAGCCCTGGAAACAGAGAGACCCTGAACAGTGTGAGCAGTGAGCCATGGAACAGAGAGACCCAGAACAGTGTGAGCAGTGAGCCCTGGAACAGAGAGACCCGGGAACAGTGTGAGCAGTGAGCCCTGGAACAGAGAGACCCAGAACAGTGCGAGCAGTGAGTACTGGGAACAAAGAGTCCCGGAACAGTGTGGGCTGTGAGCCCTGGAACAGAGAGACCCGGAACAGTGTGAGCAGTGAGCCCTGGAACAGAGAGACCCAGAAAGTGCGAGCAGTGAGTACTGGGAACAGAGAGTCCCGGAACAGTGTGAGCAGTGAGCCCTGGAACAGAGACCCGGAACAGTGTGAGCAGTGAGCCCTGGAACAGAGAGACCCTGAACAGTGTGA
This sequence comes from Chiloscyllium plagiosum, assembly GCF_037043375.1. Lineage (NCBI taxonomy): Eukaryota > Metazoa > Chordata > Chondrichthyes > Orectolobiformes > Hemiscylliidae > Chiloscyllium > Chiloscyllium plagiosum. Next base: position 6,469,830 of record NW_028270144.1, read on the forward strand.
GCAGTGAGCACTGGAAAAGAGAGACCCAGAACAGTGTGAGCAGTGAGTCCTGGGAACAAAGAGACCCTGAACAGTGTGAGCAGTGAGCCCTGGAACAGAGAGACCCTGCACAGTGTGAGCAGTGAGCCCTGGGAACAGAGAGACCCGGAACAGTGTGAGCAGTGAGCCCTGGAACAGAGAGACCTGGAACAGTGTGAGCAGTGAGCCCTGGGAACAGAGAGTCCCGGAACAGTGTGAGCAGTGAGCCCTGGAACAGAGAGACCCAGAAAGTGCGAGCAGTGAGTACTGGGAAAAGAGAGTCCCAGAACAGTGTGAGCAGTGAGCCCTGGAACAGAGACCCGGAACAGTGTGAGCAGTGAGCCCTGGAACAGAGAGACCCTGAACAGTGTGAGCAGTGAGCACTGGAACAGAGAGACCCTGAACGGTGTGAGCTGTGAGCCCTGGAACAGAGAGACCCTGAACAGTGTGAGCAGTGAGTCCTGGGAACAAAGAGACCCTGAACAGTGTGAGCAGTGAGCCCTGGAACAGAGAGACCCGGAACAGTGTGAGCAGTGAGTCCTGGAAACAAAGAGACCCTGAACAGTGTGAGCAGTGAGTCCTGGAACAGAGAGTCCTGGAACAGTGTGAGCAGTGAGTGCTGGAACAGAGAGTCCTGGAACAGTGTGAGCAGTGAGCCCTGGAATAGAGAGACCCTGAACAATGTGAGCAGTGAGCCCTGGAACAGAGAGTCCCGGAACAATGTGAGCAGTGAGTCCTGGAACAGAGAGACCCTGAACAGTGTGAGCAGTGAGCCCTGGAACAGAGAGACCCAGAATAGTGTGAGCAGTGAGCCCTGGAGCAGAGAGACCCGGAACAGTGTGAGCAGTGAGCCCTGGAACAGAGAGACCCTGAACTGTGTGAGCAGTGAGCACTGGAACAGAGAGACCCAGAACAGTGTGAGCAGTGAGCCCTGGAACAGAGAGGCCCAGAACAGTGTGAGCAGTGAGTCCTGGGAACAAAGAGACCCTGAACAGTGCGAGCAGTGAGCCCTGGGAAAAGAGAGACCCGGAATAGTGTGAGCAGTGAGCCCTGGAACAGAGAGACCCTGAACAGTGTGAGCAGTGAGCCCTGGAACAGAGAGACCCGGAACAGTGTGAGCAGTGAGTCCTGGAAACAAAGAGACCCTGAACAGTGTGAGCAGTGAGTCCTGGAACAGAGAGTCCTGGAACAGTGTGAGCAGTGAGTGCTGGAACAGAGAGTCCTGGAACAGTGTGAGCAGTGAGCCCTGGAATAGAGAGACCCTGAACAATGTGAGCAGTGAGCCCTGGAACAGAGAGTCCCGGAACAATGTGAGCAGTGAGTCCTGGAACAGAGAGACCCTGAACAGTGTGAGCAGTGAGCCCTGGAACAGAGAGACCCAGAATAGTGTGAGCAGTGAGCCCTGGAGCAGAGAGACCCGGAACAGTGTGAGCAGTGAGCCCTGGAACAGAGAGACCCTGAACTGTGTGAGCAGTGAGCACTGTAACAGAGAGACCCAGAACAGTGTGAGCAGTGAGCCCTGGAACAGAGAGGCCCAGAACAGTGTGAGCAGTGAGTCCTGGGAACAAAGAGACCCTGAACAGTGCGAGCAGTGAGCCCTGGGAAAAGAGAGACCCGGAATAGTGTGAGCAGTGAGCCCTGGAACAGAGAGACCCTGAACAGTGTGAGCAGTGAGCCCTGGAAACAAAGAGACCCTGAACAGTGTGAGCAGTGAGTCCTGGAACAGAGAGACCCGGAACAGTGTGAGCAGTGAGTCCTGGAAACAAAGAGACCCTGAACAGTGTGAGCAGTGAGACCTGGAAACAAAGAGACCCTGAACAGTGTGAGAAGTGAGTCCTGGAACAGAGAGACCCGGAACAGTGTGAGCAGTGAGTCCTGGAAACAAAGAGACCCTGAACAGTGTGAGCAGTGAGTCCTGGAACAGAGAGTCCTGGAACAGTGTGAGCAGTGAGTCCTGGAACAGAGAGTCCTGGAACTGTGTGAGCAGTGAGCCCTGGAAGAGAGAGACCCTGAACAATGTGAGCAGCGAGCCCTGGAACAGAGAGTCCCGGAACAGTGTGAGCAGTGAGCCCTGGAACAGAGAGACCGGGAACAGTGTGAGCAGTGAGCCCTGGAACAGAGAGACCTGGAACAGAGTGAACGGTGAGCCCTGGGAACAGAGAGTCCCGGAACAGTGTGAGCAGTGAGCCCTGGAACAGAGAGACCCGGAACAGTGTGAGCAGTGAGCCGTGGCACAGAGAGTCCCGGAACAGTGTGTGCAGTGAGCCCTGGGAACAGAGAGTCCCTGAACAGTGTGAGCAGTGAGCCCTGGAACAGAGACCCGGAACAGTGTGAGCAGTGAGCCCTGGAACAGAGAGACCCAGAACAGTGCGAGCAGAGAGTCCTGGGAACAGAGAGTCCCAGAACAGTGTGAGCAGTGAGCCCTGGAACAGAGACCCGGAACAGTGTGAGCAGTGAGCCCTGGGACAGAGAGACCCTGAACAGTGTGAGCAGCGAGCCATGGAACAGAGAGACCCAGAACAGTGTGAGCAGTGAGCCCTGGAACAGAGAGACCCGGAACAGTGTGAGCAGTGAGCCCTGGAACAGAGACCCTGAACAGTGTGAGCAATGAGCCCTGGAAACAGAGAGACCCTGAACAGTGTGAGCAGTGAGCCATGGAACAGAGAGACCCAGAACAGTGTGAGCAGTGAGCCCTGGAACAGAGAGACCCGGGAACAGTGTGAGCAGTGAGCCCTGGAACAGAGAGACCCAGAACAGTGCGAGCAGTGAGTACTGGGAACAGAGAGTCCGGGAACAGTGTGAGCAGTGAGTCCTGGAAACAAAGAGACCCTGAACAGTGTGAGCAGTGAGTCCTGGGAACAAAGAGACCCTGAACAGTGCGAGCAGTGAGCCCTGGGAAAAGAGAGACCCGGAACAGTGTGAGCAGTGAGCCCTGGAACAGAGAGACCCTGAACAGTGTGAGCAGTGAGCCCTGGAAACAAAGAGACCCTGAATAGTGTGAGCAGTGAGTCCTGGAACAGAGAGACCCGGAACAGTGTGAGCAGTGAGTCCTGGAAACAAAGAGACCCTGAACAGTGTGAGCAGTGAGGCCTGGAAACAAAGAGACCCTGAACAGTGTGAGCAGTGAGTCCTGGAACAGAGAGACCCGGAACAGTGTGAGCAGTGAGTCCTGGAAACAAAGAGACCCTGAACAGTGTGAGCAGTGAGTCCTGGAACAGAGAGTCCTGGAACAGTGTGAGCAGTGAGTGCTGGAACAGAGAGTCCTGGAACAGTGTGAGCAGTGAGCCCTGGAATAGAGAGACCCTGAACAATGTGAGCAGTGAGCCCTGGAACAGAGAGTCCCGGAACAATGTGAGCAGTGAGCCCTGGAACAGAGAGACCCTGAACAATGTGAGCAGTGAGCCCTGGAACAGAGAGTCCTGGAACAATGAGAGCAGTGAGTCCTGGAACAGAGAGACCCAGAACAGTGCGAGCAGTGAGTCCTGGAAACAAAGAGACCCTGAACAGTGTGAGCAGTGAGCCCTGGAACAGAGAGACCCAGAATAGTGTGAGCAGTGAGCCCTGGAGCAGAGAGACCCGGAACAGTGTGAGCAGAGAGCCCTGGAACAGAGAGACCCTGAACTGTGTGAGCAGTGAGCACTGGAATAGAGAGACCCAGAACAGTGTGAGCAGTGAGCCCTGGAACAGAGAGACCCAGAACAGTGTGAGCAGTGAGTCCTGGGAACAAAGAGACCCTGAACAGTGCGAGCAGTGAGCCCTGGGAAAAGAGAGACCCTGAACAGAGTGAGCAGTGAGCCCTGGAAACAAAGAGACCCTGAACAGTGTGAGCAGTGAGTCCTGGAACAGAGAGACCCGGAACAGTGTGAGCAGTGAGTCCTGGAAACAAAGAGACCCTGAACAGTGTGAGCAGTGAGTCCTGGAAACAAAGAGACCCTGAACAGTGTGAGAAGTGAGTCCTGGAACAGAGAGACCCGGAACAGTGTGAGCAGTGAGTCCTGGAAACAAAGTGACCCTGAACAGTGTGAGCAGTGAGTCCTGGAACAGAGAGTCCTGGAACAGTGTGAGCAGTGAGTCCTGGAACAGAGAGTCCTGGAACTGTGTGAGCAGAGAGCCCTGGAATAGAGAGACCCTGAACAATGTGAGCAGCGAGCCCTGGAACAGAGAGTCCCGGAACAGTGTGAGCAGTGAGCCCTGGAACAGAGAGACCGGGAACAGTGTGAGCAGTGAGCCCTGGAACAGAGAGAACTGGAACAGAGTGAACGGTGAGCCCTGGGAACAGAGACTCCCGGAACAGTGTGAGCAGTGAGCCCTGGAACAGAGAGACCCGGAACAGTGTGAGCAGTGAGCCGTGGCACAGAGAGTCCCGGAACAGTGTGTGCAGTGAGCCCTGGGAACAGAGAGTCCCGGAACAGTGTGAGCAGTGAGCCCTGGAACAGAGACCCGGAACAGTGTGAGCAGTGAGCCCTGGAACAGAGACCCAGAACAGTGCGAGCAGAGAGTCCTGGGAACAGAGAGTCCCAGAACAGTGTGAGCAGTGAGCCCTGGAACAGAGACCCGGAACAGTGTGAGCAGTGAGCCCTGGGACAGAGAGACCCTGAACAGTGTGAGCAGCGAGCCATGGAACAGAGAGACCCAGAACAGTGTGAGCAGTGAGTCCTGGAAACAAAGAGACCCTGAACAGTGTGAGCAGTGAGTCCTGGAAACAAAGAGACCCTGAACAGTGTGAGAAGTGAGTCCTGGAACAGAGAGACCCGGAACAGTGTGAGCAGTGAGTCCTGGAAACAAAGAGACCCTGAACAGTGTGAGCAGTGAGTCCTGGAACAGAGAGTCCTGGAACAGTGTGAGCAGTGAGTCCTGGAACAGAGAGTCCTGGAACTGTGTGAGCAGTGAGCCCTGGAATAGAGATACCCTGAACAATGTGAGCAGCGAGCCCTGGAACAGAGAGTCCCGGAACAGTGTGAGCAGTGAGCCCTGGAACAGAGAGACCGGGAACAGTGTGAGCAGTGAGCCCTGGAACAGAGAGACCTGGAACAGAGTGAACGGTGAGCCCTGGGAACAGAGAGTCCCGGAACAGTGTGAGCAGTGAGCCCTGGAACAGAGAGACCCGGAACAGTGTGAGCAGTGAGCCGTGGCACAGAGAGTCCCGGAACAGTGTGTGCAGTGAGCCCTGGGAACAGAGAGTCCCGGAACAGTGTGAGCAGTGAGCCCTGGAACAGAGACCCGGAACAGTGTGAGCAGTGAGCCCTGGAACAGAGAGACCCAGAACAGTGCGAGCAGAGAGTCCTGGGAACAGAGAGTCCCAGAACAGTGTGAGCAGTGAGCCCTGGAACAGAGACCCGGAACAGTGTGAGCAGTGAGCCCTGGGACAGAGAGACCCTGAACAGTGTGAGCAGCGAGCCATGGAACAGAGAGACCCAGAACAGTGTGAGCAGTGAGCCCTGGAACAGAGAGACCCGGAACAGTGTGAGCAGTGAGCCCTGGAACAGAGACCCTGAACAGTGTGAGCAATGAGCCCTGGAAACAGAGAGACCCTGAACAGTGTGAGCAGTGAGCCATGGAACAGAGAGACCCAGAACAGTGTGAGCAGTGAGCCCTGGAACAGAGAGACCCGGGAACAGTGTGAGCAGTGAGCCCTGGAACAGAGAGACCCAGAACAGTGCGAGCAGTGAGTACTGGGAACAAAGAGTCCCGGAACAGAGTGGGCTGTGAGCCCTGGAACAGAGAGACCCGGAACAGTGTGAGCAGTGAGCCCTGGAACAGAGAGACCCAGAAAGTGCGAGCAGTGAGTACTGGGAACAGAGAGTCCCGGAACAGTGTGAGCAGTGAGCCCTGGAACAGAGACCCGGAACAGTGTGAGCAGTGAGCCCTGGAACAGAGAGACCCTGAACAGTGTGAGCAGTGAGCACTGGAAAAGAGAGACCCAGAACAGTGTGAGCAGTGAGCCCTGGAACAGAGAGACCCGGAACAGTGTGAGCAGTGAGCCCTGGAACAGAGACCCTGAACAGTGTGAGCAATGAGCCCTGGAAACAGAGAGACCCTGAACAGTGTGAGCAGTGAGCCATGGAACAGAGAGACCCAGAACAGTGTGAGCAGTGAGCCCTGGAACAGAGAGACCCGGGAACAGTGTGAGCAGTGAGCCCTGGAACAGAGAGACCCAGAACAGTGCGAGCAGTGAGTACTGGGAACAAAGAGTCCCGGAACAGTGTGGGCTGTGAGCCCTGGAACAGAGAGACCCGGAACAGTGTGAGCAGTGAGCCCTGGAACAGAGAGACCCAGAAAGTGCGAGCAGTGAGTACTGGGAACAGAGAGTCCCGGAACAGTGTGAGCAGTGAGCCCTGGAACAGAGACCCGGAACAGTGTGAGCAGTGAGCCCTGGAACAGAGAGACCCTGAACAGTGTGAGCAGTGAGCACTGGAAAAGAGAGACCCTGAACAGTGTGAGCAGTGAGTCCTGGGAACAAAGAGACCCTGAACAGTGTGAGCAGTGAGCCCTGGAACAGAGAGACCCTGCACAGTGTGAGCAGTGAGCCCTGGGAACAGAGAGACCCGGAACAGTGTGAGCAGTGAGCCCTGGAACAGAGAGACCTGGAACAGTGTGAGCAGTGATCCCTGGGAACAGAGAGTCCCGGAACAGTGTGAGCAGTGAGCCCTGGAACAGAGAGACCCAGAAAGTGCGAGCAGTGAGTACTGGGAAAAGAGAGTCCCAGAACAGTGTGAGCAGTGAGCCCTGGAACAGAGACCCGGAACAGTGTGAGCAGTGAGCCCTGGAACAGAGAGACCCTGAACAGTGTGAGCAGTGAGCACTGGAACAGAGAGACCCTGAACGGTGTGAGCTGTGAGCCCTGGAACAGAGAGACCCTGAACAGTGTGAGCAGTGAGTCCTGGGAACAAAGAGACCCTGAACAGTGTGAGCAGTGAGCCCTGGAACAGAGAGACCCGGAACAGTGTGAGCAGTGAGTCCTGGAAACAAAGAGACCCTGAACAGTGTGAGCAGTGAGTCCTGGAACAGAGAGTCCTGGAACAGTGTGAGCAGTGAGTGCTGGAACAGAGAGTCCTGGAACAGTGTGAGCAGTGAGCCCTGGAATAGAGAGACCCTGAACAATGTGAGCAGTGAGCCCTGGAACAGAGAGTCCCGGAACAATGTGAGCAGTGAGCCCTGGAACAGAGAGACCCTGAACAATGTGAGCAGTGAGCCCTGGAACAGAGAGTCCTGGAACAATGAGAGCAGTGAGTCCTGGAACAGAGAGTCCTGGAACTGTGTGAGCAGTGAGCCCTGGAATAGAGATACCCTGAACAATGTGAGCAGCGAGCCCTGGAACAGAGAGTCCCGGAACAGTGTGAGCAGTGAGCCCTGGAACAGAGAGACCGGGAACAGTGTGAGCAGTGAGCCCTGGAACAGAGAGACCTGGAACAGAGTGAACGGTGAGCCCTGGGAACAGAGAGTCCCGGAACAGTGTGAGCAGTGAGCCCTGGAACAGAGAGACCCGGAACAGTGTGAGCAGTGAGCCGTGGCACAGAGAGTCCCGGAACAGTGTGTGCAGTGAGCCCTGGGAACAGAGAGTCCCGGAACAGTGTGAGCAGTGAGCCCTGGAACAGAGACCCGGAACAGTGTGAGCAGTGAGCCCTGGAACAGAGAGACCCAGAACAGTGCGAGCAGAGAGTCCTGGGAACAGAGAGTCCCAGAACAGTGTGAGCAGTGAGCCCTGGAACAGAGACCCGGAACAGTGTGAGCAGTGAGCCCTGGGACAGAGAGACCCTGAACAGTGTGAGCAGCGAGCCATGGAACAGAGAGACCCAGAACAGTGTGAGCAGTGAGCCCTGGAACAGAGAGACCCGGAACAGTGTGAGCAGTGAGCCCTGGAACAGAGACCCTGAACAGTGTGAGCAATGAGCCCTGGAAACAGAGAGACCCTGAACAGTGTGAGAAGTGAGCCATGGAACAGAGAGACCCAGAACAGTGTGAGCAGCGAGCCATGGAACAGAGAGACCCGGGAACAGTGTGAGCAGTGAGCCCTGGAACAGAGAGACCCAGAACAGTGCGAGCAGTGAGTACTGGGAACAAAGAGTCCCGGAACAGTGTGGGCTGTGAGCCCTGGAACAGAGAGACCCGGAACAGTGTGAGCAGTGAGCCCTGGAACAGAGAGACCCAGAAAGTGCGAGCAGTGAGTACTGGGAACAGAGAGTCCCGGAACAGTGTGAGCAGTGAGCCCTGGAACAGAGACCCGGAACAGTGTGAGCAGTGAGCCCTGGAACAGAGAGACCCTGAACAGTGTGAGCAGTGAGCACTGGAAAAGAGAGACCCTGAACAGTGTGAGCAGTGAGTCCTGGGAACAAAGAGACCCTGAACAGTGTGAGCAGTGAGCCCTGGAACAGAGAGACCCTGCACAGTGTGAGCAGTGAGCCCTGGGAACAGAGAGACCCGGAACAGTGTGAGCAGTGAGCCCTGGAACAGAGAGACCTGGAACAGTGTGAGCAGTGATCCCTGGGAACAGAGAGTCCCGGAACAGTGTGAGCAGTGAGCCCTGGAACAGAGAGACCCAGAAAGTGCGAGCAGTGAGTACTGGGAAAAGAGAGTCCCAGAACAGTGTGAGCAGTGAGCCCTGGAACAGAGACCCGGAACAGTGTGAGCAGTGAGCCCTGGAACAGAGAGACCCTGAACAGTGTGAGCAGTGAGCACTGGAACAGAGAGACCCTGAACGGTGTGAGCTGTGAGCCCTGGAACAGAGAGACCCTGAACAGTGTGAGCAGTGAGTCCTGGGAACAAAGAGACCCTGAACAGTGTGAGCAGTGAGCCCTGGAACAGAGAGACCCGGAACAGTGTGAGCAGTGAGTCCTGGAAACAAAGAGACCCTGAACAGTGTGAGCAGTGAGTCCTGGAACAGAGAGTCCTGGAACAGTGTGAGCAGTGAGTGCTGGAACAGAGAGTCCTGGAACAGTGTGAGCAGTGAGCCCTGGAATAGAGAGACCCTGAACAATGTGAGCAGTGAGCCCTGGAACAGAGAGTCCCGGAACAATGTGAGCAGTGAGCCCTGGAACAGAGAGACCCTGAACAATGTGAGCAGTGAGCCCTGGAACAGAGAGTCCTGGAACAATGAGAGCAGTGAGTCCTGGAACAGAGAGACCCTGAACAGTGTGAGCAGTGAGCCCTGGAACAGAGAGACCCAGAATAGTGTGAGCAGTGAGCCCTGGAGCAGAGAGACCCGGAACAGTGTGAGCAGTGAGCCCTGGAACAGAGAGACCCTGAACTGTGTGAGCAGTGAGCACTGGAACAGAGAGACCCAGAACAGTGTGAGCAGTGAGCCCTGGAACAGAGAGACCCAGAACAGTGTGAGCAGTGAGTCCTGGGAACAAAGAGACCCTGAACAGTGCGAGCAGTGAGCCCTGGGAAAAGAGAGACCCGGAACAGTGTGAGCAGTGAGCCCTGGAACAGAGAGACCCTGAACAGTGTGAGCAGTGAGCTCTGGAAACAAAGAGACCCTGAACAGTGTGAGCAGTGAGTCCTGGAACAGAGAGACCCGGAACAGTGTGAGCAGTGAGTCCTGGAAACAAAGAGACCCTGAACAGTGTGAGCAGTGAGACCTGGAAACAAAGAGACCCTGAACAGTGTGAGAAGTGAGTCCTGGAACAGAGAGACCCGGAACAGTGTGAGCAGTGAGTCCTGGAAACAAAGAGACCCTGAACAGTGTGAGCAGTGAGTCCTGGAACAGAGAGTCCTGGAACAGTGTGAGCAGTGAGTCCTGGAACAGAGAGTCCTGGAACTGTGTGAGCAGTGAGCCCTGGAAGAGAGAGACCCTGAACAATGTGAGCAGCGAGCCCTGGAACAGAGAGTCCCGGAACAGTGTGAGCAGTGAGCCCTGGAACAGAGAGACCGGGAACAGTGTGAGCAGTGAGCCCTGGAACAGAGAGACCTGGAACAGAGTGAACGGTGAGCCCTGGGAACAGAGAGTCCCGGAACAGTGTGAGCAGTGAGCCCTGGAACAGAGAGACCCGGAACAGTGTGAGCAGTGAGCCGTGGCACAGAGAGTCCCGGAACAGTGTGTGCAGTGAGCCCTGGGAACAGAGAGTCCCGGAACAGTGTGAGCAGTGAGCCCTGGAACAGAGACCCGGAACAGTGTGAGCAGTGAGCCCTGGAACAGAGAGACCCAGAACAGTGCGAGCAGAGAGTCCTGGGAACAGAGAGTCCCAGAACAGTGTGAGCAGTGAGCCCTGGAACAGAGACCCGGAACAGTGTGAGCAGTGAGCCCTGGGACAGAGAGACCCTGAACAGTGTGAGCAGCGAGCCATGGAACAGAGAGACCCAGAACAGTGTGAGCAGTGAGCCCTGGAACAGAGAGACCCGGAACAGTGTGAGCAGTGAGCCCTGGAACAGAGACCCTGAACAGTGTGAGCAATGAGCCCTGGAAACAGAGAGACCCTGAACAGTGTGAGCAGTGAGCCATGGAACAGAGAGACCCAGAACAGTGTGAGCAGTGAGCCCTGGAACAGGGAGACCCGGGAACAGTGTGAGCAGTGAGCCCTGGAACAGAGAGACCCAGAACAGTGCGAGCAGTGAGTACTGGGAACAGAGAGTCCGGGAACAGTGTGAGCAGTGAGTCCTGGAAACAAAGAGACCCTGAACAGTGTGAGCAGTGAGTCCTGGGAACAAAGAGACCCTGAACAGTGCGAGCAGTGAGCTCTGGGAAAAGAGAGACCCGGAACAGTGTGAGCAGTGAGCCCTGGAACAGAGAGACCCTGAACAGTGTGAGCAGTGAGCCCTGGAACAAAGAGACCCTGAACAGTGTGAGCAGTGAGTCCTGGAACAGAGAGACCCGGAACAGTGTGAGCAGTGAGTCCTGGAAACAAAGAGACCCTGAACAGTGTGAGCAGTGAGACCTGGAAACAAAGAGACCCTGAACAGTGTGAGAAGTGAGTCCTGGAACAGAGAGACCCGGAACAGTGTGAGCAGTGAGTCCTGGAAACAAAGAGACCCTGAACAGTGTGAGCAGTGAGTCCTGGAACAGAGAGTCCTGGAACAGTGTGAGCAGTGAGTCCTGGAACAGAGAGTCCTGGAACTGTGTGAGCAGTGAGCCCTGGAATAGAGATACCCTGAACAATGTGAGCAGCGAGCCCTGGAACAGAGAGTCCCGGAACAGTGTGAGCAGTGAGCCCTGGAACAGAGAGACCGGGAACAGTGTGAGCAGTGAGCCCTGGAACAGAGAGACCTGGAACAGAGTGAACGGTGAGCCCTGGGAACAGAGAGTCCCGGAACAGTGTGAGCAGTGAGCCCTGGAACAGAGAGACCCGGAACAGTGTGAGCAGTGAGCCGTGGCACAGAGAGTCCCGGAACAGTGTGAGCAGTGAGTCCTGGAACAGAGAGACCCGGAACAGTGTGAGCAGTGAGTCCTGGAAACAAAGAGACCCTGAACAGTGTGAGCAGTGAGGCCTGGAAACAAAGAGACCCTGAACAGTGTGAGCAGTGAGTCCTGGAACAGAGAGACCCGGAACAGTGTGAGCAGTGAGTCCTGGAAACAAAGAGACCCTGAACAGTGTGAGCAGTGAGCCCTGGAACAGAGAGACCCAGAACAGTGCGAGCAGAGAGTCCTGGGAACAGAGAGTCCCAGAACAGTGTGAGCAGTGAGCCCTGGAACAGAGACCCGGAACAGTGTGAGCAGTGAGCCCTGGGACAGAGAGACCCTGAACAGTGTGAGCAGCGAGCCATGGAACAGAGAGACCCAGAACAGTGTGAGCAGTGAGCCCTGGAACAGAGAGACCCGGAACAGTGTGAGCAGTGAGCCCTGGAACAGAGACCCTGAACAGTGTGAGCAATGAGCCCTGGAAACAGAGAGACCCTGAACAGTGTGAGCAGTGAGCCATGGAACAGAGAGACCCAGAACAGTGTGAGCAGTGAGCCCTGGAACAGAGAGACCCGGGAACAGTGTGAGCAGTGAGCCCTGGAACAGAGAGACCCAGAACAGTGCGAGCAGTGAGTACTGGGAACAGAGAGTCCGGGAACAGTGTGAGCAGTGAGTCCTGGAAACAAAGAGACCCTGAACAGTGTGAGCAGTGAGTCCTGGGAACAAAGAGACCCTGAACAGTGCGAGCAGTGAGCCCTGGGAAAAGAGAGACCCGGAACAGTGTGAGCAGTGAGCCCTGGAACAGAGAGACCCTGAACAGTGTGAGCAGTGAGCCCTGGAAACAAAGAGACCCTGAATAGTGTGAGCAGTGAGTCCTGGAACAGAGAGACCCGGAACAGTGTGAGCAGTGAGTCCTGGAAACAAAGAGACCCTGAACAGTGTGAGCAGTGAGGCCTGGAAACAAAGAGACCCTGAACAGTGTGAGCAGTGAGTCCTGGAACAGAGAGACCCGGAACAGTGTGAGCAGTGAGTCCTGGAAACAAAGAGACCCTGAACAGTGTGAGCAGTGAGTCCTGGAACAGAGAGTCCTGGAACAGTGTGAGCAGTGAGTGCTGGAACAGAGAGTCCTGGAACAGTGTGAGCAGTGAGCCCTGGAATAGAGAGACCCTGAACAATGTGAGCAGTGAGCCCTGGAACAGAGAGTCCCGGAACAATGTGAGCAGTGAGCCCTGGAACAGAGAGACCCTGAACAATGTGAGCAGTGAGCCCTGGAACAGAGAGTCCTGGAACAATGAGAGCAGTGAGTCCTGGAACAGAGAGACCCAGAACAGTGCGAGCAGTGAGTCCTGGAAACAAAGAGACCCTGAACAGTGTGAGCAGTGAGCCCTGGAACAGAGAGACCCAGAATAGTGTGAGCAGTGAGCCCTGGAGCAGAGAGACCCGGAACAGTGTGAGCAGAGAGCCCTGGAACAGAGAGACCCTGAACTGTGTGAGCAGTGAGCACTGGAATAGAGAGACCCAGAACAGTGTGAGCAGTGAGCCCTGGAACAGAGAGACCCAGAACAGTGTGAGCAGTGAGTCCTGGGAACAAAGAGACGCTGAACAGTGCGAGCAGTGAGCCCTGGGAAAAGAGAGACCCGGAACAGTGTGAGCAGTGAGCCCTGGAACAGAGAGACCCTGAACAGAGTGAGCAGTGAGCCCTGGAAACAAAGAGACCCTGAACAGTGTGAGCAGTGAGTCCTGGAACAGAGAGACCCGGAACAGTGTGAGCAGTGAGTCCTGGAAACAAAGAGACCCTGAACAGTGTGAGCAGTGAGTCCTGGAAACAAAGAGACCCTGAACAGTGTGAGAAGTGAGTCCTGGAACAGAGAGACCCGGAACAGTGTGAGCAGTGAGTCCTGGAAACAAAGAGACCCTGAACAGTGTGAGCAGTGAGTCCTGGAACAGAGAGTCCTGGAACAGTGTGAGCAGTGAGTCCTGGAACAGAGAGTCCTGGAACTGTGTGAGCAGAGAGCCCTGGAATAGAGAGACCCTGAACAATGTGAGCAGCGAGCCCTGGAACAGAGAGTCCCGGAACAGTGTGAGCAGTGAGCCCTGGAACAGAGAGACCGGGAACAGTGTGAGCAGTGAGCCCTGGAACAGAGAGAACTGGAACAGAGTGAACGGTGAGCCCTGGGAACAGAGACTCCCGGAACAGTGTGAGCAGTGAGCCCTGGAACAGAGAGACCCGGAACAGTGTGAGCAGTGAGCCGTGGCACAGAGAGTCCCGGAACAGTGTGTGCAGTGAGCCCTGGGAACAGAGAGTCCCGGAACAGTGTGAGCAGTGAGCCCTGGAACAGAGACCCGGAACAGTGTGAGCAGTGAGCCCTGGAACAGAGAGACCCAGAACAGTGCGAGCAGAGAGTCCTGGGAACAGAGAGTCCCAGAACAGTGTGAGCAGTGAGCCCTGGAACAGAGACCCGGAACAGTGTGAGCAGTGAGCCCTGGGACAGAGAGACCCTGAACAGTGTGAGCAGCGAGCCATGGAACAGAGAGACCCAGAACAGTGTGAGCAGTGAGTCCTGGAAACAAAGAGACCCTGAACAGTGTGAGCAGTGAGTCCTGGAAACAAAGAGACCCTGAACAGTGTGAGAAGTGAGTCCTGGAACAGAGAGACCCGGAACAGTGTGAGCAGTGAGTCCTGGAAACAAAGAGACCCTGAACAGTGTGAGCAGTGAGTCCTGGAACAGAGAGTCCTGGAACAGTGTGAGCAGTGAGTCCTGGAACAGAGAGTCCTGGAACTGTGTGAGCAGTGAGCCCTGGAATAGAGATACCCTGAACAATGTGAGCAGCGAGCCCTGGAACAGAGAGTCCCGGAACAGTGTGAGCAGTGAGCCCTGGAACAGAGAGACCGGGAACAGTGTGAGCAGTGAGCCCTGGAACAGAGAGACCTGGAACAGAGTGAACGGTGAGCCCTGGGAACAGAGAGTCCCGGAACAGTGTGAGCAGTGAGCCCTGGAACAGAGAGACCCGGAACAGTGTGAGCAGTGAGCCGTGGCACAGAGAGTCCCGGAACAGTGTGTGCAGTGAGCCCTGGGAACAGAGAGTCCCGGAACAGTGTGAGCAGTGAGCCCTGGAACAGAGACCCGGAACAGTGTGAGCAGTGAGCCCTGGAACAGAGAGACCCAGAACAGTGCGAGCAGAGAGTCCTGGGAACAGAGAGTCCCAGAACAGTGTGAGCAGTGAGCCCTGGAACAGAGACCCGGAACAGTGTGAGCAGTGAGCCCTGGGACAGAGAGACCCTGAACAGTGTGAGCAGCGAGCCATGGAACAGAGAGACCCAGAACAGTGTGAGCAGTGAGCCCTGGAACAGAGAGACCCGGAACAGTGTGAGCAGTGAGCCCTGGAACAGAGACCCTGAACAGTGTGAGCAATGAGCCCTGGAAACAGAGAGACCCTGAACAGTGTGAGCAGTGAGCCATGGAACAGAGAGACCCAGAACAGTGTGAGCAGTGAGCCCTGGAACAGAGAGACCCGGGAACAGTGTGAGCAGTGAGCCCTGGAACAGAGAGACCCAGAACAGTGCGAGCAGTGAGTACTGGGAACAAAGAGTCCCGGAACAGTGTGGGCTGTGAGCCCTGGAACAGAGAGACCCGGAACAGTGTGAGCAGTGAGCCCTGGAACAGAGAGACCCAGAAAGTGCGAGCAGTGAGTACTGGGAACAGAGAGTCCCGGAACAGTGTGAGCAGTGAGCCCTGGAACAGAGACCCGGAACAGTGTGAGCAGTGAGCCCTGGAACAGAGAGACCCTGAACAGTGTGAGCAGTGAGCACTGGAAAAGAGAGACCCTGAACAGTGTGAGCAGTGAGTCCTGGGAACAAAGAGACCCTGAACAGTGTGAGCAGTGAGCCCTGGAACAGAGAGACCCTGCACAGTGTGAGCAGTGAGCCCTGGGAACAGAGAGACCCGGAACAGTGTGAGCAGTGAGCCCT
Source organism: Chiloscyllium plagiosum (assembly GCF_037043375.1). NCBI lineage: Eukaryota > Metazoa > Chordata > Chondrichthyes > Orectolobiformes > Hemiscylliidae > Chiloscyllium > Chiloscyllium plagiosum. The sequence continues at coordinate 6,485,150 of NW_028270144.1, forward strand.
GGAACAGAGAGACCTGGAACAGTGTGAGCAGTGATCCCTGGGAACAGAGAGTCCCGGAACAGTGTGAGCAGTGAGCCCTGGAACAGAGAGACCCAGAAAGTGCGAGCAGTGAGTACTGGGAAAAGAGAGTCCCAGAACAGTGTGAGCAGTGAGCCCTGGAACAGAGACCCGGAACAGTGTGAGCAGTGAGCCCTGGAACAGAGAGACCCTGAACAGTGTGAGCAGTGAGCACTGGAACAGAGAGACCCTGAACGGTGTGAGCTGTGAGCCCTGGAACAGAGAGACCCTGAACAGTGTGAGCAGTGAGTCCTGGGAACAAAGAGACCCTGAACAGTGTGAGCAGTGAGCCCTGGAACAGAGAGACCCGGAACAGTGTGAGCAGTGAGTCCTGGAAACAAAGAGACCCTGAACAGTGTGAGCAGTGAGTCCTGGAACAGAGAGTCCTGGAACAGTGTGAGCAGTGAGTGCTGGAACAGAGAGTCCTGGAACAGTGTGAGCAGTGAGCCCTGGAATAGAGAGACCCTGAACAATGTGAGCAGTGAGCCCTGGAACAGAGAGTCCCGGAACAATGTGAGCAGTGAGCCCTGGAACAGAGAGACCCTGAACAATGTGAGCAGTGAGCCCTGGAACAGAGAGTCCTGGAACAATGAGAGCAGTGAGTCCTGGAACAGAGAGTCCTGGAACTGTGTGAGCAGTGAGCCCTGGAATAGAGATACCCTGAACAATGTGAGCAGCGAGCCCTGGAACAGAGAGTCCCGGAACAGTGTGAGCAGTGAGCCCTGGAACAGAGAGACCGGGAACAGTGTGAGCAGTGAGCCCTGGAACAGAGAGACCTGGAACAGAGTGAACGGTGAGCCCTGGGAACAGAGAGTCCCGGAACAGTGTGAGCAGTGAGCCCTGGAACAGAGAGACCCGGAACAGTGTGAGCAGTGAGCCGTGGCACAGAGAGTCCCGGAACAGTGTGTGCAGTGAGCCCTGGGAACAGAGAGTCCCGGAACAGTGTGAGCAGTGAGCCCTGGAACAGAGACCCGGAACAGTGTGAGCAGTGAGCCCTGGAACAGAGAGACCCAGAACAGTGCGAGCAGAGAGTCCTGGGAACAGAGAGTCCCAGAACAGTGTGAGCAGTGAGCCCTGGAACAGAGACCCGGAACAGTGTGAGCAGTGAGCCCTGGGACAGAGAGACCCTGAACAGTGTGAGCAGCGAGCCATGGAACAGAGAGACCCAGAACAGTGTGAGCAGTGAGCCCTGGAACAGAGAGACCCGGAACAGTGTGAGCAGTGAGCCCTGGAACAGAGACCCTGAACAGTGTGAGCAATGAGCCCTGGAAACAGAGAGACCCTGAACAGTGTGAGCAGTGAGCCATGGAACAGAGAGACCCAGAACAGTGTGAGCAGCGAGCCATGGAATAGAGAGACCCGGGAACAGTGTGAGCAGTGAGCCCTGGAACAGAGAGACCCAGAACAGTGCGAGCAGTGAGTACTGGGAACAAAGAGTCCCGGAACAGTGTGGGCTGTGAGCCCTGGAACAGAGAGACCCGGAACAGTGTGAGCAGTGAGCCCTGGAACAGAGAGACCCAGAAAGTGCGAGCAGTGAGTACTGGGAACAGAGAGTCCCGGAACAGTGTGAGCAGTGAGCCCTGGAACAGAGACCCGGAACAGTGTGAGCAGTGAGCCCTGGAACAGAGAGACCCTGAACAGTGTGAGCAGTGAGCACTGGAAAAGAGAGACCCTGAACAGTGTGAGCAGTGAGTCCTGGGAACAAAGAGACCCTGAACAGTGTGAGCAGTGAGCCCTGGAACAGAGAGACCCTGCACAGTGTGAGCAGTGAGCCCTGGGAACAGAGAGACCCGGAACAGTGTGAGCAGTGAGCCCTGGAACAGAGAGACCTGGAACAGTGTGAGCAGTGATCCCTGGGAACAGAGAGTCCCGGAACAGTGTGAGCAGTGAGCCCTGGAACAGAGAGACCCAGAAAGTGCGAGCAGTGAGTACTGGGAAAAGAGAGTCCCAGAACAGTGTGAGCAGTGAGCCCTGGAACAGAGACCCGGAACAGTGTGAGCAGTGAGCCCTGGAACAGAGAGACCCTGAACAGTGTGAGCAGTGAGCACTGGAACAGAGAGACCCTGAACGGTGTGAGCTGTGAGCCCTGGAACAGAGAGACCCTGAACAGTGTGAGCAGTGAGTCCTGGGAACAAAGAGACCCTGAACAGTGTGAGCAGTGAGCCCTGGAACAGAGAGACCCGGAACAGTGTGAGCAGTGAGTCCTGGAAACAAAGAGACCCTGAACAGTGTGAGCAGTGAGTCCTGGAACAGAGAGTCCTGGAACAGTGTGAGCAGTGAGTGCTGGAACAGAGAGTCCTGGAACAGTGTGAGCAGTGAGCCCTGGAATAGAGAGACCCTGAACAATGTGAGCAGTGAGCCCTGGAACAGAGAGTCCCGGAACAATGTGAGCAGTGAGCCCTGGAACAGAGAGACCCTGAACAATGTGAGCAGTGAGCCCTGGAACAGAGAGTCCTGGAACAATGAGAGCAGTGAGTCCTGGAACAGAGAGACCCTGAACAGTGTGAGCAGTGAGCCCTGGAACAGAGAGACCCAGAATAGTGTGAGCAGTGAGCCCTGGAGCAGAGAGACCCGGAACAGTGTGAGCAGTGAGCCCTGGAACAGAGAGACCCTGAACTGTGTGAGCAGTGAGCACTGGAACAGAGAGACCCAGAACAGTGTGAGCAGTGAGCCCTGGAACAGAGAGACCCAGAACAGTGTGAGCAGTGAGTCCTGGGAACAAAGAGACCCTGAACAGTGCGAGCAGTGAGCCCTGGGAAAAGAGAGACCCGGAACAGTGTGAGCAGTGAGCCCTGGAACAGAGAGACCCTGAACAGTGTGAGCAGTGAGCCCTGGAAACAAAGAGACCCTGAACAGTGTGAGCAGTGAGTCCTGGAACAGAGAGACCCGGAACAGTGTGAGCAGTGAGTCCTGGAAACAAAGAGACCCTGAACAGTGTGAGCAGTGAGACCTGGAAACAAAGAGACCCTGAACAGTGTGAGAAGTGAGTCCTGGAACAGAGAGACCCGGAACAGTGTGAGCAGTGAGTCCTGGAAACAAAGAGACCCTGAACAGTGTGAGCAGTGAGTCCTGGAACAGAGAGTCCTGGAACAGTGTGAGCAGTGAGTCCTGGAACAGAGAGTCCTGGAACTGTGTGAGCAGTGAGCCCTGGAAGAGAGAGACCCTGAACAATGTGAGCAGCGAGCCCTGGAACAGAGAGTCCCGGAACAGTGTGAGCAGTGAGCCCTGGAACAGAGAGACCGGGAACAGTGTGAGCAGTGAGCCCTGGAACAGAGAGACCTGGAACAGAGTGAACGGTGAGCCCTGGGAACAGAGAGTCCCGGAACAGTGTGAGCAGTGAGCCCTGGAACAGAGAGACCCGGAACAGTGTGAGCAGTGAGCCGTGGCACAGAGAGTCCCGGAACAGTGTGTGCAGTGAGCCCTGGGAACAGAGAGTCCCGGAACAGTGTGAGCAGTGAGCCCTGGAACAGAGACCCGGAACAGTGTGAGCAGTGAGCCCTGGAACAGAGAGACCCAGAACAGTGCGAGCAGAGAGTCCTGGGAACAGAGAGTCCCAGAACAGTGTGAGCAGTGAGCCCTGGAACAGAGACCCGGAACAGTGTGAGCAGTGAGCCCTGGGACAGAGAGACCCTGAACAATGTGAGCAGCGAGCCCTGGAACAGAGAGTCCCGGAACAGTGTGAGCAGTGAGCCCTGGAACAGAGAGACCGGGAACAGTGTGAGCAGTGAGCCCTGGAACAGAGAGACCTGGAACAGAGTGAACGGTGAGCCCTGGGAACAGAGAGTCCCGGAACAGTGTGAGCAGTGAGCCCTGGAACAGAGAGACCCGGAACAGTGTGAGCAGTGAGCCGTGGCACAGAGAGTCCCGGAACAGTGTGTGCAGTGAGCCCTGGGAACAGAGAGTCCCGGAACAGTGTGAGCAGTGAGCCCTGGAACAGAGACCCGGAACAGTGTGAGCAGTGAGCCCTGGAACAGAGAGACCCAGAACAGTGCGAGCAGAGAGTCCTGGGAACAGAGAGTCCCAGAACAGTGTGAGCAGTGAGCCCTGGAACAGAGACCCGGAACAGTGTGAGCAGTGAGCCCTGGGACAGAGAGACCCTGAACAGTGTGAGCAGCGAGCCATGGAACAGAGAGACCCAGAACAGTGTGAGCAGTGAGCCCTGGAACAGAGAGACCCGGAACAGTGTGAGCAGTGAGCCCTGGAACAGAGACCCTGAACAGTGTGAGCAATGAGCCCTGGAAACAGAGAGACCCTGAACAGTGTGAGCAGTGAGCCATGGAACAGAGAGACCCAGAACAGTGTGAGCAGTGAGCCCTGGAACAGGGAGACCCGGGAACAGTGTGAGCAGTGAGCCCTGGAACAGAGAGACCCAGAACAGTGCGAGCAGTGAGTACTGGGAACAGAGAGTCCGGGAACAGTGTGAGCAGTGAGTCCTGGAAACAAAGAGACCCTGAACAGTGTGAGCAGTGAGTCCTGGGAACAAAGAGACCCTGAACAGTGCGAGCAGAGAGCTCTGGGAAAAGAGAGACCCGGAACAGTGTGAGCAGTGAGCCCTGGAACAGAGAGACCCTGAACAGTGTGAGCAGTGAGCCCTGGAAACAAAGAGACCCTGAATAGTGTGAGCAGTGAGTCCTGGAACAGAGAGACCCGGAACAGTGTGAGCAGTGAGTCCTGGAAACAAAGAGACCCTGAACAGTGTGAGCAGTGAGTCCTGGAAACAAAGAGACCCTGAACAGTGTGAGCAGTGAGTCCTGGAACAGAGAGACCCGGAACAGTGTGAGCAGTGAGTCCTGGAAACAAAGAGACCCTGAACAGTGTGAGCAGTGAGTCCTGGAACAGAGAGTCCTGGAACAGTGTGAGCAGTGAGTGCTGGAACAGAGAGTCCTGGAACAGTGTGAGCAGTGAGCCCTGGAATAGAGAGACCCTGAACAATGTGAGCAGTGAGCCCTGGAACAGAGAGTCCCGGAACAATGTGAGCAGTGAGCCCTGGAACAGAGAGACCCTGAACAATGTGAGCAGTGAGCCCTGGAACAGAGAGTCCTGGAACAATGAGAGCAGTGAGTCCTGGAACAGAGAGACCCAGAACAGTGCGAGCAGTGAGTCCTGGAAACAAAGAGACCCTGAACAGTGTGAGCAGTGAGCCCTGGAACAGAGAGACCCAGAATAGTGTGAGCAGTGAGCCCTGGAGCAGAGAGACCCGGAACAGTGTGAGCAGAGAGCCCTGGAACAGAGAGACCCTGAACTGTGTGAGCAGTGAGCACTGGAATAGAGAGACCCAGAACAGTGTGAGCAGTGAGCCCTGGAACAGAGAGACCCAGAACAGTGTGAGCAGTGAGTCCTGGGAACAAAGAGACCCTGAACAGTGCGAGCAGTGAGCCCTGGGAAAAGAGAGACCCGGAACAGTGTGAGCAGTGAGCCCTGGAACAGAGAGACCCTGAACAGAGTGAGCAGTGAGCCCTGGAAACAAAGAGACCCTGAACAGTGTGAGCAGTGAGTCCTGGAACAGAGAGACCCGGAACAGTGTGAGCAGTGAGTCCTGGAAACAAAGAGACCCTGAACAGTGTGAGCAGTGAGTCCTGGAACAGAGAGTCCTGGAACAGTGTGAGCAGTGAGTCCTGGAACAGAGAGTCCTGGAACTGTGTGAGCTGTGAGCCCTGGAAGAGAGAGACCCTGAACAATGTGAGCAGCGAGCCCTGGAACAGAGAGTCCCGGAACAGTGTGAGCAGTGAGCCCTGGAACAGAGAGACCGGGAACAGTGTGAGCAGTGAGCCCTGGAACAGAGAGACCTGGAACAGAGTGAACGGTGAGCCCTGGGAACAGAGAGTCCCGGAACAGTGTGAGCAGTGAGCCCTGGAACAGAGAGACCCGGAACAGTGTGAGCAGTGAGCCGTGGCACAGAGAGTCCCGGAACAGTGTGTGCAGTGAGCCCTGGGAACAGAGAGTCCCGGAACAGTGTGAGCAGTGAGCCCTGGAACAGAGACCCGGAACAGTGTGAGCAGTGAGCCCTGGAACAGAGAGACCCAGAACAGTGCGAGCAGAGAGTCCTGGGAACAGAGAGTCCCAGAACAGTGTGAGCAGTGAGCCCTGGAACAGAGACCCGGAACAGTGTGAGCAGTGAGCCCTGGGACAGAGAGACCCTGAACAGTGTGAGCAGCGAGCCATGGAACAGAGAGACCCAGAACAGTGTGAGCAGTGAGCCCTGGAACAGAGAGACCCGGAACAGTGTGAGCAGTGAGCCCTGGAACAGAGACCCTGAACAGTGTGAGCAATGAGCCCTGGAAACAGAGAGACCCTGAACAGTGTGAGCAGTGAGCCATGGAACAGAGAGACCCAGAACAGTGTGAGCAGTGAGCCCTGGAACAGAGAGACCCGGGAACAGTGTGAGCAGTGAGCCCTGGAACAGAGAGACCCAGAACAGTGCGAGCAGTGAGTACTGGGAACAGAGAGTCCGGGAACAGTGTGAGCAGTGAGTCCTGGAAACAAAGAGACCCTGAACAGTGTGAGCAGTGAGTCCTGGGAACAAAGAGACCCTGAACAGTGCGAGCAGTGAGCCCTGGGAAAAGAGAGACCCGGAACAGTGTGAGCAGTGAGCCCTGGAACAGAGAGACCCTGAACAGTGTGAGCAGTGAGCCCTGGAAACAAAGAGACCCTGAATAGTGTGAGCAGTGAGTCCTGGAACAGAGAGACCCGGAACAGTGTGAGCAGTGAGTCCTGGAAACAAAGAGACCCTGAACAGTGTGAGCAGTGAGTCCTGGAAACAAAGAGACCCTGAACAGTGTGAGCAGTGAGTCCTGGAACAGAGAGACCCGGAACAGTGTGAGCAGTGAGTCCTGGAAACAAAGAGACCCTGAACAGTGTGAGCAGTGAGTCCTGGAACAGAGAGTCCTGGAACAGTGTGAGCAGTGAGTGCTGGAACAGAGAGTCCTGGAACAGTGTGAGCAGTGAGCCCTGGAATAGAGAGACCCTGAACAATGTGAGCAGTGAGCCCTGGAACAGAGAGTCCCGGAACAATGTGAGCAGTGAGCCCTGGAACAGAGAGACCCTGAACAATGTGAGCAGTGAGCCCTGGAACAGAGAGTCCTGGAACAATGAGAGCAGTGAGTCCTGGAACAGAGAGACCCAGAACAGTGCGAGCAGTGAGTCCTGGAAACAAAGAGACCCTGAACAGTGTGAGCAGTGAGCCCTGGAACAGAGAGACCCAGAATAGTGTGAGCAGTGAGCCCTGGAGCAGAGAGACCCGGAACAGTGTGAGCAGAGAGCCCTGGAACAGAGAGACCCTGAACTGTGTGAGCAGTGAGCACTGGAATAGAGAGACCCAGAACAGTGTGAGCAGTGAGCCCTGGAACAGAGAGACCCAGACCAGTGTGAGCAGTGAGTCCTGGGAACAAAGAGACCCTGAACAGTGCGAGCAGTGAGCCCTGGGAAAAGAGAGACCCGGAACAGTGTGAGCAGTGAGCCCTGGAACAGAGAGACCCTGAACAGAGTGAGCAGTGAGCCCTGGAAACAAAGAGACCCTGAACAGTGTGAGCAGTGAGTCCTGGAACAGAGAGACCCGGAACAGTGTGAGCAGTGAGTCCTGGAAACAAAGAGACCCTGAACAGTGTGAGCAGTGAGTCCTGGAAACAAAGAGACCCTGAACAGTGTGAGAAGTGAGTCCTGGAACAGAGAGACCCGGAACAGTGTGAGCAGTGAGTCCTGGAAACAAAGAGACCCTGAACAGTGTGAGCAGTGAGTCCTGGAACAGAGAGTCCTGGAACAGTGTGAGCAGTGAGTCCTGGAACAGAGAGTCCTGGAACTGTGTGAGCAGTGAGCCCTGGAATAGAGAGACCCTGAACAATGTGAGCAGCGAGCCCTGGAACAGAGAGTCCCGGAACAGTGTGAGCAGTGAGCCCTGGAACAGAGAGACCGGGAACAGTGTGAGCAGTGAGCCCTGGAACAGAGAGACCTGGAACAGAGTGAACGGTGAGCCCTGGGAACAGAGAGTCCCGGAACAGTGTGAGCAGTGAGCCCTGGAACAGAGAGACCCGGAACAGTGTGAGCAGTGAGCCGTGGCACAGAGAGTCCCGGAACAGTGTGTGCAGTGAGCCCTGGGAACAGAGAGTCCCGGAACAGTGTGAGCAGTGAGCCCTGGAACAGAGACCCGGAACAGTGTGAGCAGTGAGCCCTGGAACAGAGAGACCCAGAACAGTGCGAGCAGAGAGTCCTGGGAACAGAGAGTCCCAGAACAGTGTGAGCAGTGAGCCCTGGAACAGAGACCCGGAACAGTGTGAGCAGTGAGCCCTGGGACAGAGAGACCCTGAACAGTGTGAGCAGCGAGCCATGGAACAGAGAGACCCAGAACAGTGTGAGCAGTGAGCCCTGGAACAGAGAGACCCGGAACAGTGTGAGCAGTGAGCCCTGGAACAGAGACCCTGAACAGTGTGAGCAATGAGCCCTGGAAACAGAGAGACCCTGAACAGTGTGAGCAGTGAGCCATGGAACAGAGAGACCCAGAACAGTGTGAGCAGTGAGCCCTGGAACAGAGAGACCCGGGAACAGTGTGAGCAGTGAGCCCTGGAACAGAGAGACCCAGAACAGTGCGAGCAGTGAGTACTGGGAACAAAGAGTCCCGGAACAGTGTGGGCTGTGAGCCCTGGAACAGAGAGACCCGGAACAGTGTGAGCAGTGAGCCCTGGAACAGAGAGACCCAGAAAGTGCGAGCAGTGAGTACTGGGAACAGAGAGTCCCGGAACAGTGTGAGCAGTGAGCCCTGGAACAGAGACCCGGAACAGTGTGAGCAGTGAGCCCTGGAACAGAGAGACCCTGAACAGTGTGAGCAGTGAGCACTGGAAAAGAGAGACCCTGAACAGTGTGAGCAGTGAGTCCTGGGAACAAAGAGACCCTGAACAGTGTGAGCAGTGAGCCCTGGAACAGAGAGACCCTGCACAGTGTGAGCAGTGAGCCCTGGGAACAGAGAGACCCGGAACAGTGTGAGCAGTGAGCCCTGGAACAGAGAGACCTGGAACAGTGTGAGCAGTGATCCCTGGGAACAGAGAGTCCCGGAACAGTGTGAGCAGTGAGCCCTGGAACAGAGAGACCCAGAAAGTGCGAGCAGTGAGTACTGGGAAAAGAGAGTCCCAGAACAGTGTGAGCAGTGAGCCCTGGAACAGAGACCCGGAACAGTGTGAGCAGTGAGCCCTGGAACAGAGAGACCCTGAACAGTGTGAGCAGTGAGTACTGGAACAGAGAGACCCTGAACGATGTGAGCTGTGAGCCCTGGAACAGAGAGACCCTGAACAGTGTGAGCAGTGAGTCCTGGGAACAAAGAGACCCTGAACAGTGTGAGCAGTGAGCCCTGGGAACAGAGAGACCCGGAACAGTGTGAGCAGTGAGCCCTGGAACAGAGAGACCCGGAACAGTGTGAGCAGTGAGCCCTGGGAACAGAGAGACCCGGAACAGTGTGAGCAGTGAGTCCTGGAAACAAAGAGACCCTGAACAGTGTGAGCAGTGAGTCCTGGAACAGAGAGTCCTGGAACAGTGTGAGCAGTGAGCCCTGGAACAGAGAGACCCAGAACAGTGTGAGCAGTGAGCCCTGGAATAGAGAGACCCTGAACAATGTGAGCAGTGAGCCCTGGAACAGAGAGTCCCGGAACAGTGTGAGCAGTGAGCCCTGGAACAGAGAGACCCGGAACAGTGTGAGCAGTGAGCCCTGGAACAGAGAGACCTGGAACAGAGTGAACGGTGAGCCCTGGGAACAGAGAGTCCCGGAACAGTGTGAGCAGTGAGCCCTGGAACAGAGAGACCCGGAACAGTGTGAACAGTGAGCCGTGGCACAGAGAGTCCCGGAACAGTGTGTGCAGTGAGCCCTGGGAACAGCGAGTCCCGGAACAGTGTGAGCAGTGAGCCCTGGAACAGAGACCCTGAACAGTGTGAGCAGTGAGCCCTGGAAACAGAGAGACCCTGAACAGTGTGACCAGTGAGCCCTGGAACAGAGAGTCCCGGAACAGTGTGAGCAGTGAGCCCTGGAACAAAGAGACCCGGGAACAGGGTGAGCATTGAGCCCTGGAACAGAGAGACCCGGGAACAATGTGAGCAGTGAGTCCTGGGAACAGAGAGACCCTGAACAGTGTGAGCAGTGAGTCCTGGAACAGAGAATCCCGGAACAGTGTGAGCAGTGAGTCCTGGAACAGCGAATCCCGGAAAAGTGTGAGCAGTGAGTCCTGGAACAGAGAGTCCAGGAACAGTGTGAGCAGTGAGTCCTGGAACAGAGAGACCCTGCACAGTGTGAGCAGTGAGCCCTGGAACAGAGAGTCCCTGAAGAGTTTGAGCAGTGAGTCCTGGGAACAGAGAATCCAGGAACAGTGTGAGCAGCGAGCCCCAGAGGAGCATGTGGGTTATGAGCAAAGCGACGTGCGGGCTGTGTGGCCCAGAGCAGCACGTGTGGAAACAGTGCATGAGCAGCAAGTCACTGGGTGGAGACCATTGTGGGGCGAGGCAATCCTGGAACTTACCTTGGAGCAGCTCAGTGCTAGTGCGGTGCAATCTGGGGGTTTGGCACGGAGCGGGAATGGCCTGTTGGACTGGGGTCTGGTGCAGGCTGTCAGACCATATGTGGAGTTCCTACAGAAAGCTGCTACACTCCAAAGTCTATTTGAAATGTCCTGGCTTACTGTAATGTCAATCCTTTAATGACATCTTATTTTTAACTTATTTTCCAACTCTGTAAGTAATGCAACTACTTTTATTCCACTGCTATATAAAAGAATTGTACTTAGGTACTTGTACCTAAGATGTCACCTAGAGAAAGCAGACATTGTTAAAGCTTTTCGCTGTACTCCCACAATGGAGTACATCTGACAATAAAAGGATATTCTATTCTATTCTATTCGACTTCTTCAAAAAACTCAATCAAGTTACTGAGACACGGTTTCCCATGCACAAAGCCATGTTGACTATCCCCAATCTTTTTGAAAATATTCAATGTTTTGGCCTCAACCACCTTCTTTGGCAATGCCTTTCACAGCCTCACCACTCTCTGGGTGCAGAAAGTTCTCCTTATCTCAGTCCTCATTGGCCTCTCTCATATCCATAGCCTCTGACTCCTGGCTCTGTACTCCCCAGTAATCGGGAACATCCCTACTGCGTTTCCCTGACCTTGCCCTGTTAGACTTCTACAGGGTACCATGAGAATGAACACTGTATTCTTTTAAATGTAGTTCTATCCAATCCAATCTGTCTCCGCAATATATCAGTCATGCCATCACCATTCAAAGTCAGGGTGGTGTGTGAGTTAGAGAAGGACGTTTTGGTGATGGTGTTCTGACCTTCTGTTACCTGTGTGCTCTGGGTGCTGGAGGCTGCAATATGAAAGATGCTGACAAAGGAGAATTGAGTTTCTATAGTGCACCGCTAATAGATAGCACTATCACGGACAATGGGGGAACGTATTGCTTAAGCCTGAGATAGCAAGGTATTGTTTCATTTAGTCCTTTTCTTTATTACTATGATCCCTGACTGAGGTAGGCTGAAGGCTGTTCTCCAAACCCTGGTTTTCAGATTCCACATTTTTAAAATTAAAATAACCTTTCAGATGAAATTAAGGATAGCGTTTAGTAGCAAAACTTCAAAAGACTGTTTTCCTACTCCATTCACACACAGAAGCTCTCAAGAAAATAAGGAAGCTAGGATAAGAAGAGAGAAAGGATACAAATAACATGTCTTTGTAAACCCAGAGCGCATAAAATTCAGTTCACATAAGAACATAAGCAAGAGCAGGTCATTCTACCCCTCAAGTCTGTTCACCATTATATAAGATCATCCTGATCTGCTCCAGGCTTTATCTCCTGTTATTCGCCCATCTCCTCATAGCCCTCAACTCCTCAGTATTTAAGAAATCTAACTTCCCCATCTTTAAATAGTTTCAGTGATCTAGCATCTACAACTCACTGGGGTAGAGAGTTTCAGACATTTGCTCTCCTCTGGGAGAAAACATCTCTTTGAATCTCAGTTTGAAATAGATGTCTCCTTATTCTGTAACTATGTTTGAGAATTCTACCACTAGTGGAAACAGCTTCTCAACATCTTCCCTGGCATATTTCAAAAACACCATCCCTCATAAATTCTAATGAATAAAATGTTAAACTGTTTTGTCATTCTTGATAAGTCAACAACATCATCCGAGGAATCAGCTCAGTGAACCGTTTCTGAATTGCCTCCAATGACAATATATTCTTTCCTAAAGATAGGGTCAAAACTATACAAGTCTGTGACCTCAACATCACTCTGTATAGTTGTGACAAGTATTCCCTATTGTTAAACTCTAATCCTCTCGCAATAAAGGACAAAACACCATTTACCTTCGTAATTACTTACTACATTTGTGCACTAGCTAGTTTAATTTTAAATTCTTATCCGTTATTTTCCGTTTTTTCTCAGTATATAGGTCATCTGCTGCTTGTTCCTAAACAATAATTCCCAGTCCTCTAGCTTACCATTTTTGGACTCCATGTATAGAACAGAATCCCAACAGTGTGGAAGCAGGCCACTGAACAGTATCCCACCCAAACCAACCCATCTCTGTAACACTGCATTTTCCATGGCTAACCACACATCCCTGGACATTATAGGTAACTTAGCATAGCTAATCCACCTAACCTGCACATCTTTGGACTGTGGGATGAAACTGGACCACCCGGAAGAAACCCACACAGGCACAGGGAGAATGTGCAAACTCCACACAGACAGTCACCCAAGGCTGGAATTGAACTTGGGTCCCTGGCTCTATGAGGCAGCAATGCTAACCACTGAGCCACTGTGTCTTAGCTATTGATCCTTGATCACCTTTGTTAACCATGGGTTGGTCATCTTTCTCTCAACAAACCCTTCTTTTTGACCAGAATATTTTTTTGCAGAGCATTATGAATTATCTGCTTAAATGTCTGTCACTGTTCATCTCCTGACATTCCCCTTAGCCTATTTTCACAGATTGCTTTTGACATACCTCTGTCATTGCCTTTATTTAAGTTCAGGACATTGGTTTGCGAGGGTGTTTCAATCACATATACCTAAATTTGAAATTGTTCCATGCGACGATCACAGCCCATGAGAGGACCCTCAACTACATGATTGCTTTTTAATCCAACTCACTGCATATGCACTAGATATAAAACAGCCTGGTTCCAGGTAAGTTGTGCAATGTACTACTAAGAAACATTCCCTGCTACACTTTACAGATTTGTCTTCCTTTGCCAGTCTTATTTCTCTAGTCAAAGCACAGATTAAAATTCCCCATGAACGATTGTAGTGCACTTCTTATATGCCTCCATTATTTCCTGATTTATACTTTAGCCTTGAAATAACTACACAGAGTCTACAACAGAGGCCAGTATCCCGTGAGCAAGTCCCCCTTTCTTTACATGTGCACAGTACACTGGCTGTGGCCAGCCAGATCAGAGTCAGTCTCCTGGAGTGAGGAGGTTCTAAATCCCCTGTATATATTGGTCAACCAGGGCTTCCTGATTGTCCCAGGTTAACAACCCCAATCTACGATCTCATTATAAACAAGATCCACTTGGTTCCAATCAGCCTACAGGCCTACAGTAAGGTAACTCTTCAGGAGCCAATAAGTAACTCCTACTCATGACTTGTTTAAGACTATAAGACCATAAGGCATAGGAGTGGAAATTTGACCATTCAGCCCATTGAATCTGCTCTACCATTCAATCAGGGCTGATAAGTTTCTCAACCCCATTCTCCTGCTTTCTCCCCATAACCTTGGATCACCTTGACAATCAAGAACCTATCTATTTCCATCTTAAATATACTCAATGACCTCACCTCCACAGCCTTCTGTGGCAGTGAATTCCATAGAGTCACCATTCTCTGGCTGAAGAAGTTACTCCTTATCTCCATTCCTAAAGGTCTTCCCTTTACTCTAAGGCTGTGCCCTTGGGTCCGAGTCTCTCCTACCAATGGAAACATCTTCCAACATCTTTTCTGTAATTCCTTACTCCCCCCACACAGATTTCTCATCATGATCGATAGCTCCGATGACATTACTCACCACTGCACTGAGATGGCCCCCTTTACTCTTTGTGAACCCAGTGCTAGCCCACCTCCTTTATCTTTCACCTAATATCCCATAATGTTAAATACCCTGGTATATTGAGTTCTCAGTCCTGGTTATGCTGCCATTGCAACTCTGTAATAGCTAACAAGTCATATTAATGTATTTCTATTTGTACTGTCAGCTCATTCATCTTGTTACCAAAGCTGCATGCATTCAGATAAAGCGCCTTCGGCTTTACCATTATTGCTTATTCTGATTGTGATTTGTGCTGCACACTTCTGCTCATAGTTTCTGCTGCTTTTGGTGACACTTAGCTTCTGTTTATCTCTTCACTACACTGGATCCCTGCTCTCTTATTTTTAATTTTAAAAAGATTCCTTTTGATTGATCACACCAACCCCCCCCCACCCCCCCCCACCCCCCCCACCAACTCCACTAACTAGTTCAAGGCCCTATCTGCAACTCTGGATATATAATTCACCAGGTCTCTGGTCACACCATAGTGCAAATGAACAGGTCTTTCTTTCCTATATTATAGGCCAGACCAAACCACTCAAAGTAAATTATGAAGGTAACCTAGACCTTAACTTTTTTCTTATTTTAAAGGTAAATGTGAATTGCTGGTTCCAGATACATTTTGATTGGTCAAACTACTCGATGTTCAGCAAAACACAATTTATTCAAACTACTATTTTACTACTAAACAGTAACTGTTCCAATATAGTAACATCACATAAACACACCCTTGGCAAAGGCAAATTCAGCAAATAGATTTGTCTCACATGCAGTTCCCTGATCCAGGTGGAACGAACATGAGAACACAACCCCAGTAGCTTCTGCTGAAAGCTAAACTAAATCCCTGGTTCTGTTGGAGTTTGACCATACCCCTTCAGGCTGCTCGTTCTGTTACAATGTTTGAGAAAACCCCAAGACTTCACAAGTTGTCTATCTTCTCACAGACTGCTCGGCACCTGTCCCCAATTCTCTCTCTAAATGAAACCAGGGCAAATTACTCCTCTTAAAGCACAGTACTACCCCATTCTGTTGGCAATACTGTATGAATTGTAACCCATTTCTCTCACACCAATCCTTGAGCAATGCATTTACGTCACTAATTGAATGAATTGAATTGAATTTATTGTCACATGTACCGAGGCACAGTGAAAAGCTTTGTCTTGTGAGCAGTACAGGCAGATCACAGAGTTAGTAGCATAGGTAGTAAATAAGAGGTAAACAGTGACAAAAACAAAAACACAGGTACAGGCGAATGTTAAGAGTTTGTGAGTCCAGTCAGTATTCTAACAACAGTAGGATAGAAACTGTTTCATTCAAGCTTCTGTATTTTCTCCCCGATGATAGAAGTTGTAGAAAAACATTGCCAGGGTGAGATGGATCTTTGAGAATACTGGCAGCCTTTCCTTGACAGCGGGCCTGGTAGGTGGATTCTATAGATGGGAGGTTGGCCTTTGTGATTGTCCGGGCCGGGTTCACCACTCTCTGTAACCGTCTCCAATCTTGAATGGTACAGTTGTCATACCAGGCAGTGATGCATCCAGACAGAATGCTCTTGATGGTACACCTATAAAAGTTGGCAAGGGTATTCACCGTCATGCCAAATTTCCTCAGCTGCCTGAGGAAGAAGAGATGTTGTTGGGCCTTTGTAACCAGTGCGTCCACATGAAGAGTCCAAGAAAGCTTATTGTTGATGACCACTCCCAGGAGCTTGACACTCTTGTTCCATCTCTGTGCTGTTAATGTGTAGGGGGGCATGAGTAACATCCCACCGAAAGTCAATAATGAGTTCCTTGGTTTTGCCGGCATTGAGAGCTAGGTTGTTGTCAGTGCATCATTTTTCCAGGTCTTCCACCTCCCGTCTGTAGTCTGTGTTGTCACCATCTGAGATTCAACCAACTATGGTCGTGTCATCAGCGAACTTGTAAATGGCATCAGCCTGGTATTTGGTGATGCCATCATAGGTATACAGTGAGTACAGTAGGGGGCTGAGTACATACCCCGTGGGGGCTCCAGTGTTGAGTGTTAGTGAGGATGAAATATTGTCCCCAATCTTCACTGATTGTGGCCTATGGGTCAGGAAACTGAGGATCCAGTTGCAGAAAGTGGGGCTTAGGCCGAGATCACTAAGTTTAGTAATCAATCTCGAGGGGATAATAGTGTTGAAGGCTGAATGGAGTCAATGAGTAGGATTCTTACGTAGCCGTTCTTGGTGTCAAGACGTTCTAGGGAGGAGTGAAGGGCAAATGATAGGGCATCTGATGTGGATCTGTTCATCTGATAGGCAAATTGGAGTGGGTCAAGAGTAGTGGGGAGGCTGGAGTTGATTAATGCCATGACCAGCCTTTCAAAGCATTTCATGACCACCAGAGTTAGGGCCACTGGACGGTAGTCATTGAGACATGCTGCATGAGCCTTCTTAGGCACAGGGGTGATGCTGGCCCTCTTGAAACAGGCAGGGACAGTGACCTGCTGCAGGGAGAGGTTGAAGATGTCTGAGAAGGCCTTTGCCAGTTGATCTGCGCTTGCTCTGAGTGCACGGCCTGGTACTCTGTCTTGGACCCATTGCTTTCCTTGGATTCACATGAAGGTTTACTGATCTGACCTCTGATGCAGTGACTATTGGGATAGATTCGTCAGAACTTGCCAGAACAGGTGTTACCTCTCCACCAAAATTCTGCACAAAGTGAGCATAGAAGGCATTGAGACAATCTGGGAGAGACGTGTCATCGTCTGCTATCTCACACTGTCTCTTTTTAGAACCTGTGATGTCATTCAGTCCTTGCCATTGTCGCTGAGTGTCTGTCTGGGCCCCCAGTTTGGATCGGTATTGGTCCATGGCTGTCTGAATGGCTCTGTGAAGGTCATACTTGGATTCCTCATATTTGAGTGGGTCTCCTGATCTGAAGGCCTCACACCTAGTTTTTAGCAGATTCTGTATGTCCTGATTCATCCAGGGTTTCCTGTTGGGGAACACCCGGATTGACTTCCTCGGTATGCAGTCCTCCCCACACTTGCTGATAAAGTCTGTGACGGTGGTGGCGTACTCGTCCAAGATACCTCCGGCCTGTTTGAACACGGCCCAATCAGCCGATTCCAGACAGCACTGGAGTTGATCCTCTGCCTACTCCGACCAGCAGGGACCCGTATCCGGGAGGGGTTCTCCTGCTTGAGTCTTTGCCTGTAAGCCGGGAGAACAAACACGGCATTGTGGTCGGTGTTCCCGAAATGAGGGCGGGGGGATGGAGCGGTAGGCATCCTTCACAGTGGTTTAACAGTGGTCTAAAATGTTCGGGCCCCTGGTGGGGAAGGTAATGTTCTGGTGGTACTTGGGCAACACTTCCTTAGATTGGCCTGATTGAAGTCACCAGTTACAATAAACAGGGCCTCGGGGTGTTCCATCTTCACGGTGTTAGTGGGGGAGTACAGCACATCCAGAGCTTCCTCAACCTTTGCTTGTGGTGGTACGTACACAGCAGTTAGTACAGCAGCGGGAAGGGGTGGCATAATCTTATTTACTCTGTGTTAATTTGCACATGGCTCCAGTTATAATCCTGAGATTGTTACCATTGTGCTTCTGGTTTTGATGGAGCCCTGAGCTACTCATAATTCTTTGGTAGAAGTTGTGTTTTACTTCGACCCATGTTGATGGCGGCTGTGTGTATCACGGTAAATGGATCCTTACCATCCCACTCAGAGTTCTTCTTCAGCCCAGAGAGTCAAAAACTAGAGAATATTATCTGAAAGCGATTGGCTGAAGTATCAGGGTGATGTGAGGAAAATCCAGAATGTATACCTGGGACTGTGGTAGAGGCAGGGTCAGTTGTAGTTTTCCAAAGCTAATTGGATAATTACCGAACATGAAAAGATGGACCAAAAGGGTAACATTATTACACACAGATGGTGGTACGTGTATGGATTGAGCTGCCAGAGAAAGTGGTGGAAGTAGATACAATTACAGCATTTAAAAGGCATCTGGATGGGTTTATCAATGGGAAGGGTTTAGAGGGATATGGGCCAAATGGTAGCAAATGGGATTGGGTTAATTTAGGATATCTGACTAGCATGGATGAGTTGGACTGAAGGGTCTGTTTCAGTGCTGTACATCTCAATGAATCATTGACTCTATGTGCAGGACCCTGGGGAAAAGTGGTGAATGGAATTGGCTGAATTGCATTCACAGAGCTGGTATGGATTTGACAGGAAAATAGCCTCCTTCTGCGCTGTGACCAATCTCTGATTTGGTGGAGGCAGTGATAGGATTGGAGGTGATCACACAGAGGAGGTCAGGATTTCACTGATGGGTGGGGGGGGGGGGAGGCTGCTGTTGAGCTTTGATCATAGGTATAAAAAGCTAATGGCTCACACATGTAGCAACCAGCCCTTCTCAGTCTCCATTCACCTGCCAGATTAATCATGTCTCAAAATACCTCACTACTATGGGATAAAAATATTTTGATAATGATTAATGTTTTCTACTGTTTGGGGATTCTGGAATGAGAACAGTCAGAGAATTAGGGCCAGACCATTCAGCAGAGATGTTAGGAAGCACTTCTACACAGAAAGGGTGATCGATGTTTAGAACTCCCTTCCCCAAATGGCAGATTGTGCTGGATCAGTTATTCATTTTAAAACTGAGAGAGTTAAATATTTGTTCAGCAAAGGTATTAAGGGATTTGATCAAAGACAAGTATGTGGAGCAGGCGCACAGATCAGCCAGGATCTCATTGAATGGTGGATCAGGTTCGAGGGGCTGAATAGCCTACTCCTGTTCCTGTATAAAAACCCTTTGAAATTACTTCAATGATCAGCCCTTACCGGAGAGCAGACTTCAACAAGACCTAATCCTGCCTCGAATAAAATGGGAACTGGGCATATTCAAGAGGGGATGGCTGCCTGTTTCAGACCTTTAACATTTTAATTTTCCATCTGACCCGTACCTGCACATTTTGAGATTTAAAATCACCAACCAGTGTCTTTGTTTACTTCTGAAGTCTTCACTACTAAAACAAAGGAAAGTTAGATAAATGCCTGACAGCTTTTCTTTCTCCTTTGAGAATGAGACAATTTTAGTGGGTATGAAATGAGGTCAAGGTTTCTAATGCCTTGCAAATATCAGCAAGAAGTGCAGTTCGTCAATGTAAACGATACAGATGGAGCAATAGTGGAGATCCAGACTCTCAAGAAAAGGTCAGGCCTGTGCACAGGGAGGCTGTTGCTGTTACTTCGATTATAAAATTGCTGCTTTAACAAGAGTAATGGAAGGAATATTAATGTTTGGGGTGGGGGGGGGAGTGGGGGGAAGCTGTCAATGAATGCATATGAAAAGCCCACCAAACAACATCCCACACTGCTGAGAAGCTGGCAGAGAAAGCACTGGCATGCTGTTAACCAACGCTGGTTTGAAAGTACGTGGGAAATATCTGGGGGATAGCCAGGAGCAGAAACTGAAGTAGATTAAAAGCCAATTGACTGAAGACATAATGCTATATTCTGGCTTTAACTGTCAACACACGGGTCTCTTGGGTTGTGTGAAATGTGCCAGGGTCAACAATGAAGTGAGAGCTCAGTGGACATTGCTGTAACTGTGAAGCTGACTAAACTGGAAAAACCTTTAAATATTGATCGAGCAGGTGTTTCTTTGCCTGACTGGGATGCGATCACTCTCAGGATTTGTTCTGAGAGTCTGGTTTCAGGATATTTGGAGAGACTTCCAACACCGTTGAGGCTATTTCCACCACCTTGGAATTTTTGACAATGATTTGAACTTTGTGTCTCCCGTTCTCAGCATCACACTCAGCTCTGTCATCGATGCCTGATCAGTAACACAAAGAACAACAGCAGCAAAAGGAGGAGGAGATGATCACAGAGGAAGTGATTACACAGAGGAGATGATCACAGAGGAAGTGATTACACAGAGGAGATGATCACAGAGGATGTGATTACACAGAGGAGATGATCACAGAGGATGTGATTACATAGAGGAGATGATCACAGAGGTAGCTCACAGAATGTGGAATCTCTTAGCTTAGAATTAATCAACAAGGGATCCACTTTAGACATGTGACTAAGTGCCAAAATCTCTGGCGTTCTCAGAACAGTGTTGCTAATATCTGCAAGCTCCCAGAACAAGACCTCCTCCCCAGTGGCAGTAAAAATCACCATAGCCGTGAATTTCTCTCCCACTAACTGCCCCTGCCAGGGGTCAACTGGTGAGATCTACAGAATCTCACAATCTGCTGCTGCAAACTGCTGACCAAGGTGGCCAATGCTTTCCTGGCCAGAGCTGCCATTTAGGTCCACCTTGTTTCTCAGGCAATTTCTCTCCAACTTACATGGAAAATCCAATCTGCAAAGTTGCCTGAGCAAAGAGGTGGGAGTGGGAGACTGAGGAGTGGAAGGGCAAACTGAGGATCGGTATCACCATGGTGAGGAGGAGGAGGAAACACTGATGAGTCCACAGGGCCCTGTTACGATGTTCCCACCCAACATCAGACAGCACAGCTGAATGTGTTGGCCTTGCCAGGTGACATGGATCTTTCTTGCTGCCAATTACATTTCACTAGCGGTGGGGTGAAAAAAGGATATTAATTCCACAATTAAGGGCCACTATTGACCGATTGATTGATATACTTCCCAACCTAATGACACCGCTGGAAACATTGCAGTGGAGCAGAGGGTGAATGGGAAGGTTGCAGGCAGGCTGTCCACTGGTCTTAGTCTACTTTCAGACCTGTCAGCAAGTCTGCATTAAATTCAGCCCGTGGTTCTGTGAATCTCATTGTGTTGGGTGATTTTTAACTTTGTCCACCCCAGTCCAACACTGGCTCCTCCACATCATCAGTAAGAGTGGTTATTCAATAAGAGAGAGCAATCTCAAAGCATGTATGTGTAGATACTCACAGCCAAGACCTGTCAAAGGGTGCTAGCAGCTGGATTCATGTGAGGCATGGTACAAAGCATTCAATAAGGTTTCTCACAAAAAGTTACTGGTAAAGATAAGAGCATATAATTTCTGGGATAATCTATTAGCACAGGATGAAGATTGGCTGACAGAAAATAGACAGTCTGGGTAAATGGGTCAGTTACTAAAATTGGTGGAGTCCTCACCTTGCTTTCTCTTTGCTGTGGACCAGATTAAACACCCTCAGATATATTACAAAGATAGCCTAAGAAGCCAATGTTTTTCTCTTTTGTAAAGGCAAGAGTAAGGCATTGTGTTCTGGATACAATTTGATTGGTCAAACTACCAGGCTTGAAACAAAACACACTTTATTCTTACACCCCTCACAGGCACTTCCTGAGCAAAGGCTAATTTAGTAAAATAGATTGTCTCATATGCAATTCTTCAGTCCAGGAGGAAAGAACATCAAGAGAAAACTCTGAGAGAGATTGAGAAATCAAATGTTTTGCCATAGCAGGGAGAGATGTGCAGCAGCTTCCAAACACCAACTGCTTCTGAAAGTTAAACTGAAATCCTGGTTTGGTGGGAGTTTGTCCCCATCCTTCATGTTGCTTCTAATAATCTAATGTTAAAATAAAATCTTATGGCCTCACAAGCTGTTTACTTTGTTGGCTTGGAACAGACCACTTTTTACCCCATCCCAACCTCTGCTCATTAAAAAAAGGACGAAATACATCTCTTAAAGCCATAATTTTGTCACACCACTCACCTTGCAGTATCTGTGCGCCTGGCTACAGTTCATTCATATGTTCCATCTTTGCCATTAATGTAGCTTGTAAATAATTGAGACCCAAGCACTGACTCGGTTAGCCTGTGCTTACGCAGCTATGTGGGCCTCTCATAATATTCTCATTGCCCAACTCCTGCTAAAGCATTCCCATTTTAATAACCTTTTCACTTCATTGACACTTAGCTGCTCAATTTCTATTCCTTTTGTACCAGATGATAACCTCAAGATGATAGCCACTTGTCAGATAAGAAGCAACAATGGAGATGATGATATATTGGAGATTTGAAATTAAATGTCCAATAAAGTGGACATAATTTTGACACCCATATTATTTTCCTTGTGCAAATATAAATACTGAATTTTCTTTTTTCACTTGTTCATAGCTGGTGTTAAAGCTGATGGCTTTAGCAGAGCTACCTGATCCCTTGCTCTGAGATTCACATCCTGTGGTGCATGTGATCAGAATTGGCGCCATCAGAGAGTGTTCCACCGGCAGACGTCCACTTGGTCTTCATGATACAGGAGATAGAACATGGGACCGATTGAAGCATCAGCACAAACAAGGAGGTGGGTAAAGAGTTCATGTTTTTCCATCTTTCCTTTCATGTTCCAATTGTATTACTCAGCTAAGGTATGGGTTTGAGAGTACTTTGTTCGACTTTGAAAAGTTACCAAGATGAGACTTTCTTCCATCTTGTTTAAAATGACAAATAAAAGATGTAGGACATCTGTGAAGACCACCATAGACTTGATCACTTGCAATGGCTGATTCTCCATTGCAAGAGATATGGAGCATCAAAGGAGAAGGAGAATCGACGTTTTGGGCATAAGCCCTTCTTCAGGAATGAGGAGGGTGTGCCAAGCAGGCTAAGATAAAAGGTAGGGAGGAGGGACTTGGGGGAGGGGCGTTGGGATCCCCAGCATCTGCAGTCCTCACTTTTTCCATCCAGATACCCAATCTTCCACAGGATGTGAACATTGGCACAAAGGCTTGACACATTGTGGCATTAATTGTAGAGATAATCACATCGATCTCTTTCCTCTACCTGTAGAGATTCTGATAGATCATCACTGGAGACTCTCACTGATGCTGTTACCTAATCATGGTGACGAAACATCTGAAAACAAACCTTCCAGCTCAGCGAGCTAACTTACGTACTTATTACCAACCTGAGCTACAAATCTTCTCAAAGATCCTCACGCATTTTCTGTGGCTACTACTTGGAAAATTCCCTTCACTCAATGACTTCCAAGAATCAATACCTGCACTCGACTGAACAGAGTTTGAAATTTTCTGCATCTCCCATTAGGGTCTCCTTGCTGTTGTTTCTGTCTCCAGTGTCAGCTCATCTGATGTGATCATTATCGGGTAACAACATATCCATGTCTTTCAGAGCCCACAGTGAGCTGTGTGTATTTGAGGTGGTGGGGTGCTTGACGGTTGTGATGGTGTTTCCTCATAGTGAATGACCTTTCCTGAGGAAAGCATTCCTTGACCTTGTCCTGTACCAGTTCTTGTGTCATGCTTGAAGAAACAGTGGGAGATGAACAACATGAATTGGATTAAAAATCACACAACACCAAATTATAGTCCAACAGGTTTATTTGGAAGCACCAGCTTTTGAAGTGCTGCTTGTGGTTGTGGAGTATAATTATACTGTAAGGCTGTGCAAGATCTAATCTGCCAGTAGATATCTTGGGGACTTTCTTCTGTCCATTCCCCAGCAAGCATACTCTTCACAACTCAGATAATTCTCAATATATCCTCCTCCACAGGAGTTGGAATGATTGTGACATAGAGTCCATCTCTACCAGTTCTCTGTCTGCTGTCTTTCTCTCCCTCTCTCTCTAATATTATGAAGTTGAAGGTACGTACTGTACCTTTAAGAGAGAGTGAATGCTGTTTTGCACTGAGAGCTGACAAGCACATTGTCATGTGACTAACTAGCAGTCCCAAAGTGTACTGGAAAATTGAAAGTATGTAACATTTGGCTGTGAAATAGATACCTGAGTTGGTTGCTGTTTTGACAACAATTGGAATTTAATTATGCCCTAGGATAATAAAATCCAATCGAGTTTGCATTTATTGTTTTGCCAACCTCAAACCAATGAGACGATCTGATGTTTGGGGATATCAAAATGCACATATTTTGAAAGTCAGACAGATCTTTTAGAAGATTAGTGGCTCAGGTTGAGGTTCTGGATGTAGCTCGCTGGAAGGTTCATTTTCAGATATTTTGTCACCATACTAAGTAACATCTTTAGTGAGCCCCTGGACAAAGCACTGCTGATGATTCTTGCTTTCTATTTATATGTTTGGGCTTCTTTGGGTTGGTGATGTCATTTCCAGTGGTGATGTCATTTCCTGTAATTTTTCTCAGGGGTGGTAAATGGGGTCCAAGTCAATGTCTTTGTTGATAGAGTTCCAGTTGGAATGCCATGCTTCTCGAATTCTCGTGCGTGTCTCTGTTTGGCTTGTCCTAGGATGGATGTGTTGTCCCAGTCAAAGTGGTGTCCTTCCTTATCTGTATGAGAGAGGGTCATACCTTTTTTTATGGCTAGTTGTTGTTCATGTATCCTGGTGGCTAGTTTTCTGCCTATATGTCCAATGTAGTATTTGTTATAGTTCTTGCATGGTATTTTGTAAATGACATTAGTTTTGTTTGTTGTCTGGATTGGGTCTTTCAAGTTCATTAGGTTCTGCTTATTAAGACAGCATAGGAAATGATGTCATGACAGGAAATGACATCACCAACCCAAAGAAACTCAAACATATAAATAGAAAGCAAGAATCATCAGCAGTTCTTCGTCCAGAGGCTCACTGAAGATGTTACCTCATAAGCTAACAAAATGTCTGAAACTGAACCTTCCAGCTCAGTGAGTAAACCTACATCCAGGGTCAGACAGAGTAACTGCCATTGACAGAGTAACTGTCAGTGAAACACCCTCGATCAAAGGTACTTTTTCATATAAAAAACATTCACAATGAAAGAAAGAAGATGACCAAGGGAGATCGTCAGCCGAAAGCAGAAAGACACTAAATACAACAGCTGTTGTGTGGTCTTGAAATTAAGTTGATGTAAGTTTGTTGGAACTGTATATTATTATCGAGTTGGAGGCAGATAATAAGCAGTTAGGAGAAAGGCGGGGCTTAGAATTGTAAATAGTTGTTGTTTAATGTTCACTTTTAGAGTTGAGGAATAAATTGATATTATTTTCTTTAAATAGTGGAATCTAGGAGTCTCTTTCACTCATACTTTAACAGATTATGAAGCAAGGTGAGATTTTCTGGGTGTTTGGTTTAATTAACACCGCTGTGTCATAACACTAATGTTTTGCATTCTTTTCTCATGAAAGGAGAGAAGCCAGGGTGTTAGGACTTTGAGGATTGGAATGTATTGTGGATCTGGAAGGAAATTGCAAGTTGACAATAATGGATGGCATTGTTGGTTGGTTCATTAGCTGCTATTCAGAGGGGGCCGTAAGAAAGTGGTGGAAGATAGAAGAATGATTGAATCTACAAGATGCCGTGGTCTGTGGAATACTGTGCAGGACAGCGGTGGAAATGTCAGGTGAAAGAGGTTGGCGTGACATCTACCTTTCCTTTAGTGATGAGGCTGTTGAATCTCTTCCTGTATTGTATGTAGGACTGCTGGACTCTGCTGCTCAAGGAAGTAAGTTGAAGCCTTGCCTCTTTATTTAAAGATGCTGGCCTTTCTCTCTCACCCATTGGAAACAACGCCTGTCAGTTGACTCTTAAAAATCTGCAGAATTACTTCCACTTGTCATCAAGAAGCTAGGGTAGTGGTTGCAAACTTTACATCTTGTTACTCCATTATCATGGCTTTCACTTATACCCTGACTCTTGGCAAATGAATGAATTGCACACCTATTGGTGACTATTTAAGTAGATATCCTTTGACAGTAATTAACATGCCTACCTTCCGACTTGCTCTGGCTGAAGAACAAAACCCACGAGTGAGATGCTAACACTGTGGCCTGAGTTAAAAAGAGTATCCTATTCTGAGGTTATTTGATTCCTGACCTGCTTCCTGCCTCCCTCCCTTCCTCACCTTCACTGAGCAATCAGAGTGTTTGCATCCCCCTGAATTGGTCTACATTTCTACTGTTGTGATTTATTTGAGAATTCTTTCATTGTTATATGTTTATGTGGTAAATTTATTGTACATGAGTATATCGTCAGTGGCTCATGGACTGACATCTCCCACAGGAAAAAAAGGTTTTGTTTCCTTGTCAGTTCTTTATTTGTAGTTTTCCACCTTTACAGTCTCGGGTGAGTCAGTTGGAAAGAATTTCAGTGCAAATTCCCCAATTGTTCACATTCCTTTGGCAAAAGTACAACAAAATAAAAATAGAAGGTGTAAAAAAACCAATAGAAACTACATCAATGGCTGTTTATTTTTCTCCAAGGTTACTCCAGAGCAGGAGTGGGAGATCAGGAGAACTGTACCTACTGTACCAAATTAGTGTTAATTGCCACTTGTTTTTTATAGTTAAAAACAATGACTGCAGATGCTGGAAACCAGATTTTGGAATAGTGGTCCTGGAAGAGCACAGCAGTTCAGGCAGCATCCGAGGAGCAGATGAAGGGCTTTTGCCCGAAATGTCGATTTTACTGCTCCTCGGATGCTGCCTGAACTGCTGTGCTCTTCCAGCACCGCTAATCCAAAAACTTGTTTTTTATAATTGTGGTGCTGGAGCCTCTCTGAATGTAACTTTTTTTTTTGGCTGGTACATATACTTTGAGAAACATAATATATTATTGCATAGATCCTAAGTATTTTTGTTACTTGATAAGAAGGTCAGATTTCAAAAAGAACCTCTCAATAAAAAATGAAAAATTTGATCACGTGCTGTCATATTGTTATGACAGTTCAGCTGCCTCGTCAGTGTCCTTTAGGAAGTAAAACCTGCTCAGCCTGCTCCATCACTCCATTACTGGTGGAGTTGATTCTAAACAGTTTATCAAGACACACCAACTCAAGGCGGAGGTCAAGTGCCACTCTCTGAGGGAAACTAAGGGCACACTAGGCTGAAATGATATGCTGTTGGATATGACCCATCAGTTTTTTTGGGATATACAGCCTATATACCTGGCATCATCCCAGCATTGAATTTCATAAACTATATTGCTCATTTGTGTGTTATGCGGAATGTTTGTGATTTGATTACAGCGTGTAGTTTCAATTATCGCTTAAACTTTTGAGAGATTCAACTGTTTGAGGCTAATCTGAGGTAGACTGAGTACTTGCTGGCACTGGGAGTGACAGCTTTGTCTGTTTATGGGTTGCTGTGATATACACCATGAATCATCTGGCCAGGGTCACTTTGAAGCACCCTATTTAGGCAAGATGTTTGCATGGTGGACAAATGGCTCAAGGTCTATTTATGAGGTTGCCAATAAGGTCAGTGTTGACTGTAGAAATAATCTCAAATGGACATAGAGAAAGTAGGCATGTTGTAGAGATTTCGCAGCGAGGAGTGATGTGATGCTAAATCTATGGGCTGTATATCTCAATGCTGGACAATCCTATCAGACAGTACATCCCATTGGGTTTACACATCCCTTTGGCTGTTTGCAACAGGCAAGGTACTGCCATATGTATAAATGTCTATTTAGAGTGGCCCAACATTAGCTGAAATTCCACAATTGGACAGCACTTGCTAAATAGTCTGGTCTATGTGATGAATTATGCAGGCAACCAATTTAAGATTGTCAGTCTGATTCACAGCGTGATCCACTTGTGTGAACCAGAAGCAACATACACAACACACATTCAGACACAAAGGAAATGCTCACACATTTCCCAATGCAACTGATCCAATTAGACAACAGCTATTTCCTGGTCTATTCTTCAGGGCAATGCTTAGGAGACAGTCTGAACATTTTGTACCTAATTAAAGCTTGGCACTTAACTGTCAGTCCATAAGAAATGGGAGTGGAAATAAGGCCAATCGGCCCATGGCTGATGGGCTTTTCAACGCCACTTACCCACACTCTCCCCATATCCCTTAATTCCTTGCAAGATTAAGAATTTATCAATCTTTGCCTTGAAGACATTTAATGTCCCGGTCTCCACTGTACTCCGTGGCAGTGAATTCCACAGGCCCACCGCTCTCTGGCTGAAGAAATGTCTCCTCATTTCCATTCTAAATTGGCACCCCCAATTCTAAGGCTGTGCCCACGAGTCCTAGTATCCCTGCCTGACAAACAGTTTCCCAGCATCCACCCTTTTTAAACCATGCATTATCTTGTAAGTTTCTATTAAATCTCCCCTCAACCTTCTGAACTCTAACAAATACAATTCCAGGATCCTTAGCCGTTCATCATATGTTAGGCCTACCATTCTAGGGATCATCCATGTGAATCTCCACTGGACACACTGCAGTGCCAGTATGTCCTTCCTGAGGTGTGGGGCCAAAAACTGGACACAGTATTCTAAATGGGGTCTAAGCAGAGCTTTATAAGGTCTTAGCAGCACCTCACTGCTTTTACATTCCAACCCTCTTGACATAAATGACAACATTATATTTGCTTTCTTAACCACGGACTCAACCTGCAAGTCAACCTTTAGAGAATCCTGTACTAGCACTCCCTTTGTACTTTGGCTTTATGAATTTTCTCACCGTTTGTAAAATAGTCCTTGCCTGTGTTCTTTTTTTCCAAAGTGCAAAGTCATCTCCTAACCAGAGCAGTCTCCATGTAAATTCTACTAAAGACTGGAATCCATTTTCCAAAAAAAAATCTGTTTGCCTTCCTTGCACAATACATAACATTTCTTTTCACTGTTTGGTTATCTTGTGAATTGCAAGATGAAAAGCTTCATCAGAATGAATGGAATTGTATAGAGATCTGAGCGATGTGGGCTAAGGGAATTGGAAGCCAGGTTGATGTCAGGAGCATCTCTTGCATCTCTTATGCCTTTGCAGAGTGGCAGGATGAGTCTCTCGCTGGGCAGTGGTGAGTTGTCAATTGAGGGGGAGTAAAAACAGGCTTAATTATGTCTTAGGTTAACACCGTAACGCATTAGGGAAAACGTGATTCTTCCTTGGACACGCCTCTGAGATACAATGAGGCCATGGATGGATGATCTCTTGTCTCTTGATTCACAATACATTACGAACATGCACTTGTCTTTGCAATGAGGTGGCGTCCATGTCATGTATCTGCGTGGGAAAAAAATTGTTTTCCCTTCTCCTTTCACTAGGTTACGATGAAGGGCAGCTCTTGGCTGACAGTGTTTGTTTGCAGCATACAGCTAGGCTTCAAACAGAGAGATGCTGGCACCAGGACCTCTGGCGAGTATCTCTGTTTCTGGTGATAGGAAAAGGTAATGGGATGCCACAGAGGTATGATCACATTGGTAATGAGGTGAGATTTGGAGAAAAACAGAAGAAAAAAGCATAAAGAAATAAAAACAAAAGAATAAAACTAAAAGCATTAAGAAATCTCCGTGAAACCTGCCAAATTGACACTGTTGACGTTCCTGATGAAGGGCTTTTGCCCGAAACGTCAATTTTCCTGCTCCTTGGATGCTGCCTGACCTGCACCACTCTAATCTAAACTGTTAATTTTCTGATAAAGTTCAGCTCAATGTCCTGTTAAATTTGCATGTAGATGAATGTCACACCAATTTTCATTGGTGTTCCTGCCAACCAGTATTTACATACTAATGTTTTGAAATAGCAATGTCTGCACTGCTTCTGAGATATTTTAAGTCTGCACGTGGTAATGTAAATATTGCAGCTGCAGTAGGTTCATCTGATCCAATTTTGCCCCATAGCATGTGGTAGTAATTTTGTATTCAGAAGTGGGAAATAAAGAAAGGTGCAGAACCTTGAACTGTGAGAAGGTTTGCACAGCTGTTCAAAGTGAATATTGTCAAGAGGAACACCAGGTTAAGAGTTCAAAGTCAGTGATTAAAAAAAATACAAAGACCAGATGGGGATATAAAAAAAATGTATCAAGCAACTGGCCTTGAGTTGTGTCAGATAATAAGTGCAGCAAGGTCGGCTTATAGGCAAATAAAATGGAAGAGCTAGCAAAGAGTAGAAAGGCAGCAACACTAGCACCATAAATAGATGAGGACAAGAGAATGAAGAAAGAAATTATATACAGAAATCTTAGTTTCTTGATAAATGAATTATCAATCACTGCTGCTGGGATTTGCAGCTTACTGACTCATCCATTCATATAGTGCACAAGCTCTGATAAGTCTTGCATTTTATTAAATTCCCTGATTACAGGTCACCATTGTTGATCATCTTTCTCTGACTGTTTGATTTAGTGAGTGGCACACATTGCTCGCGAGCTGAAAGAATCTGAGCAGGAGCCTCGTTCTTCATCTCCGACCATTGCCATTCAATCACAAAGTATTTGCAACGGTATTGCTCCCGGATTTTCAGTTTGTTCACTTGGTCAGCTACACTCTGCCTCCTGTAAACATGCTGAGAGTTGTCATAGAATCACTATGGAAGCAGGCTACTCAGCCCATCGAGTCCACACCGACTTGCCAAAGGGTATCCCAATCAGACTCACCTCCGTGTAACCCTACATTTCCCATGGCTAACCCACCTAGTCTGTATATCCCTACATACTGTGGACAATTTACCACGGCTAACTCACCTAATCTGCACATCTTTGGACTGTAGGAGGAAACCAGAGCACCCAGAGGATGTGCAAACTCCACACAGACAGTCACCCTAGGCTGGAATCGAACCCAAGTCCCTGGTGCTATGAGGCAGCAGTGTGAACCACAGAGCCACCATGCTGCCCTCAAATCAATGAATGTCTATATTGTAGAACTTCATAGTGATCACATTATAACGAGAAAGATATATTATTTAGTTAGTGTCATCAGATCAAATCGAGAGATGCGAACTTGTGGCAGACAGCAATCAAATCACAAGGTCAGACATAAAATTGCCACAGTCTGAATTCCCTGATTGTAAACATTTCCAGACTTTTAAAGCTGCACTGAGAACATGATGAGAACTCACACCTAATTTGATATAATTCTACTAAAATAGCCTCTTCCATAAATGCAATAAATTTTCTTGTCTCATCACTGCTTCTTGATATAAAAATCTTACTTAAACTCTGCAAGTTGACACATGAGCGTTCTTACAATTGAGACCAACAAATTTGTTGTAATTTGGTTTGATTGAGTTGTTTATTTTTCATTTAATGCTGCAGGGATTTTTTTCGTTATTTTTAACTTACTTCCTGCTGTGGTTTTACAAACTCAAGCTACATTCAAACAAACCAATGGCCTTGGCGTCGCTGTTTCCAAGAGCTACAGACATTGGTTTTGATCATGATGCTCTGTGCACACGATTTGGTGATCGTTATGGATTTGAAAAGAGACAAGTTCAGCCACCTTGCAATCACTCATACCTCTGCCAGGTATCATGTATTCCAGCCTAGATATCTACTTGCATACCCTTGACAGGTATCATGTATTCAGGCCTGGATATCTACTTGCATATATTCAGCAGGTCAGGGAAACTGATCTGTCAAAATGTCTTCAACCTAAAATGGTTTAACTCTCACTAACTGAACTCCTGAATGTTTCCAGGGTTTTTGGTTTCAGATTTTTGGCATCTGCAATATGCTGTGTTAACCATTTGAATAAGCCACTTAAATATATCTTCAGGGGCTGCTAGGAAAACAGTCCCAAAGCTATGGTATCATTCTGAAACAGGCAGGATTTCAATTATAATGGCCAGACTGTTGTGGTGAAGGTCACACAGCATTGCATTTTTACATCATAAATTTGGAAAATGCTGCGGTGGTCATCAGTCTTACAATCACCGTATCGAAAAGATGATAGAAACCTTCGTCTCTGTCTTAACCTGCCAATCTTCTGATGCTCTGATAAGTAGCCCACAGTGGAGGTCGCAATAGTGGCTTATTAACTAACCACAAGGTAAAGGCCTCTGCACTCGCTTTCACTCCTGGTAGTCGGACAACTTACCTTTTAATAAAAGGCTGACCTTTGAATTTCAGCAATCTGCTCTCATGAGATTGACCAAGGTCTCAAATAGCCATGAAAACAATCCCGAGACCAAGAATAATTCTGTGCATTTATTTCTATGAACCAACACATTGCATGTCCAATGTACCTTAGGCCTAGGCACATCACACAATGACTGCAAGCACCTATGATTGTCTGAAAGTGCCATTCTTTAAATTATAGGCACACCAAGATCTGGTCCTGGTGTGTTTTCAAGAAGGAGGTAGATAAAGCTCTTGAGGGTTAAATGGATCAAGAAACGTGGGGAGAAGGTGGGATTATGATATTGAGCTCAATAGTCAGCTATGATCATATTGAATGGTGGAGCAGGCTTGAGGGGTCGAATGGTCTTCTCCTGCTCCTATCTTCTATGTTTCTATGTTTCTTCACCTGTAGAGGAGGGTTATTTATCCATCAGACATATCTACCTAACAGCATAATGCTATACTGCCAAGCCTTTACCCACACATCCCATGTAATATGTGTTTTTTTCCCTCCCACTCACCGATGGGGTATACAAAACACAACACCGGTCACTGCACATCTATGGCCTCCAACTCTTACCCTGCTGGTGGCTGCTTCAGCTATTCACTTTGGATAATTCCAGTGATGGCTCAGCAATGCATGGAGATCAGGTCATCTCCTGCTTTTGGAATATTCCCTGGAATAGCAGAAACAAGGAGGGTTGATGACAACTGGGACTCTCCTAGTCCTTGACCAAACCCACCTTCACAAGACTGCATTGCTTGCTGTCTCTATTATTGTCCACTTTCTGCCTCTCTGCATACAGCTGCTGAGATGGACCTGGGGGGCTATTCCTCCTCAGTTGTTCAGCCAACTTCAGATTAATTTCCTTATTCATTTCAAGAGGGCACCCCTGGCTAGGCAGCATTTATTGCCCATCCCTAACTGTTCAGAGGGCAATTTAAGAGTCAACTACATTACTGTGGGTCTGGAGTCACATGTCAGCCAGACCAGGTAAGGATGGCAGTTTCTTTCCCTGAAGGGCATCACTGAACCTGATGGGTTTTTGCAACAATCGCCAGTGGACTCATGCTCTTCATTAGACGCTTAATACCAGGTTTTATTGAATTCAAATTTCACCATCTGCCATGATGGGATTCAAACCCAGTTCCCCGGAACATTAATCGGGTCTCTGGATTAACAGTGCAGTGATAATACCATCAGGCCATCCCCTCCTTCTAATTGGAAACCATGTTTCGATGGAGCCAGTAAAACATTAAATTCTCCATTTCTTTTGACAGTTTATGCTGCAAGAAGATTTTGCAATTTGTTTTCTCTAACACTATCAGTGACAATAGGCTCACTTAGTTACTCCTTTCATAACAAAGCCTCTTCCTGTGGTTAACTCTGCCTTGCTGCTTTCCCTCTTTTTCTGGAACTGAATGTTTGTCAGTTTCAGACCTCAATGACATCCCACTGTACTCACGTCTCCTCTGAGTTAATGAGTTCTGGGCACCACATGGATCCCGTGTGCCTCTGGTAAAATATCATTACCTTGGAAAAATGGCTTGTAATTGCCTCATTAACAAGTTCAATTGGCTTTCTACGACTGCTGGGCAAGTTGCTGACAGCACACACAGGTTGCCTCAGGGAAATGAGGGAGAAGTCCGGAAAGGGTCAGGAAATCTGCTTTCTGTCTCTCCTTGAGATTTTCCTGAACCCTGATCCCCAAACTGGTGTCCACGGGCCTTGGAAAATCCATGTCTTAAATTTATTATTGCTATATTGGGAGAAGGTTTTGCCGTGCACATTAAAACAAAACTGCTTTTCCAACATTTCTGTTGATGTTACTAGTTTGTTGAGTTTTCATTTCTTTTTTCAGAATTTATTTTTGCTGCATGCTCTTAGACACGTCTTTCCAGTTTGTGATTCCACAGCCTCATCTGGTTTTGTTGCTGTTTTGCTGCCAACTATTATTAGTGACCTCAGCACTGCATTCGGATTACATTGTCATGATGTTATTCAGTGAACCTTTTGGCATGATCAGTAAGACTGACTTGGCAATATATTTTGTGAAAGATTAATGCCCAGTGTTGACCTTTCCTGTTCGACATTCAACATGGAACTCATATTCTCATAGCTGGAGAATCTAATATTTGAGTGGGTGGTCTACAATGTGTATTGAAGAAGGAAGTTACGAGTGGTTTATGATGGATGATTACTTTCAACTCACTTGAGTGATACCCAAAGTCTCATCCCAAACTTTCTCAACAATGTTAACCTGTACTGAAGGTCTTTTTATGGCTGTTTTCTAACATGAAATCGCATATATTGCTACTCAGGAATAACAGGAAGCATATTCATGTTCACATTCTACTTGCATGGAAGATCTTTAACTTAGTTGGTACCAGTGAAGCGCTCAGCCAACGTGGTAGTGGGTTATTATTGATATTTTCCTATTGTTTGAGAATATTATTTGCAAGTGTGGGAATCGTGAATCTGACAGAAATCATATAGTGATCTATTGCTTTGTAGATACTGGTAAGGATGTGGCATTATCTCAATATGACATAGAACACAGCCATCATTCTCATGTCTTTGAATGAGATTATTGTTGTTAAAGTCCCAAGAACTTTCTGCAATTTATCATGTTGTAAAGTTTTTGTGTATTGTATATTTGTAGAAAATGGGAAAGTTGAAGTTAGTGAAATGTTGTATCTCCAATGACATTGATAGGCTCCTAAACCAAAAAGAACATTGTGTCTGAGAGCCACTGGTCACTGTCATGTATAGCTCGATGTCATGCTCAAAAGAGAACACAAAAGCATATGCAGGACCAAGTATCTCTACAATACTCTCAGTCTTACATGTTACTATGAATGACAAACACAAACAAAGACGTTGAGGTTTCACAGGCTTTAAATTGCTTGCCCAGTACAGGGACATTCTGTCTGATGTGGACGAGCACTTCCACAATGGAAACATTGGATAAGTCATAATTCTGCTGAGAGACTGTTGTTACTTCATAGGTAGATTTTTATTTGACAGATGAACAATGAACAGTATCCACAGAAGTTGAACGTGGAATGCAGTAGAGGTTTGAAAGACTTAAATTAAGTAGCTTTGTAAACAATAATGCCTTTGCTAACAGCTATAGGAACATCCCAAGTGCTTGTTGGCATAGTTGAGTAGAGAGACCGACATTTAACTATTTGTGTTTTGTGTTTTGATTTTCTGTTCTATAAAAGATTTGGTTGCTAGTTGCTCCCATCATATGCAAACACAGAAGGAGGCTATTCAATGCAATGTTGTTTGCACCACTCTCAAAATGAACACTATAACCTAAAATGTCAATCCCTTAGTGTGGAGAAATAATACTGGGGAACTAGGAAGAAAGGAATTGAATAAATCAGTCCTCACAGTAGAAGACACATATAGCATTCCAAAAATACCAAAAATTGAAGGGATAAAGTGAGGGTGGAAATAAATGCAATAACTATCATAAGAGAAAAGAATTAGGGAAATGAATGGACTTGTCAGATTGTAACTTCAGATATTAATGGAATTAACGACAGGGATAATGAATGCACCATAATGAATGAATCCTTGGATTCTGGAAATGATCCAGAGAATTGGAAAACTATCAATGTATTACCTTTATTCAAAAAGGCCCAGGTCATGGCGGATGGAGGTGTAGAGGGATTGGATATCCATGGTGAAGATGAGGCATTGGGGGCCGGGGAAACGGAAGTCTTGGAGGAGGTGGAGGGCGTGGGTGGTGTCTCGAACGTATGTGGGGAGTTCCTGGACTAGGGGGGAATAGGACAGTATCGAGCTAGGTAGAGATGAGTTCAGTGGGGCAGGAGCATGCTGAGACAATGGGTCGGCCAGGGTGGTCAGGCTTGTGGATCTTGGGAAGGAGGTAGAACCGGGCAGTGCGGGGTTGCCGGACTATGAGGTTGGAAGCTGTGGGTGGGAGATCTCCTGAGGTGATGAGGTTCTGTATGGTCTGGGAGATGATGGTTTGGTGATGGGGGTGGGGTCATGGTCGAGGGGGCAGTAGGAAGAGGTGTCCTCGAGTTGACGTTTGGCTTCAACGGTATAGAGGTCAGTGCGCCAGACTACCACTGCGCCCCCTTTATTCGCTGGCTTGATGGTGAGGTTGGGATCGGAGCAGAGGGATTGGATGGCTGCGCGTTGAGGGTAAGAGGTTGGAGTGGGGGAGGGAGGGTCGACAGGTTGAGGCGGTTAATGTCCTGGCGGCAGTTGGAAATGAAGAGGTCGAGGGCAGGTAATAGGCCAACGCGGGTGGATGCCAAGAGACTGAACCATCAGATCTTTCAAAGCACTGTTGGAAGCATTCACCCAAAATGCAAATTTAAAATTCTACAACATGGAAGTGACCAAAGCAGGTTTTTCTAAAAGAGAAAATGGAGGAACTTTTCACAGTTCTGCTGTTGGCCTTATTTGGCATGGACCAAATGCATTAAAGCAAGATCATTCTTCAATTTAGGCAAGATGCAATTTCATAAATGATCATTATAGAATAACTTGACAAATATAAAGTTAAAAATCACACAACACCAGGTTATAGACCAACAGGTTTAATTGGAAGCCTCTGTTATCTCACTTTTTAGATTAGAATCAATCTAAACATCATGGCATAGACAGCGAACACAGGGGGCTAACACCTTCAACATATTGTCTAGCTATCACCATTGTTAACAGCTAACCCGAGAATGCAACTTTAAAAAAAAGGGTTTTGTGATTTACACATGAAAGAAGTGAAACTATCACTGTATTCTAACAGATGAAAGGCTTAACAGACAATCAATTTTTCAATGTATAATTTCAGTTACATCACACTGCAAATTTTTGCTGTAAATTCTGTGTTACGATCGAGCCCTCCACTATCACCTGATGAAGGAGCATCGCTCCGAAAGCTAGTGTGCTTCCAATTAAACCTGTTGGACTATAACCTGGTGTTGTGTGATTTTAAACTTGATAAAGGAGCAATGCTCTGAAAGCTAGTGCTTTCAAATAAACCTGTTGGACTATAACCTGGCATTGTGTGATTTTTAACTTTGTTCACCCAGTCCAACACTGGCATCTCCACATCAAAAAGATCTAGGCATCTTTATCCACTAAAGGTTAGCATGAGATATAGATTAGTACGGATCCCCATAACCTGAATAGATCAATTCAGAAATATTGATCTGACTTCCATTCCCCTGGGACCTCATACTGTTGAAGAAAAATTCTTTACGATGAGCTGCTATCACCAATGACTATAGGATTTGGTCATGCTCTCCTTTGATTTTGCCCATCACTGCAATAGTGTTGGTAATACATTCACATCCAGGAATATTTTTTGTAATTCTGCCCATATTCTGCAGGAGCACATTTTGACTGGCAGGTGAAAAGTAGCTCCGAGAAGCAGCACCTTCTAAATGGTGATGTGAAAGCTGTGATTTCCTGAGATTCCTTTGCCAAGTGAACCAACCATCCTCTTTGTTTGCTATCCAGTTTGAAGAAGAATTTAGCTCCTGTGAATTTGGAATTCAATTCCTTTTAAATTGGAATGTTCTCTAAAGAGGAAGCTTCAGACCTCTTGAATTGAAAGATAGCCCAATTGTGCCATTATTCTTTAGTATGTACATGAAAGAGCTCCACCAGTCTATGTGCTGATGAGGCCACAGATTATACAATAATTTCCATATTGTCCAGCTTGTACTTAAGCTTCTTATGTATATTGATACTATACATTCTGGGAAGATTGATTGACAAAAGTGCATTTTCTCAAAGGAGCAATACAGCATCACCTTTGAAATTTCCTATTGCGTCAAATCTGTCTGGGTGTATTCACTGTACATCCATTAATGCAAATGTCCTTAAATTGGTTTGCTGTGATTAATATCATGGTAATTTTGTGAGATGTCACCACATTGAATTCTGATTTTTTTTTCATCTACATCTACAACCCGGTCAGTCTTGTTGCTAACCTCAAGTATATGTTTGTGTTTATGCCCATCTCTAATGTACTGCCTTTTTGGTGCTGTCAGTATGCTGCACATTTTATTTTTTGGCTGTATCCTATTTACAAAGACTTGCAAAGACCTTGCTGTGCAGGACAGCAGTGAATGTAATTGACCACGCTTCCCACTTTACTTGTTTACGTCTTTATCCATTCTGTTGTGCCATTACTGGTCACTTGACTAACGTTTGCAATTTGTCATCTGACTTCATATTTTCTACTCTCTTCAAACAGAACCCCAATTGGAATCTTTCTTCTTTTCTCCAAACAGTTTTCTGTGGATTCTGTGTAACCCTAATTTTCAATGGATCTTTTATTTTTCCTGTTCCCATATCCAGTTCTGCAAAGACAAAGTCGAGAAAGCATCCTTCCATCCTCCGTTTAGATAGAACATCTGGAGCATTCTAATTCACACCAGAGAATTTGTTAGGCAATGTTTTGATGTTTCCTGCCTTTTGCAAATGTTATCGATGTGAGGGGGATTTAGAATAACAAGATTATGAGGCTACTCGATGTGCAAATTCAGCAATGCCACATTTATGCTTCTTTGCTGTTTAAAAACTCTTCCCTGCACTGTTTCTGTCGTATCTTGAGAATGGATTTTTTAAAAAAACATTTATGTGCTTTTTTCCTATTTTGCTGGAATGGTACCCTAGGTTGTCTCTCAATGTTGTAGATCCAACAGCCAACATGGAAAGGACTCCAAACCAACAAGGACAACCGATGTGGCCAGCTTGCAAATGAAGTATTCCCTATTTTGACAGTGCTGTTTGTGTAAGTTTTTTTTTGCCCTGGTATCCTGGTAAATGTGACTCTGTACTATTTCAAACTTTATCTGAGATTTTCACTAATGGCTGATGTGTTGCTTTAGTTCTTGTGCTGTAACCAATGGCTTAATATTAATCTCGGTATTTAATTGCCTGTGAATGTAATTTTTGTATATATTAGCCAGCTGTAATAAACATCTGTTGGATCCTTCAACCACATTACATTCCCGAATTTCTTATGCAACAAGGAGTAATATAAGCATTTATTCTAGAATTAAGAGTCTATTGATGACTATGAATCCCTTGCCAATTGTTGGGAAAATCCCCTCTGGCTCACTAACATCCTTTGGGGAAGGAAACTGTCATCTTTACCTGGTCTGGCCTTCATGTAACTCCAAACCTAGAGCAATGTGGTTGACTCTTATCTGCCCTCTGGATAATTAGGGATTGGCAATAAATACAGGCCTCGCCAGTGATGCCTTCATTCCATGAATGAATGAAAAAAAGCATTGCTGTATTTATCCATTTATCCTGTTAGAGGGAAAAAACCCACAAAACATGGGGCCAGTTAGGACTTTCTCTGTACCATTCCTTAACAAGTCATTTTTTAATACGTCTTCCACTCAGGCTTCATTACGGTTGGGTCACATTCGTTTAGTGCTGGCAATAGAACATAGAACAATACAGCACAGAACAGGCCCTTTGGTCCTTGATGTTGTGCTGACCTGTGAACTAATCTAAGCCTATTCCTCTACACTATTCCATCATCATCCATGTGCTTATCCAGGATTGTTTAAATCTCCCTAATGTGGCTGAGTTAACTACATTGGCAGGTAGGGCATTCCACGCCCTTACCACCCTCTGAGTAAAGAACCTGCCTCTGACATCTGTCTTAAATCTATCACCCCTCAATTTGTAGTCATGCCCCCTCGTACAAGCTGACGTCATCATCCTAGGAAAAAGACTTTCACTGTCTATCCTATCTAATCCTCTGATCATCTTGCATGCTTCTACCAAATCCCCTCCTAGCCTTCTTCTCTCCAATGAGCACAGACCCAAGTCTCAGCCTTTCCTCGTAAGACCTTCCCTCCAGACCAGGCAGCATCCTGGTAAATCTCCTCTGCAACTTTTCCACTGCTTCCACATCCTTCCTGTAATGGGGTGACCAGAACCGTACACAATATTCTCAGTGCGGCCGCACCAGCGTTTTGTATAGTTGCAGCATGACATTACAGCTCCAGAACTCAATCCCTCTACCAATGAAACCTAACATACCATATGCCTTCTTAACAGCACTATCAACCTGGGTGGCAACTGTCAGGGATCTATGTACATGGACTCCAAGATCCCTCTGCGCATCCACACTACCAAGAATCTTTCCATTGACCCAGTACTCTGCCTTCCTGTTATTCTTCCCAAAGTGAATCACCTCACATTTATCTACATTGATCTACATTGAACTCCATTTGCCACCTCTCAGCCCAATTCTGTAGTTTATCCAAGTCCCCTACAACCTGTAACATTCTTCCACACTGTCCACTACTCCACCGACTTTAGTGTCGTCTGCAAATCTACTAATCCATCCACCTATGCCTGTGTCTAAGTCATTTAGAAAAATGACAAACAGCAGTGGTCCCAAAACAAATCCTTGTGGCACACCACTAGTAACCGGACTCAGGCTGAATATTTTCCATCAACCACCACTCGCTGCTTTCTTTCAGAAAGTCAGTTTCTAATCCAAACTGCTAAATCACCCTCAATCCCATGCCTCTGCATTTTCTCCAACGTCATCTTCCTAATGAAGGGCTCCTGCCTGAAACGTCAATTTCCCTGCTTTTCAGATGTTGCCTGACCTTTTGTGCTTTTCCAGCACCACTCTAATCTTGACTCTGATTTTCTCCAACAGCCTACCATGTGGAACCTTATCAAAGACTTTACTGAAGTCCATGTACACCACGTCAACTGCCCTACCCTCATCCACATGCTTTGTCACCTTCTCAAAAAACTCAATGAGGTTTGTGAGACATGACCTGCCCTTGACGAAACCATGTTGACTTTCTGCAATCAAGTTGTTGCTTGCTAGATGATTATAAATCCTATCTCTTATAAACCTTTCCAAAAATTTTTTTATAACAGACGTAAGGCTCACTGGTCTATAATTAGCTGGACCATCTCTACTGCCCTTCTTGAACAAGGTCACAACATTTGCAATCCTCCAGTCCTCTGGTACTAAATCTGTAGTCAATGATGACTCAATCCTGTATAGCAATTGTTAGCCAAGTTCCGTATTCATAAGGATGCCCTCAACCATGATCTTGGGGGTCATGTTGTGCTACATGTAACCCCATCAGACTGTTCTGTGTTTGTAAAATCTTCCTTACTATTCTGTTTTGACACCATTACATTAATTACTTGGTACTATCTCTCTACCTTAATCAGTTTGTACAGTTTTTTTTATTACTTGTTACTTTCATTAGACCTTTGTCGTGTGACTCTGATACTATTCCAGCCATTTAGTTTGTCCTGATTACCATCTTATTTTTGATTATTTGTAATTAATCAGTTCATAGGCCATCCCTTCACTTGCTAATCATCTGTTGACACTTTACTCACACCGTCGACACTTTTGATCACCTGTAAAGCGTTTTTACTCAGCCTGTAACTCACGCTCCACTCACACTGTTTGTACTTATCTTTTGACACTGCTAATTACCTGGGATTATCCTGCCATTATCTCTCTGCCAATATATTCTGTGCCTGTGCGCTTTCCTCTGCTTCATGTGATGAAGGAGCAGCACTCTGCAAGGTTGTGATTTCAAATAAATCTGTTGGACTGTAACCTAGTGTCATGTGACTTCTGACTTTGTCTACCCCAGTCCAGCAGCAGCACCCCTACATCATGTATAGCACTAGCACTTCAGTGGCATGATTGCACTACCCTTGGTTTGTAGTAAGATAAAAACAATGACTGCAGATGCTGGAAACCAGATACTGGATTAGCGGTAATGGAAGAGCACAGCAGTTCAGGCAGCATCCAAGGAGCCGTAAAATCGATGTTTTGAGCAAAAGCCCTTCATCAGGAATACAGGTTTGTAGTAAGGCAGCCAGCATTGCAACTTCATTCTTCTTTGCTATTAAGTTGCCTGTAATACCTTTCAGATGTCCACAGAATCTTAAAATTCCTACAGTGTGTCCACACTGACCCTCTGGAGAGTAGCCCACCCAAAACCACCTTACCCATTTGCCCCTGACTAATACACTTAACTGACACATCCCTAAACACTATGGACAATTCACCTGACCTGCACATCTTTGGATTGTGGGAGGAAACCGGAGCACCCGGAGGAAACCCACGCAGACATGAGGAGAATGTGCAAACTCCACAGAGAGAGTCGCCCCGAGGCTGGAATGGAATAGTGATAACTAGGAGCGAATATTGTTTGTGCGTCAGGCCCCAATCTTTAAAACTGGGCGCATTCAAATTTCATATGTGTTTCAATCAGTACAGTAAAGTTGTGCTTTCATATTTTCTGTGATATTTCATAACTGTAATTAAACATTACAGAATCCAGCTTTTGTTCCCAAGTTGGAGCTACAATGAAGCATTCATTGGTCAGTTTTAACTCTTGGCTGGTACAGCATTGCAACCTTTCTAGTCTTATGCCAGATTAAACATTATCTAGAATGATTCAGTGGAACTTTGAGAGTAATGAGTGACATTGTTTTGGTTCAGCACAGATTGAAGTGTTCTTGCTATCAGGTTGTGGGGGAGAGGGTGTAATGCAGCTGGTAGATCTGATGCAGTTATGCTTTTTTATTTCCTTTTCACCACAGAGCCTAGTTTTATCTCACTTAGTTCAGGCTCAGCTCTTTCACTGAAAAGAAAGAGGAATGTTTATGGAGTTATACTTATGAATTGACAATAGAGTTCAGATTTCAAAAAAGAATTTGCAGAAGTGCATCCTCAGTGACTTTGATTGTTAGAAGAAGCGATGAATAGAACTTTTGAATGTCAGTGCTTCTATCCTGCCTGCATTTAAAAAAGGGTGAAATTTAATTTGGACAGTAATGCAGAATGCCAGTCCCTTCGCCTTGCTCCATGGTTTCTTTCTTATGCTATCACTGACCTGAAATTTTGAGCACAAATTGTTAGCTAGTCTCTTCATTGTCACAATTCACTTTTGTAATGCCTCAAACAGGTGTAGTTTATTCATAGGGAAAGAAAAAATGTTCTGCTGGTTATGTGTTCTGTTCCACAGAACATCAATCGGGCAGTTACAATTTGCGAATATTTAAGCACAATAGTTACTCTTTTCTTTGACAATCCTGTCCTGTGATTAGATTAATAATCCTTTAAATTCCACAAAGTTATTTACCATTGAGAATAAAATCAAAAGAAAGATTCAATTGCTTTCTTCCTCTCTCATTTAAATCTGCAACCCAGGAATTAACTTCAGGGACCCACTCTCAGGATCGAAGGTGAAAGCACAGAAAGGAAGTTAGATATTCATTTCTCTCCAGATCCTCATTGAAAAACAACAATGAACAAAATGAACTGCATCAATTCACCATACTGCTGGACACTTCTGACATGGTCATCAGGTAGTTTCACAAGCAAGCTGATCCAGAGATTCATTCAGAAGCTGCTGGTCAGTGACCATCACTCACCATTTCATGAAGGCAATTAACAACTTTCCAGGCAATGTGTTGTGCTTTCATTTGAAGGAGTAATATTTAGCGATGAACAAAGACTGCAAGGATAGCTCTTCAAAGTGAAAGGTTAATTTCTTCAACCTACCCAACCCCCATCTTTGTCATTAATGGGCTCAGCATGTGGGTACAAGTAGACCCATACCAAAGGCTAAGGTAAATATCACTTCACATGCCTCATATCCTACAATATGACAATGGCTGTACTGATCAAGTTCTTGATTTGATGTAAAGACAATGTGATTAGGAAAGGTGCTGTACAATGTTTCTCTTTTTTTGCTTTCTTCTTTACCAACAAATCACTCAATGCCTTACATTATGGTCAGCACAGAGTCTGGAAAGTCATCACTACTATTAGCTCCACAATTTACAATTAAGAGTTGACTTCACCATGGGAAAAGGGAAGAAAATCTCCTGCGCACATAAACAGCTCTGTGTGCAGACATTAAGTAAGCTGCACAGGTAAAATTTCGGCCAGGAGTATTGATGAGGCAGGCTTGAATCCAGGACATATTTAGTTGAATACCTGAAATGGTCTTTAAAACAAATCAACTTTTCATCGGGCATCATGAAAATACTACAGTTCAGGATGGACAGAATGTCACTCTGAATGACAACTGAAATGATGATCTTCCTCTATCAACATTAGTGTCATCCTTTCCTGTGTTGTTACTTATTAAGGAGAGATGATGGCCTCATGGTACTATCACTGGATTATTAATCCAGAGAGCCAGGTAATGTCCTGTGGATCGATGTTCAAGTCCCATCATGTTGGAACTTGAATTCAATAAAAATCTAGAATCAGGAGTCTCATAATGACGATAAAAGCATCATTGCAAATATAAAACTGGCTCATTAATGTCCCTTTGGAAAGGAAATCTGCCACCCTCACCTGGTCTGGTTTACATGTGACTCTAGAGCAATATGCTTGACTGTTAGCTGTTCTCTGGGAAATTAGAGATGGGCAATAAATGCTGGCCTGACCAGTGATACCCATATTCTGTGAATGAGTTTAAAAAAAATCAAAAAGAAATTCTGACCTAAAATTTAAAAAAAATTGTTGCAAATCTATTCACATATCTTCTTGTAGGGATGAATGATACTAATGTTTTCTTTCCAATACGTATTTTAACATGAGTATATTGTGTGTGAGTCCTGATGTTATACCTGTGCTGAGAGATTCTGCTGTATGGATCTCGGTTGGATGTTGGCTACTGGCAATCAGGAAAGCCTTATTCAGCCATTCTCCTGAAGAGTCAGTCTAATTTGTTTTAAGACATACCATGGGGAACTCAGTCTTTAAGTTCCATTTTGCAAGGATTATCCTCACCTTTCCCTAGGTGTCAGGAGAGTGATCAGGACGCAGTACTGATGGTGCTTGGCAGAGGGTGGCACAGATGGATCACACCAGT
This sequence comes from Chiloscyllium plagiosum, assembly GCF_037043375.1. Classification (NCBI taxonomy): domain Eukaryota; kingdom Metazoa; phylum Chordata; class Chondrichthyes; order Orectolobiformes; family Hemiscylliidae; genus Chiloscyllium; species Chiloscyllium plagiosum. Next base: position 6,529,884 of record NW_028270144.1, read on the forward strand.
CAGTGCCAGAAGGATGAGGAAGACCCAGACACAAAAGCATATTAAGATGCTGCATAGCCCACACAAACATACACACGCACACATGCACAGGCACATATCCACACACACGTATACACAAACATAGTACACACACAAGCAAAACTGACACATAAACATGTGTGCACACACAATGACACATGCATACACATGCACACACACAGACATACACACATGCACGCACACAGTGTCACATACACATACACTGTAATATGAACAATCAGTTATATGTGAATATCTGACAAAGCAATGTTTGCAAAATGTTATCATTATGCCTGAGCTTTCAATGGGATTTGATCACAAAAGCCACAGAGCTTTACTGAATCTATATAAAATACTTCCACTCCACTGTGACTACAGATCCTAATTCTGGGTAAATAAAGGCTGGGAGAGGTTGTGGTGGGGAGGGAGGTGACAAAAATTCTGCCAACAGGAGAAGCTCCAGACTCCAATCATTCTCTCCCTGGGCCAGGCATTCCCATAGCAGTGTTAATTGTGGTAGATCTCAATGAAATGGACTGAGACCGCGTGAACCACAAGTACTGCATCTGATCTGCCTTCCCTAAACCTGATATTTCTCAAAAATCTTTTGCCTGTTTTATAGAGCACATCAAGTCCGAATCGCGTATGACCCCTGCCTTTACTAGCATGCATTCCTCCCAGTTAAGCAACATCTGTGTTTTAACATTCCCATCATTGTTTCCAAATCCTTTCATTGCCTTATCCCCTTTCTATTCCGTAAACTTTTCCACCCGCCACAATCCTCTGAGATATCTGCACTCCTACATTTTGACCTCTTAAGTATCCCTGAACTTAGCTCTCCTGTTGGTGTCTGTACCAACATTATCCTGAAGCTCTATCATGTGCTACATACAACTCTGAATCTCTCAGTCACTCTTCCATCTTTTAAAGTATAATTTAAAATATGGACTTCAGCAAGGCATTTGATAAGGTTCCTCATGATAGACTCATTCATAAAGTCAGGAAGTATGGGATACAGGGAGATTTGGCTATCTGGATTCAGATTTGGTTGGCTGACAAAACGCAGAGAGAGGTTGTAGATGGAAAGCATTCTGCCTGGAGGTCAGTGTTGAATGGGGTCCCACAGGGCTCTGTTCTTGGGCCTCTGCTCTTTGTAGTTTTTATAGATGATTTGGATGAGGAGGTTGAGGAGTGGGTTAGTAAATTTGCAGATGACACAATGGAGGTGCAGTTAATAGTATCAAGGGCTATTGCAGGCTGCAGTGCAACATAGTCAGGATGCAGAACTGGGCTGAGAAATGGTAGATGGAGTTCGACCTGGATAAATGCGAAGTGATGCATTTTGGAAGGTCGAACTTGAATGCTGAATACAGGATTAAAGACATGATTTTGCAGTGTGAAGGAACAGAGATTTCTGGGTGTGCAAGTACATAGATCCCTCAAAGTTGCCACCCAACTGGATAGGGTTGTTAAGAAAGCATATGGTGTTTTGGCTTTCATTAACTGGGGGATCGAGTTTAAGAGCCGCGAGGTTTTGCTACAGCTCTACAAGTCCCTGGTGAGACCACACTTGGAATATTGTGTCCAGTTCTGGTCGCCCTACTACAAGAAAGATACAGAGGCTTTGGAGAGGGTGCAAAGAATGTTTACCAGGATGCTGCCTGGACTGGAGGGCTTGCCTTATGAAGAAAGGTTGACTAAACTCAGACTTTTCTCTCTGGCAAGAAGGAGGAAGAGAGGAGACCTGATCGAGGTATACAAGGTAATGAGAGGCATGGATAGAGTCAATAGCCAGAGACCTTTCCCCAGTGCAGGAAAGGTATGAGGGGTCATAATTTTAAGATATTAGGAGAAAGGTATTGAGGAGACATCAGAGTTAGGTTCTTTACTCAGAGAGTTGTGAATGCATGGAATGCATTGCCGGCGATGGTGGTGGAAACAGAGTCATTGGGGACATTTAAGCAACTGCTGGACATGCACATGGACAGCAGTGAGTTGAGGGGTGCGTAGGTTAAGGTATTATATTTTACATTAGGATTAAACCTTGGCACAACATCGTGGGTCTAAGAGCCTGTTCTGTGCTGTACTTTTCTATGTTCTATAGCACTTAGATTGAGATATTGGCCATCTGCTCCTGCAGTTCCTCATTTGTTGGTACCTTATTTTGTTTTAAAATGTTCCTGTGAAGCACCTGAGATAATTTATTTAAAGAGCCATGTGAATAGACATTGTTTTTTTTCCTTTCCTTTCCAATAGCAGGTATGTGGAATAACTGGCCTGTGGGCTGGGTATAACCTCCCCACTGCTCAAGTCGCATCTCCATTGGCAGCAAGGTACCACCTTCACAATGGGCAGCTACCACTTCTGCAGCCAATCAGTACCATCTTGCTTGTTGGTCAGGTACTACCAGTTTCCAAACAAGTTTCATACCAGACTCAAAATTTTAATTTTATTTCGCTTCACAAGCCTGCTGAGTTTCTCCAGTGTTAGAGTCATGGAGTCAAAGAGTTGTTCAGCATGGAATCAGACCGTTCAGTCTAACTTGTCCATGCTGACCAGATATCCTAACTTAATCTAGTCCCATTTGCCAGCACTCGGCCTATATCCCTCTAAACGTTTCCTATTCATATACTCATCCAGCTCTCTTTTAAATGTTGTAATTTTACCAGCCTCCACCACCTCTCTAGCAGCTCATTCCATACACGTACCACCCTCTGTGTGAAAATGTTGTCCCTTAGGTCCCTTTTAAATCTTTCCCCTCTCACCCTAAACTTATGCCCTCTGGTTCTGGACTCCCCCACCTCAGGGAAAAGACTTTGTCTATTTATCCTATCTATGCCCCTCATGATTTTGTGAACCTCTATAAGGTTACCCCTCAGCCTCTGACGCTCCAGGGAAAACAGCCCCAGCCTGTTCAGCCTCTCCCTATAGCTCAAATCCTCCAACCCTGGCAACATCCTTGTAAATCTTTTCTGAACCCTTTCAAGTTTCACAACATCTTTCCGATAGGAGGAAAACCAGAATGGCACGCAATATTCCAAAAGTGGCCTAACCGATGTCCTGTACAGCAGCAACATGACCTCCCAACCCCTGTGCTCAATACTCTGACCAATAAAGGCAAGCATACCAACACCTTTTATTGTCTGCGTTTGTTGCAATTTTTCAGCATCTACAGTACATTGCTTTTATACTGCCTTCTATTTGCTTTAGGTCGGCATGGAAATAAATATTACATCATTTAACTTCCTCAAGATTTTCATAGAATCCCTAAAGTGCAGAAGGAGGTCATTTGGCCCATCAAGTCCGCACCAACTCTCTGAAGGGTATCTCACCCCTCCCTGTAACCTTGTATCCCATGACTAACCCACCCAGACTGCACCTCCCTGGACACTACAGTATGGCCAATCCACCTAACCTACACATCTTTGGACTGTGGGAGGAAACCAGAGCACCCAGAGGAAACCCATGCAAACACAGGGAGAATATGCAAACTCCACATAGACAGTTGCCCGAGAGTGGAATCGAACCTGGATCCCCAAAACAGTGAGGCAGCAATGCTAACCACTGAGCCATCATACTACCCAAATTCCTTGCTTCCTTCGATTGTTGGGCTTTTAAAATTCAACCTTTTAATGACTTAATGTTATCTTGCAATTTGCCTTATTTTCTCCGCACTGTTATGTCCAGTTCTGTCTGCTTGATCCTTTACAGTGGTTCACTGATCAAAGTTAAAATATGAGGCTCTTTCATTTTATATAATGCCATATTTACAGCTGAAGCTGAATAATCTATGAATTCATGTTATCCTTATCTCCCACTATACTGAATTATATCTTCACTCAGTCTGTTCAACTCCAGGGGGACCACATAGTTCTATTCATATTATATTTGGTTGGAGACAAGAAGGCAAAACTTTCACCAGGACTTTTATCTGAGATGTGACCTTGATTTAACATCTCATCTGAAAGTATATTATTAATTAAACCTAACAGACTTTTATGCAGGTATATTTTAAGAGTAATGTTTAAACAGAAATATATTTTGAGACAAAGTTAGCTGAATATGTGTAAACAAAATGTACAAACTTATGTGATATGAAACATCCAGTTAGTTAATCATGCATTTTTTAAAACAAATGCTGTGAACTAAAAGCAAATTGGAGATTAGCAGCTATTAATTAAGGAAAAATATCTGCCATTTTGTACAGAAACTGGTAGCTGCAGTGAAATTTTGAAAAATTGCATGGGGGCATCTCAGCAAGGATTAAAACAATAAATTTCACAGTGTGATTAACAATGAGTCTGCAATCATATGTGCTTTTGCCAGTCTTCAGATCTTGTGTTATTTGCTTCATTTATTGGTTGAGTTTATACTTGAATTTGTTTTATCCAGTTATCCATTTAAGTGATTCTTTGTGTAATCCATGTCATTTTCATGCAAATGTAATTGTGCCTAAATGTAAGAAAGTTATGCATATATGCAAATATGCATTCCTAATTGTGATTAAATGCTGAACAATCTTTACTGTAGCCCTGCGGACAATTTGGTAATGCTAGATTATCGTGTTCACTACAGCTGAGCAATACTGAGTTCCTTGACATTTGAGGCTATAATTTTGATTCTGCAGTTCAATAAATTTACTCTCTTTTCAAAGCCCCATAGCAGAAATATATCCGAGTTCAAAAGGATTCTGAATTGCTTGAATGGCTATAAAGCATCCATCGCAATGATATTGATTGAAGTCAAATAAGACAAAAAAATGAACTGCTTATAAATGAAAGGAGAATGTGTTTTATTATATACCTCATGAACAAGAGGAGACTTGAATTGGATTATTTTATTGTTCTCCCCTTCTGTCCATAAAGTAAGACTGTTTTAAAAGAATATTTTAAATGATCCAGAAAATCTCTTTAGGGTTGAAAGAAAAGCATTGATTATTCATGCATTTAAACTCAAGGGATAGGTGTCACAATACAGATACATAGCAGAGAAAGGAAGGAATAGAAAAGATTATAATCAAGAAAAAATTAAATCTCAAAAATACATGCAGTAATTCACGTGAGGTTTGGCTAGAAAGTGAGTGTCCAGCGAAGGGTCCTTTCCATTGGCTATCACGCTTTGTGGGTGTAATGAGCTAAAATTGCAGAATTCCTTGAAAAGTTGATGATGGCACAGTGGGATAAATCAGGAGATACTGAGGGGAACAGAGACAGGACATTAATCATGGGTAACTTCAACCTGTTTGTAGATTGGGGTAACCAGATTGGCAGAGGAAGCCATGCAAAAGAATTCACAGAGTATATTTGGGAGAGTTTCCTAGAACAATAAGTTGAGGATCGACCAGGCATCAGGCTATTTTGGATGTGGTGGTATGTAATGAGGCAGGTTTAAGAAATGATATCAGAGTAAAAGACTCCTCAGAAACAGTGACCATAGTGTGTTAGAAATTAGCATTCAGTTTGAGAGGGAGAAACCTGGGTCAGAAACAACTGTGCTAAGTTTAAATAAGGGTAATGACAAAGGAATGAGGGCAGAGTTAGCTGGAGTAGACTGGGAGGGGAGTTTAGCAGCAAAGACTTAGCTTTATGAATTAGCCTTATTGACACGTACACTTGAATCCAGGCAGTGAGAAGGTTACAATGTTGCTGCTTATGGCACCATCTTAGGTACAAGATACCAAGGCGCAGATACTTAAGTATTTGGTACAAACTTAAAAGAATAATAAATAAAAATCCAGCATAAGAGAAAAAGAGCAAAAAAAACACTCTATTGATAGCCTTTTCACCTCAGTCCATGCCAGCACTGAGCCTCCAGACTGCGCTCGCCTCCAGTCTGTAAGGGGCTCCCCTCCCCTCCCCCACGCCCTCTGGGACTCCCCTCCCCCCTACATCCTCCGGTCCGGGACTCCCTGCCCTGCTCCGCCCCTTGGTCCTCCCCTCCCCGCTCCACCCTCCGGTCCGGGACTCCCCTCCCCGCTCTGCCCTTTGGTCAGGTGTTCACCTCCTCCATTCCCCTCCCAGTAAGTTCTAATGAGTTTAAAGTTAAAAGTTTAAGAAAGGCACTGAACAAAAGACAAAAAAAGAAGGGGAAAAAGAAAAAGAATGGGCGGAGATGAGAAGTTCCAGTTGGAGCATCCTACTCTGCCACCATCGGGAGATATTGACGAAACCATGGAAGAAACTATGATAGAGACCATCCTTTGCAAATCTTCTCTCCATCCCCTTGGTTGTACACTTAGATAACCTTGTTGCTCTAATCTACTTAGGTGCGTGCCTTTCAAATAAAAAGCGACTGCCCTTTCCGACTAAACTGTACCACCTCAAAACAACCTTTATGTGTCTCCCTGGGCAAAGGATTATGCCCGAAACGTCGATTCTCCTGCTCCTCGGATGCTGCCTGACCAGCTGTGCTTTTCCAGCACCACTCTAATCTTGACTCTATTCTCCAGCATCTGCAGTATCCACTTTCACCTCTGCAAAACCTCAGCCTGGCAGCAACACCCACCCCCTGCAAAATATTCCAGAAGACAGCAGCAGGAGTGGCATCGCTCAAAACCAGCAAAGAAAAATTCTGAGCAGGCTCGAAGGGGTGGGAGAGGTGGAATCTGGAGTTGGTCTCAGGGAGCAGGTTAATGCAATAATTCACTATCCATCAGGTAGGGCCAAGCAACAGATAAAATTTGGTACCTTTAAATGTACAAAATCTGCAAATGATTCAGGATACTTTAATCAAATTGGAATGATGCAAAGTATTATACATTTTCCTAATTCAAATCTAAGCAGAAAGCCAGCCACAGAAACTACTGCTTGCATTGGACATCAATGCACAGCTTTTATTAGGAGACTGCACTAATAGATTTTCGATTCCAGATTCTCAAGTAATATTTGTGGGAGGATGTGGCAGGCCCAACACTTTCACATATCCATGTGTGAGAGAACAGACATTGTAATAAATACATTACACATAGCTATCTGTGTGTGAATTTCATTCAGCATCACTAATAAAATGCATGATTTAATTTTGTGAGAAATTGTTGCAGTACATAGTTGTACATGAGCTCCCTTTCCTGCACCAGAATAGATGTTTTCTTTTCTGAAAGCCTCAGAGACCATAAGACATAGGAGCAGAAATTAGGCCATTCAGCCCATTGAGTCTGCCCCACCATTCAATCATGGCTAATAAGTTTCTCAACCCCATTTTCCTGCTTTCTCCCTGATACCTTTGATCCCCTTGACAATTCAGAACCTATCTATCTCAGTCTTAGATATGCTCAATGACCTGGCCTCCACAGTAATGTATTCCACAGGTTCATCACACTTTGGCTGAAGAAGTTTCTCCTTATCTCCATTCTCAAAGGTCTTCCCTTTACTCTCTGGCTGTGCACCTCGGATCCTGGTCTCTCCTACCAATGGAAACATCTTCCCAACATCCACTTTGTCTAAGCCAGACCATTCAGTATTCTGCAAATTTCAGTCAGATCCTCCTTCATCCTTCTAAACGCCATTGAGCAGAGATCCAGAGTCCCCAGACATTACTCATATGTTAAGTCTTTCTTTCTAGGGAACCTCCTCTGGACCCTGTCCAGGGCCAGTACATCCTGCCTGAGGTGTGAGACCCAAAATTGCTCAAAATACTCTAAATGTAGTCTGACCAGAACCTTATAAAACCTCAGACGTACATCTCTGCTTTTATAGTCTCATCCTCTTGAAATAAATGACAACATTGCATTTGCCTTTCTAACTACCAACTCAACCTGCCAGTTTACCTTGATGAAAATACCCAAGTCCTTTTGCATTTCAGACTTCTGAATTTTCTCCCCATTTAGAAAAAAATCGTCCAAGCCTCTATTATTCCAAGGTACATGATCTCACACTTTCCCACCTTGTATTCCATCTGGGAGTGTTTGACACTGTCCATAATATGATCATCTATATAATAATACATAAGAGTTGAGGGGAGGCTGGTGTTTAAGACCATTGGGGTGAGAGTTGATTGATCGTTGAAGATTTGGAAGATGGTGGGGAAAGTTGGATATTTGAAAAGTGTAGGAGAAGTTACTGAGATAGATGGGCGGGGAGTGTACACTGAGGAAGGCTGCAGTAGGGATGCTGACTACCGGTATTTTGCAAAAATGGCAAGTCTAAGATGATGATGAGTGGCCTGAAGAGCATGAGAAGTGCTGGAAGGAAGGACTATTTATCACAGAGAGTCTGCAGTTCCTGCCTGGAATCATCTCCAAGGAATCCTACAGTTCCAACACATCTCTCAATTACCAATATGTCATCAGGATTTGCCATTTGTAACACTGTCACTTTAAAACTGAACGGGGTGTGAATAGTCTCAGTTGCCCAGAGCTTGACTCTGCAACAGCCTGTCCAAAACATTGGGCCTATTCTACACAACTTCTGACAGTGACTGCTTTACAGAGAAAGCATTCTTCCTCCATAGCGGGTATGTCTTATACCTTTGAACTTGTTGGATTCACAGCATTGACACTGGCCCTTGCCTTGGACTTTGCAATGGCTGGACATATGTCTCTTCACAATTTTTGTACATTTAGAACCGGATAGATTCTGTGGATCACCTGTGATCATGTTGATCCCTTCCTCTTCAGATCTAATCTGTGTGGCATCTGGACTTTAACTTTTATGCACTATCTGAATGACCTGACACTGTTCCCTTCACTCACACCTCCTCACTCTCTCACCCCTGCCCCTCACACTCTCATCACCACTCCCTCACCCTCCCACACCGCCCTACCTCACCTTCCCAGCCCCACTGCCTCATCCCCAACCCCTCATCCTCTCATCAGTACCCCCTCAGTCTCTCACCCCCACCCAATCAACCTCTAATCCCGCCCTACCTCACCCTCTCACCCATGCCCCCTCACACTCTCCATCCAACTCCTCACCATCTCACCCACACCCCTCAGCTGCTCACCCTCATCCTCTCACCATCTCACTCTCACCCTTTCACCCCCACCCCTCACCCCCGCCACCTCACTCTCTCACACCAACCCCCTCACTCGCTCACCCCCACCCTCTCACTCTCTCATTCCCACCCCCTCTCACCCCCACCCTCTCACACCAACCCCCTCACTCTGTCACCCCCACCCCTCTCACCCCCACCCCCTCACCTTCTCACACCAACCCCCTCACCCTCTCACAACCACCCCTTGTCATCCCCACCCCCTCACCCTTTCACCCCCACATCCTCACCCACTCACATCCACTTCCTCACCCTCTCACCCCCACCCCTTCACCCCCTCACCCCCACCCCCTCACCCCCACCCTACCTCACCCTCTCACCCCCACTCTCTTACCCTCACCCTACCTCATCTTGCCTCCAGGCAATAAGACGCCATCATATTGGACAGTACATAGTGCACACTTCAGCATTATCACTTCATATAACAATGTGGATAATAGAAACATTATTCTTTTCGAGAATGTCTACATATGCAAATGCTTCTTATATTGTAGTGTTATCAAAGGGTTCAAAATGTCATCAGGGATATTTTTGCTACGTTCTGATTTCACGCTTATTGAACTTGTTCTCATATTGTTTCAATGCTCTTTGAGACAGATTTATTTCTCAGTTTCCGGCCGTGCTTTTAATTGTTACAGTTAGCTATTAAAAAGCCTCCTTCAGGAGAGTACATTAAACAACGTATTGATTCCCAACTAGCTCAAAAATATTTTGTATTTACACAGAGCTTTGTGAGACAATGCTAGCAACGCAGTGCCTACTGAAATTTACCCTATTGAGATTTATTGTGCAAACAAAAAGTAATAAAAATTCCTGCTGAAAAACAAAACTGTTATGAACTCCAGAATCCATCTCTTTAGAGCAGAAGATATCCCAGGAGTCTCCGAACTTTTAGTTTTAGCGAGTTATTTAGTTATGCAGCAAGGAGCCTTAGGTAATACACATAGCCACTAGCAATGTCATATATAAATGATTGGATCCAAATGAAAAGACTACTTTTGTTATACAATGTAACTAATCGCAAGATGTAACATATAACACTGCTCACAGGCTCAAATGTCAGATTCACTCCAGTTACCAGGGCTCTGCTTCACTGCTGATATAGTTCAATCCTCAGATCCGAATTCTTGACCTACATTGAGGTCAGCGTCTACATTTATTAAAATGCAAATTTCTTCACTTTATTGCAGAATCTTTCTACTTAAATTTCAGCCAAACTGTAACTGGGACAGGCCCAGATCCTTAAAATGGAAAGACAGAAAAACAAGGTGTACTACAAAATGACCCATTATTTTGTGTATCACTCAACTAACTTGCAACCTGTCGGATATGTGTGTGTGTATGCATTCTGTGGCTATGTGTAAATGTATGTGTGTGTGTCTATGTCTGTGTGTATGTAAAAACTTATGTGTGTGTATGTCTGTGTTATGTGTAAACGTGTGTGTGTATGTCTGTGTGCATGTATAAACATATGTGTGTACATGTCTGTGTGTATGTATACATGTGTATGTATATATGTCTGTGTGTATGTGTAAATGTGTGTGTGCATATGAAAGTAAGTGTGTGCGTGTATGTCTGCGTGTATGTGTAACATATGTGTGTGTATGTACATGTGTACATGTGTGTGTAAACGTATGTGTGTGTGTGTGTGAGATATGCTGGCCCACCTTTTTATTTTGAGGAAGGATTTGCTCTCCTTAACATGGTGACTGTCCTATCATTGAGGGCTAATGATCAAGGATCCTACACTGAAAGCCAGCCACTTCCCAGATTCAGTCGGGTCCTTAATCCTCATGGATCATTTCAACACTCAGAAGTTGCTTACTAAATGTCAACACTTCTGAGTGCAGCAGGGGATTTAAACACTCAAACAGGTAATAGCTCAAAAAGCAGGGATTATTTATACCACTGACATTAGGTCTTCATCACCATGAAAGAAAACTAAGTTTACACCAGAGAAACAGGGTATTTACTTGGAATTAAGACGAGACTTCATGCCTGGTTGAGGAAAACCATTTCTCCCCTCTCTGGAAGGCCACTTTTTCACAAAGACAAAACCAGCCTTTTCTCCAGAGACGGACTGTGTGTCTACTCATGTTCACCTGTCTGCAATCACCTCCTGCTAGCATTCCCTGTCACACATTACTCTGCTCGAGACCTGTCATCTCAACAAACAGGGAAGCCTATCAGGGAAGGTAGATGAAATCAGGGCATGGTTAGGAACATGGGACTGGGATATCATAGCAATCACAGAAACATGGCTCGGGGATGGGCAGGTCTGGCAGCTTAATGTTCCAGGATACAAATGCTACAGGAAGGATAGAAAGGGAGGCAAGAGAGGAGGAAGGGTGGCATTTTTGATAAGGGATAGCATTACAGCAGTGCTGAGGGAGGATATTCCCGGAAATACATCCAGGGAAATTATTTGGGTGGAACTGAGAAATGAAAAAAGGATGATCACCTTATTGGGATTGTATTACAGACCCCCGAATAGTCAGAGGGAAATTGAGAAACAAATTTGTAAGGATAATAGGGTGGTTATGGGAGGGGATTTTAACTTTCCAAACATAGACTGGGACTGCCATAGTGTTAAAGGTTTAGATGGAGAGGAAATTGTGAAGTGTGTACAAGAAAATTTTCTGATTCAGTATGTGGATGTACCTACTAGAGAAGGTGCAAAACTTGACCTACTCTTGAGAAATCAGGCAGGGCAGGTGACTGAGGTGTCATTGCGGGAGCACTTTGGGGCCAGCGACCATAATTCTATTAGATTTAAAATAGTGATGGAAAAGGATAGACCAGATCTAAAAGTTGAAGTTCTAAATTGGAGAAAGGCCAATTTTGACGGTATTAGGCAAGAACTTTCAAAAGCTGGTTGGGGGCAGATAAAGGGACGGCTGGAAAATGGGAAGCCTTCAGAAATGAGATAACAAGAATCCAGAGAAAGTATATTCCTGTCAGGGTGAAAGAAAAGACTGGTAGGTACAGGGAATGCTGGATGACTAAAGAAATTGAGGGTTTGGTTAAGAAAAAGAAGGAAGCATATGTAGGGTATAGACAGGACAGATCGAGTGAATCTTTAAAAGAGTATAAAGGCAGTAGGAGTATACTCAAGAGGGAAATCAGGAGAGCAATAAGAGGACATGAGATAGCTTTGGCAAATACATTAAGGACAAAATGGGTAACTAGGGAGAGAATAGGGCCACTCAAAGATCAGCAAGACAGCCTTTGTGTGGAGCCGCAGAAAATGGGGGAGATACTAAACAAGTATTTTGGAGTCATAGAGTCAGAGAGATGTACAACATGGAAACAGACCCTTCGGTCCAACCTGTCCATGCTGACCAGATATCCGAACCAAATCTAGTCCCACCTGCCAACACCCGGCCCATATCCCTCCAAACCCTTCCTATTCATATACCCATCCAAATGCCTCTTAAATGTCTTGAAACGCATAAAGGTGGATAAATCCCCAGGACCTGATCAGGTGTACCCAAGAACTCTGTGGAAAGCTAGCGAAGTGATTGCTGTGCTTCTTGCTGAGATATTTGTATCATCGATAGTCACAGGTGAGGTTCCGGAAGACAGGAGGTTGGCTAACGTGGTGCCACTCTTTAAGACGGGTGGTAAGGACAAGCCAGGGAACTGTAGACCAGTGAGCCTGACCTCAGTGGTGGGCAAGTTGTTGGAGGGAATCTTGAGGGACAGGATGTACATGTATTTGGAAAGACAAGGACTGATTCGGGATAGTCAACATGGCATTGTGCATGGGAAATCATGTCTCACAAACTTGATTGAGTTTTTGAAGAAGTAACAAAGAGGATTGATGAGGTCAGAGCGGTAGATGTGATCTATATGAACTTCAGTAAAGCGTTCGACAAGGTTCCCCATGGGAGACTGGTTAGCAAGGTTAGATCTCACGGAATAAAGGGAGAAATAGCCATTTGGATACAGAACTGGCTCAAAGGTAGAAGACAGAGGGTGGTGGTGGTGGGTTGTTTTTCGGACTGGAGGCCTGTGACCAGTGGAGCGCCACAAGGATCGGTGCTGGGTCCTCTACTTTTTGTCATTTACATAAATGATTGTTATGCGAGCATAAGAGGTACAGTAAATAAGTTTGCAGATGACACCAAAATTGGAGGTGTAGTGGACAGCGAAGAAGGTTACCTCAGATTACAACAGGATCTTGATCAGATGGGCCAATGGGCTGAGAAGTGGCAGATGGAGTTTAATTCAGATAAATGCAAAGTGCTGCATTTTGGGAAAGCAAATCTTAGCAGGATTTATACACTTAATGGTAACTAGAGGGCATAAGTTTAGAGTGAGAGGGGAAAGATATAAAAGAGACCTAAGAGGCAACTTTTTCACACAGAGAGTGGTACGTATATGGAATGAGTTTCCAGAGGATGTGGTGGAGGCTGGTACAATTGCAACATTTAAGAGGCATTTGGATGGGTATATGAATAGGAAGGGTTTGGAGGGATATGGGCCAGGTGCTGGCCGGTGGGACTAGATTGGGTTGGGATATCTGGTCGGCATGAATGGATTGGACCAAAGGGTCTGTTTCCGTGCTGTACATCTCTTTGAGTCTATGACTCTATAACTATAGGCTGCAGAGTCGAGAATGTGGTGCTGAAAATGCACAGCAGGTTAGCAGCATCTGAGGAGCAGGAGAATTGATGTTTCAGGCAAGAGCTCTTCATCAAGAATGAGTCATGTGAGCCGAGGGCGGCGGGGGTGAAAGAGATAAATGGAAGGGGGCTCAGACTGGGGGATGGTAGCTGAAAGTGCAATGGGTAGATGGATGTGGGGGTAGTGGTGATTGGTCAGTGATGAGGGTGGAGTGGATAGGTGTGAAGAAAGATTGACAGGTAGGACAGGTCATGAGTGTGATGCTGAGCTGCAAGTTTGGAACTGGGATAAGGTGGGGACAGTGGAAATGAGGAAACTGTAGATGTCCACATTGATATTGTGAGGTTGGAGTGTCCCAAGGCAGAAAGTGAGGCATTCTTCCTCCAGGCATTGGGTGTTTAGAGAGTGGCGATGGAGGAGGCCCAGGACTTGAATATCTTTGGTGAAGTGGGAGGGGGCGTTGAAGTGTTCTGTCATGAGGCAGTGGGGTTGGTTGTTGCAGGTATCCCAGAGATGTTCTCTGAAGCACTCTGCAAATAGGCATCCTGTTTCCCCAAAGTAGTTCTGTGGTGGAACTGGTCAGAGGTAGAGGAATTGAGATTAGTGAATAGCATTTTTACAGGAGGCAAGTTTTTACAGTCTACACCTGGACTACACCTCTTCCCACCCACTCTCTAGAAAGACTATTCCTTCCGCGACACTATTGTCAGGTCCACACCGCCCCCAACAACCCACTTTCCCCTCCCTGCACCTTTCCCTGCCACCGCAGGCATTGCAAAATCTGTGCCCACTCCTCCCCCTCACCTTCATCCATGGCTCAAAGGAGCCTTCCGCTTCCATCAGAGTTTTACCTGAACTTCCACACATGTCATTTACTATATCCATTGTTCCCAATGCGGTCTCCTCTACATTGGGGAGACAGGACGCTAACTTGCAGAGCACTTCAGAGAACATCTCCGGGACATCCACACCAACCAACCCCACTACCCCATGGCTGAACTCTTCAATTCCCCATCCCACTCTGCCAAGGACATGCAGGTCCTGGGTCTCCTCCATTGCCACTCACTAACCACCCAGTGCCTAAAGGAAGAGCACCTCATCTTCTGCCTTGGGACCCTCCAATCTCACGATATCAATGTGGACTTCACCAGTTTCCTCATTTCCCCTCACCCCCACTGTACGCCAGATCCAACCTTCCAACTCAGCCCCGCCCTCATGACCTGTCCATCTTCATTTCCACCTATCCCCTCAACCATCCTCCCCCACCTCCATTCACCTATCACACTCACAGCCACCTTTCACCCAGCCCATGCCCCTCCCATTTATCTCTCCACCCCCTCGGCTCACAAGCCTCATTCCTGATGAAGGACTCTTGCTCAAGACATCAATTCTCCTGCTCCTCGGATGCTGCCTGACCTGCTGTGCTTTTCTAGCACCCCACTCTCAACTCTGATCTCCAGAATCTGCAGTCCTCACTTTCAATTATAAGTTGCACACAGGGATCACTTACTGAGTGGCTCGGTTTGTTTGTGTGAGAATGGCTGGAACGTTTGGGTTCACACTAGTGGCTGCATTCTCTTTAATCACTGACCTGTGCAAATGATAAACATTGGGGTGATATCCAACAGTCCAGTCATTTGTTCTGTTGCTTGGTGTCCTCTTTGACCAACACTGGACACTGTCAGCAAAGAAGTGTTACTTCACAGTGAACCAGCCAAGAGGGGACTACGTCTTCCTCCTTGACAATGTTTCAGCACCTCAGCAGTTTCTATGCCTATTTGAAACCCACTGGCACTGAATTGGTGGATGTTGGACTTCCCAGTATGATGCAGTCTCTTGAATCCTACAATGAATAACTTCCTGAGGCCCTCTTTCGAGATAGATAGCAAAGGTGAAACACACCTGGCTCCATTCCTCTGACTTGTTTAGGCGCCTTTTCACCTGCTAACTTATAAATAACCATTTGTAAAGCTTTAAACTAAACTAAATTAGAGCTTAGTTTACTGTATAGCCATCGCTGAAAGTTACAAAGTAAAAATGTGATAGTCTTTTGATAAAGTACAGACAAAAGAATGAAAAGAATATCTAATAAAAATTATTATGAAGTTGAAAGTAAGATCAGTCTCATTGTCAGTATATTACTTGCTTGTTGCTGTCTTTTAAAGCAAAGGGTTGAAATCAGAATTCAACAGTTGTGATGGCTTCTGTTGTTGAGGTGGTGGAAGGTTCTGCCACAGGTGGACTGAACAGAATAGGTTCTGGCAGAGAGAGTCATCTCCTTGAGATCAGGGTTACAGTGCTGTAGCACGGTTCATACAGTCATCATTAGCTAGTTTGCCATTCTGCTTTCCTCTCCATTGAGAACCCATCTCTAACTCTGACTCTTGGAGGTCTCCTTGATATTTGTTAAACATGGTGTCTCATTTCCTGTTTAATGCAAATCAGACTTAGAATGGCTATTATGGTAAATTTTTATGAATCACTATTCTACCATATAAAGTTATTCTGTGCGTTTTGTTCAAAGTAATCTCTGTATGGGGAGATTGTCTTATGAACAAAGGCTAAACAGGTTGGGACTCTACTCGCTGAGTTTACAAGGATGAGAGGTAATATCATTGAAACTATAGGGCTCTTAAAGGCCTTGGCTGCGTAAATGCTGAAAGGATGTTTATCCTCATGTGAGTGTCTATGACCAGAGGGCGCAGTCTCAGAATAAAGAGGTGCCAAGCTGAGATTGAGATGAAGAGGAACTTCTTCTCTCGGGATTGAGAGTCGATGAAACTCCTTGCCACAGAGGCCTGTGGGGTAAGAGTCCTTGTGTATTTGAGATTGAGACAGATAGATTCTTCATCAGTCAGGGAATCAAGGGTTACAGGGAAAGCTCAGGAATGTGAACGTGAGGAATGTTAGATCAACCATGATGCTATTGAATAGCTAAGCAGGCTCAAGGAGCTAACTGGCCTATTCCTGTTTCTGTCTCTTGTGGTCTTCTGGTTGAGGTAGGAGTCCTGTTTTTCTTGAACATTTTGAATTCAGGTGTACCTGCACCCACCACTTCCTCTGGCAGTTCATTCCACACATGAACCACTCTCTGTGTAAAAAGGTTGCCCCACATGTCCTTTTTTAATTTTTCTCCTCTCACGTTAAAAATATCTCTCTGGTCTTGTGCTCTGCGTTGTGCTTTCTCCACCGTCTGCAAGGGCGTTTCCGTTCTGCATTGTAAACTCAATTGGTACCTCACCACCATAAACTTCACTTCAGATCATTTCCCCACCTCTGGATTCGGATCACTAGACCAGCCTTGTGCTTTAGTCTCACTAGTGTTCATTTCCTGATCTTAAAGCCCATTCTTGTTTTTGTGGTCTGGTCCCCTTTTGCCAGGATATTGTCACGTTAGATTGACAGTTTATGACTGAAAACAACAGGTTTTGTTGAACATAACTATTAAGTTCTGACAAGGACCAGGAGAAATGGAAGAGTTAAACAGCAGGAACTTTAACGAGATACTTTCCCTACAGACAGCAAGGTGCTACCTACTGAAAATGGCTGATGACACCATTCTGCATCATGTGATCAGACTCTTAAAGTGACAGACCTCCATATTTCTACAAATATACAACAATTACACTGTACAAAGGTCTACAGATCCAGGCCTCCTTTCTATCTGACTGATAATATTATGAAATGAATTATTTTGTATATGCTCAGTAGTTAAACACAGAGCAAGTGCCCATTACCCTTTACATTGTGGGCATGATGGATCTGAGGTTAGCCCTGCTGCCTTACAGCACCAGGGACATGGGTTTGATCCCAGCCTTGGGTGACTGTCTGTGTGGAGTTTGCACATTCTCCCCATGTCTGTGTGGGTTTCCTCTGGATGTTCCAGTTTCCTCCCACTGTCTAAAGATGTGCAGGTTAGATGGATTGGCCATGGGAACTTTGGGGATAGGATGGGGGTGGGGATGGGATATTCTTTGGAGGGTCAGTGCATATTCAATGGGCCAAATGGCCTCTTTCTGCACTGTAGAGATTCGAGAATTCCTAAGGTGCTGAACAGACTGATGATAAATGAAGTAGCCCTGAAGAATGGAGCTCATTCTATTGCCTCTGTATTTGCCATTTTGGATTTGTAGAGAATCTCGGTGCTTTTTTACAGCACTGCCTTCCTTAGGCCAACCAGCTGAAGTACAGGTAGTTCTCCTACAGCGCACATTTATTACATGTGATTTGGCTGTAACACAATTAGTGAATTGCAGACTTTTTTTTATAAAGTGAACTCCCGTTCACTGTTACGCGATTCCATCTCCAGCACTTACCTCAACAACAAAACCCAGCCTCAGGATCCTCTGTCTGCAAAATGCAAATTCAGTGTGTTCAGCTAAAGCAGGAATGCAATCAGCTCAGCAAGTCTTGGATCTGAGCCTGAAACAGGGGATTGGAGTTGACATTTAGAAGGAATTTCATTTCAAACTGGGGGAGAATCTTGTGGAGGGCTGGAATTCTGTGTTGGCATCACATGGTCAACCAGCTCACACGCTTTCTGGTGAAGAGCTTGGTGAAAGGTCCAGTGCTGTGGTCAGTGATTGTATTGTTAAATCGTTAAATTTACGGTGTTATTTCATTACAACATTTGGTTGAAAGATTTACTTAGTTCTGTGCTATTGTTTGTGCTGGCTAACTACTATTTTTGTTTTGATCTTTACTGATACATTTGCTGGTTTGCCCTAACTCTGTTTTTCCCATAGGCCCCATTATTTCTATTGTGTATTTTCTCTAACAGTGTCACACAGGAATGCAATAATCATGTTATAGGAGAACTACCTGTTTAAACCAAAACGCAAATTTGCTTTTGTTGGTTTTCTCGGATTCTCATCTCCTTGCCTCCCCATCTCTCTCTCTCCCAACTTCACAGTTTTCAAGGAAGTGCCCACTTTATCTGAGCCTCTACTTTCACTCTTGCTGTTCTTTTTGCAGTTATGTTCATTACACGCTTGGGTGCACATGTTGAATTTTATAAGCCTCCTGTTTTGGAAAGATATGTTCTTATTGCTGTTCCTTCAATTAATGCATGCATCCTAAAAAACTCTGATGGAATACATTGGAAGTGGTTTGCAGGACATAAAAGTCATATGGGCAGGATAGCAGTGATTGTGTGTCACATCTGTTCTGCAGGCAGTAGTTTAGACACCTTAGGACTAATTAAAATAATATCAACTTTATTTTCTAGCTTAATGTGGGACTCCAGAGTAAAGCAAACATTTATTATTTTTGTTGTGGTTCTGTTCGCCGAGCTGGGAATTTGTGTTGCAGACGTTGTGTTCTCTGTTACAGAGAACAGCCAGGGAATTCCTAGAGGCATGGCACTCATCCACAGATTCAATCAATAAGCACATCGACCTGGACCTAATATACCGGCCACTGCAGCGGACAGCTGGAACTGACAACCGGAAGCGGCAGATTCAAACCACTACAAATGCCGGAGGAAAGATCACAGAAGTGTTCCCAGGAGGCTCCCAAGCACTGAGGATATCACCTAGACAGGGGACGAAACGTCTGCAACACAAATTCCCAGCTCGGCAAACAGAACCACAACGACGAGCACCCAAGCTACAAATCTTCGCACAAATTTATTACTTTTGTAATTATGAAGGATTCTGACATGATATAAAACCTCTCAGCACATTGTGCAACTTTCAGAACAAGCATTTATCTTTCTTAACTATTTCTTTGTAGACAGTAAGATGTACATACAGCTAGTTCTGCTTTCCAGACTTTGAATTGATTTTTTTTTGCCTAAATTGACAGAATTTTGCAAGTTGTGGCATGAAGCATGAAACAGAACCATTAACATCTAATGTTGTCAGCTTTGTAAGCCACCTATTGGTTAGAATTCCAATTTCTCCAGTTAGCTGACTTCAGTTCACTGTGAATGTCTGAAACCTTTGTATCTAATTTAATGAGCTAACCTCCAGCTGATTTGTATCAGTTTTATTAATTTATCGATATTTTCACGAGCAGTTCCAATATTCAGCTTGACAACACAAACTATAGAGAAATAACACTGCATAAACGGATTGAAAAGCTGACAGTAGCAGCAGTGAATAGAAATTCAGAAATAATACACTATTCCACAAATATTAAAAATAAATCCTAAACAGCACTGTGCTTTCTTCACATAGTAAATTGTAGCCAGCATTGAGAAAGTAATATGTATGCATCTACTGCTGAGGGTCCTGAAGGTCTCTTTTGCATGGAAAGAAGACTGATTAAATATGTTTATTCATAGGTGACCTTTTTAAAATATTTCTTATACCACTCCTGCAGTAACAATGCTGGCATGCTGAATACTTCTCTGCTCCTTCATTATCCAGTCCTGGCACTTGCTTATCTGCTTTAGATGCTGAACATGAATTTAATAGTTCTTCCTCGCTCCACGCTCCCTCCCACTGAATGTCCTTTGTTACCTGAGCTCTGAGGATAGTTCTGCTTAATACACATAGCAACTGTATGGTTACTTAGTTGCAGCTAGAATACTCGACTGCTTCTTTAGTTAAGTCAGGCAGAGACTTATTTACTGAGTGTTCCTATCGATGTTAATGTCATAAGCCATTCTGCAATCAAACAACAGGAGGATAAATTTGTATTCAAAATAAATTAATTTCTTGTGGAAAATCTAACTGTCTAGATTTGCTCCTGTTAATTTGTGCATAGTTGTGGTTTGCATTCTAACAATATTATTACAGTGAGGAAGATGTTTGCGAGGCCATCTTTTATAGTGTCTATTTTCAGGAGGGAGCCACAAATATGTTAAAGATCCCGAAATGTTTCATTTTCACAGTGTGCATTAAATTTAACAAATTGTCAATACGGTGTTAGTGTGTGTACTCAAAGATAATGAGCACCATTGCCTGGAATCCAGTTAGGTATGAGCTAAAGGTGAAATGTTTCGTTGTAAGAAACACTTTCAAAAATATCTCTATCTCAATGTCCTCAAATGCGGTATTTGTGCATTCATGCACCTTCCTTCTTAGTGGGTCAGTTTGATCCACATCAACTTTGTTATAAGCACTATTTGTATCACAAAATAAGTCTGCAACTACTGTAAGTCCCCTCCAACCAATTTCCAGGTATTTTGCATCTCTGTTCTTGATCTGTAATGCATAATCATTAGCAATGCTAAAGATTGAAAACAGATTAAAACCTTCTGTCCTCACAGACTTCCTACCTACATTTTTTCAATTGTGAAATTGTATGGCTATATTTATAAAGGAAACCATTAACACGAACTTGTCATGCTGTGATAATGTGCTCCTACGAGTTAACATACTGTGTGCATTTGTAATGCTATTATAGAGCCATAGAGATGTCCATCATGGAAACAGACACTTTGGTCCAACTCGTCCATGCTGACCAGATATTCTAACCTAATTTAGTCCCATTTACCAGTATTTGGCCCATATCCCTCTAACCCCTTCCTATTCATATATCCATCTTTTAATTGTTGTAATTGTACCAGCCTCCATCACATCCTCTGGCAACTCATTCCAGACAGACACTACCCTCTGCATGAAAAGCTTGCTCCTCAAGTCCCTTTTAAATTTTCCCCCCTTAACTTATACCTATGCCGCCTTGTATTGGATTCCTATAGCCTCGGGAATAGACCCTTACTGTTCACCCTATCTAAGCCCCTCATTTTCTTAGAAAGTACATTTTAAAGTCACCCCTCAGCCTCCGACACTCCAGGGAAAACAGGCCCAGCCCATTGAGTATCTCCCTATTGCTCAGACCCTCCAATCCTGGCAACATTTAATAGTGAAAATCAAATGTCTGATTTTACAAAAAAGGACAGAATCATGTTTTCAAAAAATCGTTGAAGAACCATGGAATGAACATAGATCAAAGGGTCTCTTTCTGTGCTATCATGTTTATGTTGGCTGTCTATAAGATCAACTCATCTCGAAATGAGATGAATGCTCTTATAGACTTGCATGCATTTTCACATTTACAAATCTTATCCTTTCATGTGATGATTCAATTGTCTTTTGAAGACCATGTTTGAATCTGCCTCACTCTGGACACTGTCAATGCCACAGCCGACGGCCCACCGGCAATGCCCCCAGCCAAATGCATCCTTCTCTCCTTTTTCATCTTTTCCTTTCTCTTTTTCTCTTTTTTTTCATCTCTTGACGTTGTAGCTGGAGCGGTGTCGGCAGGAAATTTGCTACAGCAGAGACGATGCCTGGAAACTGGCCTCAGTGGGTCTTCGGCTACAGTGGTGGCAGTGCCTGGAGTGTGGACTCCTAGCTGATGTAGGCCTGGAGCCTGGACTCGGTGGGTTTTCGGCTGTAATGATGGCAGTGCCTGGAGTGGGGACTCCTGGCTGAGCTCGGTCTGGTGGAGTTGTTGTTGCTGCACCCAGAGCAAGGACTCCTTGAGCTCTGGGTCACCTTGCAGAGATCCTACAGAAACCATGAACCTGTGTTTGAAAGCCCCTTGTACAGAAGATGAACTCAATGTAATTTCATTTTATTCTTTTTGTCACTCAAAATGGTGCTGGATTGCGGTGACAAAACACTTCTCCCTGTATGTTTCTAGATATATGTGACAATAAATAATTCACTCACTCAACTGCTTCCTTTGTTTTATATTCCCTCCTACACTTCTCTGCATTAAATTTAATCTGCCCCTTAACTGCCCTTTCCACACACCTATGTCCTTTCACAGTTTAACTTTGTTCCCTTTGTAGTTCATAAGAATGACTCCTGTGATCCTGACTATAAAGCTTCTTACTGTCTGAAAGGAAACTGTTTACCTCTACTCTGTTTCCTATCATGCAGCCAATTTTGTATCTATGCTGATATTGTCCTTTTTATTCAGTGAACTCTAACATTTTTCACAATCCTATAATGTGGCTGTTTATCAATTGCCTTTTCAAAGGCCACGTCTACTATATCCGCTTATTATCCTCTACAACCCTTTCAGTTGCATGGCAAAGAGCTAGATGCACAGGACTCATTTATGAATTCAGCAATGAATCCATGCGTAAATTCTCCTTTAGATCCACAAGTTACTCATTGTTTAAGCACCCGTTTACTATTTATATACTGAGGGAAAACTTTTGAGTTCCCTTTAACAATATTTGCAAAACTCTTCCTATATTTCTCCTATCTGTTTTGTTCCTTCCCCTCTGAATAGTCTATATTGAAAGTGGTTCTCAATTTATTATGTATAAGTTGTATCTTCTTATTTTTACAGCTCTACATCAACAATCCCTCAACTGACTCAACTTCACCTGAAGGCTTCATCTAGTTTTCATGTCCCATACACAACATTGCTCGTAGAAATATTGAAATATGTAAAGTTACCAGCCTCCATCCTATTGGGTCTTTGATCTCCCTGTATGCAAGCACATTTGACCACGTGTTACACAACTCTCCCAATTTCTATCTCTTTAAATCACTATTGCCTGTTTTGAACTGTCACGTAATTTCAAATTATCATTGGTGCCTGTGTACTAAACTGTAGTGATCTAACACAATGTTAAAAAGATAGGATTTAAGGTGAAGAAAAGGGTCCAGATGAGTAAATATCCAAATTTAGTAAAGTAAGTGCCTAATCCAATGCCTGGGTCACCAAACAGACAAATTGGTTAACGCACCTTGATTCACTATAGCTTAAAAATGTGTTGCTGGAAAAGCGCAGCAGGTCAGGCAGCACCAAAGGAGCAGGAGAATCGACGTTTCGGGCATAAGCCCTTCTTCAGGAATCCTTCAGCAACACATTTTTAAGCTCTCATCTCTAGCATCTGCAGTCCTCACTTTCTCCTACCTGATTCACTATAGTCAGTTTCACTACAAAATTGTAACATGTACTCTTTAGGCTTTTTGAGATTGTTCAAACTATGTGGTTATATCTCTAATGCATGTGATAAGCTCTGACTGAGTGTAACAATGTTTTGGATTGTGTTAACCAGAAAATGGAGTGACAAAGTTTGTTTCACATACTTGTCTCTATTACAACTCATGGGAGAAGCAATAGATCTAATCTACTTTAATCGGGTCGCAGTTACTAATATGTCATATTACAGATTTACATGGATTTGTTAGTCATTTCAGTTCAGCCCCCCATTTAATGCCCATGAATTTAATAAGAGTCAGTAATGTTTATTATGTGGCAATGCAAAATAAGATGCATGGATTGTTAGCAGGAATCAATACAAAGAAGAAATTAGATATTTTGGCACAGACTAATAAAATATTAAAGATCAACATAACATTACTCCTTAGAGAAATTGTATACTTACCTTTACAATAGAGATAAGTAGTTAATTCATCTGAACAGACACAATGCAAACAGCACTTACATACATCTCATTGCAGCATCTGGCATTATGTCTTATTTCTTTTGAAATATTCTTGAAAAAATATTGCAGTTGACGTAGAAATAATCTTTTACCACTGCATATCATTCTTGCAGATGAAGAGGTGCGAATGAATATTTTCTTTTTTTGATATTGTTCGAATAAAAATAAGTTTCCAAATCTAGGGGAAGAACTTGAGAGATGGTAGAATAACAGTCATGTCACTAGGCTGGTTATCCAGAATCCCCGGCTCTGAGTGCAGGGGTTCAACACCCATCGTGGCTGACGGTAAGATTTAAATTGAGTTAATATTTCAGGAATCAATGACTCGGATTTGTAATGGTGTATATGAAATTAGATTGATTGTCATAAAAACCATAACTTTTGGGAATGCTATCTATTCCTCTCTTAGGCTGGCCAACACGTGACTCAGACTCGCAGAAATGTGGCTTGTTCTTAACTGGTCTCTGAAGTGATTCCACAGTCAATTAGTCAGTTCAAGGGGCAAGGGATGGTCTACACAGGCTGAATTTGCCAACAATGGCCATGTGTCAAAATGGAATAAAGAAAACAATCTTTGACATGGGAACCATAGCAGACACCAGAAAATTCAATACCAGCCCTACTCTACAGATTCAAAAGCCTCAAATGGCCCTTACAAACTCTGAATGACAGGGTAACAATCCAATTGTATTAAGAATCTACTTACTTATTGAGTGATGCCCAGATTCACTATTAAAATTATGCAATAAAGCTCATTCATAATTAAATGTAGTCTTTAATTGCTGCCTGGTTTCAGGCTTTCGCCAGAAGGATGTGTGACACTAGGAGGGGAAGTTTTATAAAAAAATTGTTTCCCTTATTTGGAGGAGTAGCACTCCCTAGAAAGCATGGGAAGCATCTGTCTAGACCATTAGTAAGCGTCGCCCGACCAGGAAGGAGAATGAGATGCAGCCCGAGTGGGGAACTCAATGCAATGGGGTAGAGGTGTTTTTACTTGCCTTTATTGACTCATCTTTTGTAAGGCCGCTTTTATTTTTAATTAAAAAAAGAAAAAAATGAAGCCTAGGTTTGGGGGCCTCCCAGCATGAAAATGTGACATCACAGCTGAACCACAAGTTCATTGGTTGATAACCACTAATCTGACTATATAATATAGGTTATTTTACAATTGTAGGTAAATAGGGGAATATTTACAGTTTACAAACGGAAGGACCTATACATTTTTAAAATGAATCAAATCAAGAACTAAGTGTTTAAAATAGAGGGTGTTGTGTTGTGGCTGCATGATGTGGGAGGCCACTGTGGTTCAGAGTGACCACATCTGTATGAAGTGTTGGTTGCTGAGGGATCTCTGGCTCACAGTTGATGAGCTGGAGTCTGAGCTGTGACACATCGGGGAGGAGCAGAGTTCCCTGGACACTGTGTTTCAGGAGGTGCTCACAGCCATTAAATTAACTGCCTTGAATTCAGTCAATGGGATCTGGGAGAGGAGGGTGTGACTGTCAGTGAAGCAAGTAGAAGGATCCAGGAGGTAGTGCAGAAGGAGCCACAACTCTTGAGCCTGTCTAACAGGTTTGAGATTCCTGCTCCCTGTGTGGATGAGAATGGGTGACGTAGGGGAGAATGAGCAAACTGGCAAAAACACTGTGATACAGGGAGCCATTCAAGGGGCGGGGAAAAGAGAAATGTACCTGTAATCAGGGACACTAAAGTCAGGGGAATAGACACTGTTCCCTGTGGCCAGGATCAAGAGTCCTGAAGGTTGGGTTGCCTGTCTGGTGTCTGGGTTTGGGATGTCTCAAGCAAAAAATAAAAGAAATTGCAGGAAAATCTCAACAGCTCTGGCAGCATCTGTGGAGAGAATTCAGACTTAATGCTTTGGTTTAGTGACGCTTCTTCAGAAGGGTTCTGTGTTCTGAAGAATGGTAATTGAAACTGAAACATTAGTTCTCATTCATTGGCTTGGAAAACTGGAAAAAGTTAAAGGTGGGGACAAGCTGAGCAGAGATTACTGCAATTTCCAGAACAAGTAACAGGACAGAGAACGGCAAGGGTCAGGAATCTAACCTCAGGCAGAGCAGGTAAGGGGACAACCATGAGAAGGGGGACAGTCGACACAGGACCAAGGGTGATTCCTGATGAAGGGCTTTTGCCTGAAATGTCGATTTTTCCTGCTCCACGGATGCTGCCTGTCCTGCTGTGCTTTTCCAGCACCACTCTAATCTTGCTGCAGGACTGAGGGTGTTGTACTTAAATGCATGCAGGATATGAAACAAGGTAAATGAGGTTGTGGCGCAGATTGAAATAGGCAGGTACGATGCTGTGGGTATCGCAGAGACGAGGCTGCAAGGGGATCAGGGCTGGGAATTAAATATCCAAGGATCCACATCCTATTGAAAGGATGGGTGGCGGGGAGGTGGGGTTCCCTTGTCAGAAAGAAATGACATTAAATTGATAACAAGAAGTGAGACAGATTCAGAAAACATGCAATCTGGTAGGTAGAGTTGAGGAACCACAAAAGAAAATAAAAAGACCCCGATAGGATATGGCAGAAAATAATCAAGAGATAGAAATAGCATGTAAAAAAGGCATTAGTACAATAATCATGGGGGACTTCAATTGCAGGTGGACGGAGAAAGTCAGATTGGTAGCGAATCTCAAGAAACAGAATTCATGGAATGTAACGAGATGGGTTTTTTTGGAGCGATTGAGGTAGAGCCCACTAGGGAACAGATCATTCTGGATTTGTGATGTGTAACGAGGCAGACTTGATTCGGGAGATTAAGCTGAAGGAACCCCGAGAGGGCAGTAACCATAACATGATAGAATTCACCTTGCAGTTTGAGAGGGAGAAGCTGGAATCAGATGTAACGGTATTGCAATGGAGTAAAGGTAACTACAAAGACACAATGGAGGAGCCGGCCAAATTTGATTAAAAGGGGAGCCAAGAAGGGAAGATGGTAGAGCAGCAATGGCAGGAGTTTCTGGGAGTAATTCAGGAGGCACAGCAGAAAATCATCCCATGTAGAAGAAACAGACTAAAGGGAGAATGAGGCAACGATAGCTGACAAGGGAAGTCAGGGACAGCATAAAAGCAGAATAAGAGACATACAATGTGGTGAAGATTAGTGTGAAACAACAGGATTAGGAAGCCTTTAAAAACCAGCAGAGAATAACTAAAATGCAATACGGGGTTGAGATGTAATATGATGGGAAGTTAGCTAGTCATATAAATTAAAATTTCAAAAGTTTATTTAGACATCTAAAAGGCAAGAGAGAGGCAAGAGTGGACATTGGACCACTGGAAAATGAGGCTGGAGAAGTAGTAATGGGAAACAAAGAAATGGCAGAGGAACTGAATAGGTACTTTGCATCAGCTTTCACAGTGAAGGATATCAGTGGCATGACAGAACCTTAAGAGAGTCAGGGGGCAGAGGTGAGTTCAGTGACCATCACGAAGGAGAAGGTGCTGGGGAAGCTGAAACATCTAAAGATGGATAAATCATCTGGACCAAATGGTCTACACCCCAGGGTCCTGAAGGATTTGGCTGAGGAGATTGTAGAGGTATCCATGGTGAGGAGGGCTGGATAATGGCTAATGTGAGACCTATGTTTAAGAAGGGAGGAAACTACTAGCCACATAGGAAGCTGCTAAATAAGAACTCATGGTGCTAGGGGCAAAGTATTGGCATGGATAGAGGATCAGCTGACTGGCAGAAGGCGGGGAGTTGGGATAAAGGGGTCATTTTCAGGATGGCAGTTGGTGTCTAACGGAGTTCAGCAGGAATCCGTGTTGGGAACACAATTATTCATGTTATACATTAACAAACTGGACAAAGGAATTGAGGGCACTGTTGCTAACTTTGTAGATGACACAGAGATACACAGAGATACAGGTTGTATTGAGGAAGGGGGAAGGCTTCAAAAGGACTTGGACGAGTATATTTCTGCACTTGTGCTTTAGCCCTTTTGAAATGAATGCTAACATGGCATTTTTGTCCTAACTACCAGCTGGGTCTGCATGTTAACTTTAAGAGAACCCTGAAATCAGACTGCCAAATCTCTTTTTGTGCTTCAGATTTCTGACACCTTTTCCTGTTCAGAAAGTAGTCTATGCCTCCTTTCTTCCAACCAAAGTGCATAATTTCACATTTTCCCACATTGTATTCCATTGTATGCCCCTTCTTTGCTCACTCTCCCAGCCTGTTAAGTCCTTCTGCAGCTTCCCTGCTTCCTCAACACTGACCTGTCCTTCGACTGAATTAGTTTCAGTTCAAACTTAATATCTCATCTGGCATGGAGCAACATTCTGGAATAGAATGTCAAACATTTTTGTGTCTTTATGTATTTCCTAGCTTTACTTCTGAAACACTTGGCTCTACCTTTTAGATGACATATCTTGGGCTGAGAATCTCCAGTCAGTTTCTCTCAGACTGAAAATT
Source organism: Chiloscyllium plagiosum (assembly GCF_037043375.1). Taxonomy (NCBI): domain Eukaryota; kingdom Metazoa; phylum Chordata; class Chondrichthyes; order Orectolobiformes; family Hemiscylliidae; genus Chiloscyllium; species Chiloscyllium plagiosum. The sequence continues at coordinate 6,558,324 of NW_028270144.1, forward strand.
ATTTTGTAGCTGTAAGCAAAGACATTTACCAACATTGTACTCCATCTGCCAGATCCTTGCCCACTGACTTAAATTATCTGTACCTCTCTGCAGAGTTTCAGTGTCATTTAAATGCTATAATTGTATCAGCCTCCACCACTTCCTCTGGTAGTTCATTCCATACATGCATCACCCTCTGTGTGAAAAAGTTGCTTCTTGGGTCCCTTTTAAATCTTTCCCCTCTCACCATGCCATCTCATTTTGGACTCCTCTACCCTGGCAAAAAGACCTTGGCTAGTCACTAGATATGACCCCTCTGTAAGGTCAACTCTCAGCCTCCAATGCTCCAGGGAAAAAAGTCCCAGCCTATTCAGCATCTCTTCATAACTCAAAACCTCCAATCCTGGCAACATTCTTCAAAATCTTTTCCACATCCTCTCAAGTTTAACAACATTCTTCCTAAGGCAGAGCGATCTGAATTGTGTGCAATTTACTAAAAGTGGCATCACTAATATCTTGTACAATGTTATGAAGATATGGATGAACTATACCTTTTAGGAGAGTTTAAAGCCAACAGTGACAGCACTAAGTGTTCTCAATAAGACACAATGTAATATGTGCTCCAGCTACTGGAGTAGCTGTTTGCCTGGAAACAACAAAAAACAGATTCAAATTAGGCCAATCCGTTTAAATTATATCCCAAAAAATACCAAACTCCATTCCAGTTTGAATTGAGTATACTGACAATCTTAGAAGCCAATGACACAACCTGATGCTCTGGGGTATAAGGCCGAAGAAAATTGAACAGTTGGGAGGAGAACTGCCAAGCCACCAACATGTAAACAGGCTGCCTGAAAAATAGCTCTCTTAAAAGGTGCCTTTTTGATCATTAATCTGTGAAGCAGAAATTCCTAAGAAAAAGAAAAGAAGACACTGGAAGATCCAAATAGAAGATCCGAAAGCTGCCTGGTTTTGAGATAAGAAGTTTTGTTTTGTAAATCTTAAATGGGAGTTTTATTGGACTAGTATTATAGAAGGGAAGGTAAAAGATAGGTTAGAGTGAGGACTTGGGAATGGTTCTTTGTTGATTATTCACTGTTATACTTTAAGAAATAAAGTTGTTAATTTTTACTTTAAATAGTTCTTGGCCATTCAAGGTTTTACAGATTATTGCACAGGATAAATCTTTTCTGTGTTGCTGGTTTAAATTAAGCAGGAGGATTTACCCCATGTCATAACAACAGCCATAACATGGTATGTATGCATAGTCTAAGTATTGGACTCACATTGAAGAATTGGAAGGATGACTGCCAGTACACAAGGAGCATGGATGGAAAATTGTTGAAGACATTCATTCTTTGGAGTGCAAAGGTAGGGTTCCCAGATCAAATGCGATGTTGAATTTCCACATCAATTCAGCCTTAGATGGGAGGTCACTCCCCAGGTTGGGGAAATGTTTCACATTTGGGAGGATTTCTCAATTGATCTTAATGGAGGGATTGACCAGAACTTGACCTAGGGGGGTTTGGTTAAGGATTTGAGTCTTCTTGAGGTTGAGACTGAGACTGATTCTTCGGTATGTTTCAGCAAATGTAGAAATGAAGCTTTCCAAGACAGCAGCGATGACCTTGTCATCCATGTTTAGAATCATAGAGATGTACAACACAGAAACAGACCCTTCAGTCCAACCTGTCTATGCGAGCTGATATCCTAAACCAATTCAGATCCATTTGCCAGCACATGGCCCATATCCCCCTAAATCTTTCCTATTCATATACCTATCTTGATGCCTTTTAAATGTTGCAATTATATCTCCATCACTTCCTCTGGCAACTCATTCCATACACGCACTATCTTCTGCATGTCCCTTAGGTCACTTTTAAATCTTTCCGCTCTCACTGCAAACTTATTCCTTCTAGTTCTGGACTTCCTCAACTCAGGGTAAAGACCTTATCTATTTATCCTATCCATGCCCCTCATGATTTTATAAACCTCTATAAGGTCACCCCTCAGCCTCTGATGCTCCAGTGAAAACAGCCCCAGCCTATTCAGCCTAAACCTATGCCCTCTAGTTCTGTATTCCCTGACCCCAGGGAAAAGACTTTGTCTATTTATCCTTTCCATGCCCCTCATAATTTTGTAAACCTCTATAAGATTACCCCTCAGCCTGCAACGCTCCAAGGAAAACAGCCCCAGCCTGTTCAGCCTCTCCCTATAGCTCAAACCCTCCAACCCTGGCAACATCCTTGTAAATCTTTTCTGAACTCTTTCAAGTTTTGCAACATTCTTCCTATAGGAGAGAGTGTAGAAAATGAGTAATCCAAGATGGAAGTGATGGAAGTGGGGGATGTAGGGGAAGTGGGGGAAGTGGGGGAAGGGGGAGAATTGTGACTGGAAGAGCTGTTCTTTTTTTATCCTTGAATTCCAAGAGTAGTAATTACTGTTTTATACATTGTTGCATTGTTTTGGAACTTTGAGGGAAAAAAATCAAAACAACAGCACTTTAAGAAAGAGAAAGAGAACATGATCAGAGAAAGAGAGAGAAAGAAACCAACACTGCTCTCTGACACTGCAGTGAATGTGCACGGCTTCTGCCTTTGCAGCTTGAGTTCAAGTATCTCTGGACATCAGAGTGCGTCTAAGAAAATAAATTGAAGACCAGCAAATGAGGTCAGTGTCATTTTCTTCTTGGATTTCAGTCAATTCAGATTGAACGGCTTTCCATCCATCCTGTGGGCTATATCCACACCACTGGGCAGTTAATTATTAACAAGATGTAAAATGGTGACAATGAAGTCTGAGAAACTGCCTTCATCACTGACCACTGCTGATACTAATCTGAAGAAATATTCAGGGGACCCAGGGCAACTGTCTCAGAGACAATATTGTACTTTAGTGGCTTGGAGATATTCTTTGTTAATCTAGAAATTTTAATTTGACTTTTCAGGAAGGTGAGAAGCAGAGCAATGAATGTTTTCTTACTCCCTCCTTTTTCCTATGCAAGTACTCAAGAGTTTATGGTGTGTTACAAATATTTGTAAGATACCTTGTTTGTAGATATTGCACATTGTCAATCCTTTGGAAAGTTATTGTTACAATTTAGGATGATCTTACATAACCTTCAATTTTTTTAGAGTTCAACATGTTTATTGATTGGAAATTATGTATTACATAGTACATGCCAAACACCTGAGTAGAGTTTGAACTTTATATCAATATTATCTGACAACTCCTATTATAATCACAGCTAGTTTCTTTAAATCTTCAGTACATTAGTTTCCTTTTTTTAGATCCTAGATTTTAACTGCAGAAGGCTCTGGTCAGACCACATTTGGAGTACTGTGCACAGTTTGGGCTCCATATCTTCAGAAAGATGTACTGACCCTGGAGCAGGTTCAGAGGAGGTGATCACAGGAATGAAAAATTTAACATGTTTGAAGACTCTGGGTCTATACTCAATGGAGTTTAAATGATGAGGAGGGAATCTAATTGAATCATGGCCTGGACAGAGTGGATGTTGGGAAGATGTTTCCATTGGTAAGAGAAATGAGGACCAGTGGGCAAAGCCTTAGAATAAAGTGAAGACCTTTTAGAATGGAGATAAGGAGAAACTTCTTCAGCCACAGAGTGGGGAATCTATGGAATTCACTGCCACAGAAGGCTGTGGAGGCCAGGTCATTGAGTATATCTAAGATGAAGATAGGTAGGTTCTTGATTGTGACAGGGATCAAAGGTTATGGGGAGAAAGCAGGAGAATGGGATTTAAAAACTTATCAACCATGATTAAATGGTGGAACAGGCTCAATGGACTTAATGGCATAATTTCTGCTCCTCTGTCTTATGGTCTAACAGCTGGACATAATTTATCTTGTGGCCTTCCTCAAATCCCAGAAACTCTTCTTGAACTTTTGTAATAGTCTGCTTATTTGTGGAGATAATGTCCAACCCCTATTTCCTTCCAGTTTTACCCAGCACCTCCTGAGTTATTCCTTCAGCAAGGTGGCCATGTTGTACACCATAAACATGAATGATGTTTGCCCTGCCTTCACTGCTCTTAGCAAATGAGAGATTCTCAGATTTAATTCAATCACCTACTGTCTCTATACTCAATTATTTATCCTGCTCCAACTTGTTGACTGCTGAGATTATTTAGGTTGATGACTGCTGATATCTACCGTTTGGCTGATTACATTTCCTACCACCAGTTTAAAACCCTTTCAGTCAAGATTTATGTACACTGTCCTCATATTTACTGGGCAGAATCTTGAGTCCTCTCCCTTGGTGAATTTGACTATTTAATTCAGTAGTTTGAGTAGTTTTCACCTCTACCTTTCATGAATTCTTGGCAGAATGCTGCATGGAAAACCTTCTCACCCTGCCTCCAGTTAAGGAAACAATGGATGCCCACTTTGAGGCCACATCTCATGGTTTGGTATTAACACAGTGGCAGGTGGGTGTATAGACATGCAGGGAGCGTAAACAGAGTTGAGCTGCTTACAGTCTCTAAAGGATGTCTCTCACAAAAAGCCACCCAAGTGACTGCTCAAGAAGGAAGTGTCCTGCTAAGAACCAATAACCTGCCATGGGGCTGCTGTACCCCTCCATCATGGTACCCACCCTGTGACCCAAATCTAGTGACAATCCTAGGCCTCAGTGCAATATCATACTGACAGTAGCCACTGTCACCCCAGTGGTACTCTGCTTTAACTGGTTAACCAATTCTGGACAGGTGGACATCTCCCCTCAGCCTCCTTAATCCTGTGGAAATATCTATCCAAGTGAAACAAGATGTATCATACCTTGCTGAGAAGTGACAAAGAAGGAGGCCTAGTCATTTCTCAAATTGAATCACCTACCATCCAGTTAGCTCACACTGACTGATAGAGATTCCTTTTCCAGATTAAGTGGTAATCAGTGCTTCCAACTGACCATGTGCTGGTATTTACTGACAATTGGAAGGACCACTTGAATCAATTGGAGGCACTATTTTAAAAATTACAACCAGCTGTCATGACAACACACCTTGCCAAAAGTGAGTTTCTAAAAGCATGGATAACCTTCCTAGGCATATAATAGATAAAGTACAGGTGATGTCAAACACAGCCAATGGACAAGGTCTAGTAGAGTTCTTTGTTCTAAAACAAAATGAGAAATTACAAGGTTTCTGGGATGTGTGGTTTCCATCGCACATTTGTACCAAACCTCAACATCTTACACAATTCAAATCACACATTAAAGCTGGAACAGTTTTTGATACATATTCTGAAAGTTGTGGTTCTTGTAAAACTCAGAACCTGGATTTTCACGATTTAGATTGCTCTAAAACTATTATTCCTATAGAGCGATTTAAAAACCCTTACACCTTTCTCTTGTTTCTTTCCAGAAAACTTACAAAAGAGCAGAGACTGGATCTCATCCAAAGAAGCTTCATGATAGCAAATTCCCTTTTAGGTTCATTTTCTCTGTTAGTCCTTGATGATGTAGCCATCACTATGTAATGCGAGAGTTTATGACATAGTTGCCTTGAAAAATGTGAGTAAAATAGATGTAATTAATTTGTAAAAACAGAGCTGATATTTCCATTCTTATTTGAGTTTGGAGTTCAAATATCATAACAGCATGATAATTCTTTAAAATATTAACATAATTGAATTGAGTCTTATGCTGATTCATCTACCAGCTTACCTAAAGTGAGAGCAACATTTGCTAGGGAATATGCAACTTATGGATGTGAGGTTTAAATATGATGTTTAATCAGAGAATTTTGAGCTGTATGTGGGGATTATGTCTTGGGTTGTTTATTTCTGTGTGGATAGTCCAATCACTCCAGAGAGTCATTGGAGCAGTTCTCTCTGTGGTGTTGTACTCTGTAGAATCTCAGGTCCCACACACACTTTGGGAATTATACAGTATGCTAAAGATTCTGGAGGGCAATTGCCCCAGCCTAGAACCCTTTGAAAAATCCCCTTAATATTTGAAAAGTTGGCAGGTCCTGCTCCTGCTAACATTTACCCAGAAAAAAAATAAACAATTAAAAACTTAGTCTAACTCCTGGGTAATAACAAAGCTCACACCTCTCTGAGACCCCCTTCAAAAATCAACCATAAACTACACCTGCACTGATCACTTAAACCCCCTGAGGCCCTAAAACCACCTGCCTCACCCAGATACCCCAGCACTATGTGATTTCACTGACCGCTTTCTAAACCTAATACTCCCCGCACCCAACATATCTCCCCTCCCAACCCTCTATGACCCCAATATCCTCATACTTCCACCAACTCCCACCTACCCCTGACATACCCATTCCCCACTGGCCTAGACACCTCTCCATTACTCCATTACCCCCATTCCCAAAATGCCCTCATCTGCTGACCCCATGCACCCTCAATATCAGCCTCAATATCCCCCTCACCTATTGGTCATGACACACCCATTATCCCCTTGCCTGCACAGCCCTATTCACCATTTGCAGGCATAGGGGGTGAGGTGGGGATGGTGGGGGGATGGTAAGGTTAGCCCATTTGGACAGGCAACGAATATGTAGTTCAGTTTAATGCTAATACACTCGCCCATAGTAAAACCATGGTACAAGCCTTCGGCCTGCTCACTTAACTGAGGAGGGAAGAAATTCAGAGGAGAAATAGCAAGGGTTTTCAACTTCCTGAAGGTGACAGTTTCCTTGTCTCTGTTAAACTGGTGAAAAAGAAACACTTCAACCAAGGGAATAGCTCCTTTACAAGGGACATGATCAAAATGGAAGAAGGTTGTCAGTCTCATGGGATAGTTATAATTTCTCCTGGCATTTCAAACTCATCCTTATTCAACCAAAGCAGATGGTGTCCAACAGGGGTGTGCACAATCAATGGTGTTTTATTAAAAATGAAGAGAAAGTAGAGGGCCAATTGCTTATTATAGAATCCCGACAGTGTGGAAGCAGGCCAATTGGTCTGTTGAGTCCACACCTACCCTCCGAAGAGTATCCCTCCCAAATCCCACCTATGCTTTAACTCTGCATTCCCCAATGCCAACCCTCCTAACCTACACATCCCTGAACACGCTGGGCAATTTAGCACGGCCAATCCACCTGCCTATACATCTCTGGACTGTGGGAGGAAACCGGATCACCTGGAGGAAACCCACTCAGCCATGGGGAGAATGTGTAAACTCCATACAGTCACTCGAGGCTGGAATGGAACCCGGACCCTGGCACAGTGATGGGGCAGTGCTCACCACAAATCTGAAACTTGCAGCAATGATGTCATTTGACCTATCGCCCGTTGCCGTGCAGTCTTTTTTTTTGTTCTTTTGTGTCTTCATACTTTCCCCTTCACCCGATAAGTGTTCTATTCCACTGTTTGATAACGTAAATCAGTTCACTATTGATGATCACTGTGTGAGATAGACTGTGCCTGGGTGTGCACTGAAGTATACAAAACTGCAGAAAAAACAGGAAGGTCGAGTTAGAGCATGGAGTAGACATTTTAATGTAAATAAAACTCCTGTTTCATACACAGAAACTGGTGTGATCTTTGCATTTGCTTTCATGTGTGTAAAATATGTCAGATTTTTTTATGTGTAACAGAAAGTGTACATTCAGTGTTTTAAAACGTCTCTTCCACACTCTTTCTTCTTCTAACTGCAGCTTTGTTTATTCTTCCCTGAGTTCACATCCAGGCTTAACTGATCAAACACCGTGAGCATCAATGGTAAAGAGGCTGACATAATGAAATAGAGAATAATTGAACATTGCAATCCCACTGTTTCAAGAATACATATAACAGAGTGACTAATAATCCGGGATTTCACTTAACTGTCCATATATGATTAGGAGAAAGTGAGGGTTGCAGATGCTGGAGATCAGAGTCGAGAGTGTGGTGCTAGAAAAGCACAGCAGGTCAGGTAGCATGTGAGGAGCAGGAGAGTCAACATTTCTGGCTTAAGCCCTTCATCAGGAATGTTAGGGGCTCAAAGGAGCTGAGAGGTAAATGGAGGGGGTAGGGTTGGGGGTAAAGGTAGCTGGGAAGGCAATAGATGGATGCAGGTGGTGGGTGATGGTGATAGGTCAGAGTGGAGGGTGGAGCAGATAGGTGGGCAGGAAGATGGACAGGTGGGAGAAGTTCAAGAGGGCGTTCCCGAGTTGGAGGGTTGAATGTGAGATAAGTGTGGGGGGAGGGGAAATGAGAAAACTGATGAAATCAATGTTGATGCCTTGTGGGTGGAGGGTCCAAAGGTGGAAGATGAGGCATTCTTCCTCCAGGCGTCGGATGGCTAGGATTTGGCTGTGGATGAGGCTGAGGACCTGCAAGTCCTTGGCGGAGTGGGAGGGGGAGTTGAAGTGGTCAGCCACAGGGCGGTGGAGTTGTTGGGTGCATGTGTCCCGGAGATGTTCTCTGAAATGTTCCGCAAGTTGGCGTCCTGTCTCCCCAGTGTAGAGGAGACCACATCGAGAGCAACGGTCACAGTAGATGAGATGTTTTGATGTGCAGGAAAATCTCTACCGGATGTGGAAGAATCCTTTGTGGCCTTGGATGGAGGTGAGGTGGGGGGGGAGTCTGAGTGCAAGTCTTATACCTCTTGTGGTGGATGGGGAAGGTGCCGGGAGTGGAGGGTGGATTGATGGGAAGCGTGGGCCTAACAAGAGCGTTGTGGAGGGTATGGTGTCCCATAATTGAGCCAGTGGCCTCCATGTATTAGATTATTTGCTGCAAAGCCAGCCTTTCTTCCACATTTTGGATCTTTGGGGTTTAACACTGTTATTCAATGGCACTCTCCACATTACAGTCTGTACCCTCGGGGAGAGTCTAAACATCACCCCCGTCCACTCTTTTGCTTCCACAATAAGGATGATCCCCATCAATGCCAAAGTGCCCTTTATATTAAACTTCAGATAGTACCCAAACACTTTGGTACTCGTTTTAAAAATTACTATTGAAATTGCTTCAACTAACCCAACTAATACATTCCAATTTTATCATCACTGCGTAAGAAGGAATTGTCTTCACCTTCCTCAATTTCTTGGAAATTACCTTAAATCCTCGTCATTGCATTACGGAACCTCTAGATAACAGTAACATTTTCTTTTTATTACACCATCAAACTTCTTCATGATTTTAAATATCTCAGTTAAATCTTCCCTTAAGCCTCCATGCTCTGAGGAGAACAATTGTAGCTTTGTTACTTTCTCCACATGTCGTAGTTCCTTTTTAACAAATCTCCACTGGCTCTCTCAAGGCCTCAGTATGCTTCCTCAATTGTAGTATTGATGATAATGGAAATTAAAATTGGGAAAGGTATGCAATAGGTATTTGAATCTAAATCAGCTGTTTGGCATTCTAAGTCCAAGGCAAATTATTTGTAACAGCTGCTTGCTCCTGAACATCAACAAAGAATCCATTTTCATTTCATCAGTTTGTTCAGGCTACTGGCCAATATCTTTAACTGTGTAATTACCTTACATTTCAGAAATATGCTGCTATTTTTGGCAAGACTCCTCATGTGCACTGTTTTTTATCCTGTTGGCTTATGGTCTGCCTGGGTCACTGATCCCAAATTATTAATCATCATGAGGAATCCATAATAACCTAATACTTAGGAGCGATCTCCAAGGATATACATATATTCAATGAAGCTGCAGACTGCAAGCATTAAATGTTCAGTACGTGATTGATGTGTGGATTTCATTACAAGTACCCTCACGCAACTGCTTCTGGTGGCAACTGTAATTTTCTTAAAGATGATGCTGCATTTCCTAAGTTCAGCTTCATTTCCTTCTATAATTTCTAGAACCTTGCAGCTCCTTCAGCACCATGTTATCAAAGCCCCTAGGCAGTAAGTTTCAGTATGAATGTTATTAACTCTTCCTTGTGTCCTGACAGAACAAAAGAAAGAGAAGGAAAAACTTGCTTTAATAGAGTGCCTTTCACAAAATATCCGAAAGTGCTCCACGGTCAGCGCAATGCTGTTGGACTGAGTCACTTCAGTGTAGTAAACGTAGCAAGAAATTTGTGCATTGTAAAATCCCACAAATAACAACGGTATAAGATGATCTCATTTAGCAATCTTGGTCGAGGCATAAACATCGATCAGAATAATGATGAAATGTACCCATTTTGCTTTCAAATAGTTCTTTGGCATCTTTTCACTCGAGCTCAGTAGCAAATAAGGTGTTGTTTTTAATGCATCATCCAAAAATACCCCCACCCCATCCCCTCACACCTTGTGTGAAAAGTCTACAATCACCATCATGTTGTTCTATTGTTGTGCTAACACGTCATCATGGTTGCAGACATATCAGTCATTTTTACATCAATGGAAATTCCGGTATAATGGCCTGATTTTCTGATGATCAGACTGTTGTTATCCCAGTGTAGATGCGAGTTGTGCCTGTGGAACCAATAGAATCCCCATTGTGACACACTCCAAGGGTACTTGTCAAGAAATTGGAGATTCCACTGGGCAATTGCCCCACACCTAGAACCTTCTGAAAGTTTCCATTTAAATCAGAGACCTCAGACAGTTCCAAAGAAATTAAGTATTAGTTACTTAGGAAAAATTAAATACAGAGTCTGACATCCGAGTATTCAATAGATCCCATACTTACCTCACATGACCATGCGACAAAACATCTCCCACATCTCTTCCATCAGCCAGATCCTGATCTGGCACCCCTTTCTCTTCCCCATTTCCCATTCCCCACCTCCCCAGGAGCTGTCACCTTCTCCACATTATGGATTCAATACATTTTCTCATCAACTGCTACCCACTTCCTTTACTCATAGAGTCATTGAACTGTGCAGCACCGAAACAGACCCTTCGGTTCAACTCATCCAGGCTGACCAGATATCCTAAATTAATCTAGTCCTATTTGCCAGCATTTGGTCAATATCCCTCCAAGCCCTTCCTATTCACATACCCATCCAGATGCCTTTTAAATGTTGTCATTGTACTAGCCTCCATCATTTCCTCTGACAGCTCATTCCATACACACACCACTCTCTGCATGAAAAGTTGCCCCTTAAGTCCCTTTTACACCTTATCCCTCTCACCTTAAACCTATGGCCTCTAGTTTTGGATTTGCCTACCCTGGGGAAAGGCCCTTTTACCCTATCCATGCCCCTCATGATTTTATAAACCTCTATAAGTCACCCCTCAGCCTCCAATACTCCTGTCTATTCAGCCTTTCAATAGCTATAGCTATAGCTCAAACCCTCCGACCCGGGCAACATCCTTGTAAGTCTTTTCTGAACCCTTTCAAATTTAGCAACATCCTTCCTGCAGCAGTGAAACCAGAAATGAAAATGCAGTGCTCCAAAGGTAGCTAATCAATGTCCTATACAGCCACAACATGACCTCCTAACACCATACTCAATGCACTGATCAATAAACGTTTCCTTATCCCTGCACCACCCTAGCCCTGCTCCAGACCATATCACCCTTGCCCAGTACCAGACCACCTCCTGCTACAACTGATCCTCACTAGCTGTGTTTCTGAGCTGAACCACCTTTCTCCTGTTCCGCACCTAACAGCCACTGGCACGCCCCACCCCCCAAACCGCCTTGTTGAAACATAATCATCCCTTCCTCCTCTGTGGAACTGACACTTCCTCCTTGATCTGATCCACTTTCACTCCTGCCAGGCTGACTTCCACCTCACTCCAACTATCACCTGCCCCCCACCCTCCGTAACCCTGGGACCGAGCCCGCACCGGTCCCCACCCTCCGTAACCCTGGGACTGAGCCCGCACCGGCCTCCAGATACAACACCACCCTGCCCCCACCCCACCCGGGACCAGTTCTCTCCCTTTCCCTCAAAATATTTGCTTGGTCCCAACCCCTTACCTGACACCACATCTTCCCTCAATTGTGGCCTTTTGCAAAATCCCTAATTTCCATTACTGCTTTCCTAGGCAGCTATGTCTTCATCTGCCTACCCTCTAGATCTGCTCTGCTCTCCAATTACTCCATCTCTGTTCCCTCCTAGGACTTTCCTTAACACCTGTTTCCCTTTGATCAAACCGTTGCTCATTAATATTTTCTTGTGTTGCCTGGTGTGAATTAAATTTGTTTCGAAAAACCTGCTGAAACCCATTGGCATTTTCATAATATTAAAAATCCACGTTGTTGTTGTATTGTGATACTCCAATTAAACATTGATCAGTTTGCCCTATTGGGCTTCCAGGATACAGTTTAAGTTTGTTTCTCATCCGCTAAGCAGGTGATGTTGTCACGAGACTAGTATTCAAGAGCAATAGACTAATGTCTTGAGGGTGTCAGTTCAAGTCCCCACATAGCCACCTGTGATGGAAACCTAGTCTAATATTAACCATGTAACTACTGTCAATAAAAACCCACCTTCTGGGAAAGAAAATGTTTTAAGGGAGAAAATCTTCCAACCTTGCCTGCCCTACATATGTCTCCAGACCGACAAAAATGTAGTTAACTCTTCATTGCTCTCTAGCCAATCAGGGGTGGGCGATAAAGATTAGTCAATCCAGTAGCATCCACATCAGATGAAGAAAATTCTATCATTTTAGGAAACAACATCTGCCAGCATCCAGCAGCATGTGCTTTGGGTTTTACTCGGTACCCCTACACTTAACAGTGACCAGGGTGGCTCAGTGGTTAGCACTGCTGTTTCACAGCGCCAGGGACCCAGGTTCAATTCCAGCCTCAGGCAATTGTTGGATATTAGATTAGATTACTTACAGATTAGATTACTTACAGTGTGGAAACAGGCCCTTCGGCCCAACAAGTCCACACCGACCCGCCGAAGCGTAACCCACCCAAACCCATTCTCCTACATTTACCCCTTCACCTAACACTACGGGCAATTTAGCATGGCCAATTCACCTAACCCCTGCACATTTTTGGATTGTGGGAGGAAACCGGAGCACCCGGAGGAAACCCACGCAGACACGGGGAGAATGTGCAAACTCCACACAGAGAGTCGCCTGAGGCGGGAATTGAACCCGGGTCTCTGGCGCTGTGAAGCAGCAGTGCTAACCACTGTGCTACCGTGCCGCCCAAGGATATCTTCCCTGTGTCTGCGTGGGTTTCCACCGGGTGCACAGTCTCTGCCCACAGTCCAAAAGTTGGAAACGTTAGGTGGATTGGTCATGCTAAATTGTCTATATTATCCAGGGATGTGCAGGCTAGGTGGGTTAGCCATGGGAAATGCAGGATTATAGGGTAGGGGGCTGAATCTGGGTGAGATGTTCTTCGGAGGGTCGGTGTGGACTCGATGGGCCAAATAGCCTCTTTCCACACTGTAGGGATTCTATGAGTCTGCTATCTACAATCTCCATTGTGAGACCAAGTACTGTGGGTGCTGAGATAGATATAAGTCAATCCTTGAAGCTGTGAAAACTCTAGAAATAGTTGACAACTTTTCAGCAATGTGATGGAGTGGGTATGGGTAGTTGCCATCTTTGCTGTTTGCCTAGCAGGGCCTGCTTTGTGTGGACACGTCTTAATCTCTTCCTAACACAGTGCTTATTACCTGCTTGATCCAGTTAGTAAGTACCAGTAAGCAAATCATGCGTTTGCAGGAACATAAAATTGAGGCTGACTACAAATGCAAGTGCAGCATGTCGTGACTGTAGATCAGTTGGTGACTGGGGGAGAGGTGGACTTATATGCTGAGTATGTGAAAATATATGATTCTCTGGTCTGAACAAATTAGGTTTCAATTTTTGAACCAAGATCTACACTAACCATATCCTATTGCCTCTGGCACTGAAATGCAGCCTTTCTGACAAAAATGTTGCTGTTTTCCAGCTAAAGAAACAGTATAATGATGAAAAGCAAATTGTGGCACATTCTCAATATATTTTAAAACAGTGGCTATGCTGTGCTAAAAAAAATTATTAATGCAATGCTGATAACAACAATATTTTTTATTTCAAAAATATACTTCATTTTTAAAGAAATCTGTATATACATAGTCATACAGTTTGATTTTGTACAGTCTTTACATATGGAGAGCAACAAGCACCAAGGCATTTCTTGCTTTTGCAAGGCATTATTTACATATACCTGAGGCACTGGGAGGGTCGGATAACTGCATGGAGCCCCATTTAACTTCAGCAGAAAGCCCTCAGACAGTTGTCTTTTCCCATTGCCTCTTGCCGGCAGCTGCTCCTAGCTTTAGTACATCCCTCAGCACGTAGTCCTGGACCTTGGAATGTGACAGTCTGTAAAACTCAGCTGATTGCATTAATCAATCAAAAGTGCCTTGTTGGTATATCACTGTATTTGCAATTGTCTCGGATAGAAGACCTCTCTCACTTTCCTTAATCATTTTCATTTAGGTTGATAGAACCAAAAAGTGGAATCTGAATTGCAACTAATTGTGGTTTAAAGTAGTCACAATTCAACTTCCAATTAATTCTAGTCAACTTGCATTGCTTTTCTTCCTAATGGTATAATGGTAAATTACCATTTAAATAGAGATAAATTCAAATGTGGATCTTAGTTGTGCTTGGTTAATGCTGCATCAGGATACATGGACTGAATTACTGATAGAACATTGCTCGACTGCTGAGGTACAAAAGGGGACATTGCAAGCAACAGTCCGTTTTGTTACTTTGGTAAGTTTTGAGTGTTTAGTTTATTGGACAATGCATTTTTTGTAAAGGAAGAACTAATTCAAAAATTCCAAGATGCTTTACAGACATTATTGAAAATTGCTGAGTGTAAAACAACTAAGATATTGGACTTTAATACTCTCATCCAGACAGAAAACTGGAGTCCAACCAACAAACTCACTGGTTGGCTTTGAGTATTCGTAAAGGGGAGGCATTGGATCAGCTGTCTGTGATTCATCTCTCCTGATTGAGTAAAGCAAAATGATAATTGGGACAGAAAACAATGGTCTAATATTGTCATGTTTACACAGCCATCCAATGTGAAATCAACCATTGTTGAGTCTGATTTGTAATGGGGGAAATCTAATTTTTCTAAAGTTCTAATATTTGAATGTGCCTAACAGAGCCTAGAAATCATTTCAGACATCTGTACCAAGATTAGAGTGGTGCTGGAAAAGCACAGCAGATGAAACAGCATCCGAAGAGCAGAAAAGATTGACGTTTTGGGCAAAAGCCCTTCCACAGGAATGATTTTTCCTGCTCCTTGGATGCAGCCTAACCTGCTATGCTTTTCTAGCACCACTCTGATCTTGACTCTAAACTCCAGCATCTACAGTACCCACTTCTGCTTACCTGTACCAAGACGGCTTGTTAAATAATGTTTTTCCGTCACTACGTATTATTACAATGCTGCTTTATATTTGATTTTGCTCAGAGGATTTATGTTTTGGAAGATTGTAGAAATTGGATTTATTTTGAGTTTTGTGGAAATACCTGGACTGGACACCAATTCGCATCTGAAACCATCAAACTTTATTCTTCTGTGATGTTATCTTTATATTAGTCTTTTTTCCAATTTGCAAAAAATGTAAAGACTCTTCAAAGTGTGTGTTCCGAACTTTGAGCCATCTAAATCCATTTAATATTTACTGTGGAAAAGGATATGGAAGATATAGAAAGTAACGAAATAGATGGTGACATCTTGAAAAATGTCCATATTACAGAGGAGGAAGTGCTGGATGTCTTGAAACGCATAAAGGTGAATAAATCTCCAGGACCTGATCAGGTGTACACTACAACTCTGTGGGAAGCTAGAGAAGTGATTGCTGGGCCTCTTGCTGAGATATTTGTATCATCGATAGTCACAGGTGAGGTGCCGGAAGACTTGAGGTTGGCAAACGTGATGCCACTCTTTAAGAAGGGGAGTAAGGACAAGCCAGGGAACAATAGACCAGTGAGCCTGTGGTCGGTGGTGGGCAAGTTGTTGGAGGGAATCCTGACGGACAGAATATAGATGTAATTCAAAAGGCAAGGACTGATTAGGGATAGTCAACATGGCTTTGTGCGTGGGAAAACATGTCTCTCAAATTTGATTGAGTTTTTTGAAGAAGTAACAAAGAGGATTGATGAGAGCAGAGCAGTAGATGTGATCTATATGGATTTCAGTAAGGCGTTCGACAAGGTTCCCCATGGGAGACTGATTAGCAAGGTTAGATCTCACGGAATAAAGGTAGAACTAGCTATTTGGATACGGAACTGGCTCAAAGGTGGTGGAGGGTTGTTTTTCAGACTGGAGGCCTGTGACCAATGGAGTGCCACAAGGAACTGTGTTGGGTGGTCTACTTTTTGTCATTTACATAAATGATTTGGATGCGAGCATAAGAGGTACAGTTAGTAAGTTTGCAGATGACACCAAAATTGGAGGTGTAGTGGACAGCGAAGAAGGTTACCTCAGATTACAACAGGATCTTGATCAGATGGGCCAATGGGCTGAGAAGTGGCAGATGGAGTTTAATTTAGATAAATGCGAGGTGCTGCATTTTGGGAAAGCTAATCTTAGCAGGACTTATAAACTTAATGGTAAGGTCCTAGGGAGTGTTGCTGAACAAAGAGAGCTTGGAGTGCAGGTTCATTGCTCTTTGAAAGTAGAGTTGCAGGTAGATAGGATAGTGAAGAAGGCATTTGGTATGCTTTCCTTTACTGGTCAGAGTATTGAGTACAGGAGTTGGGAGGTCATGTTGTGGATGTACAGGACATTGGTTAGGCCACTGTTGGAATATTGCGTGCAATTCTGGTGTCCTTCCAATTGGAAGGATGTTGTGAAACATGAAAGGGTTCAGAAAAGATTTACAAGGATGTTGCCAAGGTTGGGAGATTTGAGCTATAGCGAGAGGCTGAACAGGCTGGGGCTGTTTTCCCTGGAGCGTCGGAGACTGAAGGGTGAGCTTATAGAGGTTTACAAAATTGAGGGGCATGGATAGGGTAAATAGATAAAGTCTTTTCCCTGGGGTGGGGGAGTCTAGAACTAGAGGGCATAGGTTTAGAGTGAGAGGGGAAAGATGTAAAAGGGACCTAAGGGGCAACGTTTTCACGCAGAGGGTGGTATGCGTATGGAATGAGCTGCCAGAGGAAGTGGTGGTGGTTGGTACAATTGCAACATTTAAGAGGCATTTGGATTGGTATATGAATAGGAAGGGTTTGGAGGGATATGGGCCGGGTGCTGGCAGGTGGGGCGAGATTGGGTTGGGATATCTTGTTGGCATGGACAGGTTGGACCGAAGGGTCTGTTTCCACACTGTACATCTCTATGACTCTAATATCATTGCCATTCGGCCTTTTCAACATGAATGACCCATGTTACTAATCATATGATAAAGATGCTATTGGGCAGGACAGTCTAAGCATTAGATTGTGCTGTCTTGCATTCAGATGAATTACTCCATGGCCAACTGATATCAGAACTTG
Organism: Chiloscyllium plagiosum; assembly: GCF_037043375.1. NCBI lineage: Eukaryota > Metazoa > Chordata > Chondrichthyes > Orectolobiformes > Hemiscylliidae > Chiloscyllium > Chiloscyllium plagiosum. The sequence goes on from NW_028270144.1 coordinate 6,575,636, forward strand.
AGTTTTATTTGCCTGATGGACATCTGAGGCAACTTTCTGGTGAATACAGATTTAATTTGTGCCAATGTATCACAGCCAGATAAACCAAGGGAAAGGAGTTTTGTCCACAGGTAAATAATCTGAGGAAGATGAGCAATTGGAGAGAAAATGCCAATTAAGAGGGGAGTAAACAATAGCTTGAAGATGTTTGCTGAGATATTGTAAGGCCACTCCTACTCCATCTGACTCCATGTTCAAGTAGGTATTTTCATTAAATATGTTTGGGTAATGAAATAACTTCAGAGGCCGGTATCCTGTGACCAAAGCCCCCTTTATCTACACTTAAATAGTACTTGACACTGATCTGGTTTCCTCAGAACCAGCTCTCAGAATGAACAGGACCTCTGACACTGCTGGTTTTTAAAATTTTATTAAACAATTACAAAACAGTTGACAAAACAGCTTACAAAAAGCAGTTAACATTTATAGTTGTATACAAGAGACAGGAAGTTTACAAGGGAGAGGAGCAGCAAAGCCAGGCCCCAAACCCTACCGTTCAACCAGTTTACAGGGAAATGAGGACAAACCCCAAATCCCAGTTTTAAGCATGACAAGACAGCGACAATGGCATTTGTACATAAAAGGACAATCCAGTTACATAAAAAAAGTGCATACAATACAGACCCAGCAAGCCCGTCCCCTTCCCCAGGAATGACGTCTGTCTGTACCTCTGACTACAGAATCCCCTAACACAATTGATCTCTTGGAAGCCGACGTACCCCTCATTGCATTAGAGCCAGTCTCAATACCAAAACTTGGCTGTTCGTGCTACGTTCCCCTTAGAATCCATCACCCCCTACATTTTCCGGAACAGCATACCTGTTTGAAATGGGTATATCCACAAAAGACTCCTGCACTAGCTGCCTACCTCTACAAAGGGGGTTAGAAAGGGAGTTAACCCATCTATGTGACTGTATCTGAGACGTCCCCCTTTCTAAAACTGCCCTCCATCACATACTGTAGCTGTTGCAAATTCCTCATCGCTTCTATTTGTCTCTCCAACCGATCCACTTAGTCTGATAAGATTTACATCCAACAGCATTTATGGTAGATATAATCTGCAGTAACCCTTAAACTCTCTATAAACTCCTACATCTGACAAGTACATATCATTGCAAAGGCCATTTTTGCTCCTTCACAATCTACAGACCCAGAAAATAATACTGTCTTATTCCTCTACAAACACTGTCCAAGGTTAAATTAATAGCTATGGCTTATATTTTAAGTTTAATCAAGAGACTTATCTCCAAAAACATATAATCAAGAAAGAATCCACTGTACCCACTACTGCAGCCTTTCTCTTGGACAGACTTAAAACAACAATTAACTTATCTGATTCTGTGCTGTGAACTTCGCCCAACAGTTCCTCCAAGATTAGTCGTGAATTTCACTGTTTGTTAATTTTCTCAGATGCACTCTGATGTCCAGCGATGCATGAATTAGATTGCATTTGGATTATTGTGTGCATTGATTTCTTCAACCACAAGTGCTTTTGCGTGAATAGAATAGACAAACTCTGCCCTAACTCGAAGATACTTGTCAAGTGAACACTATTTTACTTCAGTTTGTTTTATCCGTCCACTTCACAGATGACAGGAATGTGACTTTCAAAGACACAAGCTGAGTGGATGGGTGAGCAGTGAGGAGGATGTAAAGATGTTGCAGTGTTATTTGGATAGGCTGAATGAGTGGGAAAATGCACAGCAGCTGGAGTATAATGTGGATAAATGTAAGGTTATCCACTATGGCGGCAAAAACAGGAAAGCAGATTATTATTATTTGAATGGCTGTAAATTGAGAGAGGGGAATACTCAATGAGACCTGGCATCCTCATGTACCATTCACTGAGAATAAGCATGCAGATGCAGCAGGCAGTAAAGAAAGCAGACTGTATGAAGGCCTGATGTAGTGATGCTAATGTTGGACTGGGAGGGACAAAGTCAGAAGTCACACGACACAAGGTTATAATCCAAAAGGTTTATTTGAAATCACAAATGCTCTGACCGCTGTTCCTTCTTCAGGTCACTTCACCTGACAAAGGGGGTTACAATGGGAAAGCTTGCTTTTTTTCAAATAAACCTGTTTGGATTATAGTCTAGTGTCGTGTGACTTCTGATGTTTGCCTTCACAGTGAAACAATTCAAGTACAGGAACCAAGGATGTCTTGCTGCAATTATGCAAGTCACTGGTGAGGTCACACGTGGTATTTTGTGTGCGGTTTTGGTCTCTTTATCTGGAGAAGGATGTTCTTGCTTTAGAAGGAGTGCACTGAAGATTTACCAAACTGATTCCTGGGATGGCAGGACTGTGTAACTCTTCCATGGGTATTTTATACCCCTTTATATGATATAACTAAGGAGTAGAAGTACAATACAAATACTGTCAGGAGCTATAGGAAGTGCCATTCTGGCCTCACTTGTTTGGATATATGTCCTATTAAAATACATGCACAATAAGTGATTGTGACAGGAAAGCCTCAAACGTGCTAAAGAAGATAAATGCTTCTGTTGAAATTCGTCAAGTGTTGGTAATTAATGCCTTTGTCATAGAATTGGCAATTGCTTTAAGAATGTTAGGTGGTAGATTCAAATCATCAGATATAGTAGCCAAAAGAACAGTCAGCCTGTACACAGCATCTCTGCCATTGTGAGGGTGGGCAGTTCAATACCCACCTCACAATCCGGCAAGTTTGACAGAGGTAAACCCCTTCAGTTTGCCGTCCCATGGAAGAACTGTGATCCATGGGAGAAGCCTGACCCAGTCAGGGAGCCAAAACAAAACAGTCACCTGCTCCTGGAATTCCTCATCAAAAAACAAATATCAATTCAGTCAATAATAATCATCCATTGTCCAAGTCAACAGAGATGAATGTTCTATCCTGTCAGCTATAAAACCTCACCTGCCTCTGTTGTCACCTTAGGCCTCCCTCAGAGGTTGGTGGGCCTGACTCTATCCTGCTCTCATCTCCTTAATGTGAACCATGGCAGGGCCCTTTTGAAAGAAGATGATGGTAAAGGTCTGAAAGCTTTCTGACTCAACCTGCAACTATCGTCCATCAACATCCATATAGAGGAGTCCTGTTTCACTTTCAATTTTGATCATTCCTTGATAATTCAGAGTCTCCTTCCCTATTGTAAATTCAGAAAGCTTTATAGCATCTACATTTTTAATTCTCTGAGAAATTAAATACACATTTTTCAAAATGTATTTCCCAAAGCAAATTTGAAGTTTTCAAGATAAAAACAAACCATAAGATCACTTCGGTAATCAGTGTACCATGAATGACCAATTTCCATAGTAGCAGATCAATAAAGTATATCTAAAAAGTATTATCAATATAAACCTTGTTTTTGCTTCATTGATGTGCATATTGTGGAGTATAATTGAAACCAACTCATTCTTTGCTGCAAAATTGTAACTGCAATTAAGAAATCCTGAAAGTTACTCTCAAGGAAAGGAAATTCATCTTTTAAATTGACTTTTGTTTGAAAAAATGTGCAGCTTCAAATAAAAATTAAATTTAATAGACTAGGTTAGAATTCTAATAGTATATTTTTGCTCAACTAAATAAAGCCAAGGATGATAATTCAATCAGAATATCTCTACATTGTGCGTGCTATATTTTAGTATCTGGCAGCTCACTCCCTCTCTTAGACAGTATCCTCAAAATTGCCTCCTTTTCTCCTTAACCTGGGCATCAATTCGAAAGACCTTCTTGAAAAGGCTGAGAAACTCTGATTAAAATTTTTAAATTTAAACTTTTCTCTCTTCAGACGATGATCCTTGGTTTTGTTTACTTGTCATGGACTCAGAACAACACATGCGGGGGGCCAGTAAGCAAAGAGAACTTGCTATAGTTCTCCCTGACATTCTGTTAATATTAAATTGTGCTCCTCTCTCCTCCTGCCAGTCCCAGCTGTACCAAAGTGAGATTTGTAATTCAGTATTACATTGTTGACTGGCACAAGCAATGAGTAGGTTGTCAAGGATGAAGATAAAAGAAAATGAGACAGAGAGAAAATACTAGGAGTCAAAATTAATTTTGAGGATCCAGAGTTAGTGGAACAAATGGTGATGTATGGTTGCACAAACCGAACTCAAAGATTGTTGAATTCAATACCTTAGCTAGACCATCAAAAGGAAGGAGAAAGTGAGTCTGCAGATGCTGGAGATCAAAGTTGAAACTTTATTGCTGGAACAGCACAGCAGGTCAGGCAGCATCCAGGGAACAGGAGATTCGACGTTTCGGGCACAGGCCCTTCTTCATCAAAAGGAAGACCATGTCAACAAATCAGCAAATCCTGTGTGTTTATTTTCCTTCAATAAATCATACAAACACACCACCACTTTTTAATCTTGTCTTTCTTTGATCCTTCCAATGTTGTCTAATTCCTTCCTTCTTTTGCAACCCTTTTATGAACTCTTTTTCAACTTGTCTTTTTTTTAATCTTGATGGTATTTATTATCCATAATCACTACTGTAGAGATACAAATGTTCCATTACTGAGAACATTGATTACTTTGCTAAAAGTCCGAACTGAAAGGTGATCCTGGTGAGTCAAATGCAACAATTCTTATAGTCTTCCATTGCATTGTTTAATCTTTGTCCTTCTTTAATTTCTCCTGACCTTGAAAATGAACTTTCTTCTGATGAAAGGCCACAGACTTAAAGTCTTCACTCAGTTCCTATTTTCATTAACCCTGACAGACCAACAGAACCTTTGCAGAATTTTGCTGATTTATTTCAGATTTTCAGTGTTCACAGTATGTTGGTTGTGATACTAAACAAGTTCAGTTGCAGCAAATGGAAGAATCAGGAAACCCGGGGACCAAGAAGTCAACTAGGGCAAAGACATCCGTACAAAAGGGATGCTGTCTGAGTTCAGAAATCCTTATTTAGATTTTTGAAGAAATAATTGTCAAAAGACAACTTAAAAGAGTGCATGTAGGTGAAAGCATTCCTTTTGACTTGAAAAATATGAGAAATCGTGTTTTACTTAAACACACTGAAGTTGTGTGTAGTTTAATCGTAGCATTGAGTAAGAGAAATACAATCAGAATGGAGGTCTTATATTAGAAACCTTTAAGATATATGTCTTGATTTCTGGCCATCTGAATTAATATTTTAACGATATAAACGTTTTAGTTTAGATGTAGGATTGATGCAAGTCAGTGCTAGTTACTAGGAGCTATTCAGAGGTGAAATCACGTTATGCAGTTCAATCTGGTTCCTGATTCTCTGAGTAAAATTTCTTATTATTCAACATTAAATAGACCATATTGACAATTTGACTCTGTTTTCCATTGCACCAATTCTTGTGACCCCAAAGTCATTGAGACTGCTACAGCAACAGTGCTCTTCTGATATTTGTGTTAAACATAAGTGAACTAATGATTTAGTCACATGCAGAATTGATAGCACACTGGTGTCCAACATCTGGAACCTAAATCACATCTGAAGTAGATCTTGGGCCTCATTAGCCTTAGCATAGTTAGAAGAATAAATGTATATTCAGGGTTGCCACCATTATGATACTGGAAACATTTCAAGTGTTCTTGGTCCCTGAAATTATTAATTTGTATGAGTAATATAAACATGTAATGGACCAGACCAAACCCCCTCAAAATATATTAAGAAGATAGCCTAGACCGCAACCTTTTCTTACTTTTAATGTCAAGTGCACCGCACTGTATTCTAGGTAAAATTTAATTGGTCAAATGACCAAGCTTGAAGCAAAACACACTTTATTCTTACATGATAGTTAAAATACAAACAAAAGAGAGAAGAATTGGAATAACTAAGCAGTATTGGAAAACTTAACAAAATAATGGATTATTTAATAACTAAACAGCAACTGTTCCAATATAATAACATCCCATCAACATACCCTTGGCAAAGGCAAATTCGGTAAAATAGATTGTCTCGCATGCAATTCTTCAGTCCAGGAGGGAAGAATATCAAGAAAAAATTCTCCAACAGAGAGAGAGAGAAAAAGCAAGCATTTTGCTGCAGCAAGATGAGATGTTTAGTAGCTTCTAAACCTCAAAAGCTACTGGAAGTTAAGATAAAATCCTGGTTTTGTGGGAGTCTGACCCCACCCATTCATGCTGCTTCTATTGTTCCAAATCTAAAAGCAACTCAAGGCCTCCCAAGCTGCTTACTTTATTGAATGTTTTCATGCTGATGGTGAGTGAGTGTGTTAAGACAGAAACATAAAATGGGTCAATCATATAGTCCCTCAAGACTGCTGTGCCTTTCAATCAGATGTTGATTACTCTGCACCTCCAATCCATATAATTACCTTGGCTCCACATTTTTTGATACCCTTACCTAGTGAAAAATCTATTTAGGTTTTGAAAATTTCACCAGACTCAATATCCACTGCTTTCTTGAGGGAAGGTTCCAGATTTTGTATGAAAATATGTTATTTCCCACCAGCCATATCAGGCAACTAGAAATCTGTCACCATGACGGAAGCAAATCTGTAGGAGGGTTATAGCTCCTGCTTTGCACACTGACTGATGTTTTGGCATTACATTGCTGGCTGAAGGAGTAATGTAAAATTGGAGCTATGATATGTTATCAACCCTGGGTGTGCCCTGACCCCAAACAGATGGCAGCACTGTGGCATACAGTCAACAGTGGGTGGCCCTGCAAGTCTTTGACATTATCTCCAGATCCCAAGAAATCTCACGGCATTAAGCCAATGCCAAATATAGACAAGAAAATGTCTTGCTGATTGCTGCATGCTTTTATCCGTCAGCTGATTAGTCTCCACCACAGCGAACATGAATTGGGAGGAGCACTGAGAGTAGCAAGGGGCACAGCCCATACGCTGGGTGAGGTATTTCAAATGTTGATCATCAAGACTTATGCAGTAGCATTACTATTGGGCTGAGTCCTGAAGCACATAGTGCTTAGGAATGGGTAGGTGACAGTTAATTAGAGAACCAGCACCAGGGAAAATATACGTTAACTCTGCGAGGTTGTATCTACCTATGACAGGGTTAGAAAGACCAGTCCAAGCACAGTCCTTGAATAAATGAAGTTTCAACTTCACACTGAGAACCACTCTCCCCTCCCCCACCCCCATTATGGTGCAATGACAATGATGAATGGGATAGATTCAGAAAAATCTAGCAGCTCAAAGCTGTGCGCTCAGCAGCAGAATTGGAGGATGGAACCTCACCAGATCCTGAACAACGTGAGGATCAGTGAGAAAGTTGTGAGAGTTCAACCACAAAGGGGCTTCCTGCTGTCGAGAGCACAATGTCTTACTTTCCAAACAAGTGTTGAATGGCAAGGCAAACTTCCTGAAGAAGCAACTAGAGACCTATTTGCATACATCAGCACATATTCACATCCTCATTATTACTCCATCTCATCTCACTGATCTGCAGTTTCCCATCCTCCATCCCATTCTCCAGTTAGAAATTGGAAGGTAACAGTACCCAACGCTGTAACCTGACAACTCAAGCTCAACGCCTGGTCCTCCACACTTCCATCAGTCATCAAAATCTCAGGCCATGCTGCATGGACAGCGACTGCACAAACGTTTCAATTCCTAGCTGGCACGAGAGGATAGATGCAGAGAGGTTGGTTCCCCCTTTATGGGAATCCAGGGCACAGTGAATACAGAGATGAGAAGAAGTATCTTTCCTCCGAGGATAGAATCGTGCCATTCTGTACAGTCTTTGAGTCATTAAGTATACTCAAAGCTGGGATAGCCAGATTGTTAATCAGCAAGAGAATCAAAGACTATCAAGAAAAACTGAGAAAATGGTGTTAAAGGTTATCAAATCAGCTGTCAGGAATCCGTGATGGTGGAGCAGACTCAATGGGCCAAATGGCCTATCTCTGTTCCTATGTCCTGTGGTCTCCTGGTCAAACCCCTTCCCATTCAGCAGGACCACTGGATCCCTGCTGGCAATGCAGGATGTCAATTACCCTCATTCTGCCATTTCTGGGGCGAACAGACTGATCATGCAGGGCAGCTGCAGACTGCCTTGGTTTGATTGGATGCATGGCTGAGGCTTAAAGATGGCACCACTGCCAAGGATCCCAGGAGGTCCCAGCAGTGACCAACAATTCCACCTGCAATGAGCGGAGATTACGATGAACAGAGTGCCATAGAAGCATAGTTGCATATGTAATGACAACTTTGCTGTAACAATGAACAAAGGAGATGAATACCGGATTAGTGACAGAGAATGACTGCAATTGACATTAAACCAGCATATGACCAAGCACAACTATAAGCAACTTGCAGAGAATTTAAATTTATAGAAATCATAGAAACCTGCCGTGGCAGAAATCATAAAGGCACAAAGAAAGATGTCTGTGACTTTCGGAGATCAATGTCGAACATTACAACAGAAATTCATCACAGCTAAGCCCTCAGCCAAAACATTTTAACTGTTTCATCACTGTCCTTCATTCTACAATGAAGTCTGAATTGGGAACATTCTTTGATGATTGTAGTCAGTGCAGTTTCACTCACAGTCCTTACATAATGAAGCAATCTGTGCCTTGATCAAAATGTGGGCAGGATTCAAGCATGGGCTTGAAAGTGGTAATTAACAAACACGTCACTTAAGTGCTGCATAATGACCATCACCAACAAGAGAGCTTTTACTAATCTCTCCTTGACATTCATTCTTTGAATTCCCCAACATCAACATCCTGGCGGTCACTGTTGATGAGAAAATTAACTGGATCAGTATATAAATAGTGTGATAAAAAACCCAGCTGGAGACTCCGTACTCTAACATGAGTAACTCACTTGTTAGTTCCCCAAAGCCTTGAATGTTCTTGGAGTTGTAATCATCCAGGCAAGTATAGCGTATTCCTTCATACTTCTGACTTGTCCTTTTCTATTGTTAAATGCTTTAATGAATCACGGATGGTGGGGCCTTGCCCAAATGGGAAAAGAAAGCTTTTGATTACTTTACTTTTCTTTTATTCATGGGATGTGAGCACCACTGACTGGACCAATCTTTCTTGCCCATCCCCAACAGCCCTTGAGAAGGCAGTGGTGAACTGCCTTCTTGGCTTGCTGAAAGCCATTTGATGCAGGTCTAGCCACATGCCATTAGGAAGAGAATGCCAGGTTTTTGACCCAGCAACACAAAGAGCGATGATTATATCTCCATGTCATGATAGTGAATGGTTTTTAGGAGAACTTGTCGGTGGTGGTGTTTCCATGTTTTCACTACCCTTGTCCTATGACTATGACAGTAATGGTCATAGATTTGGAAGGCAATCTTAGAGAGACCTAAGTGAATTTCTGCAGTGTTATCTTTGTAGATCGTACACACTACTGCTACTGAGCATTGATGGTGCAGGGAGTGGATGCTTGTGGATGTGCTGCCAATCAAGTATGCTACTTTGTCCTGACTAGTGTCAAGTTTCTTGAGTGTTGTCGGAGACAAGTGGGAAGTGTTCCATCACACTCTTGACTTGCACCTTTTAGGTGGTGGACAGGCTTCTGGGGAGTCAGGGGGTGTGTTCATGTCTGTAATATTCCTAGACTTTGATATTCTCTTGCAATCATTCTTTTTATTGTCCAGTTCAGTCTTTCATCAATGGTAACCCCTCAGGATGTCGATCGTCAAGGATTCAGTGATGATAATCCTATTGCGTGCTGAGAGGCAGTGGATAGATTCTCTCTTGTTGGAGGTAATCATTACCTGGCACTCATGTAGTGTGAATGCTATTTGCCACTTGTCAGCCCAATCCCAGAAGTTGTCCATGTCTTTCTGCAATTGGTGTGTTTCAGTATGCATGGACTCACGACTCTAACCAGTGGAGTTTTCACCCAGGTTCCTATTTACAGCCGTTTTAATGGGGCTCTTTGAGCCATGGTTAGTCAAAATTTGGACGTGCTAATGTTGGACTGGGGTGAACAAAGTTATAGATCACACAACACCAGGTTATAGTGCTTCCAAATAAACCTGTTGGACTATAACCTGGTGTTGTGATTTTTAACAGTTAGTTAAGTCACACTCATCTCATCTCTGTAATTAAATTCTCTTGTCTATTGTTAAAGAAAGACTAACTAAAGGTCAGGAGCTGAGTGACCATGGCAAAACACAAACAGGGCATCAGTGAGCATGTTATTGCTAAACACCATCTATCACTTTATTGATGATCGAGGGTAAACTGATGTGGCAGCAATTGGCCAGGTTGAATTTGTCTGACTTTTTGTGTGTGCAACGTACCTGGGCAATTTACCACATTGGTGAGTAGATGTGAGTCTTGTAGCTGTATGGAACAGCTTGGATAGGGATGCAGCAAGTTCTGGAACAGAAGTCTTCAGGACTATTGCCAGAATGTTGTCAGGGCCCATTGTCTTTGAAGAACACAGTCACTCTGATGATATCTGATACACGTGCAGTGAATTAAATTGGCAGAAGACACACATCTGTGATGCTAGGGATCTCCCTTGCAATCTGAAATATCTTCTAAAATATCTGCCACTGCATTTCTTTTGGCCTATCCTTTTAACTTAACTTGTTACTTCAATTTAGCTAGCTCTGTCCTCACAATTGCCTTTATTTAGCTTTGTAACCACTTTCTCCTTGAATCGAATGTAAAATTCAATTATAATATGGTTATGGCTACTTTGAGATGCCTTCATTAGAAGGTTGTGACTTAATTGTATCTCATTGTGCAATATCAGGTCTCGCATTATGTATATCTAGTTAGCTCCAAGAAACTGACCTTGAAAACAATGGCTCTAAGTGCCTAACCATGTGACGGTGTGGTGGTGGTGCTGCTGTTGCCTATTTTACTCTGAGCACTCCTGAGGCTGGGCAAGAAGTAGTTCTTGGATCCTTGTCAAAGATTGGGAAGGCATGGTTGAATATTGGGATGAAGTTGGAAGTGAGACAACTTTGGACACACTATCTATAGCTTGCTATCATGTACCATGCAGGTAACCCAGAGAGGATAGGTTGGGAGTCACAAGGAGGCACAGCACAGAAGCATACCATCACCCAGGATATTTCCAGTGACGTGAGATGTCACAGACTCTGTTACACATGGTGCGATGATACAAAGAACCATTTCTTTCTCAGGCATTGGAGATTTAGTCGTCCTTGTCCCCAGTGGCCAATCTCTTCACCCTTTGACTGACTGCCACATCATTGTGCAGGAGAAGTAGCAGAACACCAATGTTTGTGTTGCAAAACCAGAAAAATGCTTGCAATCACAGCGGGTCAGGCAGTATCCATGGAGAGAGAGCAAGCTCATGTTTCGAGTCTAGATGACTCTTCAGGCATGTGGCATTGTGTCTTGGGTAACGCTCTTTCCACAGCTGAACAGCTGAGAAAGTAAGAGATGAGTGCAAGTCTGTCAGAATTAGTATGAAGATGTGGTGGATTATTGGGATTTTAGGCATTTGGCCTGTCTGTTGGTGGTGTGGTGCATGGAGCTACGTGAGAGGTCAGTGGGGCAGTAGGTAAATGTGTCATGTGAAGGTTATTAACCTTGACCAACCACATGAGTATATTAGAATGAAACAAACAACAGTGGATGCTGGGAATCTGAAGAAACATCTCTGGACCTGAAACATAAACTCTGTCTTCTCTCTACAGCTGCAGCCAAACCTGCTGAGTTTCTTAAGCAAATTCTGTTTTTGTTTGAGTTTATTAGACTTCTTCTGTGTTTCAGGTTGAGACATTAGGAATTGACTTCTCTCCCCATTTTCAATTCCTTTCCAGGATGTTCCTTGAGGAATGATGGTGTCACGGCTCAAGTTCACATTATTCCCAGGGACCTGCAGGACCACATCCATGACACTGGTGTTTCGCTGGTGTTCTAATAGCCAAGCTTAGATTTGCAAGATCTATCAGCAGCTCTTGTCATTCAGTGCAGCATCCTTTCAGAGAAACTTACTTTCATTAATCACTCAGCTTTGAAAATGAAGAGGCAGTACCCAATATTCCTGTTCCCACCTCCATCAGAATTGGTACAAGCAGATTGCAAATTGTCTCCCAGCACTTGATTAATTGGTGTTATCCAATTCTTAGCCCTGCACCTTTGAAAGGTGTTGCTGTTTTAATAAGAAATAGGAGAGGGGATTTATAGATCCTTGATATATTCCAGTGGATGGCAAGATCATAAAATCCCTACAGTGCAGAAACCAACCATTTGGTCCATCAAGTCCACACCAACACTCCAAAGAATATCTCATCCAGACCATCCCATTTCCCTGACATGCAGGTCCTGGGCCTCCTCCACTGCCGCTCCCTCACCACCCGACACCTGGAGGAAGAATGCCTCACCTTCCACCTCGGAACACTTCAACCCCAGGTCATCAATGTGGACTTCACCAGTTTCCTCATTTCCCCTTCCCCCACGTCACCCCAGTTCCAACCTTCCAGCTCAGCACTGTCCTCATGACCTGTCCTACCTGCCAATCTCCCTTCCCACCTATCCACTCCACACTCCTCTCTGACCTATCACCTTCATCCCCACCCCCATCTACCTATTGTACTCTTTGCTATCCTCTCCCCACCCTCACCCTCCTCCCATTTATCTCTCCACCCTGGAGGCTCCCTGCCTTCAGTCCTGATGAAGGGCTTTTGCCCGAAACGTCGATTTCCCTGCTCCTTGGATGTTGCCTGACCTGCTCTGCTTTTCCAGCACCACTCTAATCTAGACTCACTTTTGCCTACATTCCCCATGGCTAATCTATCCAACCCTATACAACAGGCAATTTCCAATGGTCTACCCACAAAACCTGTATATCTTTGAACTGTGAGAGGAAACCAATGCACCTAGAGGAAACCCCATGCAGAGAATGTGCAACCTCCACACAGCCCATTGCCTGAGGGTGGAATCAAATTTGGATCCCTAGCGCTACAAGGTAATAGTGTTAACCACTGAGTTACTGTTCCATCCCAATTTGTCATTGCAGGCTCTGTTCTGGTTTTAAACTGATAGGTACGAATGGCGAGTGAAGACCTACTTAACATGGACGTTGAGGATTTTAAGTCAGATGGGTACGGCTAGAGACAGGACAGGAATAATGAAAACTGGCCATCAAACTCACACAGCAGGAACAGGTTATATCTCCGGTTTCAAAGCTAATGGGGTCTGAAAACACCTTTTTTAAAATTGTTTTCACTTCCATCTCCAATTGTTTCAGTATATGCACAAATCTTTTTTTTAACTCAACGCATACCGAGTTGAGCAAAAGTAGTAGCGTAGAATCCTTTTTGCAGCCTGTTTTGCAGAATCTGTTTTATTGTAACTTGTTTTGTTTGCTTGTCATACCCAAGAACAACACATGCTGAGGCTGGCTGACAAGCAGGACTTACAGCTCTCTTTGACACTGTTAATATTAAATAGTGCTTCTCGCTCTGCCTCCTGTCTGTCCCAATTGCACGAGATTGGGATTTGTTGCTCAGTATTGTTTGTTGAATGGCACAGGCAATGAATAGGTTGTCAAGGGTGAAGATAAGGGAATATGGGAGAAAAAGAGAGCATTGGAATCAAAATTAATTTTGTAGATCAAGGTTACTAGGGCCAATGATGACTCATCATTACTAGCCCTGAACTAAATTGTGTTGATTTAGATACCTCAGCCAGATCATTATTGCTTGTTGGAATGAAGGTCACCTTGGCAACGCATCTTGTTGCTCTATTTGTTTATTGTACTGGAGAAATTTATACTCACATGCTCTACATTTTTGTTTTATCCCTTCAATTCTATTACTTTATTTCAATGAAAAACTGGTTTCCAATCGTAGTTTATTTTCTCCTTCCACATACAATGCTCAATGACAAAAAAAACTGTAGATGCTGGAATCCAATGTAGACAAGCAGGAGGTTGGAAGGACACAGCAAGTCAGGCTGCACCAGGAGGTGGAGAGGTCGATGTTTCGGGTGTAACCCTTCTTCAGGACTGGGTGTGGAGGTAGGGGGAGCTGCAGATAAAGGGGCTGGCAAGGGCAGGGTGATGAAGTGGGGATAGGTAAAGACAGGTAGTGGGTACGACCTATCCCCAAAACGTTGACTTCTCCACCTCCTGATGCTACCTGGTTTGCTGTGTTCTTCCAGCCTCCTGACTGTCTACAATGTTCAGTCACATCAAAACTAATCTGTTGATGTCTTCATGCTAATGATATAATAGCAATACTTTGACTACCATTCTTTTCAGATGAAGAAGAATAAAATTCTTAAGAATTGTAGAGTTTATATGCAAAATTTCTTTAAAATATGCAGAACACTGAGTCCTTCTAAGTCTGTGTGGTAAATCAATGTTTGAAAGACATTTGAAGAAGTACATGAATAGGAAATGTTCAGCGGGATATGGGCCAAGCACATGCAGGTGGGACTAGTTTAGTTTGGGATTATGGTCAGCATAGACTGGTTGGACCGAAGGGTCTGTTTCTGTGCTGTAGGACTCTACGACGACACTAGAAACATTGTATCTTTGCATCACCCATTCCATATGTATGTATATCCTTCTCATACTCTCTGTGTCCTTTCAGGATCTTAGTTAAGATTCATGCTGTATAGATTTGTGATCTTCTCTGTGATTCATGCACCACCACCATCACATTTGATCCCAATACCTAAGAAATGCTTGGATGGGGATGACAGTCACAATAAAAATATTGAGCAAATTAAAATGCTATTTCTCCCTGCCAGGATTTAGATTTCAACCGCTGGACCAGTTTGACATATGAAGCCTCTCTCTTCAAGGTGAAGTTTAGTTAAAATCACTTTGCATATTTTCATTCCAGCTTCTGTTCCCTAATCCAAAATCTCCAAAATGTTATCTAGCTTGATGTATACATGGTCCAAAGATTATTGGTGCAGAACATGGCATAATGTGCTTTCAAAGATTGGCCTTGTGAACTATTAATGCAGGAGAGGTGTGCAGCCGCACTGTATAATTCCAGTGATGGACAAGCTTGACATTGACAGTGAACTTAAAAATGTGTTGCTGGAAAAGCGCAGCAAGTCAGGCAGCATCAAAGGAACAGGAGACAGTGAACACGAAGACAAACATCTTCTATTCATCAGCATAGACATCATCTCCCTTGATGAGAGTGAAAATCGTACACACACACAAACACAAAAGAAAATCAATCACTGAAGATTCTTGTGCAGAACGACAAAAGATTTATTTTCATTTGCCTCTGTTAATGTGACTCTATGACTAATGTAAAACAAGAGTGGGTGAAAAGTGCAATCAATACCAACATTTGATATCGGTCATATCATAACTGATGCTATTGTGATAGATTGTAGGAAGGAACTAATGGATAGAAGTGATCTTTTCATATATTTTTATTTGTAAAGCTTTGTCACAAGAATTTCAGTTTTTTTCTGAAACCTGGCAGCTGCTCTAAATACTAAATCTTGCAATTATTACATAAGATGCAATGCTTATTTAATATTTAAGTTAAAATATAATTTAAAATTGTGTTGAAGATAATTGAGTGCCTGAATAAGATTTTAAAGATGAAAAAATGTATGCAATGTTTACTATTTACTATAGGTTTGATCAGATTATTTATCACACTCTCAACTGTTAAAACATCTGAGATCAATTTTATGTAAAATTCTAAAATAAAACTAACAATAATGACAAATGTTTGTTAACTCTTAACCAAAAGAAAGTTCAAGAACGGTTCTTTCAGGACAGACAATAGCCACAGCTTGTATTCATATAGTTCCTATAATGAAATATCCTAAAATATTACAGATAGTTCTCCTATAACATGATAGTTGTGTTCTTGCGCATCACCGTGTTACAGAAAATTGTGGAATATAAATAATGAAGCCTATGGGAAAAACTGGACTGGGGCAAACTGCCAAAAACATCAGTAAAAATCATAACAATAATAATAGTTAGGTTAACACAAATGATAGCATAGACCAAGTAAATTGTTAAATCATACATTGTAATTAAATAACACAGTAAATTTAATGATTTAACAATACAATCACTGACTACAGCACTGGACCTTTCATCAAGCTCTTCTCCAGAAAGCGTGTGAGCTGACTGACCATGTGATGCCAACACAGAATTCCAGCCCTCCCCCTGGTTTGAAATAAAGTTCCTTCTGAACGTAAACTCCAATCCCCTGTTTCAAGCTCAGTTTCAAGGCTTGCAGAGCTGATTGCATTCCTGCTTTAGTTGAACACACTGAATTTGCATTTTGCAAAGAGAGGATCCTGAGGCTGGGTTTTGCTGTTCAGGTAAGTGCTGGGTATGGAATCACGTAACAGCGAATGGGAGTTTGCTTTATAAAGAAAATGCCCACAATTCACTAATCATGTTACAACCAAACTGTGTTTACCAAACACGCGTTACAGGAGAACTACCTGTATGTGGAGCCAAGGTAAAACATAGTATGACACGTATAGGGTAGAGACATAGAGCAGATGAAAAAAAGACAAATCAAAGAAGTAGTATTTAAGGTAATCCTTAAACTATGAAATTAAAATACAAGCTTGCCAGCAATAAAAATGGAAGAGTTAGTTTAGATACTAATATAAAAACAGAAAATTCTGAAGAAACTCAGCAGGTCTGTCAGCATCTGTGGGATGAGAAACACAGTTAACATTTCAAGTCCAGTATGACTCTTCAGAACAGGATAACGAAACATTAATTCTATTTCTCTCTCCACAGTATTACACTTTCATTACCTTCCATACCAAGCTGACTGAGTGACAGCTTAGTGGTGAACACTACTATAAAATGGAGTTCCCTGGAGATTGGTACGAAAATCAATGTTTTTCTTGATTAATGATTTGGAGTTGTTTACAGCAGACAATTTCAAAAATTACAGATGACAAAAATCTTGGAAATGTTTGTGAACTTTGAGGATAGTAGAGAGGAGAGAGTAGAGTAACTTTATTTGTCCTTTCTACCATATACAGCTGGTACAATAAAAACGAGACAGCGTTCCTCCAGGACCAAGGTGCTACATGAACACAGACTACACAAGAGTACAGTCATACACAGGGCAGCATGAAGTGTATAGAGAAGTGCAAAACATGCAAGACAGCACAGTAATTCCTGATAAGACAAGACAATAGGCTCAGTGGTGAACAAATTACAATATAAGAATGAATGATCATTAATAAAACATTGTTTTAGCAGCAATTCAAAAAGTCATCTGAAAATTGCGAATGAAATCGAATGTGATCAGACAGTGTTAAGGAGCCTGATGGCTTGGGGGAAGAAACTGTTGCACAGTCTGGCAGTGAGAGATCGAATGCTCCGGTATCTTCTTCCAGATGGCAGAAGGGAGAAGAGTTTGACTGAACGGTGTGTGAGGTCTTCCACAGTGCTGTTAGCCTGTCAGATGCAGCGTGTGGTGTAAATGTCTGTAATGGAGGGGAAAGAGACCCGATGATCCTCTCAACTGTCTTCACTATCTGTTGTAGGGTTTTACGATCAGAGACAGTGCCATTCCTGAATCAGGCAGTGTTGCAGCAGCTCAGGGCACTCTCAATGAACCCTCTGTAGAATGTGGTGAGGATGGAGGATGGGAGGTGGGCTTTCTTCAGTGTATGCAGAAAGTAGAGATACTGCTGGGCTTTCTTGGTTATGGAGCTGGTGTTGAGGGACCAGGTGAGATTGTCCACCAGGGGACGCTAAGAAATTTCATGATCTTCACAATCTCCATGGGGGAGCTGTCAATGTCCAGCAGAGAGTGGTTGCTCCATGCCCTCCTGAAGTCAACAACCATCTCTTTTGTTTTGTCCACATTCAGAGACAGGTTGTTGGCTCTGCACCAGTCTGTTAGCTGCTGCACCTCCTTTTTGTATGCTGACTCATCGTTCATGCTAATGAGACCCACTACAGCTGTGTCATCAGCGAACTTAATAATATGATTTGACCTGTGCATTGCTGCACAGTTGAGTGTCAGCAGGATGAACAGCAATGCACTGAGCATACAGCCACAGATAGTGTTAAATTCCAAGAGAATGTTGACTGGCGGGTAGAATGAGTTGACGAATGCCAGTCAAAATATATTGTAGAGAAATGTGGTGATAGTCCTTCAAGGAAGAGTGAAAAGATCCAAGACAAAATAAAGAATGCAGATTGTTAGTGGTGGCAGGGAAGACGGAGAAAGTGGTTTGAAAGAAATTGATTCTTGCAGTTGTTAAAACCAGTTCTGGGATGAGGTTCCCCAATTTGTTATGGCTTCAGATCAAAACATTAAACTCTCAGCTGAGGAGAGGATGGTTTGGTTCCTCTTGGTTCTGCCAACCCCTTGGCAGGTAGCAAGATAACTTTTAAAAGTATCCCTTTCTCTAAACGAAGCCAATTTAACCAGATGTTCTTAAATTTTCAAAAAGATAGTTTATGGATTGAAAAGGTAACAGTAATACACCCCATAAACACAGTTATAAGAAATAAAAGGCGAGTCCAAAAATATAAAATTTAAAACTAAAACAAAAGGATGTATGGATCAGTCTGAGTTTGTTAAGAATACATAGTTAAATGTTGTCACTGTTGCAGTGGATGTTGCTGGTTAATATTAATGTTGGTAATCAAACAGTTGATTTTGGATTCATCTTTGTGTAGACAGATTGAAACCCTTCTGTTCTGGTTCCTCCTTGCAGCACACAGAACAAGAGGGTCTTTTTCTTCCTTGTTTGTCAATATTCTTAGAGCTATGACCCTTGTATCATACAATGGTCCACAAATATGCACACAGACTGGCACTACAGTCAGTTTGTTTTGTATATACGTATGGAAGGACAAAACATCTGCAAGAGGTTGCTGAGAGGGAGATATAGTCAGCACCCTCATTATCTCTTCCTGTTCCATTTTTCTCCCTCTGTCTGAAGTTTCCTTAACATTCACAGTTGAAGAGAGTGAAGACATGACTGCCCAGCAGGTTCAGTGTGCTATGTGCATGATGTGGGAGGTCAACGACTCTAGTGTATCTGGCTTGTATATCTGTGGAAAGTGTGCTCATGTTCAACTACTGGCAGAGCATATCGCAGCACTGAAGAAAGAACTTGAGGATCTTAGGCTCATCCGAGAGAACGAGATCTTTCTGGACAGGACCTTCAGTGAGGTTATTACACCGACCATACCAGAAGAGAGCAGACGATGAGGAAGGCAGAGAGGAGACAGGTGCAAGAGATCACGGGGGAAGTACCTGTCAGGAACAAGTTGAATCGTTTGGAAACAGAAGAGACAGATGACACTGCCAGTCTGCGAGGCAGTCAGGTCTGTCAATCAAGAGTTGGTGTGGAGGCAGAGCGGAAGAGTTGGACATCGCACAGAGCCGTGGTAATAGGGGACTCCATAGTGAGAGGAACTGACTATGAGGTTTCTGTGGCAACAGGAGGGATTTAAGGATGGTGTTGCCTTCCTGGTGCCAGGATTAAGGACATCGCAGACAGAGTACAGGAAATCCTCCAGGACGAAGGTGAAGAGGCAGAGGTGGTGGTACATGTCGGCACAAATGACGTCGGGAAGTAGAGGAGGAACATACAACAGCGGGACTTCGGAGAACTAGGAAGAAGTCTGAAAAGCAGGATGTCCAGGGTGGTTATCTCCGGTTTGCTTCCAGTTCCTCGGGCTGGTGAGGCCAGAAACAGGGAGATAATGGACTTGAACGTGTGGCTGGGGAACTGGTGCAGGAAGCAAGGATTTAAATTCTTGGAACACTGGGGTATGTTTTGTGGTAAGCATAAATTATACAAAAGAGACGGTTTGCACCTTAATAGGCTGGGGACCAGCATTCTGGCAGGCAGGTTTGCTACTGCAACACAGCTGCGTTTAAACGAAATAGCTGGGGGGGGGGGGGCAAGGGGAGAGGGGGCAAACTGGAAGTTTAAGAAGAAAATTGAAGGGAAAGTTAGAACAAGGTAAGTCAAGAAAAACAACGGTATCAATCAAGCAGAAAACTCAAAAAGGGATCATGCCATAAGGTTGAGTGTATAGGGGTTGATGGGAAGGGTGAGGGCAGTGACAAATTAAAAACACTATGTATGAATGCACGATGTATTAGAAATAAGATGGATGAGCTTGAGGCTCTTTTGGAAATTGGCAGATATGATATTGTAGGGATAACTGAGATGTGGCTTCAAGTGGACAGGGCCTGGGAAATGAATATTCAAGGCTACACGTGCTATCGTAAGGACAGACTGACGGGCAGAGGGGGTGGGGTGGCCCTGTTGGTAAGGGATGATATTCAGTCCCTTGCATGGAGGGACCGAGAATCAGGGGATGGAGAGTCAGTATAGATAGAGTTGAGAAATTCTAAGGGTAGAAAGACCCTCTTGGGAATTGTCTACAGGCCCCCAAACAGTAGTATGAATGTAGGATGTAAGTTGAATAAGGAGCTGAAATTGGCCTGTCGCAAAGATGTTACTACAGTTGTTATGGGGGATTTCAACATGCAGGTAGACTGGGAGAATCAGGATGGTATTGGACCTCAAGAAAGAGACTTTGTGGAGTGCCTCCGAGATGGATTCTTAGAACAGCTGGTCTGGAGCCTACCAGGGAGAAGGCAATTCTGGATCTGGTATTGTGCAACGAACCAAATTGATCAGGGATTTCGAAGTAAAGGAGCCATTGGGAAGTAGTGACCATAATACAATATGCTTCAATCTGCAATTTGAGAGGGAGAGGGTACAATCGGTAATGACAATATTTCAGTTGAATAAAGGGAAATATGGAACTATGAGGGAGGAACTGGCCAAAGTTCAATGGTGCAATACCTGAGCAGGGATGACAGTGGAGGAATGGCAGATATTTTTGTGTATAATGCAGAAGATGCAGGATCAGTTCATTCCAAAAAGGAAGAAAGATCCTATGAGGAGGCAGGGGTGGCCGTGGCTGACGAGGGAAGTTAAGAAACATATAAAGTTAAAAGAGAAAAAATATAACATAGCAAAGATAAGTGGGAAAACGGAGGACTGGGAAGCTTTTAAAGAACAGCAGAGGATAACTAAGAAGGAAATACGCAGAGAAAAAATGAGGTATGAAGGTAAACTGGCCAAAAATATAAAGGAGGATAGTAAAAGCTTTTTTAGGTATGTGAAAGGCAAAAAACTGGTTAAGACTAAAATTGGGCCCTTGAAGACAGAAACGGGGGAATATATTACGGGGAACAAAGAAATGGCAGAAGAGTCGAATTGGTACTTCAGATCTGTGTTCACTGGGGAAGACACAAGCAATCTCCCAGAGGTAACAGTGGCTGAAGGACCTGAACTGAAGGGAATTTATATTTGCCAGGAATTGGTGTTAGAGAGACTGTTAGGTCTGAAGGTTGATAAGTCCCCGGGGCCTGATGGTCTACATCCCAGGGTACTGAGGGAGGTGGCTCTGGAAATCGTAGATGCGTTGGTGATTATTTTCCAGAGTTCGATAGATTCAGGATCAGTTCCTACAGATTGGATGGTGGCTAATGTTGTACCACTTTTTAAGAAAGGAGCAAGAGAGAAAGCAAGAAATTACAGACCAGTTAGTCTGACCTCCGTGGTGGGAAAGATGCTGGAGTCAATTATAAAAGATGAAATTACGACCCATCTGGATAGCAGTAACAGGATAGGTCAGTGTCAGCATGGATTTATGAAGGGGAAATCATGCTTGACTAATCTTCTGGAATCTTTTGAGGATGTAACTCTGAAGATGGACAAGGGAGGTCCAGTGGATGTAGTGTACCTGGACTTTCAGAAAGCCTTTGATAAAGTCCCACATAGGAGGTTAGTAAGCAAAATTAGGGCGCATGGTATTGGGGGCAAAGTACTGACTTGGATTGAAAATTGGTTGGCTGACAGGAAACAAAGAGTAGTGATAAACAGCTCCCTTTTGGAATGGCAGGCGGTGACTAGTGGGGTACTGCAAGGATCAGTACTGGGACCACAGCTTTTTACAATATATATTAATGATATTGAAGATGGTATTAATAGTAACATTAGCAAATTTGCTGATTATACTAAGCTGGGTGGCAGGATGAAATGTGAGGAGGATGTTAGGAGATTACAGAGTGACCTGGACAGGTTTGGTGAGTGGTCAGATGCATGGCAGATGCAGTTTAATGCGGATAAATTGGGGAGACTGGACGCCTCCTAGCAGAGCGCTTTAGAGAACATCTCCGGGACACCCGCACCAATCAACCCCACCGCCCTGTGGCCCAACATTTCAACTCCCCCTCCCACTCAGCTGAGGACATGGAGGTCATGGGCCTCCTTCACCACCGCTCCCTTACCACCAGACGCCTGGAGGACGAACGCCTCATCTTCCGCCTCGGAACACTTCAACCCCAGGACTTCACCAGTGGACTTCACCAGTTTCCTCATTTCCCTTCCCCCCACCTCACCCCAGCTCCAAACTTCCAGCTCAGCAATTCCCCCATGACTTGTCCTACCTGCCTATCTTCCTTTCCACCTATCCACTCCACCCTCCTCCCTGACTTATCACCTTCATCCCCACCCCCACTCACCTATTGTACGCTACTTTCTCCCCACCCCCACCCTCCTCTCATTTATCTCTGGAAAATAGAAACTTGCATACACATGAGGCAATGATAAGTTCATTACACATTTGGGTGGCATGGTGGCACAGTGGTTAGCACTGCTGCCTCACAGCGCCAGAGACCCGGGTTCAATTCCTGCCTCAGGCGACTGACTGTGTGGAGTTTGCACGTTCTCCCCGTGTCTGCGTGGGTTTCCTCCGGGTGCTCCGGTTTCCTCCCACAGTCCAAAGATGTGCAGGGTCAGGTGAATTGGCCATGCTAAATTGCCCGTAGTGTTAGGTAAGGGGTAAATGTAGGGGTATGGGTGGGTTGCGCTTCAGCGGGGCGGTGTGGACTTGTTGGGCCGAAGGGCCTGTTTCCACACTGTAAGTAATCTAATCTAATCTAATCTCCCTTCAGGCTCTCTGCCTGTATTTCTGATGGAGGGCTTTTGCCCGAAATATCAATTTTCCTGCTCCTTGGATGCTGTCTGAACTGCTGTGCTTTACCAGCACCACTCTAATCCAGAACCTCATTTCCAGCATCTGCAGTCATTGTTTTTACCATGATAAAGCACAAAATCAAGGAAATTGAAATGAATCCATTTCACAAAACTCTGGCCATTCCTCAACTCGAGTATTGCACCCAGTCCAGACACCACAGATTAGGAAGGATTTGAGGAATCCTTCAAACTATTAAAAAATAGTTTGAAGAATTACTCCAGAGCTAGAGGCTTGATGATGTGGGTAAATCCGAGATGTTGGAGAAGTTCTTCTTAAACATGAGAACTTTCACAGAAGATTTAATAGAGTTGTTTAACATCACGAGGGGTCTTAACAGAAATACATTGTTCTCATTGGTGGAGAGGTGAAAAACCTGATGAATGGCAGATGAACCGAAGAATCAAGGAAATGTTTTATGAAGTGAATGCTCAGGATCATGAATGCAATCTGTAAGAGTGTGATGGTGGAATATATAATTTATATTGGTATGTAGGGTGTTGCTAATTATGTGAAGACAGAATAATTGCAGGACAAGTAAGATGGAGAGGGTTCAGAAGAGATTTATCAAATGTTGCTGGGTAAGGAATGCTTGAATTATAGAAGGCTAGATAGGCTAGGACTTTTTTCACTGAAGTGTACGAGATTGAGAGGTGACCTGATCGAAGTTTATAAAATCATGAGGTATAGAGAGTTAATGGAATTGACTTTTCCTGAGGACGAGGAATTTAATGACCAAGGGGCACGTTTCTAAGGTGAGAGGAGAAAGATTTACAAATAACATGTGGGACAAATCTTTTACATGGAGAGTCGTTCATGTGTGGAATGAACTTCCTGAGGAAGTGGTGGATGCAGCTACAATTATAATGTTTAAAAGACATTTGGCTAAGTACTCTTGGAAAGGATTGGAAGGATATGGACTAGGAGCAGATCGATGGGAATAGTTTAGTTTGGGATTATGGCCAGCATGGATTGGTTGGACAGTAAGGTTTGTTTCTGTGCTCTATGACTCTATGATTCTATGTTACAGATAGGGCAAGCCAAATGAACAGCTTCTATGTTGTGACCATTTTGAATTTCTATGGCTTATTAATATCCTTTTTGAAAGTAAACTATCATCTATACATAGTTCAATCTATATGTGACTCCAATCCATAAGCCCATAAGACAAAGGAACATAAATATGTCCATTCAGCCCATCAAGTCTGCTCCACCATTCAACCATGGCTTATAGGTTTCTCAACTCCATTCTCCCCATAACCCTTGATCCCCTTGAAACTCAAGAACCTACCTATCTCAGCCTTAAATATACTCAATCACATGTCACCACAGCCTTGTGTGGAAGTGAATTCCATAGATTCACCACACTCTGGCTGAAGAAGTTTCTCCTTATCTCTGTTCTAAAAGGTCTTCCCTTTACTCTAAGACTGTGCCCTTGGCTCCTCGTCTCTCCTACCAATGGAAACTTCTTCCCACATCCACTCTAAAAGACCATTCAGTATTCTGTAAGTTTCAACCAGATCCTCCCCCTCCATCCTTCTAAATTCAATTGCGTATAGACCTAGAGTCCTCAAACCCTCTTCATTTGTTAAGCTGTTCCTTTCTGGGACCATTCTCGTTAACCTCCTCTGAACACAATTCAGGGCCAGTACATCCTTCCTGAGATATAGGGCCCAAAACTGCACAATGCTCCAAATATGACCTGACCAGAACCTTACAGAGTCTCAGAAGTACATCCCTGCTTTTATATTCAAGTCCTCTCAAAATAGATGCTAACATTGCATTTGCCTTCCTAACTACTGACTCAACCTACAAGTTTACCTTGAGAGAATCCTGGACTCGAACTCTCAAGTCTCTTTGCATTTCAGTCTTCTGAATTTTCTCCCTGTTCCGAAAATAGTCCATGCTTCGCTTCTTCCTACCAAAGTCCATGACTTCACACTTTCCCACATTATACTCCATCTGCTACTTCTTTGCCCACTTTCCTAACCTGCCCAAATCCTTCTTCAGCCTCCCTGCCTTCTCAATGCTACCTGTCCCTCTAACTATCTTTGCATTATCTGCAAATGTAGCCAGAATGCCATCAATTCCTTCATCCTGATCGTTAATGAGTCAAGTGAAAAGTTGTGGTCCCAACACTGAGCCTTGCAGAACACCACTTGTCACTGACTGCCATCCTGAGAAAGATGCTTTTATCCCCACTCTCTGCTTTCTGTCAGACAGTCAGGCTTCTATCCATGTGAGCACCTTGCCTCTAACACCACGGGCCCTTATCTTACTCAATAGCCTCCTGTTCAACACTTTGTCAAAGGTCTTTTTGAAGTCCAGATAGACACCATCCATTGGCTTTCCTTGGTCTAACCTGCTCATTACTTAAATAATTCTATCAGATTTGTCGGGCATGCCTCCCTTTGATGAGACCATGGTGACTTTGCCCTATTTTACCACACAGTTCCAAGTATTCAGAAATCTCATCCTTCACAATGGATTCCAGGCTCTTACCCACAATTGAGTTTAGGCTAATCAGTCTGTAATTTTCCATTGTTTTCCTTAGTCCCTTTTATAAACAAGGATGTCATGTTAGCGATTTTCCAGTCCTCTGGGACCCTCCCTGATTCTAGTGATTCCTGAAAGTTGACGACTGATGCCTCCACTATCTCCCTTAGAATTCTGGGGTGTAGTCCATCTGGTCCAGGTGATTTATCCCCCTTCAGGCCATTCAGTTTTTCCAGCACCTTCTCCTTGCTGGCACTATATTCAGCTTTGCCTCCTTACTCTCTTGAAGGTTTGGCATGTTACTCGGGTCTTCCACCATGAAGACTGACGCGAAGTATTATTTAGTTCCTCAGCCATTTCCTTGTTCCATAATACTATCTCTCCAGCGTCCTTTTCGAGTGGCCCAATGTCCACTTTGCCTTTCTTTTACCCTTTATATATTTAAAGAAACTTACAATTTTCCTTCATATTACTAGCTCATTCTATACTAATGTCATTAATTCTGAACTGTCCTCTGAATTGGCCACTCAGTTGTTGCAAATTGTGGTTCAGGACCATTAGGGAGAGGTAATAAATGCTGTTCAGCAACAGCTATATGCCAGTGAATGAAGAATTTCATCTGGAGATAATGGAGACACTGCTCAGTGGGGTTCCTTTTGCTGTTTATAGAGCAGAAGAAAAACAGCAAATTAACACATCTCCTACTGCCTTGTATATTCTTGAATAGTCCCTTTGTAGTTATCTCCATGATAATATTGATAGTTCACAAATCTTCAATGATTGTGACTAAATCACAAGTGTAATTAGAATTTAACGGCACCTTCCTATTATTGGTTCAACATCTCGGATGATAAATCTGAGATTAATTCTGAAACCTGAGTAGTGATTACAAGCAAAGCCCACTGGCCATGATTGGAATAAAGTAATTCATCACTGTTAAAAAGCAGCCCTTGTCAAATACAGCGTGTGTGTGTCTCGACTATATTAGTTTGGTGCACTATGTATCAAATTTCATCAATTGTCTCAGAACCATTGCAGCAGTAATAAAAGCTGGACTCTTGGGCTTTTTGTTTCCAAATGACATTCTCACAAGTGAGATTAAACAGGCCCTCAATATAGCAAACTGTCTCAATAGACACGATGTGGAAGTGCCGGTGTTGGACTGGGGTGGACAAGGTCAGAAGTCACATGGCACCAGGTTATAGACTAACAGGTTTATTTGAAATCCCAAGCTTTGAGTCACCTGAAAGACCAGTGCTCAAAAAACTTGTGATTGCAAATAAACCTGTTGGTCTGGAACCTGCTGTTGCCTGACTTCTGATCTTCTCTCAATGGGTAGAGAGGTAGAGCTTAGATAATGATCTTTTTATAATCATGTAATGCTTTGATAAAAACTTCACTGCTAGAATGATGCCATTATTCCCAAACAATATGATTTCCAGAGATGTTGAGAAAGGTGTTTACTACTGTTTCTTGTTTTTTTTAAAAAAAATCCTTGAGTAGTACTTCTACCTTGCCGACTATTTCGCTTCTTCATTCTCTCGTCTAATTGTGAAGTGAAGGACTGACTTTTAAGAACATGTGTAATTGTTCATCCTCAAACATGTAAATCATTATAATGTATGTACAGTCTATTGAAGGACATGTCTTCACTACCAGAATTAAATCAATAGTATTATCCATTACTCTGGTTTGAGTTGGGTCCCTTAGTGATAAAGCCATCAAACAGAATTCCATTGTCACTCATGTTCTCAGAGCAATCAAATCCATCAAATAAAGCATTCTTTGTCTATTCTATTCTTTGAGGAGTATCTAGAGAGTGAACGCGTGCATAGGAGTGCCTTGGCTAGACAAACCGGATCAAAATGTGGGTCATTTTTCTGTAGCATGATATTCAAAATGTGTGCAATAATACCAGACTGTGACTAGAGGACAAGAGAAAATCTTTCTACAGAGATTTATAAGACTGTGGAATCTACTTCCAGAGTGTAAAATTGAGCCAGAAAGTATGTTAACATTCAAGGTGACATTGTGTAGATGGATTGAGACGAAGGGGTATGGACACAAGTTGAATACACTTGGTTACAATTATTGTTTCACATGAAGGCTAAGTAGTGATGTGAGTTTGTTGGCCATGCGGCATGTTTGCAAGTTGCAACTTCTATTTATCTTGATACGACCATCAATAGAAATGAAAAGAAATCATCCTCTAGTCCTCCATTGGCGAGTTCATTCAGAATATAATTGTCCAGATTTTATGATGGTAAGGAGAGAAAACCTACTATTACTGTCCTGAATCTGACAGCGACTGCTGGAATCTGCACATGTGCCGTTAATGATGGAAATGCTATGAATGATTCTGTGTTACCCCACAGTGTGTGCAATTAATAGGCAGATGAATCTCACATCTTCACCCCATCCCCCCCCACCCCCCCAAACCATGAATAGCAATCAAGTAGAAATCATTTAGGTGATGAAGAACACTTGAAACTGGTGCATATTTGTTGTAATTTGTGTTTTAATGGGCACTGAATTGATAATTGCTGTTGGCCGACCTATCTCTGTGTTTTCGAGAACCATGACCTATGAGGACAATTGCAACCGTGGACTTCGATTGGGTTTAAGTTAGTCCGTGATGATGCTTGACAAGGTGCTGTCATGGCTTCATCATGACCTTCTGCTGTATGGATAACTAGGCAATTCTCCCGTTCTTATCAACTACCTCATGTGTTTTGAAAGGAGTTTATAGTTAATAATTAACGAGCTCATCTATGTTATGTGGGCACTTTCTGTTGCTATTAAACACTGGGACGGAACTTGAACCTGGAGCTTCTGGTTCTAAGATTACAATAAACTGCAAAATCTCTTCTGAGCAGCTGCACCATCCCCCCAAAAAAACAAATTTTATTTTTGTTGTGTAGTAAATATTTTCCAATACAATAAAAAAAATTTCAAAGGATTTATGCATGATATTTATACTTCCTTCTAATTCCATGTATAGGTCCCACAAAGTTATTTTATTTTCTGTAAAAGTATTAAAATTGAAAACTGCAGAGCAGTTCCTGCTTGATGCTATCACCAGCTGATGCCTGATGCTATTCAGGAAAGAGGGAGTCCATACCATAGAGATTGCTGGATCATTTTGACTTGGAGGTGCGGGTTTTGAACTGGGTTGGACTGTTTCTTGAAGAAACAGCGCTTCGAAAGCTAGTGTTTCCAAATAAACCCGTTGGACTGTAATCTGGTGTTGTGATTTTTAACTAGATCATTTTGGGCAGCTATTTTCTAGGTAAGGGACAAGTAATGTCACTTAACTACAGACTTCAAAATCTGGGTCAATGGTGGTAAAATTCCATTTAGTCCATCCAGTTTGCTGTGCTGTTAATTTATGTTTGGGATCCAACTGGTTATTTTCTGCCTAAACCTTCAACATATTGACTGAGGAATTAATAAATTAATTTCTTGAGTATTTTCCTTCAACTAGCATGCATTATAATGGGTGAATAACACTTTAATAGTCAATACCAGTCAGTTAGGAGTGTTATACCCCACTGAAGTAGCTTGCTGCAGATCAGATCTGCTATTTCCAGTGTTGTCACAGAGTTACAGATTTTTAAAAACAAATGCAAAATTCCCTAACTTAACACTTTCATTTCAGATCCAAATTGAAAGCAAACACAAATTGGATTTTGTATTTAACAAGAAGTGCTATTTATTGTAAATAACTAGATTCTAGTGGCATATAAACATTTATGAACCATTGACATAACTGTATGCGTTACAAGTCTAATCCATTTGTAAAATCCCCTTCTAACACACAAATGCAGTAAGACACGAACATAGAAATGACTATTATGAGCAGATGAGAAGGCAGTTCTATTGTCCCTGTCCACATGGATTAGCTGAGATGATCCGTTTTCTGCTCAGAGTTACTCCCTCTCTGTTCCTGCACCAATCTTCCATCAAGTCCCATGCTCAGCCATTCTCATTATTGCATGCAACACCTTCCCTCAGTTACTCTTCCTCCACCTTCAATCTCCCACACTCTTATCCTGCATGCCCTCGATCTTTGGTACAACTCATCACCTATCCCCCACGTGATCCAAGACTGACATTTGTATTCCCTCTGTAATCTCACTCCTTGAGGACCTTTTTCTCATACAGGAGAAGACAATCAATAACAAGGCAAAGAGAGCCCATACAGCCCAACGGCACCAAACATGTGTGCCTTCACTCTCTATGAGGTGAGAATTTGTAGCGTGGCCAGGGAGGAGGCATATTGTATGCCCATGTGCTATACCGTGCATAGACCTGTCACCAATGTTCTTTCCTATTTAAAGGCCTATTAATAGTGATTGCTGTAACTCCCTCCTTCACATGTCGGGTCCCTCACTCTGGTCCTGGTAGATTGATAGATACCAGATTCCAATGTTCATACAGGAGGATACATACCCATGGTCCTGATGGCTATGCCTTAGGTTATGGTTTAGTTGCAGATGATCTCTAGGTTGTTTGGAGCAAGGATCTGTGAGCTACACTCTCTGGTTCCTTGTTGAATTTTCATGACAGCTATCTTGTTTGTTGAGTTTGGTCAGTGAGACTCTGAATATTAATGCAATGAGTTGCGTCATGGATAATGCAGTCTGAGGAGAATCTAGTTGGGAAGTGCTACCTCGACCTCTCAGTGCTGGTGAGCAGCTGCTGATGGGGGGAGATCAACCTCTCAGGAAGTTTCTGATGGAGACTGACTCTCTTCTGGCCCTCAAAGCCCCAGGTGACCAGACAGACTCTTCCACTGTCTCAGACAACGCCACAATTCTCTGCAGCCAATTGTCAATGCAGTTGGCACTAAAGGGGGAGCACCATACCATAGCAGCTGGAAAAGAACACAAAGTCCCCACAGTAGTCAAACATGGGTGTCTTTCTTATTTGTAATTATTTACTATTGTTCTATGTCATTGTGTGACTGAATCGTTCTTTTCAAATGTTTGTGCAGTCACATATATGCCTTACCTCTGTGTGATTTCATGGATATGCATTTATGTGATTCTGTTATCTGAGTTTGTGATTATATAGGTCTCTCTGCTCTAGATTATTTAGCTGACTCCACGTTTGGTTTTCACATTAAATAGCTGTGAGGAGAGAGTGACAAGTGTCAGGAGATCTGGAGTCATTAAACTTTTGGAATCGTCCGAGTATCAAACATGGTCACCCAGTCACCCCTTTGCCAGATTCCTGCTGGAATGTAACTTCCCCATCCATCTCCTTAACTAAGGAGCAGGCTGGCTCCTTCAAATCCTTCTAGAGAAAGGATCTACCCTCTGGAGATCAGATTGGCAGTGAGCAACTAGTAACTGCCATGAGAAACATTCTCTGACCTGTGTATATTGGAGACCTTAGCAAATGGCAGCTGTCAAAAAAAATTAAGGCTATTTATTTTTAAAATATGATCTTTGCTGGGTTCATTTCCTAATCACATTATTTGTCTAAACTTCTATTTCCTCCTCACATCTCACTCTTCTGTGTCATCAGCAAACTTGGATATATTTCATTCAATTCCCCCATCCAAATCATTGGTATATATTCTGAATAGGTAGGGTTCAAGTACTGATTCCTATGGTATCTCACTTATCATCTTCCAAGCAAAAAAGTGACCCATTCATTCCTACTCTCCGTTTCCTGTCTGCTAACCAATGCTCAATTCATGCATGGTAAATTACGTCTAATCCCCTGTGCTTTAGTCTTGCTCGTATGTGGCTCTCTGAAAATCCAAATACACCACATCCACTGGTTCTCCCTCATCTATTCCTCTACCTACATCCTCAAATATCTGTAAAAGAGTTGTCCAAAATGATTTATATTTGATAGATCCTTGTTGACTTTGTCTAATCCTTTTGATATTCGGTGTGTGTCCTTGTTATGAAGGTGTAAGTGGTACTGTACCTTTCAGAGTGTTGAAGGACTTAGCAAGCACACAGAGTGTTGGAGAATTTACAATGTAACATTTGGTCCAGCAGATAGCAGTACCTGGGTTGTTATGACACAAAAGAAACTAATTCCAATTTGGCCAATCAGTTTAAATTATGCCCTAAGATACTAACCTTCAATCAAGTTTGAATTTGGTATTTTGACAATATTAAAGCCAATGAAACGATCTGATGCTTTCGGGTATAAGACCAGGAAAAATTGAATAGTTGGAGGAGAACTGCCAAGCCACCAACACTTAGACTGCCCAGAGAATAGCTCTCTTAAAGGTATCTTTATCCATCAATGACCTGTGAACCAGAAATCCATAAGAAGAAAATAAGACAGAGGAAAATGCAAAGAGAAGATTTGACAGCTGGCTGTTTTTTAAATTTGAATTTTTCTGTAAATCTTAATCATTGGGGATTTTATCAGACTAGTATTGTAAAGGGGAAAGTAAAAGATAGGTTCAAATAAATGAGTTATAAATAGTTGTTAGTTAATTATTCTGTGTTAGACTTTAATTTTTTTAAGTTGTTAATTTTTATTTTAAATAGTGGCTTTTGAGATAGTTCTTTGCCTCTTGAATTTTCACAGATTACAGCATGGGGTGAATCTTTTCTGTGTGTTGGGTTTAAATTAGCGAAGATGTTTACCCCGTGTCGTAACATCCTGTAATCAAACACAATACTACAGACTGAAGCATTTTATCTACACTTAATGTCAGGCTACCTGTAAATAGTGGGAATACATTTATCATTCTTCAATCTGGTGGGACTGTTCACAAATCTACAGAGTATTGGTCAGTGACAACCAATGCATTCAATACCTCTCTGGCCAAATCCATTAGTACACCATGATATAGATTACCAAGCCCCAGTAATTTAGTTAGCTTTCAGTACCATTACATTTTCTAGTACTTAACTATTATTCTTCAAATCTTCGTTCCCAATAGACCCTTGCTTCCCCAGCATTTCTGGCAAGTTATTTGTGAATTCTTCTGTAAAGGCCAATCTAATGCAGTTGTTTAATTGCTGTTGAGGAAAGAATTAAAATATTTGTCTCATTTCTCTGCTACTTCCTTTTTCTCCATTATCAGTTCTCCCATTTCAGGCTGTAAAGCACATACTCTTGCCTTCACTAATCTTATCTTTTCATCTATTTATGGAAGCTCTCATAATTCTCTATTGTAAGACTGTGATATGTACATTAATGTACATATGTACATATGTATTGTTTCATCTGTCTATGCTGCACTGCATGACAATGGATTCCAGTATTACAAAATGAAAGGCCATCACCAATTTCTCAAGAGCAACTGTGGATGGACCATGAATATCAATCTTTTCTGCAGTGTTCAAATCCCAAGAATGTATTTTTCTTAACTATCAAGTATAAGAAACACACATTGGCCTGGTATTTAGATCAGAGATTTAGGCCAAGGTCAGAAACCATATGGGAAACCTAAAAAATAAATTCATCCTGTCTACTTGTGGACTTTTATATTTTATTTATTTTACTTCTCAGTTTGCCATCAAATCCATTTCATAATCTCAACTCCAGTGATGTAACTGATGGATTCAAAGTTAAAATTCAATTAAGTTGGAGATGAGAAGAGTAAAGTATTTCCCCCAGAAATACTGGGGAACCATGGGTCTATTGGGAGCGAAGATTTGAAGAATGATACTTAAATACTAGAGAATTTAATGGTACTGAAAGCTAATTAAATTACTGGGGCTTGGCAATCTATATCATGGTGTACTAATGGATTTGGCCAGAGAGGTATTGAATGCATTGGTTGTCACTGACCAATACTCTGTAGATTTGTGAACAGTCCCAGCAGATTGAAGAATGATAAATGTAATTTTGACAATGGATGGTCATTGGATCCAGGGCATGATACTTTATTTCTGTTGGCAAAGAATTGAAAAAGTAGGCAAGTTATGCTGAGCTAATATCAAACCTTCAGTAGACCACACTGAGACTAGCACTTCTGATTGCCATATCAGAAGAAGGAACGAAGGTTCTGGAGAGGGTGTAGAGGAGATTTACAGGGTTACGCGTCCAAATATCAAGAGGGGTTTGAGGCTGGCTCTTTATTTTCCCCTGGAAAAATGGTGGCTGACGGAATGACCTTACAGTAGTCTTCAAAATTCTGAAAGGTTTTGATGAAATGGATACAGATCATCAGGCAAATGTTTAAAAGAGGCCACAAGTTAAATAGACATAAAGAAATTGAAGGAATTCAGCAGAAACATCATTACCCAATGATTGGTGGGAATGTGAAACATGGTGCCACAGCGAGGAGCTGTAATGAATGCTCTTCTGAGTTCCTATTGTAGTTAAATGATGACATCTTGGAGTATTCTTACTTTAGAAGGATCAATCATGTCAGAAACAAAGGCAAATAGATTACAGAGCCAATTGGAAAATATGTATTCCAGGTTACATAACATTTTGCAAGGACAGAATGATAATGGAGGGGTAGGACTAATACAAAATAGCTGAGACAGTAAGAGTAGCTTGAAAACATCTTAGTCCAGGAAACAAGTTGCTAGTGGGAATAACCTGCAGACATCCACCCAGGAGGTTACAACTTCAGACAGAACACAAAACAAAAAGTAATAGAGCTTGTATCAAGAGCAATATAATAAAAACATGGAACTTTAATCTCCAAATAGACTGAACAAATTAAGTTGTTGAAAGGTAGTCTAACCTGGACAATCAAGCCATGAATCATTGGAAGATCTTAGGAAAGTCTTTGCAGGGTCACCCGTTCTAGGATAAGGTAGGTATTTTTCTCAGGGACTATAGATTCAGCCATCAGCTACTGAGACATGCCAAAAGAACTGAACCTCTCCACAAAGACTCTGCTCCCCTCTCTGCACATCCCCATCATTTCTTCCCTATTTTCCAGCTCCCAGCTCTTGCTCCACTGTAGTCTGTCCAACTACAAATTTCTCATTGACAGCCGAGAGCTAGTTCTGGTGCTGATGCTGGTTTTGTTTGGTCTTTGTCTGTGTGTCCAATCTAAGGCAGCCATTGTGTTACATATTCCAAGTAATTCAAATAACATTCACAATATAAAATATAAATACTCAGCAAAAGTACTGTGAACAAACCGTTAAAATAAGGTAACAAAGCAATTTTGAGCAATGAATAGTCATTTCCTCAGTAGACAATAGACAATAGGTGCAGGAGTAGGCCATTCTGCCCTTCGAGCCTGCACCACCATTCATTATGATCATGGCTGATCATCCTTAATCAGTATCCTGTTCCTGCCTTATCTCCATAACCCTTGATTCCACTATCCTTGAGAGCTCTATCCAACTCTTTCTTAAATGAATCCAGAGACAAGGCCTCCACTGCCTTCTGAGGCAGAGCATTCCACACACCCACCACTCTCTGGGTGAAGAGGTTTCTCCTCATCTCTGTCCTAAATGGCCTACCCCTTATTTTTAAGCTGTGTCCTCTGATTCGGCACTCACCCATCAGCGGAAACATGTTTCCTGCCTCCAGAGTATTCAATCCTTTAATAATCTTATATGTCTCAATCAGATCCCTTCTCTGTTCTCTAAACTCAAGGGAATACAAGCCCAGTCGCTCCAATCTTTCAACGTAAGATAGTCCCGCCATTCCAGGAATTGACCTCATGAACCTAAGCTGCACTCCCTCAATAGCCAGAATGTCTTTCCTCAAATTTGGAGACCAGAACTGCACACGATATTCCAGGTGCGGTCTCCCCAGGGCCCTGTATAGCTGCAGAAGAACCTCTTTGCTTCTATACTCAATCTCTCTTGTTATGTAGGCCAGCATGCTATTAGCCTTCTTCACTACCTGCTGTACCTGCATGCTTACCTTCATCGACTGAGGTATAAGGACACCCAGATCTCTTTGTACTGCCCCTTTACCTAAATTGACACCATTTAGGTAGTAATCTGCCTTCCTGTTCTTGCCACCAAAGTGGATAACCATACATTTATCTGCATTAAACTGCATCTGCCATGCATCTGACCACTCACCTAACCTGTCCAGGTCACCCTGTAATCTCCTAACATCCTCCTCACATTTCACCCTGCCACCCAGCTTAGTATCATCAGCAAATTTGCTAGTGTTACTAGTAATACCATCTTCTATATCATTAATATATTGTAAAAAGCTGCGGTCCCAGCACTGATCCCTGCGGTACCCCACTGGTCACCGCCTGCCATTCCGAAAGGGAGCCATTTATCACTACTCTTTGTTTCCTGTCAGCCAATCAATTTTCAATCCAAGTCAGGCCTTAGCTCCCAATACCATGCGCCCTAATTTTGCTTACTAACCTCCTATGTGGGACTTTATCAAAAGCTTTCTGAAAGTCCAGGTACACTACATCCACTGGATCTCCCTTGTCCATCTTCAGAGTTGCAACCTCAAACAATTCCAGAAGATTAGTCAAGCATGATTTCCCCTTCATAAATCCATGCTGACACTGACCTATCCTGTTACTGCTATCCAGATGTGTCGTAATTTCATCCTTTATAATTGACTCCAGCATCTTTCCCACCACTGAGGTCAGACTAACTGGTCTATAATTTCCTGCTTTCTCTCTTGCTCCTTTCTTAAAAAGTGGTACAACATTAACCACCATCCGATCCGCAGGAACTGATCCTGAATCGATCGAACTCTGGAAAATGATCACCAACACATCCACGATTTCTCGAGCCACCTCCTTCAGTACCCTGGGATGTAGACCATCAGGCCCCAGGGACTTATCAGCCTTCAGACCTAACAGTCTCTCTAACACCAATTCCTGGCAAATATAAATTCCCTTCAGTTCAGGTCCTTCAGCCACTGTTACCTCTGGGAGATTGCTTGTGTCTTCCCCAGTGAACACAGATCTGAAGTACCAATTCAACTCTTCTGCCATTTCTTTGTTCCCTGTAATATATTCCCCCGTTTCTGTCTTCAAGGGCCCAATTTTAGTCTTAACCATTTTTTTTCCCTTTAACATACCTAAAAAAGCATTTACTATCCTCCTTTATATTTTTGGCCAGTTTACCTTGGTGCCTCATTTTTTCTCTGCGTATTTCCTTCTTAGTTATCCTCTGTTGTTCTTTAAAAGCTTCCCAGTCCTCCATTTTCCCACTTATCTTTGCTATGTTATACTTTTTCTCTTTTAACTTTATATGTTTCTTAACTTCCCTCGTCAGCCACAGCCACCCATGCCTCCTCTTAGGATCTTTCTTCCTTTTTGGAATGAACTGATCCTGCAACCTCTGCATTATACACAGAAATATCCATTGTTCCTCCACCATCATCCCTGCTAAGGTATTGCACCATTGAACTTTGGCCAGCTCCTCCCTCATAGCTCCATAGTTCCCTTTATTCAATTGAAATATTGTCACTTCCGATTGTACCCTCTCCCTTTTAAATTGCAGATTGAAGCTTATTGTATTATGGTCACTACCTTCTAATGGCTCCTTCACTTCGAGGTCCCTGATCAATTCTGGTTCGTTGCACAATACCAGATCCAGAATTGCCTTCTCCCTGGTAGGCTCCAGCACCAGCTGTTCTAAGAATCCATCTCAGAGGCACTCCACAAAGTCTTTCTTGAGGTCCAATACCATCCTGATTCTCCCAGTCTACCTGCATGTTGAAATCCCCCATAACAACTGTAGTACCATCTTTGCGACAGGCCAATTTCAGCTCCTTATTCAACTTACACCCTACATCCATACTACTGTTTGGGGGCCTGTAGATAACTCTTAAGAGGGTCCTTCTACCCTTAGAATTTCTCAACTCTTATTATCATCCCTTACCAACAGTGCCACCCCACCCCCTCTGCCCATCAGTCTGTCCTTACGATAGCATGTGTAGCCTTGAATATTCATTTCCCAGGCCCTGTCCACTTGAAGCCACGTCTCAGTTATCCCCACAATATCGTAGCTGCCAATTTCCAAAAGAGCCTCAAGCTCATCCATCAAGATTGACTCAAACCCACAAAAGCTCTTGTACCTTCTTTCACAAGCAACTTCCAAGAATTCTCAGAAATGTATTGATCAATCATTAAATCTGAATGTGAGTTGAAATATTCCATTAATTGTATAATGGATAACCCAGTTCTCTCAAAGACATGGGAATGAGCAACCAGATGCACTTAACGAGTGGAAGTCAATTGCCCCCACCCTTGCTTTCCTTCCTCTACTGAAACCCCACACTCTCCTCAGGTTAAAATTCCTCTTATATTGTACAACATCATCTGTGAAAGTGCGGATCTGCTTCAATAGTCAATATCAATATCTAAATTGAGTGAAATGTTTTCTCTTGTGTTTATACAAAGAAGGATTCTTACCAATACCTGATTGCTCAGACCTTAATAGAAACACAGTGGGAATACTTAGTCATTGTTATTTAGCTTGATGGCTGTTATTTCTGTAACAAATTTCTTTACTTGAGGCAGATAATATGATGTCTCCTTGGTGAATTGTTTAATAGCAGCAAAACATCTTCTGCCACTCTGTCTATTTGCTCTGATAGTTTTTTGACTGTCACACAGGTCTCTGTCTTCATCTATGGATTGCATAAAGAGAGCACGATGTCACCAACGTAGTGCTACCACTGCAGTGGAGTCAGCCCCATCATTCATCTATGTTCATGGAAGTACAATCCAAGCTTATGCAACCTGTCCTTGTAAGTTAATGTTCCAAACCTCAGTATCATTACCCACTCGAGTATTGAGCTTCTACTCCATCGTGTCGAGTAGATCACGACAAATAAGCTGTAACATTAGGGTTTAGGGCAGTTAATTTTACAAATATTGCCATTAAAATGACAAGTGTGTTAATAGCACCAGAAGTATGTTAAGCATTTGATACTTAAGTAATCAAAAATACTACCTCAAATGACACATTCATCTTTATTAATTTAGTTTACCAATGTCAATGTCCTCGGTAAACAAGTTGATAGCAGACATCTCATTGCTTAATTTATTACTTTTATTCATTAAATCTTCAAATTAATGTTCTGTATTGGTTTAAAATCAATAAATAAAGGTATACCTTTACACAGCTTTACTCAAGATTTTAGTTTTAAGAATAGAAGCACTGATCCAATTTGTAAGTCAATAAATTATTTGCTGAGATATAAATAGAGCAATGCTTTCAACAGGAAGGATTTGGGTTTTACAGGTTTGACTGAGAATTTCTTTTCTTGATAGTTTACCTCTTCACAATTGCTTGTAAAACTCCTCAGGAGATATAAGTATTAATCATGCAGCCTGACTTCCCCATACTTCACAACAATTCATTACTCGACACATGAAGTAAGTACACGCAATTGAATAGTAAAAGATGCTTTTAAAGAAAACTGGAAGACGGATAGAGACTGTTATCTGCTCTGATTGCAGTCAATGTCACTTATGCTCAAATATAGACAAGACACCTGGTTTCTTTCAAGATTACTCAGGAGGCCCCCTTTATATTCAGTCCATTCAACCTTCTGTCAATTTGCCACTGATTCAAGTAACATAGAAAATTGTCTTCAGCAACTGAGAAGTAATGATGCTGTAAAATACTGTGACTCTATGAGAGAGCAAGACAATGCCGCTGATTTTAATATGATTTCAGTTACAATTCAAATGCAGACCCATTTGATCAAAGGTGAAATTTATGACCTTTACTAAACAAATACATAGGTAAATGTAACGTATTATAATTTATATTCTATTTTGTGATTTTTTAAAAACAACTTCTTTTTACAATTTTGACCTAACATCATGCACATCATAACTTTTGCTTTGTGAGGGAGTTTCAGATTTTGTCAATCCTTTACCTGAAGGTTTGTTCTTTGATATCATGACTGAACAATCCAGTTCTAATTTGGAGGTTACACCTCCTTGTTCTAGACACCCATGCAGAGATTAACTTTTCTTTTCCTTTGTGGGCAACACTGGCAAGATCAGGATTTATTTCTCTCTCAAATTGCCCTTGAGAACCTGATAGTGAATTGCTGTCTTGCACCTCTGTCTGTCTGGTGGAGATATTTTAGGTCAGGAACTGCAGCTGTTTTGATCCACTGATGGTAAAGGTGCATCCATACAATCCCAAGTCAGGCTGCTGGATGACTTGAAGGTAGGTTTTGAAGGTATTGTTCACTTTGTCACAAATCTGGTCCCTTTTTTTCTAAAAGCTGTTTCTTTTCTCAAGGACACTGTATCCTTGGTGTTTCTTCAGAGGGGTCATAAACCATTCCTGGTTCCAATTAGACTGGGTTGGTACAGAGATTAAAGTATCTCTGTATATGAAAACAGATGAGACTTCAGGCTAAAGTGGTCATGTTTTAGAAGTGACCTGTATAATGAAAAGGGAATGGTCAGCTCTCTAGCTGAGCAGTTCAATCCAGAAACAGTTAGGAGTTCAGCTTATTCTCTCCTTCTGCCCTTCTAACTTCAACCTGTAAGCATTTGTTCCATTTTTACTATTTTTTTTAAGGGAGTTGCTCATTAGAACCGCTGTGTATATTCAGAAAAGCATAATTAAGTCTAGTTTGGATAGACTGAGTTCTGTATGACTTCTTTATTCTGTTCTTTTGTGTTTCATTGTATAACTTTGAGAATAAAGTTTTGTCTGTTTTAAAACTTGGTAGGCAAAAGTGAGGATTGCAGATGCTGGAAACCAGGGCTTAGATCAAAGTGGTGCTGGAAAAGCACAGCATCCGAGGAGCAGGATAATCGATGTTTCAGGCAAAAGCCCTTCATCAGGAATAGCACTTAAAACTTGGTAGTCAACCTAGCTAACTTACTCCAGGTGATTATCACTGTACACTCACCAAAACAAATTGCAAAGTAATGATCTGGACTGCCTGCTTAAGAATACTTTGAGTGGTCTGGCCTAGTCCAGAACAGGTTGGGGCACTTTGTGAGATTTTAAAAAGCGAGTGGTAGGTGCTAGTGTCTTTATTTCGGGTGTTGGTTTGGGTGGGTAGACAAAGCTTGGGATAGTAATGGCCCTTACAGTCGCCAGAAGATTTCTGGTTGTGGATGCGCTGACTTTGGAAGGTTTGCAAAAGGTGAATAAGACCAAGCTGCAGGAATTAGCTGACCAGCTGGGTTTGGACCTGCCTGCTTCTGTTAGGAAAGGAGAGATCATTACAGCAGGAGCTCAGCATTTAAACTTGCTGGAGAAACCATCAGAATCTATAGAGATGGCAAGGATTCAATTGCAAATGAAGCAGCTTGAGTTAGGTGCGAAAGATAAGGGAAGGGCAGCAGAAATGAAACAGTTTGAGTTACAATTAAGAGCAGAAGAGAGGGAAAAAGAGAGAGCAGCAGAACAGAGAGAAAAGGACAGAGCGTTTAACTTCAGAAAATGACCCTTAAAAAGGAAAGTCGGCTTAAAAGGCTGGAGATAAAGACTAGAGGTAACCTCAGCGAGGAAATCGTGTGAACTCATGTGGAACAGCTGGGAAGGAAAGCAGTGAGTATAAATACTCACCCTTCGACGCCAACGGCCATTTTGAGTGCAAGCAGCAGCGGAGGTAAGACGAACCCGGAAGACTGCAGCTAAGATAAGGCAGTTTTAAAAAAAATTACTTACTGGTAGCGGACAGCGGTGTTTTCCCTTTCACAGAAGGAGGGGGAGTGACGAGGACCAGAGGGGCAGCTGGGAAGGAAAGCAGTGACCACATATATCAGCAAGGCGGCTAAACCCGAGTCTCTAAAACTGTAGTGTCTCCCACCCGCCCTCCTCCTCTAACCTAATTAATAAGGTAAGGTTCATTCTAAACTTCATCTATTGAATATAAGTTTGTTTTTGATTTTATAGCAACTTGAACTAGGTTTCTACTTTAGTACTGACTGCGTGTTCAGATAGGTCGGATATGGATGCTAGGGCAGTTGCTTGCTCCTCCTGTAGATTGTGGCAGGTGGGAGACATGGTACATGTCTCCGCTGGCTACGTCTGTGGGAAGTGCACCCAACTCCAGCTCCTTGAAAACCGTGTTAGGGAATTGGAGCTGGAGCTGGATGAACTACGGATCATTTGGGAGGCTGAGGGGGTAATTGAGAGGAGTTACCGGGAGTTGGTCACTCCTAAGGCTCAGGACTAGGATAAATGGGTTACAGTCAGGGGGAGGAAAGAGGACAGTCAGACAGTGCAGAGATCTCCTGTGGACATTCCCCTCAGCAATAAGTATACGGTTTTGGATACTGCTGGTGGGGGAGGGGGGAATGGCCTACCAGAGGAAAGCCATAGCAGTCAGTTCTCTGGCACTGAGCCTGACACTGTGGCAAAGAAGGGAAGGGGGCAGAATAGAAAAGTACTCGTGGTAGGGGACTCGATAGTTAGGGAATCGACAGGAGATTTTGTGGTCAGGATCGGGATTCCCAGAAGGTATGTTGTCTCCCTGGTGCCAGGGTCCGGGACGTCTCCGATCGAGTGTATAAGGTTCTAAAAGGGGAGGGCGAACAGCTAGAAATCTTGTTACATATTGGCACGAATGATATAGCCAGGAAAAGGATCGAGGATATAAAAAGTGATTTCAGGGAGTTAGGATGGAAGCTGCAAAGCAGGACGAACAGAGTAGTGTTCTCTAGTTTACTACCGGTGCCACGAGATAGCGAGGTGAGGAACAGGGAGCGGGCGCAGCTTAACACGTGGCTGCCCAGTTGGTGTAGGAGGGAGGCCTTCAGATATGTAGATAATTGGGATGCCTTCTGGGGAAGGTGGGATCTGTACAAGAAGGACGGGTTGCATCTGAACTGGAAGGGGACCAATGTCCTGGGTGGAAAGTTTACTCGAGTACTTCGAGAAGGTTTAAACT
Source organism: Chiloscyllium plagiosum (assembly GCF_037043375.1). NCBI lineage: Eukaryota > Metazoa > Chordata > Chondrichthyes > Orectolobiformes > Hemiscylliidae > Chiloscyllium > Chiloscyllium plagiosum. The sequence continues at coordinate 6,617,890 of NW_028270144.1, forward strand.
AGTATGGCAGGGGGGTGGGGACCTGAGCTGTATACCGGAGGTGAGAGTTGATGCAGATGAGGCAATAGCAAGAGGTAGACCAGCTAGTGGGGAGGATTTTCCTGGGAAGGAACCAAGGTATCAGTTAAAGTATGTTTGCTTTAACGCAAGGAGTATCAGGAATAAAAGTGACGAACTTAGAGCATGGATTAGTACCTGGTGCTACGATGTTGTGGCCATAACAGAGACATGGGTTTCTCAGGGGCAGGAATGGTTGGTGGATGTTCCAGGGTTTAGAGCATTTAAAAAGAATAGGGAGGGGGGGAAAAGAGGAGGGGGTGTAGCACTACTAATCAGAGAGGGTATCACAGCTACAGAAGCTTCCATTGTTGAGGAAGATCTGCCTACCGAGTCAGTATGGGTGGAAATTAGGAACAGTAAGGGAGCAGTCACCTCTTTAGGGTTTACTACAGGCCTCCCAATAGCAGCAGGGAGATGGAAGAAAGCATAGGTCGGCAGATTTTGGAAAGCTGTGGACATAGTAGGGTTGTTGTAATGGGTGACTTTAACTTTCCCAATATTGATTGGAACCTCCTTCGAGCAGAAGATTTGAATGGAGCTGTTTTTGTAAGGTGTGTTCAGGGGGGTTTCCTAACTCAGTACATTGACAGGCCGACGAGGGGAGAGGCCATTCTCGACTTAGTGCTCGGAAACAAGCCGGGGCAGGTATCAGACCTTGTGGTGGGAGAGCATTTTGGTGATAGTGACCACAACTGCCTCACATTCTACATAGCTATGGAGAAGGAGAGGATTAGGCAAAATGGGAGGATATTTAATTGGGGAAGAGGAAACTATGATGCAATTAGACATGAGTTAGGAAGCATGGATTGGGAACAATTGTTCCATGGTAAAGGCACTATAGACATGTGGAGACTGTTTAAGGAGCAGTTGTTGCGAGTGATGAATAAATATGTCCCTCTGAGACAGGCAAGAAGGGATAAGATAAAGGAACCTTGGATGACGAGAGCGGTGGAGCTTCTCATCAAAAGGAAGAAGGTAGTTTACATAAGGTGGAGGAAGCTAGGGTCAAGCTCAGCTCTACAGGATTACAGGCAGGCGAGGAAGGAGCTCAAAAATGCTCTGAGGAGAGCCAGGAGGAGGCACGAGAAAGGCTTGGCAGAATGGATTAGGGAGAATACAAAGGCATTTTACACTTATGTGAGGAATAAGAGAATGGTCAAAGAAAGAGTAGGGCCGATCAGGGATAGCATAGGGAATTTGTGTGTGGAGTCTGAGGAGGTAGGGGAAGCCCTAAATGAGTTTTTTGCTTCTGTCTTTACAAAAGAAACAAACTTTGTAGTGAATGAAACCTTTGAAGAGCAGGTGTGCATGCTGGAATGGATAGAGATAGAGGAAGCTGATGTGCTGAAAATTTTGTCAAACATTAAGATTGACAAGTCACCAGGCCCGGACCAGATTTGTCTTGGTTGCTTTGGGAAACGAGAAATGCAATTGCTTCGTCACTTGCAAAGATCTTTGCATCCTCGCTCTCCACACAAAGGTTGGAGGTGTCGTTGACAGTATAGAGGGCTGTTGTAGGCTGCAGCAGGACATTGACAGGATGCAGAGATGGGCTGAGAGGTGGCAGATGGAGTTCAACCTGGATAAATGCGAGGTGATGCATTTTGGAAGGTCGGATTTGAAAGCTGAGCACAGGATTAAGGATAGGATTCTTGGCAGTGTGGAGGAACAGAGGGATCTTGGTGTGCAGGTACATAGATCCCTTAAAATGGCCACCCAAGTGGACAGGGTTGTTAAGAAAGCATATGGTGTTTTGGCTTTCATTAACAGGGGGATTGAGTTTAAGAGTCGTGAGATCTTGTTGCAGCTCTATAAAACTTTGGTTAGACCGCACTTGGAATACTGCGTCCAGTTCTAGTCGCCCTATTATAAGAAAAATGTAGATGCTTTGGAGAGGGTTCAGAGGAGAATTACCAGGATGCTGCCTGGACTGGAGGTTGAAGAGAGGTTGAAGAGAGGTTGACTGAGCTCGGACTTTTTTCATTGGAGAAAAGGAGGAGAAGAGAGGACCTAATTGAGGTATACAAGATAATGAGAAGCATAGATCGAGTCGATAGCCAGAGACTATTTCCCAGGGCAGAAATGACTAACACGAGGGGTCATAGTTTTAAGCTGGTTGGAGGAAAGTATAGAGGGGATGTCAGAGGCAGGTTCTTTACACAGAGAGTTGTGAGAGCATGGAATGCGTTGCCAGCAGCAGTTGTGGAGGTAGGGTCATTGGGGACATTTAAGAGACTCCTGGACATGCATATGGTCACAGAAATTTGAGGGTGCATACATGAGGATCAATGGTCGGCACAACATCATGGGCTGAAGGGCCTGTGCTGTACTGTTCTATGTTCTATGTCCTATGTTCTAGAGTTAGAACAGCAAGGTCTGCAGCTGAACTGGCTGATGGTTATGAGTTGGTCCATAAAACTTGGTTTGGCTTCCAGAATCAATTTCAGTCCATGAGGGATAGAAATTGGGGCAAAGAGATATCCTCATGGGGAAAGGGAAAGGTAGATCTCAGTGAAAATCATAAGGATAACTTACCACAGGGTAAAAAAGAACCCCTTGAGGGGGACAAAGAAGTTAAAAAGCTCCAGTGTTTTCATTGTAATAAAGTGGGCCACACAAAATCACAGAGTTGGTGGGCTAGGAGAAAGCCAGATGTAGGAAAACCAGACAAGCCTGGGAGTTTTGTTGGACTAGTAACCAAAAGCACAAGGGAAGTTAGACAACTGCCTCAGAGTGTACAAGATGATTAGAGGTTGGTTAAGGAGGAAGTATTAAAAAATCTGCTTAAAAAGTATACATGCAAGGGTAAAGTTTATTCACATAGGGCAGAAGTAACAGGTAAAGAGATTACAATATTGAGGGACACAGGATCCTCTCAGTCTGTGATGCTGAAGGATGAGGAGATATGCACTCCTGAGGGACTATTGTCAGAGAAGGTACTGGTAACAGGAATTCACGGTGAGACAAAAAGTGCTCCATTATGTAAAGTGAGGCTAGAGAGTCCAGAGAAGAGTGGAGAATTTGTGGTAGGACTACTGGGCAAACTTTCAGCTCCAGGAATACAATTTGTCCTTACTAATGATATAGCTGATTCACCGGTAGGCGTGCTGCCTATTCTAGTTGAAAGCCAGTGCAGACGCAGGCAACTGAAGATCTGGAGAATATTTATCCAGGAATTTTCCCTGATTGTGTGATCACAAGACCACAGAGGCACTAGCTGAAGCAGGAAAAATCAAAAGGCACAGATAAGGAAGCTCTCATAGCTTTAACAGGGATTTTTTTGATCAGATAAGTAGGGCAGAGCAGGAGCAAATAGGTACATATGCAAGTACCTTTAGCTCTGCTAAGCTGATCGAGTTCAGCAGAAAGATGAGAAGTTAAAGCAGTTGTATCAAAAGGCATATACAGATGAGAGTGAATGCATCCGTGATGTCATAATGAGGAAATGGAGAGCATCACACATTCAAGTAGATGAGAAATGGGCAGAGATTCTCAGTGGCTATTGTTGAATTACGGACTCAGTTAACATCCATTCCCCACCCTCCCCACTCCAAGCCTTTACCCCTCTAGTCTAGATACACATCCACCTGCATGACACTTCCACTTTTAGACAGTAAGGCCATGGATTTAGGACAATATCAATCTTCAATTTTTCTTAAACACTTCTGTCAGGTTGGCCTTTTCTGCACTGCCTTTGTATTTTTAAAAATATATTCTGAAAGCTTGAAATAAAAAGGCCAAAGTTAAAGAGATAAATACGTGACATTCCCTTTAAAAAATATTCAAATGACCTTTAAGCAAAAATTGTGCACTTAATTATGGGAGACTGAAGAGTTCTTTTTAATTATGAAAAGATCCACGCACCTCTTCAACCTGATTACATCAAATCAAAAAAAAATCAACATTTTATTAACATCAGACACATTAAAAAGGTCAGGAAATATCTTTCAGATCAGACAAGGAAACAGTATGTCTTTTCCCATTAATAAGGTTTTGACATTGGCACACAATTCTCCACGAAGTGTTGAGACAAAGCACCTAGTTTCTGACAAACCAAATGCCAGTGGCTGCTTAACTCCATTGAAACCGCCATCTAGGTTTTTTTTTGCCGAATTATAACCGCTGGGATAATTGGAATTTTCAATACTGACAATGCAAATTTTTTTGGCAAAGATATCAGGAAATAAGGAAAGAGGGAGTTTGGATTGAATATGGAAATAAGTCAGCTAGGTGAAAGTGAGGAGTGCAGATGCTGGAGATTAGAGTCAAGAATGTGGTGCTGGAAAAGCACAGCAGGTCAGGCAACATCCAGGGAGCAGGAGAATCAACGTTTTGGGCATAAGCCCTTCCTCAGGAATGAGTCTTGTGGACCGTGGGCTGAGAAATAAATGGAAGGAGGCTGGGGCTGGGGGGGAAGGGAGCTGAGAGTGTGATGTGTAGATAGCGGTGGGGGTTCTGGTGAAGGGTCAGAGAGGAGGGTGGAGCTGATAGGCAGGAAGGAAGACCGCTTCAAAGAGCATCTCCAGGACACCCAGGCGGCATGGTAGCACAGTGGTTAGCACTGCTGCCTCACAGCGCCAGAGACCCGGGTTCAAATCCCACCTCAATCAACTGTCTGTGTGGAGTTTGCACATTCTCCCCGTGTCTGCATGGGTTTCCTCCGGGTGCTCCGGTTTCCACTCACAGTCTAAAGATGTGCGGGTTAGGTGAATTGGCCATGCTAAATTGCCTGTAGTGTTAGGTGAAGGGGTAAATGTAGGGGAATGGGTCTGGGTGGGTTGCTTTTCGGAGAGTCGGTGTGGACTTGTTGGGCCGAAGGGCCTGTTTCCACACTGTAAGTAATCTAATCACCCGCACCAACTAACCCCACCACTCCGTGGCCGAACACTTCAACTCCCCCTCCCACTCCGCCAAGGACATGCAGGTCCTGGGCCTCCTCCATCGTCACTCCCTAACCATCTGATGCCTGGAGGAAGAATGATTCATCTTCCACCTTGGGACCCTCCAACCCCATGGCATCAATGTTGACTTCACCACTTTCCTCATTTCCCCTATCCCAGTTCCAACTGTTCAACTCAGCACTGCCCTCATGACCTGTTCTACCTGTCAAACTTCCTTCTCACCTATCTACTCCACCCCCATCTCTGACCTATCACCATTACCACCACCTCCATCCATCTATTGCACTCTCAGCTCCCTTCCCCTCCAGCCCCACCCCCCTCCTATTTATCTCTCCACCCCGTCGGCTAACAGCCGCATTCTTGATAAAGGACTTTTGCCCGAAATGTCAATTCTCCTGCTCCTTGGATGCTGCCTGACCTGCTGTGTTTTTCCAGCACCACACTCTCAATAAAAATAAGTTGGTCATGGTATGATTGAATAGCAGAAGACACCTTAAGGTATGAATGACTCACTTCTTCTCTCTAATGTTGTTATCCTCCATGTTCCTATCATTCACTGGTATCTTATTGGAGATTCTGTGACAGTTGGCAGTGCACTTATAATGGGGTTTGTTACATTTTGCTATCAACAACTGTACTGATGCTAATTCAATGTTAATCGTGAGGTGGCTGTGGAGTTTCCTGAAATTCCCTTGATTAGGAAAACGGATTAAAAATTAAAATATCATCAAAAACATTATTTAGGAAAGCACGGAATAGGAAAAGGCTATCAGAATCCACTGATCACACAACGCAGTAGACTGTGCTGTGTGTTCTCAGCTGCTGTTTTACTTGTGGGTACATGATGAGCCTGACTGTGTGAGACTTACAGGTAAGCGCTATCAGTATCTTTTTAATTCAGCCAGCTCTTTTACTTTACAGTTTTTGAAATCACAGATAGCAGGAAGCCTATTGGAGCAACACAGAGCTCAGTGGTTAGCACTGCTGCTTCACAGCACCAGGGGTTCGATTCCACCCTGTGGTGACTGTGTGGAGTTGGCACATTCTTCCCTTGTCTGCCTAGGTGCTCTGGTTTCCTCCCACAGTCCAAAGGTGTGCTGGTTGGGGGGATTGGCCATGGGAAATGTGGGTTTATGGAGATGAGGTGAATCAGGGTGAGATGCCCTTTTGGAGGGTCGGTATGGAATTCCTGGGCTGAGCAGCCTGCTTCAACATCATAGTGATTCTATGATGTGGAATGCATGGCACAATCTGAACTCCTGTTTTTTTTTTCCAAAGAGACAACTAAATGTGCAATTTGAGAGAGTTGTAATTGCTGGATGGGAGCCAGATGGACAAAGAATGCAATCAATTTTGGTAATGTGTCTCTGGTTGTACTGGAGGGAGTTAGAGAAACAGAAGGGAAGAAACCTGCACCTGCTCCCACACTGGCCTCAGAAGAGGCATGGTTGCAGGTTACACCAAAAGCATGCTATTATGCACCTAATCTCAGCACAGAGAGCAGTGGTATTGAGATAAACAGATCAGGGACATGGAGTACAGTGTCATGTTCAGTTACGCTCTGTACATCACACCGCCCATCAATCTGCTTCTCAAATGTTTCCATTTTGCTGTCGTAATTGTCCACTTACCTTGCAGGTATAGCCATCCTGCTTTTCTCCCCTCAATTTGATCACATTCCCATCTATTGATCCATCCATCTGTCCGACCACCACTCCCAGTCATCATGAGACAATTCCATTCCCATAGCTGAGTCATTCTCAACAATTGTGACTTATTGATCAGATGAACACAGGACATTGCAGTCATTCAGTGGCTTTCTTTTCTCTCTTTTTGGGATGAGAGGAGAGCCAAGAATGTGAGCCAAGGGATAAGGGCAGAGAGGATCCTTTCCAGACCAGACAGCTCAATGGGGTTATGGTGCCCATGGCTTCCAGAGATTGGGAGACATAGAGATTGTGGATACTCCATGATATTACAAGATAGCAAGCATGGTGATCTGATTTCAAAAGTGACTGAACATATTACATTCTTTCCTGACCACACATGGGTCTTTACATGTCCAGCCAATTTTGGACGAGGTCACTGATGATGATTTGTCAGAGGAGTTGAATCCGAGTGAAGATATACTGCTGCCACAGGGTGCATTTCAATAGGATTTAGATGTATTTGGTAGGGTAAGGACTGATTAGGGATAGTCAACACGCCCTGTAAATTCATCACTTTCAAATATATATCCAGCTCTCTTTTGAAACCTCCAATAGAAGCTGCCTCCCTTCCACTCTTCCAGACATCGCATTCTAATTCCTAATAACACTCTAACTCAAGAGGTTCCTCCTCATCTCACTCATAGCTGTCTTGCTGACAATTCAAGTTGCAGGTCTAGGTAACGAACATTGATGACTTCCGTCGTCAGTAACAGGAAAAGGGAAGTCACTTTATTGGGTGTTTTCTATAGACCCCCAATAGCAGCAGAGAGATGGAAGGACAGATTAGACAGCTGATCTTAGAAAGGTGCAGATGCAACAGAGTTGTTGTTATGGGTGACTTCAACTTCCCCAATATTGATTAGAACCTCCTTAGTGCAGATGGTCTGGATGGAGCCGATTTTGTCAGGTGTGTCCAGGAAGGATTCCTGACTCAATATGTAGATAGGCTGATGATTTGGTGCTCGGCAATGAGCCAGGCAAGGTGTCAGAACTCATGGTAGGAGAGTATTTTGGTGACAGTGACCACAACTGCCTCACCTTTACCATAGCCATGGAGAGGGATAGGAACAGACAGTACAGAAAAGTGTTTAATTGGGGGACGGGAAATTATACTGTTATTAGACAAGAGCTGTAGAGTATAAATTGAGAACAATTGCTCTACAAGAAATGCGCAACAGAAATATGGAGGCTGTTTTAGCAGCACTTGCTGCAAGTGTTGGATAACTGTCTCACTGAGACAGGCAAGGAATGGTAAGGTGAAGGAGTCTTGGATGACAAGAGAAGAGGAGCTTCTCATCAAGAGGAAGAAGGAAACTTCCTTAAGGTTGAGGAAGCAAGAATTTGGCACAGCTTCAGCGGAATAAAGGGTGGCCAGGAAAGAACTCAAAAATAAATTGAAGAGAGCTAGGAGGGGTCACGAGAATGCCTTGGTGGGAAGGATTAGGGAAAACCCAAAGGCGTTCTACACGCACATGAGGAATAAGAGAATAATCAGAGAGAGGGTAGGGCCAATCAGGGATAGTGGAGGGAACTTGTGCCTGGAGTCTCAGAATAAGTTTTCTGCTTCAGTATTCACTAGACAGAGGGACCTTGTTGATAGTGAGAACACCATGGACCAGGTTAATAGGTTTGAACAGATTGATATTAAGAAAATGGTTGTGCTGGAAATTCTGTGAAGCATCAAGATAGATAAGTGCCCAGGGCTGGAACAGATATATCCAAAGTTATTACAGGAAACGAGGAATGAGATTGCTGCATTCTGGCAATGATCTTTGCATCCTCATACTCCACAGGTGTGGTATCGGATGATTGGATGGAGGGGAATGTTGTTCCTCTGTTCAAGAAAGGGAATAGGGAAATCCCTGGAACTACAGACCAGCCAGTTTTACGTGTGTGGTAAGCAAGGTACTGGAAAGGATTCTGAGAGATAGGATTTATAACTATTTGGAAAAACATAGCTTGTTTAAAGATAGTCATCATGGCTTTGTGAGGGCGGGTCATGCCTCATAAGCTGTATTGAGTTCTTTGAGGATGTGACGAGACACGTTGACAAAGGTCAAGCAGTGGATGTTGTGTATATGGATTTCAGTAAGGCAGTTGATAAGGTTCCCTTATCATTCAGCCTCATTCAGAAAGTTAGGAAGTATGGATACAGGGCAATTTGGCTGTCTGGATACAGAATTGGCTGGCCGAAAGAAGACAGTGAGTGGTAGAGAATGGAAAGTATTCTGCCTGGAGGTGGTTCACCACTGCAGACCCTTAGGGATCTGTTCTTGGCCCTCTGCTCTTTGCAGTTTTTATAAATGACTTGGATGAGGAAATGGAAGGGTGGGTTAGTAAGTTTGCCAATGACACAAAGGTCGATGGAGTTGTAGATAATGTCGAGGGCTGTTGCAGGCTACAACAAGATGTTGACAGGATGCAGAGCTGTGGAGAGAAAGTCAAATTTGAGCGCTGGATACAGAGTTAAAGCCAGGATTCTTGGCAGTATGGAGGAACAGTGGGACCTTGGGTCCCATACATAGATCCCTCAAAGTTGCCACCCAAAATGATCAGGTTGTTAAGAAGGCATATGGTGTTTTGGCTTTCATTAACAGGGGGATTGAGTTTAAGAGCCATGAGGTTTTGCTACAGTTCTAAAAAATCCTGGTTAGACCACATTTAGAATATTGCGTACAATTCTGGTCACCTCATTGTAAGAAGGATGTAGATGCTTAAGGGAAGGTGCAGAGGAGATTTACCAGGATTTTGCCTGGATTGAAGGGCTTATCTTATGAAGAGAGGTTGAGTGAGCTCGGGCTTTTAACACTGGAGAGAAGAAGGAAGAGAGGTGACTTGATAGAGTTGTACAAGGTAATGAGAGGCATAGTTCGAGTAGATAGCCAGAGACTTTTCCCCAGGGCAGAAATGGCTGTCACGAGGCATCATAATTTTAAGGTGATTAGAGGTCAGTATCAGGGAGATGTCAGAGGTAGGTTCTTTATGCAGAAAGTGGTGGCTACGTGGAGTGCCTGATAGTGATGGTAGTAGAGTCAGAGACATTAGGAACATTAAGTGTCTGCTGGACATGGATGGCAATAAATTGAGGGATGTGTAGGTTAGGTCGATCTTAGATTAAGATAAATACTTGGCCCAACGGGCCTGTACTGTTCTCTGTTCTACTTCCCCATCAAGCAGACTACTAGCGATGGGGATCAGAGGTCCTTCTGGGTGTCTTTGTGAACCAAGATTAACTGGGACAGGTGTTTCTCCAAGTTCTATATGGAATCCCTCACCAGAATTTCCCAACCCCACCTTCACATCTTAGATTCCTCATTGACTCCCCTCAAAACCAACTTGTGGCCTCTACCACCTTATCTCTGTTCCAGCCTGTTCATAAAATCCATACAGTATAGAAGCAGGCCATTCAGTCCATGAAGTCCACTCGGATCCGGTGAAGAGCATCCTACCCAGACTGATCTCCCACCTATCCCTGTAACCATGCATTTGCTATGGCCAATCCACCTAACACAGACTGTGGGAAGAAACCCACACAGACACAAGGAGAATGTGCAAATTCCACACAGCGAATCACCCAAGGCTGGAATTGAACCTTGGTCTCTGGCACTGTGAGGCAGCAGTGCTAACTACTGAGTCATTGTGTTGACCAGGTAATGAATCAGTCCAGGTTCAGTGACAGGGTTGATGATAGAAGGTAAGATCAGGCAGAGTCCTAATCCTGGGATTTCTGCCTCTGCTGTCAACTCTGGAGCATGAATTGCCTGACATGTTTTCCTTTGAAAATTGGGGTCAATGTGATGAGTTCATTCAAACATGTTAATACTTGAATTTTGTTTTTGGGTTGTTGCATGGAGGGCTTTTTTCTCTTTGGAAAGGCTTTTTTAAAAAAAAAAAGTGCTCTCAATGTGGAAATATCCTAACATTTTATCATTGCTTTGGCATTCAAATGAAAATTGTTTTTGTGCCTTATTATCTCTGTCATATTTAGAATTGTGAATTTATCACAGGTGTTAAGCATTGCTGCTCAAGCAGAAAATCAGCAATTAAACTAATAATTAAGGGGCAGAATAGAGCAAGCTAAGACCAGTAATGTTTTTGCATCATTTTTAGCCATTTGCATGTATAATTAAGGACCATTTGAAATGAGGTTTTGTTCCTTTCCTCTCCAAGAGAAATGCTTAATTATAGATATGCCATTATAAACTGCATATGAAAGTACTGTGATTTTAGGACAACTAATTAAACCCAGTGGAGAACAACACAAATTGAGGTGACAGAGGCAAATACGTCAGCAGCTGAAAGTGAAATATTCAAGTTGACTTCAAGCTGGAGCTCCAGACCATGAGCACTTGTTTTTATGTTGCAGTAACATTGATATTAAAGAGCTTCTCTGTCCATCTGACCTGCCAGAGGTGATGGGGTTCAGCTGTAGTGAGAGGATTTAACAGTCTGCAGTAAATTAAAGAAAACAAATTCTTAAAGACTTAGCAGCTAAGTGGTCTGTGTTTTCTCCTTCAGCTTTTAACAGCATGTTTGAGACCATGGTAATAGCTCATCAAAACCTACTTCTCTGAGTTCTTAAGCCTTAACAAAGGCTTAGGTGTCACACACTGTTGGTTTGCACAGGAGGAAAGAACTGACATTTATGTAGCGTCTTTCACAATTTCAGAATGTCCCCATAAGTCTTTTGCAGCCCAGCAACTACTTGTGATGTCTCGTCCTGAATATCATTGAATGAAGACAGCAGTTAGATTGAACATAGAAAAGTCAGCAATGAGATCATGGCCTGATATTGGCCAAGAGAGTGGGTCTCATTTTGTTTTTTTGCTTCAGTCAATTGTATCAAGATTTCTGTCTCTGAGGCGCAGAGAGATATTTTTTCATATCTTAACAAACTTGCCTCAGTAACTCTTCACCTTGCCCTTACGGTGCCCCTCTTGCAAAAGTCTAGCCCAATCTAACACTCACCATTCATAGAATAACTCGCCACTCACCTGATATCTGCCTAACGTACCAGCTACCCGAGTGCCACTGCCCTATTTAACAGGGCACCGTGCATCTATAAAAACTCTGGCATTTTTAAGCTGTTCTCTACTCAGTTACTGTATTGAATGAAGACATTGGAGAAGGAAAAGGTAGTGCAAAAGTGGCCGGATTTTCAGGCGTTGGCTAGGACAACAGGGGGATTTCCCTGACTTTTACTGTATGCTTCCGAGGAATCTATTGTTTCTCTTGAAAAAGCAGAAGAATCTTCATTTTAATGCATCATCTAAAAGCCGTACGTTCAGCAGTGCAATGCTCCAAATGACCGAATTGAAATACCAGCCTAAATTGTGTGCTCCTCAGCAGGATTTGAATCCATTATCATGGGGAAACAAGGTAAGATAATCATAATCCTTGCCTTATTGCTTTTACTTGTGCTACATTTCACTTCTTGACAAAGTGACGCCAGAGAGAGCAATGCGCAGTGTTTTGTAAAAGTTGACTGACAGATTTTTTTGTGGTTGCCACCAGTCAAACCACCTGTGGGTTTACCGACCAGGAGAAGGTGATGAGAAGGGAGTTAGTCAGATTTCAAGGGCTATCGCTCTCATCTTCAGGATACCAGAATAGAATCACAAAAAATGTTGTCAGAGAACAACATGAGAGATCTGCAAACTACCCCCTCGTGTTCTTGCCACCATGTGTGCATCTTTTAGCACAAGTAGGGTTCAGAGGGGAAAAATAGTTTCAATACATGTTCGGCTTTTAATAATGAAGTGACTGAGAACTTGGTACAATCTGAATGCAGGCTCATGTGTGTGAACATGAGGTGAAACTGACATTGGGCCTTGAGGGATTTCAATGTCAGGCTTCTACATTGACTCAAGGGTTACAGAAACCAATGCTGAAAACCTAGGGTTTTACAATCTGCTATGGACCAGGCCAGATTCCCCCTCAAAATATTTTAAGAATGCAGCCCAGACCCTAACTTTTATTTTTTTTTACAGTACATAGACCATAGAATATTACAGGGCAGTACAGGCCCTTCCGACCTCAATGTTGCACCGACCTATGGAACCAATCTGAAGTCCATCTAACCCACACCATACCATTTTCACCCTTTTGTTTATCCCATGTCAGTTTAAGTGCCCTTAAAGTTGGCAAGTCTACTATGTTGCAGGCAGTGCGTTCCATGCCCCTACTATTCTCTGAGTAAAGAAATTACCTCTGACATCTGGTCTATATCTAACACCCCTCAATTTAAAGCTATGTCCCCTCATGCTAGCCATCACCATCCAAGAAAAAAGGCTCTCACTGTCCACCCTATATAAACCTCTGATTATCTTGTATGTGTCAATTAAGTCATCTCTCAATCTTCTTCTCTCTAATGAAAACAGCCTAAAGTCCCTCAACCTTTCCTCATAAGACCTTCCCTCCATACCAGACAACATCCTAATAAATCAGCTCTGAACCCTTTCCAAAGCTTCCGCATGCTTCCTATGATGTGGTGACCAGAACTGTACGCAGTACTCCAGGTGTGGCCACACCAAACTTTTGTACAGCTCTATCATAACCTGTGCCTCCAAAACACAATCCCTCTACCAATAAAACCTAACATACTGTATGTCTTCTTAACAACCCTATCAACCTGGGTGACAATTTTCAGGGATCTATGTACCTAAACACCAAGATCTCTCTGCTCATCCACACTACCAAGAATCTTACCATTAGCCCAATACTCTGTATTCCTATTACTCCTTCCAAAGTGAATCACCTCACACTTTTCCACATTATCTCTATTTGCCACCTCTCAGCCCAGCTCTGCAGCTTATCTATGTCCCTCTGTAAGCTGCAACATCCTTCAGCACTATCCACAACTCCACCAATCTTAGTGTCACCTGCAAATTTACTAACCCATCCTTCTATGCTCTCATCCAGGTCATTTTTAAAAAATGACAAACAGCAATGGCCCTAAACAGATCCTTGCGGTACACCACTCATAACTGAACTCCAATATGAACATTTCCCATCAACCACCACCGTCTGTCTTCCTTCAGCTAGCCAACTTCTGAGCGAAATCACCCTCAATCCAATGCCTCCATATTTTGTGCGATAGCCTACCATGGGGGACCTTATCAAACGCTTACTGAAATCCAAATACACCACATCAACGGCTTTACCCTCATCGACCTGTTTGTTCACCTTCTCAAAGAATGGTGAATGTGAAGTGGATATTGAAGGAGTGATGCAGTTGGTAAAACCATTCAGCTTCAAGCAAAACAGAATTTATTTACATATTACTGTTGAAACACGAAGAAAAGAAAACAGAATTTAGAATAACCTAACTATTTGAAAATCCAACCAAAATCACAACTTAACGAAGCTGTTCCAATTCCCACAATATCCCATAAAGAACCGCCTTGGCAAATGGTAAATTCAAACACAGGTTCTTACAGGCAGGTGAGATTTCACAGGAAGTTCAGGCAAGAAACATCTGTTGAAGCATGAAACCTCCTTTCACTGTAGCTGCTTCCTTGCAACCAGTAGCTTCTGACAGCCTGCTAAAAAAATACTAAACCAAACCAAAACTAAAAACTGAATTGGGAGAACTGGCCACTCCTCTTTCATTGTACAACTGTTTTAAAAAAAGACTTAAAGACCTCCTCTGGTTGTTGACTTAGGCATTGTCTGTTAGCCATTTCAGCACCGCTGACTATACAACCCCTCTTGGAAAAAAACCCAAAGCCAACATAACCTTGATAAAGGGGCAGCATCATCACAATTCGGAAATAGAGGAGCATTTGGGGGGTGGGGGAGAAAGTCATCAGAAGAAAAGGTCAAAATGATTAGGAAGGTGAGATGTGGTTGAAAAGGATGGGAACACTTGTGAGGGACTGAAGCAATTGAGAAAGGAGGCAGTAATAGTGAGTGTGAAGGAATTGAGATGGATGGAGTGCTAGTAATGGAAGAGAACAGAACTGATTGGGAGAGGAGGGAAGTGGGTGGGAGCGAGACAGCGGAATGAGAGGGAGCATTGTTTATTGGGAGGGACAAAGCAGTCTGGAGCAGGGAAGTGATTGTGAGGGAGGTGTCAGGTTCTGAAAATTGGTATCAAGCTGGAATAAGCATGAATACTTTTCGTCGTATCGCATTCAGGGAAATCTTTTTCCTTTGTTACCCTTTTGAAGGTAGCCTCCAGTGGTCCCTTCAAAGATTCCTGGTTAGGTCCAGCACAGAATAGGCAACTCTGTGTCGGCTGCACCAGGAAGGTGCAGTTTTAATAAGAAGCACTTCAATGTGTGTGTTCCATTTGTGTCTAGATTGAGATTAACACATTCCTTTCCTGCTTTGAGCAAGTAAAATATTACTGCCATGGCATGAGTACATGCCGAGCCCTTCATTCTGCATGATTAAGGCCATTTTTATCATTTTAACAATGTCTTATTTCTAACTTATACTATGAATCACTGCAAGGTAATGCAACTTTTTTTTCTTTATTCTTCCTCTTTTTGTATCTAAGATTTTGTACCGAGGTACCTTGTACCGAAGAGGGTGCCATGAGAGGTGAGATTATAAACTTTTCACTGTACTCCTGTACTTGAGTTCTTGTGAAAATAAAACCTAATTTCACCTGTAATTCTACTTTCCCGTTTAGATACATACGCTGTGCTATAGAATGTCAATTCTAAAGTCACCAAACATATTTAGATTAGATTCCCTACAGTGTGGAAACAGGCCCTTCGGCCCAACAAGTCCGCACTGACTCTCCGAAGAGCAACCCACCCAGACCCATTTACCCCTGAATAATGTACCTAAAACTATGGGCAATTTAGCATGGCCAATTCACCTAACCTGCACATTTTTGGACTGTGGGAGGAAACCGGGGCACCCGGAGGAAACCCATGCAGACACAGGGAGAATGTGCAAACTCCACACAGACAGTCAGCTGAGGTGGGAATCGAACCCAGGTCACTGGCACTGTGAGGCAGCAGTGCTAGCCACTGAGCCACCATATTTGGGATTTTTAAAAAATATTCACTTATGGGATGTGAGTTGCCCCTTGAGAAGGTGGGGGTGAGCTGCCTGCCTGAACCGCTGCAGTCCTTGTGCTGCAGGTTGACCCACAATGCCCTTAGGGAGGGAATTCCAGGATTTTGACCTGGCAGCAGTGAAGGAAAGTTGATGTATTTGCAAGTCAGGATGGTGAGTGGCTCGGAGGGGAGCTTGCTGTTGCTGATGTTCCCATGTACCTGTTACCCTTGTCCTTCCAGATGGAACTGGCTGTGGGTCCGGAAGGTACTATCTGAGGATCTTTGGTGAACTTTGCAGTGCATCTTTTAGATAGTACTGAGCGTCGGTGGTGGAGGGAGTGAATGCTTGTGGATGTGGTGTCAATCAACTGGGCTGCTTTGTCCTGGATGGTATCAAGCTTCTTGAGTGTTGTTGGAGCTGTGCTAATCCAGCCAAGTGGGGAATATTCCTTTACACTCCTGATGTAATTCTTATAGATGGTGGACATACTTTGGGGAGTGTATCGGATGGGCCAAAGGGCTAAAGGTTAATGATGACATTTGACATCTGCATGAGAAAATCTATAGCATGGGATGAGCTGAGAGACTGAAATTGTTGATGATATTTGACAAGCTGCATGACCTTGAATGAGACAGCAGCTGCAGCTTGTGTGTTGTGTATCTGTACTAGCAAGCAGCTTTGTCTTCTCTAATCTGTTATTCCTCTGTGCTGGTTGTTTGTTACACTGTGTAAGAAAGAGAGTTTCATTCCAAGTTGGTAGATTTCACCTCAGACGGGGATTGTGAACAATGCCAGAATAACATCAGCCTCCAGACCAGCCACTGATTGAAGGGTCCCTGCCACACAGGAGGGCATGAGGGCTCATTACTTTCTTTTCCTTCCCTTTTTCATTGTCTATTATTTAATAGATGTTCTTAGTTCAGTCTTTTAGTTTTCCTTCCTTTTCAATCTTTTATCATTACTCAATAAATGTTCATATTTAATCAAATTGATATTGTTGAGTCTTCTCTTAACTACATTTAACCAAGTCTGAAAAAAAACCACTGGGATACATCCTGTGATCCTAGACAGGGAATCAGGAGACGGGTTACTCACTAAAAACAAAAAGAACTGCGGATCCTTTAAATCAGAAAAAAAGACAGAAGTTGCTGGGAAAGCTCAGCAGGTCTGGCAGAATCTGTGGAGAGAAATCAGAGTTAGCGTTTTGGGTCCAGTGACCTTTCCTCCGAACCCTTGTCCTTCTAGATGGACATGGTCATGGGTTTAGAAGGTGTTGTCTGAGGCTCTTTGGTGAATTTTTGCAACACATCTTGTCGACAGTACACATGGCTGCTACTGAGCATCTGTGGGGGAAGGTGTCACTGAGCAGGTTATTGCTGAGCAGGTGCACCTTGATAACACTGTTGATGACCCCTTCCATCACTTTACTGATGATCGATGTTAGGACAGTAATTGGCTGAGTTGGATTTATCATGCACATACCTGGGCCTTGAGGTTACAGATTGTACTGGAGTATAATTCTGCTGCTGTTGATGGCCCAAAGTGCCTCATGGATGCCCAGCCTTGAGTTTCTAGATCTGTTCAAAGTCTGTCCCATTTAGCACAATGATAGTGTTGCACAACATGATGGAGGGTATTCTCAATGTGAAGGTGGGACTTGGTCTTAAGGACTGTGTTGTAGTCACTCTTACTGATACTATTATGGACAGATGCATTTGTAGCCGGCAGATTGGTAAAGATGAGGTTGAATATGTTTATTCTCTTGGTTCCCTTTCCATCTGCCACAGAGCTGATCTCACAGCTATGTCCATTAAAATTCAACCAGCTCGATCAGTAACACTGCTGCCGAGCCACTCTTGGTAGTGGACATTGAAATCCCCCCACTCAGAGTACATTTTGTATCCTTGCCACCCTTAGTGCTTCCTCCAAGTGTTGTTCAATGTGGAGGAGTGCTGACTCATCAGCTGAGGAAGGACAGTACGTGGTAGTCAGCAGGAGGTTTCCTTGCCCATGTTTAAATTGGAGCCGTGAGACTTCATGGGGTCTGGAGTTAATGTTGAGGACTCCCAGGGCAATTCCCTCCCAACTGTATCCCACTGTGCCACCCCCTCTGCTGGGTCAGTCCTGCTGGTGAGACGGGACACATACAGGGATGGTGATGGTGGGGTTTGTGCCATTGCCTGTCAGGTACGGTTCCATGAGTATGACTATGTCAGGCTGTTGCTTGACTTGTCCATGAAACAGTGGTCCACTGATCCTTCCTTCCAGCCACCAACCGGATTCGTTCCTCCCATTGACCAACCAGGTTATACCCTCTACCCGTGTTCACCTTTCCCCTCTTCACCACCCTGCCCCCACCACCCCCTTTAACTGTAGCTCTCCTTACGCCCACTCCCACTCCTGAAGAAGGGTTATAATCAGAACATTGACTTCTTCTCCTCCTAATGTTACTTGGCTTGCTGTGTTCTTCCAGCTTTCTGCCTGTCTACCTCCCAATTTTGGCACCAGTCTGGGGTGTTACTAAGGAGTACTTTGCAAGGTCAACAGGGTTGTTTCTGCTGTTGTCTTTTCTGCTGCCTTGGTAGTTTGTCCAATTTCATTTCTTTGTTGATACTTCATAATGATTGATACAACTGGCTGGCTTGTTAAGACATTTCAGAGGGCAGTTGTAAATCAAACACTTTGCTGTGGGTCTGGAGTCACATGTAGGCCAGGCCTAGTGAAGATGATAGATTTCCTTCCCTAAAGTACATTAGTCAACCAATTTTTTTCAACAATTGACAATGGTTTAATGGTGATCGGTTGTTTCTTAATTTCAGATATTTTTTGTGGAATTCAAATGCCACCATCTGCTGTACCAGGATTTGAATCCGGATCCCCAGAACATTAGATGAGTCTCTGGATTAATAGTCAAGTAATAATAATACCAGGTCATTGCCTCCTCCTGAATTGTCAGTAGTTACGATGGCAATGAGTCAGCTGTGAATCAGTTTGCCCCTCACTTGTACATAATTGCAGTAATTCCTTAGCATATATTGCAAAACAACAAGCAGCTCATTTCCATTTTATTAGAAAGCATGGGGATTGGAACTGTAATATAACTGCAGAGGGGCATTTTTTAAAAAGTGCTATGGCAGCAAGCTTTTGAGGGGAATATTGTGAGAGCTTTTCCTCTTTGTATTCAATCCTCAGAAAATTTAGGATTGAGGTACTTGACAAATCCTTACATCTTGACCTCATCTGCTTGAATTACAAGGAACACCCTCTTGGAGACTCTCGGATATGATTAAAGGCTGCCATCCTCTTGATCATTTGCCAACCAGTAGCATTACCAGCATTGAATAATGCTGCTGCTGATTGTTTCTAGTTGACAACATATGTTCATGCACTGGTTCAGCTGGCAAAGGCTTAGTCTAAGACCACAGAAGGAGGAAGGCTAGACTACGGAGGTCAAAGCACAGAAAGTGTGCAAAGTTGATCCTCCCACTACTGTCATATGGGATATGTGGCTCTATCCTTCCAGCCTCTTGTAGCCATTTGGTTGCAACCCCACAAGAGACACAAAAGAAAATCACATCTTGGTACCTGATCAAAACACGATGATGGGAAAATAGCTCAGTAACTGTTATTTGGTAAATAAATATGATGCTTTTCTTTAAATTGGCATTGTTATTTGAGGAGATTATTAAATCTGGCAATGGTGCCATGTCAGCTTTACAGATGGGGACAAAATAGACAGATGTTTCTGATTGAATTTGGCTGCAGATGTTAGGATGTGATATTGCTGTGGGATCCACGTTAAATTGACGCTGGTAATTTCTGTTGAAAGGTCCTATGAATAATGATCGTCTTGATACTGAGTTCCAAGTTTCACTGCTTTCTGAGATTTCAGGCTGATCTTCTTCTGTTACTCCACACTCCGTCCTTTCTGAAGCAACAAGAAAGTGGGAAACTGCACTGAGATCATGCAGTGCTATCACTCCTGATTTATCAAGCAGCAAAAAAGTTGCATTGAAACACCATCCCCATAGTCCTCTTAGTAACCAATGATATAATTAAGTTGGTATTACAAGAAATAGAACCAGGAGCAGGACATTCAGTCATAGGGTCATGCAGCATGGAAACAGGCCCTTTGGTCCAATTCGTCCATACCGCACAGGTATTCCAGACTTAACTAATCCCATTTGCCGGCATTTGGCCTATGTCACTCTAAGGAGAAAGTGAGGACTGCAGATGCTGGAGATCAGAATTGAGAGTGTGGTGCTGGAAAAGCACATTACATCAGGCAGCATCCGAGGAGCAGGAGAATCGACGTTTCGGGCATAAGCCCTTCATCAGGAATGGAGGGCTTACATCCGATATATCAATTCTCCTGCTGCTCAGATGCTGCCTGACCTGCTGTGCTTTTCCAGCACCATACTCTTGACTATGACTCTATACACCTTCTCTCTCCGTGTACGTGTCCAAATGTCTTTCAAATGTTGTGAGTGGACCCACCTCTACCATTTCATCTGGCAGTTCATTTCGTACACACATCCACCCTTTGTGTGAAAATGTTTCCCTCAGCTCCCTTTTAAATCTTCCCCGTCTCATGCCCTCTACTCTTGAACTCATTTACCATTGGTAAAGGACCTTGACTATTATCTGTGCCCCTCATAATTTTAAGAACCTCCATAATGCACCCCTCAGCCTCCGACACTCGAGGGAAACAAATTCACAGCTCATCCTGCTTCTCCTTATAATTCATACCCCCCCAGTCCCAGTGACACCCTTGTAAATGTTTTCTGTATCCTTTCTAGTTTAACAAAATCAAGTCCATTGAACTTGCCGTTACCACTCAATAAAACTATCGCCCATGCATCGAATTTAGTTCTTGTGCACAATACAAACGTAAACAAATAAATTACCACTTAGACCAGTTTCTCTCTCTACTTAATGCATTCCTTCCTAATTGTTCATATATCTTCCCATTTAAGTCAAATGCTAAGTTTTTCTGAATATGATCAGTATAATACTTCCTATGTAACAGTGAATTTCTTTCTTATATTGACAATGATAACTTAATAGCATTGTGAAAGGTCATTGTTAGAAAATCCCAAAAGTAGGTGATGGTGATTCTTCAACCTTGAACAAAACTGCCTTTCATTAGCCTCATTCTCCTTCTCCCTCCTGATGTTTTCTAGGACCCAGGGTGAGTCCGCTAAGCAAGAAGTACTTGTTTCCCAGTATGAACAGAGCCACTGGGCAGCATTCACATAAAGCAGTTCAAGCTGCCAAAAATAGCAAAGACCTTGCAAAGGAAGTTGGACAATGTCTACTGTCCCATATTCCATTCTGATTGACTGATCTGAAACTTTGTCTATTAGCATCAAACAGCAATAAACATTACAGCTTCAAATCTCTTTGAATGTTACCTCGCTCGTTCACTGAAATGGATGTTAAAAATTATAAACCAAAGCCTGCTAACTACTGTGCACATCAAATAGAGAGGTTCCACTGCAGAAAACAATTTCTTCAGTTACCTATTTCTTTCTTAACAGAAATACAGTTACCAACATTAGAATATAGACAGAGAGTTGTTCTGATGTGACTCTCACATCAGAGTTGACCCTCTTTTTATTTAAAAAAAAGTTAATAATGAGCTCTGGAGGGAATTGCACATTTCCTCGATCTACTTATTTACATCCCCATTATTGGTGGAACGCTGGTATAAAATGGTTATAGGCTAATGAATGACCTGGAAACGTCTGTTCAGTTTTGGCAAGTGTCCAATTTTAACTCCGTCCTGTTCGCACAGACTCCAGGCTTTAGCAGCAGACTGAGGAAACAATCAACAAAGAAAATAATGATGAAACAGAAACAGAAATTGTTGGAGAAACTCAGCAGTTTAGCAGCACCTGTGCAGAGAAAGCAGGGTTAACATTTTGGGTCCAGTGACCCTCCTTCAGAACCAGGAATGATGCTTGGCTCTTTTTCTTCACTCTTAATTATACTGTATGTCTTAGCAATTTTTAAAATAAACTTAGAGAAGTCTTATAGTGCAGTGGGGATGTCACTACCTCTGGACTAGAATCTCTGCATTCAAATCACAACGTATCTCGTGCAGGTCATAATGCAGCTAAACAGGTTGGTTATGAATCTGTGAATTCTTCCAGCATGCTAATAAGGTTGGAAAAGTTTCCTGATCAGCTAGAACTGTGTGGTAGCTGCAATGCATTCACCTCCCAATGTGAAAAGACTGGAAGAGCGATGATTATCCTTGTTCCAAGGAACTACCTTAGGCACTTTGTACAGAATGATGATGTTGCAGTCACCATCAGGATCTGGAGAGAGCAAGGCCTCACCCCAAGATGTAGAAGGAGAGTATCGCACTTCACTCATTCATTCAGAGCCCACAATCTCTTTGAGGAAATCAAAAGTAGGAGAAATAAATTCTTCAAAATAGATGCCTCCTACTCTATGTGTAACTGATTTGCAAACTCAGTCCTGTCTCTGAAGATCATCTGAAACTAAATTCACTTTGTTGCAACATTGGTATTTTTTAGACTTCTAACTCTATACCATTGAGATCACATAAACAGCCCATTTTCACTCCTATGATATCTCAGCCAACTTGATGCTGAAACGTTAGCCCATACTTTTGCTCTGTTTAAACTCATCCACTCTCATGTTCGTTATGCCAGCCTCCTGCCTTCCACCCTCCATGACACAGAGACCATCCAAAACTCAGCTGCCCATGTAGTAACTTGCATCAAATCCTGCATGCGCACCACTCTTTTCTCAGTGATCTGTGTTCGGTTATTGTCATGCAATGCAGCAATTTGAAGCTTCTCATCTGCACCTTCAAATCCCTCCATGCCCTCAGTCCTTCTTACCTCTAACATCCTCCCACCCAACTACCCTGCAGGAACTCTGTGCCTTTCCAAAACTGGCCTTATGTGCACCATGCAGCCTGATACTGTCAGCTGTGTCCTCAATCTTTGAACTTACCTTCTCTGCCATTCCATCTCACTCTCTTCAAGAAACTGCTAATCATTACCATTTTGACTAAGCTTCAGTTACCTGTCCTAGTCCGCCCTTCTTTGACTCAATAGCATTCATTGTCTGAGAAGGGCATTGGCACCGTTTCAGCTGTTCTGTAAATCGAAGAAACTGTTGCTGTTGATGCATGTTTTAATGGCAAATCAGAGGAAAAATTTGGAAATGGAAAGAAATGGCTAGGAGAGGTCAGAACAGGTTCCTTGTATTACAGTTTCCGATAGCTTCGGTGGGTGGCACGGTGGCTCAGTGGTGAGCACTGCTGCCTCACAGCGCCAGGGACCTGGGTTCAATTCCAGCCTTGGGAGACACTCTGTGTGGAGTTTGCATATTCTCCCTGTGGCTGCGTGGGTTTCCTTTGGGTGCTCTGGTTTTCTCTCACAATCCAAAGATGTGCAGGCCAGGTGGATTAGCCTTGCCTAAGTTGCCTACAGTGCTGGATGCATTAGTCATCAGTAAATGTAGGGAATGGGTCTGGGTGAGTTACTCTTTGGAGGGTCATTGTGGACTTGTTGGGCCAAATGGCCATTTCTACACTGTAAGGAATCTAATCTAATAAAGGCACTGATAGACAGGGGTAAAATCTATTCCCAACCCCAACAGAGTCAGAAACCCAGCAGTAATTCTTCAGCTGTCAATTGTAACAACAAGCTGAGGAAATCAATACAGGTTAGCTTTCAGGCATGGTGGCAATGCCAGGAGAAATTCTACACCTTACTAAAATGATCAAAATACTAATACTGATGTCTTCTCTGCTCACATCTTTGGGTGTACCTTTTACTCTCCTACTATTACTGAACCACACTTCAGACTTTGTCATTACTCTGAACCAATACTAGATATATCTTCCAACATTTGATCAATTTGTCACTAACATACTCTCTTTCTTATAGGACAAGGCCACACACATGTTTTTGTCAGGAGGAGGTGAAAACTATCTCTGTTAGTGTCACATAGTCAGATAAGGCACACTGTTCCAATCCATGTGAAAATATTGATTCCTGGAGCATTTGGATTAGTAAAGGAGTCACAACATGGACATGAGGGACTTGAAGAGATAATTCTTAATTCTGTTAACCATTATACACAAATGGAGTTGAGTCCTTTGAAGATTTGTTTTTCGACCTGGAGTTGTGATTACGTTTGTTGTGAATTGAGAGAGGGTTGACAAATGGAAGGCCAGATGGGGGTGGGGAATGGAAATTGTGAAAGATCATAATTATAAAATCCCAAAAGTAGGTGATGCTGATTCTTCAACCTTGAACAAAGCTGCCTTTCATTAGCCTCATTTTGCTCCCTCCTGATGTTTTCTAGGGCCCATGGTGACTCCGAGAAGCAAGAAGTACTTATTAGGCAGAGGTGGGTACTGCAGGTGCTGGAGATTAGAGTCAAGATGAGAGAGGAAGGGCTGATGAAGGGCTTTTGCCCAAAAATGTCAATTTTCCTGCTCCTCGGATGCTGTCTGACCTGCTGTGCTTTTCCAGTACCACTCTCAAGAAGTACTTGTTTCCCAGTATGAAAAGAGCCACTGGGCAGCATTCACATAAAGCAGTACAGTGGCCAGAAATAGCAAGGACCTTGCAAAGGAAGTTGGACAATATCTACTGTCCCACATTCCATTCTGGTTGGCTGATCTGAAACTTTGTCTATTGCCATCAAACAGCAATTATCATTACATTTTCAAATCTCTCTGAATGTTGCTCACTAGTTAAAAAACATGTCAACCAAGGTCTGTATGGAAAAAAACAAGCAGGAGAGTGCATTCCAAGTGATTGAAAATCTATTGGTCATCAGGGTAATGGGGAAATCATTTGCATAGTGAGTGACAAGAATGGACGTGAAATTACATTGAGTTTCTTAAAATCCTACCTTCCTTTAGTCACTGTCTTCCATAATCTGCATGACAAACTATAAACACTTTCACCATTCGATGTTTCCTTTGTGTTAAAAACTAACCCTTGTCCCACTCTTTCCATTCAGCTGCTGAAAAAGCGCACCCCCCCCCGCACTTCATAACAGGAAGACAGCTGTCCAGAACATGCCATCACTCAAAATGATTCTAATAGCTTAGAAGTTAGTGCCACACATATTGTAGATGTGAGATAGCACGGTGAATCAGCATGCCGATGTGTAAATGCCAGGGAAGGAGAATTGAATTTTGAGAGGGTGAGATTACATTCTCTGAACCTGATTCTGGAGGACTCAAATGCTGACATTGAGGGCTTAGTCTACCAATGAAAGTTGAAAGCCAGAAAATTCCACTGTGTATCTACTAGCAATTTTTGTGCACAATGTCTCAGAGCATGGATTAATCCAATCCCATTCAACTTGCATCAAGGCTGCGTGTACAGCCTGGAGACCATTTCGTTTAGCATGGAGCAATTGGCTCCAAAAACATCATACTATGCCCACCATGATGAAATCTCAATGGAGAGCTCTAACTGCCTTTACAGATTCAAACACTGCTGGCATGAACATTCAGACAGATGCTACCCTGCTCTGGTGGCCAATGTTCACAGATTTACAGAAAATAATATAATTTCTGAACACTAGTGTTCAGCAGAGCCAGAGTACTGAAGTACAGAAGAGTAGCTTTGGCTGAATGAGAGAGAAGTCTGCTGCTCTATCTTAGGATGGTCCTCCTGCACCATTCATTCTGCCACTACCTCTGTTAGTGCCACTTAGTCAGATAAGGCAGGCTGCCTCAATGTTTGCTAACATATTGATTCCTGGAGCATTTGGATTAGTAAAGGAGTCACAATATGGACACTAGGGACTTGGAGAAGAGAATATTTTTCATTACTCTGTTAACTTTCACACCCAGATAGAGTTGAGCTCTTTGAAGATTTTATTTCTGTTTTTGGTTTTGGATTGTGGTTACATGCATTGTGGAGTGAGGGAAAGACCATTAAGCTTGACGGGTGGAAGACAGGGGAGAGTTGTGAAGAGTGGAGATGATATGAAAGTAACAAGGAGGAAGCACATTCACAGATCCTGTAGCCTGTACCATTTTATAAACATACAAGCTCCATGCACCAGCTGTTGTTTACTTGCTTTCTTCATGTTTCATATGTTGTGACAATGTAATAGCAGTTGTTGCTCTTGCTAATTAACCAACTGTTTTTTTGTTAGAGTTTATACTATTTCTTAACTTTCTCATTTTTTCTTTGCAAGAGGAATTTTAACGTTTTGAAGGCAGTTGCTTCCCATCCATCCCTCATGGCATTGTTCACCTTTCCATAAGAGTAAGGTGTGAAACATAGTTAGGAGTACAAACCCAACCCACCTATATGTAACACCATGCCATGCTACTCTAAGCACCACAATCATTAAACTTTGTCCTTTAACTATTCTGGAAGCGACATAACAGCCAAAATCAATACTAAATATCATTTAGCATTCCAGGTGTGTATTCCATCCTATTCTTTAATTTGGAATGGCTGCAGGTATTGGAATTGTTTCCTGGAGGGACCTTTAAGAATATATGCACACTTAATGAGGATGGGGTAAAGCTAAAATAATTGGAAATCTAATAAAACTGTTACATTGATACATCTTAAAGCTATTGTTAATAAAAAAAACTGCCTTTTCAATCAATGCAGTATTTTCTCCCTGGTGATTAATGCTAGCCTGAGCACGAAAGCCCTTGGTCTTTGTTTCCTATTCCACTGTAGAACTCTTCTCAGTACAGTCACTAGGGAGAAGATAGGGAATGAATTTATAAATATACATTATCACTCCACTGCTCATTTTGCTACGCATCTTAAAACCTGCTCCAGCCTCACAAACCATTCTCAAAACAGATATTTTCAATTGATAGGTTCTCCCTTTGCTGAATGTACTGATGTAGTGAAAGTGATGGCTGTTTCTGGTATTCGGTGGTAAATTTAGAATCGCAGTTTTGACCATGAGAGAAACAAACAGCAAGGTAATTTTTGTGAGAAATCTGTTTTCACTAGAAGTGCAAACTCCAGCTGACAATCTAAATTCCGATTGTTTAGTTATTGAATGTAATCTGATTGTTGTGTTTCATATCTCAAATCCATGCAGATATGACACTTGCTTATGAGCACAAACAGATTTTATTTACAGCATTTTAGAATGTTTAATTGACACTTAGGCTCTGAATTCCAGCTCTCTCCATGGTTTGTGCCTTTTACTTTTCCCTGAATCCACATCCAGGCTTAACCAATAAAACACATTGAGCAACCATTGTAAACAGACTCTCAAAATCAAACACAAAACATTGAATATGAGACTGACTTGGAGAGTTATTTGTATAGAGTTATAGAGATGTACAGCTTAGAAACAGACCCTTCAATCCAACTCATCCACGCTGACCAGATGTCCTAAACTAATCTAATCCCATTTGTCAGCATTTAGCCCATATCCCTCTTAACCCGTCCTATTCATATACCCATCCAAATGTCTATTAAGTGTTGTAATTGTACCAATGTGCACCATCTCCTATGGCAGCTCATTCAATACTCGCAACATCCTCTGCTAGAAACATTTGACACTTAAATCCCTTTTATATCTTCCCCCTCTCATGTTAAACCTATGCCCTCTAGTATTGAGATAATGAGAGGCATAGATGAGTAGATAGCCAGAGACTTTTCCCCAGGACAGAAACGACAGTCACGAGTTGTCGTAATTTTAAGGTGATTGGAGGAAGGTATAGGGGAGATGTCAGGGGTAGGTTCTTTACACAGAGAGTGGTGGGTGTATGGAATGCACTGTCAATGGTGGTAATAGAGTTAGAGACATTAGGAACATTTAAGTGTCTGCTGCACAAGCACATGGACAGCAATAAATTGAGGGATGTGTAAATTAGGTTGATCTTAGATTAAGAGGAATGCTTGGCACAACATCTTGGGCCGAAGGGCCTGGACTGTGCTGTGCTGTTCCATGCTTTAAGTTAATTGTCAACAGTATCACAGGAGAGATGAAGAGGAGTCTTTTACATAGTAGATTATTGTGATGTAGAACTTACTACCTAAAAAGATAATAGAAGTAGAAACTATTGCAAGAGGAAGTTGGATTATATTTGCAAATTTTGTATGAATTGGACAATTCTTAAAATAATTGGCACTGGCACAATAAGTTGCATAACCTTCATTTGTACAATATGACCTTATGACTATGCTCTTGTTCCAAATATGAACAAATACATTGGAGTATAGCATACATCTATCACATGGAGCACAGCAATCAATTTATAACTAACCCCACCAGATATTTTAGGAAAAGGCTTGCAGAAATTCAAAACTTACAGGTTTAACATTTTGGGTCCCAATTTCAAAGCAGTTCTTAAGAACTACTTTCACTTTTTCAGACAATTGCACTTTACAGAGAAATGTTCTTTTATAATAATGTTGAAATTATTTTCCTGCCTTGCAGCATTGCAAAGTAACTGAAGTGACAAAATGTGTGATTTTCAGCATTCTTTCACCAGTGTAGTACAGATAATATGAACATGGATTCTAAAGTTTAAGCATGGACTCAGTCTCCATACCTGCGTGTACCTTCTTTGGAATCTACGTGTAATGATACTACAGCTCTAAGAGGTATACTTGTTCTGTTTCTTTTATAAAGATAGGCTAAGACAAAGGTGAGGGGGTCTTTCCCAGTCAATAAAGTAAACACCTTGGGAGGCCTTGGGTTTTTTAAATGTTGGAACAATAAAAGCAGCCTGAATGAGTGGAGTCAGGCTCCCAGTTTTTTAGTTTAGCTTTCAGCAGTTGGGGTTTTGAAATTGCCACACATCTCTCCCTGCTACAATAAAAGCTGGAGTTCTCTCTCTCTCTGTCAGAATTTTCTCTTACTGTTCTGTCCTCCTGGACTGCAGAAACATTGTACGTGAGGCAGTCTATTTTACTGAATTTGCCAATGTAAAAGGTATGTTTATGGGTTCCTATATTGGAACAGTTTCTCTTTAGTGGTTAAGTAATCTATTATTCTGTTAAGTTTCCCAGTAGAGTTATGTTATACGTTTGTGCGAAGATTTGTAGCTCGGAAGCTCGTTGTTGTGGTTCTGTTCGCCGAGCTGGGAATTTGTGTTGCAGGCGTTTCGTCCCCTGTCTAGGTGACATCCTCAGTGCTTGGGAGCCTCCTGGGAAGCACTTCTGTGATCTTTTCTCTGGCATTTGTAGTGGTTTGAATCTGCCGCTTCTGGTTATCAGTTCCAGCTGTCCGCTTCAGTGGCCGGTATATTGGGTCCAGGTCGATGTGCTTGTTGATTGAATCAGTGGATGAGTGCCATGCCTCTAGGAATTCCATGGCTGTTTTCTGTTTGGCTTGTCCTATAATAATAGTGTTGTCCCAGTCAAACTCATGTTGCTTGTCATCTGCACGTGTGGCTACTAAGGATAGCTGGTCGTGTCGTTTCGTGGCTAGTTGGTGTTCATGGATGCAGATCATTAGCTGTCTTCCTGTTTGTCCTATGTAATGTTTTGTGCAGTCCTTGCATGGGATTTTGTATACTACGTTGGTTTTGCTCATGCTGGGTATCGGGTCCTCCATCCTGGTGAGTGGTTGTCTGAGCGTGGCTGTTGCGCACCCATGAACACCAACTAGCCACGAAATGACACGACCAGCTATCCTTAGTAGCCACACACGCAGATGACAAGCAACATGAGTTTGACTAGAACAACACTACTATTATAGGACAAGCCAAACAGAGAACAGCCAGGGAATTCCTAGAGGCATGGCACTCATCCACAGATTCAATCAATAAGCACATCGACCTGGACCCAATATACCGACCACTGCAGCGGACAGCTGGAACTGACAACCGGAAGCGGCAGATTCAAACCACTATAAATGCCGGAGGAAAGATCACAGAAGCGCTTCACAGGAGGCTCCCAAGCACTGAGGATATCACCTAGACAGGGGACGAAACGTCTGCAACACAAATTCCCAGCTTGGCGAACAGAACCACAACAACAGAGTTATGTTATTCCAAGTTTCTCTTTGGTTTGTTGTATTTTAACGACTGTTTGATTAAATGTTGTTTTGAATAATGTCATTTGTGTGACCAACTGAATTACATCTGGAACACAGCACCTTGCCTTTAAATAAGATAAAAGTTAGGGTCTATGCTATCTCCTGGACATAATTGCAGGGAAGGGGGTGTGGTTTGGTCTGGTCTATGACAAATTGGGGGCTTGAAAGAATCAAAATTTCTAATTACAGGTTAGATTTAATATTATAGGATGCAAAGACAGTAGGTGTTGAATGGTTTTTCTAGTATTGTATGCACTTGGTTTAAATAGGGTGAGCCTTGTGTATTAATGGTCACCAAGAATTTCCTGGGGGTTGGAAGAATTCACTTCAGTTGTTACAGAAAGTGAATAAGGCAAAAGTTTAACAACAGGCAAATAAGTTAAAGTTGGAGTTGCCTGTGTCTTTGAGGAAGCGGGAGACAATTGCAGCAACAGCTGTGCATTTACAATTGCCAGGAATGCAATTACAATCATTGGAAGTGGCTAAAATTCAATTGTCAATGCAGCAGCCGGAGTTAGAGGCAATGACAAGGGAAAAGGGAAGAGAAAAGAAAATGAAACCATCTGAATTATGATTAAAAGCAGAGGAAAAAGAAAAAGAATGGAAGACCTGAGCAGAGGAGAATTACAAGGTAAGAGGTTTTCAACTTCCAAAGTTGGCAATGAAAGAGGAAAGTCAACTTAAAACGGCATTGTGATGAAGAACAAACCCATCGCAGTCGAAAGCCTGGTGGGGATCTGTCTAAATATGTCCAAACATTACCACAGTTTGAGGAGAAGGACATTTTTATTTCATTTGAGAAAGTGGCTAAACAAATGAAATGGCTAGTGACCATGTGGGTATCAAACAAAATTGATAAGTAGAGCTAGTGAGATATTTGCATCACTATCAGAAGAGGTGGGACTTGAACCCAGTTCAGAGATAGGGACATTACCATAGCATCCCAAGATCTTTCCCAGAATACTCTATGGCCTTGACACCAATACCTAGCAGCTGACTGGTCTTTTTATGAGCTGCATTTCAGCAAGGCCTGATCCCAACATCAGAGCACCTTGGATCTCCCAATTCAGATACAGGGAATACATTCAACATCCCTGCTACTGCTCTCACCACTCACACTGGGTTTGAGAGAACAAAGAAAGAAACACCAGAAAAAAAAAGTTAAAAAAAAGAGAAGTAAAGCAATTTATGATTCAAAAGTTGAGAAAAAGGTTGTGCTCCTGATTATCTACATGTCAGATTTCCAAATTAAAATAAAAACACTGCAATTGGAAATCAATCCCTAAAATGCTGAAAACACACAACAGATCAATTAAGATCTACAAAAAAAACAATGACAGGTTAATGTTTCAGGTCAGATTTCCCTTATGAAGCAATAAAACAAGTTGGAACAGTTGACTTACTAATTTTTGTAGCTCCCTTTTTTGCCCATCTGAATATAGTTGACTCAGATACATGAGCAAATGGTTAATTATGGTTTCTAAGATCAGTACATTGTTCAGCAGCGAGTTAATGATTCATTTGATAACCCTGGTGATAGTGAAGAGTGTCTGGCATTGTAACAGCAATGTCCAAAATTTTTAATCAATTAGATGCATTCAATTCCATGGTTTTCCAGTGCAAAGTCTGCCTGTAAAATTCCCTGGTGCTCTCCTTGAGAGAAGGAAACAAGGAATTTAGATTCAGAATCTGCTTTCCCAGGTAATTGAAAAAGCAGCTGCATCTCCAACATCGATCACCAGGGAATCGCAACTACCACAAAGGAACTGAAATGATTTTCAACATCATAAATCACCAAGTAGCCTGGTGCTCATGTTCTAAGACTGGTAATCCAGAAGTCTGGTTTTATAATCCACAGAATATGAGTTTAAATCTCACAAAGTTGGAGATTTTCAGTTCAATTGCTTTTAAAGTCAGAAAATAAAACATTGCTAAAGTCCCCGTCACCTTCTCTGAGGCAGCTGCCTCTCGTCGGAAAATGGCCCTAACCACTCATTATCATCATATTAAACAAATTAGCTATCCTGCACAGCCTAGTGCTGACCAACTTTTACAAATCTGAATATTTCATTGATGCAACCCATCAGCATTACCACTCTGCCATATAAACAGGCAAACATTAAAAGCCACAAGAGTACATCGAGCCAAGAAAATGCAGCAGAGATTGATCCGATCTCACATTAAATCTATTCGTAGATTGATGTTGCTTGAACTCTCCACTGCCTCCTGTAGTTATTAACTGTGTGAGCAGCTGATGGAAATATCAAGCAACTTCAATCAGCTGCTCCCACTGCTAACCAATATAGGAGGCACATGAGAAGTGCAACTCCACAGATGTCAATCACTTATCCCAGTCTCCCAACACCATCTCATGGTTCTGAGAATACTGCAACTGTTATCAATCCTCTGTGTTGAGTACCATGTCTGTAAATAATCCTTTTCATAAGTTTTAGTCAACCTCCAGATAGAACAACAAATGTACGTTGACTCCAATGTGCCCAATATATGAAATGGGAATGGTGCCTGTATGACTTCCACTGAAGGAAATTTGTCACCCTTCCCCAGTCTATCTTAAATGTTGCACTATTTCCATTGTAACACATTTGTCTTTTAACTGCCCTCTAAAGTTGCTTACCAGTTGTATCAGGGAAATTTTATATGCCTTGTTTTACATTGAGTGGCAGAATGGCTCAATAGTTAGCACTGCTAGCTCAGCAAGGACCTAGGTTCTATTCCAGCCTCGGGGGTGACTATGTGAAGTTTGCATGTTCTCCCTGTGTCTGTGCAGGTTTCCTGTGGGTGCTCTGATTTCCTCCAGCAGTCTAAAGATGTGCAGATTAGGTGGATTGGCCATGGGAAATTGCACATAATGTGCAGGCCAAGTGGATTAGCCATGGAAATGCAGAGTTACAGGGATGGGATGGGTCTGGATGGAATGCTGTTCAGAGGGCTGGTGTGGACTTGGTGGGTGAAATAGCCTGCACACTGTCGGGATTTTATGAAGAATAACAAAGATCTGCCTTCTATCTTACCATGTTCAACAATTGACAAGGGTATCTGGTGCAATCCTATTATCTCTTGCCATGCTTCCTCCATTAAAGCGTTGGCCATATTTCCAAAGTGTAACATTAGCTCAAGTGTTTTGTGATGATCTAAGGCCAGAAAAGGCACTAAATGAATGCAAACCTTTCTTTCTTGCTGTAATTTTTAAATCTTTCTATCAATTGCATATATCTGAAATTTTCCTCAGTCGATTTACAGTTAAAAGGGATCAGTTTCAAAAGGGTGACATTATTGGTACAGATTAAACCAGTTTGGTATTATATGCTTTTCTCATACTGTTTGGATATGGGAGCCTAGCCTTCTAACTTGCACTTCTGTGACCTCATGTTGTCCTAAGGAAATGGACACAACGAGGTTCAATAGCATCCTCAAAAATATCTAAATAAACTCAAATCAAGATATTTCTGAAGATTTGGGGTTACACTGTTCCAGTCCTGTTTAATCTTTCTCCTTTCACTCCTCTCTAGTTTACCATTTATTAGCAGCTCCAACAATGCAGGAATAAAACATTGTTTCTAAAGCAGGCTCTGCTTTTAGGTTGTTCAATCAAAAACTTCATACTTTTCAAAATCTAGATCTCAGGCTTGGTTCAATATTTACTCCTAGTCTGATATCACAGGTTATTCCATATAAGATGCAATGTACCCTGTACAACAAAATCACAAACTCGTTAATAAGTAATCACCTAGAATTTCTCCTGGAATCTGAGCAGGAATAGGTCATGTAGCCCCTCCAGCCTGTTGTGTCACTCAATAAGACCATGGCTGACCTGTGACCTGACCCCACCTATCTGCTATTACTCCATATTCTTTACTGTACTGACATTTTAAGAGAAGAGTTTTCTAAGTTTGAACTATGTTTTTGCATGTAGAGGTGTTTCCTAATCTCATCTGGTGTTATTTAATTTTGAGTATTAATGCTCCATTGCTACATGCTTTTCATAATATCCTTTCTTCATATTGAAGCAACTTCATCCTTGATCAAAAAGCTTACTGTCTATTCATTGTTCCTGCAAACCTGGTATATTCCATTCCCCATCATTAAGGTCTTGCTGGTCTTACAATCGTTACCTTGTCATACCCTCCCAATTTGAATTTGCATCTGTAATTCACTGGAGTTGTTCTTTATAGTCCACATATTTGTATACAGAACACTTAGATCACAAACTCTAATCTCTCCTTCTACTCTCATGTTTGATTCACAGAATTCTTATTTCTCTCATGACTGTTTTACATTGCTTTTTTTAGTTTGACTGTTATCTTAGTGCCTCGAACCACATTTGCACTGACTACTCTATTCTCTTCCCTTTCATTTGCTTTTGAGGTATTATCAATAAAACCTTTTCTAACTGAGCTCTTCGTCCCACTTACTAGCTTCAATTCCTTCTGTGGCCAGAGCTTGGCAGAACTGAAAAAGAAAGTGTAACTGGTTAAATGTCACTTTCTTCAGGATTTCAGCAAGTTATGGAGATCAAAGAAAGAAGAAATATGTGTGTAGTACCTTTCAAATCCTTAGGACATCGAAATCAGTTTAAAGCTAATGAATCACTTTCATAAGTCACAGTTATCATCATTACCATTGGAGGTCCCTTGTAGATGAGGATGACTCTCTTCCACTCTCAGGGTGAGTCCATAGGTGGCTGTATAGTCCAATGCAGCTACTGCACACTCTATTACATATGGGACAGGTGGTGGGCGTGCGAAAGGGTAGGTGTGATAGCATGTCCTTTCACTGTTCTCACCTGGCTTCCACTCTTTCACACTTCTATAGGAACTGTAGCAGCCAATTTGATCATAGCAATGTGCAATAAACTTTGAGAGCATCTGTTTTCCTTTGTGACAACAGCTGATGGATAAATATTGATCAGGACAATAAAGAGAGTTCCTTTGCTTTTTTCTGTATCGTATTGTGGTATCTTCCCTAACAGTCTGACGCGAGAGGCAGACTTTGAATTTAACATCCTAACTGAAAGGTAGCCTTTGTGCTGCATTCCTCAGAGCTAAATTATGACATCTCAGGTGTAGAACTTGTGTCCAAACATTTCTGACTATGGCTGTCTCTTCAATAGAATCCTGTGGAAATTCAGACTCAATTAATTTGTAGTACCATTACACATAGAGTAGGGAGGAAATCTTGCCCCAAATCCTGAGCTTCCACAATCCCCAAACCGTAATAAATAAACCAAAAGAGTTGCAGATGCTGCAAACCAGAAACAAAACCAGAAAGTGCTGCAAAAGCTCAGCAGGTCTGGCAGCATCTGTGGAGAGAAATCAAAGTTAGCATTTTGGGTTTAGTGACCCTTCTGGGGAATTTCAGTTTTTGTTCCCCAAACCATATTAATGCTTTTTGCTTGTTTTCTTTATTATTTCTATATCACATTTTCCAATATTTTTTCTACACCTAAACATTTTGGCTGTGATAATTGATATCCCCAAATATGTTCTAAGCTCAGTCCTGTCCCAATTATTTTATGTCATACGTTAGTTTTGACTTTGCTTCTTCAACTAATCATGCTTTTATTTTTAAAAAATCTTCCTTCACTGAGCGGTTTCTCAAATAACAGAATACATTGGAAAATTGGGTTGTGCAGCTGAGTTATCTTGATGGTTGGATAATGTTTTATATTTCTCATTGCAGTTGGATCTGTAGGTGTTTTGTCATTGTCATGAATGGGTTCCTGTATTGCAGGAGTGTACAGCCACTGTTAGAGACTAAATTTTTTTTCTTCATGCTGCCGATTTAACATTAAGAATAGCAGATACTACTCATCTCATAGAGCACTGCATTCTTTTGAAAACAAACTCATGGTGTGTCCTGTTGCCTAAGAATATTGGATACTACAAGCAACAGAATTATTCTGGAAATGAGTCTGACCCCTGCAACACATAGTTATTGGCACTTAATTCAGTATCTGTAATTATTTTGCTGTTATTATAACAGTTATTACTGTTAGTAAGAGACAAATCCATACATATTACCAAGTAATTCCTGCATTTATGTCGCTTCTTTCAGGACTTCAATGTGCACAAAAACATCTGAGACGAATAATTAATTTTGAAGTGTAGTCACAAGTTACATCACCAGAAGTACAACAACCAAATTGCTCACAGTAAATTTCCAGAAATGGACATCTGAGAATGGGTGGCACAATGGCTCAGTGGTTAGCCCTGCTGCCTCACAGAGCCAGGGACCTGAGTTCAAGTCCTGCCTCAGGTGACTGACTGTCTGTGTGGAGTTTGCATGTTCTCCCTATGTCTGCTGCAGGGGATTCCTTCAGGTGCTCTGGTTTCCTCCCACAGTCCAAAGATGTGCACGTTAGCTGAATTGGCCATGGGAAGTACAGGGTTACTGTGATAGGATGTAAGGTGGGTCTGGGTAGGACGCTATTCAGATAGTCGGTGTGGACTTGATGGGCTGAATGGCCTGTATTCACATTGTAGAATTTCTATGAATGATAAGATTACCTGTTTATTTAATGATGCTGGTTGAGGGATGAATATTGATCAAAGCGTAAGGCATAGAAGAAGTAGTCCTGATCTTTGTAATTGTGTAAAGGTCTTTTATGTTCATCGTTATGGATAGATACAACCTCAGCTTATTATCTTCCTTAGTACTAGACAAGGCAGGAGCACTCAGTGCTAGCATGGGTTTGTGTTCAAGACTGGTTTGGACTCAGTGACGGGATTGCTGCAACTGACTGCGGCTGACACAGTGCTGCAATATGTAACCTGTGCAGATTACATTCTACTAATAATTGTGCTTTAGAATTTACAATGCAGATAACATTCTGTAGGCATAACCACACAGAACACTAGCAACATAAGTGATGAGGATGGCAAATCCAGTGAGATCCAAACAAATCTCATTGATATTCTCTGCCATAGCTTTCTGTGCAGTGCCTTGTATTTATAAAATGTAGTTTGAATTGACAATTGCTTTCCAGATAGATTCCAATGTCAGAAGCTAACTACACCTGTGGAGACTGCAGCAAAGTTCAACCACATGTAGTTAGAGACAACAACCATTTGTATTTATATAGTAGGAAGACATCCCAAGGCACATAACAGCAAAACAAACATTGACAAAAACTTTGTAAAAGTATTTACAGGAGGAGGGAGAGTGGGACGCATGTTTGATGATGAGAATTTTAACCCAGTTTTCAAATTGAGAAATGGCATGTATATTATTCAGGGATAATGTTGTAGATCAGTAATGCAGAGATGGTGGTGAGGGAGGCTTTGTAAAGGTTACAATACAGCCATCAATATTTTTGAGAAACTCAAAGTACTGGAGAGTGAAAGGTGGGATGCTGGCAAGGAGAGAACTGTATCAGTCAAGTCTGGGGCTCCAGACGAGGATTTCAGTGCTGGGAAACTGAGGCAGAGCAGATAAGGGCAATGCCATGTTGGTTAAAGTAATCATAATTTTTTTTTATTCTGTTTTACAGGGACATGGGATTTTGTTGTCAGAACTTTTCATCTCTCTAGTTGTTTTGAGATACAACCTTCTGAACCTTCTTACTGCCTGTTGTCTTTACATTCAGAACTTCTGAGAGTCAGCTAAAAGTAATCTTCAAAAGGTAGGGTCCGGTGGGATTTCTGTTGATATCCTTTTCTATTCTAAGACTGATCATATGTCCATGGAAGACTGCACCCAAAACCTCTCATGATGAAAGATGTTAGAGTGCATTAGTACTGTTACCATCTGATCCTTTATATATGTTTTAAGTATATATTTTGATATTTGCACATGAAATGTACGTGTACCTGGCAAGGCCAGTATCTGTTGTCAATTCCTATCTGCCTTTGGGAAGGTGGTGATAAGCTACGTTCTTGAATCACTATCCTTCCAATGGTGGATTTTTCCAGTCCCTGAACAAGGTGGCTAATAATCAATGAATTGGGAAAATTTGTTGAGAGCAGAAAAATAAGATTCAATGGGAGAGATAAAAAAGCTTTATTTTCCAGGAATTTTGCTTGAAAGCATTGATGGTTTCTGGATCAGTAGGGAAATAAAGGGTCATGGGGAAAATGCAGGAAATGCATGGGCGTGAGGAATATTGGATCATCCATTATCCTATTGAGTGGTAGAGCAGACTCGAGGGGCTGAATGGCCAACCCCTCTCCTTATTTCTTATGGTCTTAATGGTCCATGCAGCAAGAAGCTGATCTAAATGTTTAGATTAGATTAGATGACTTACAGTGTGGAAACAGGCCCTTCGGCCCAACAAGTCCACACCGCCCCGCCGAAGCGCAATCCACCCATACCCCTACATTTACCCCTTCCCTAACACTACGGGCAATTTAGCATGGCCAATTCACCTGACCTGCACATCTTTGGACTGTGGGAGGAAACCGGAGCACCCGGAGGAAACCCACGCAGACACGGGGAGAACGTGCAAACTCCACACCGTCAGTCGCCTGAGGCGGGAATTGAACCCGGGTCTCTGGCACTGTGAGGCAACAGTGCTAACCACTGTGCCACCGTGCCGCCCAAATGTGTAATGAACTTATCATTGCCTCATGTGTATGCAAGTTTCTATTTTCCTAGGCCTTGGAGAGAAAGTATACATGCCATTTCCCATCACGAGAGTCGAAGTGGATGCAGCTCCCCTGCATCTACTTTGGAAAAGCACCTTGGCCGACTTCCCTGACTGTTCAGGCCATGCAGCACTGATGGTGATTACCTATACACACTTCCCTGGTGTTTGGCATTCACAAAGCACCAGACTCACCATAACCTCATGGTACATTTAATACTGTTTGACACTACATGCTGCACATTGGATCTCCCAACACCTTACATTGCAATGCTAGTGCCAGGCTGCATTGCATTCTGGGACTGTTCCCTAACTCATGCATTGGAATAGGATGCATATCAAAAATCTTAGCTTACTTTCTTAGTGCTCACTCACATTCGCCTACTTGGATGCTCACAGCTACTCTGCCGTGACTTGTCTTGTCTTTTTGATAATTGCTACTCATTCAGAAATTACACGCTTACACAGTAATTACCTCGTCTTTTCGCATAGACTCAAAAGACAGGCAGCATGTCATTTTTGCCTGCAATGAACAATCAAGGTGGTGAGGCACTGAGCAATGTCAATGTGTCAAATGCACCATGTGCCAGCAGCTTATGCAACAAAAGTGCTGAATAGGTTTTAACCAAATGAATATGTCTCAAAGTCTAATGAGAGTAACAAGTCAAGGAGACTGTTGTTAGTCAGGATATCCTTTCACAGTCAATCAATCAAGGGCAATATTTGCTATCAGTATAGGGACTTGGTATCACGGTCAGTCAGTTGTTTGATTCATACAGCGTCAGGATTTTGGTATCATTATAGTCCACTGAAAGGGTCACAGTTAATCCTGCAGGCCCATTGTAACTAATCCAGGAATTAGTGATAAGGACAGTTAGGGAGCTACACTGATATTATTCAGGGATCTGGTTAGTCATGACTTGAGGCTGTTTTACCAAGTCAGTAAGGGGGCTGGGCCACACTGAATCTATCACTGACATTGAAAGGGATTTTTATAGTGCCCAGTGTTGTGGTGGGGAAGTTGGGGAAGTCAGTTGTTAGGATTGGAGGTAGCATGGTGTAATACAGAGTGGATAATCCTTGTGATGTGGGTAGGGGATAATTCAACATATATTGATTGGAGATAATACAGATATCAGGGCATGGATTACTGAGGAGACATGTCATTGACATTTATCACCACCTTGTCTTTGATAAGTGGGCAGTGCATCACAATGGTTGGCAGAACTAAGCTCTGAGGTTTAGGGAGAACAGTGGAGTAACAAACAATTAAGAGAAATAATTGAGAGGGAATGTGTGGAATCTCAAAACTAAAGCAAGTTGGCAGGGAGTGTAAGGTAGAAAGGAACAGCATGATGGTTCACTGGTTAGCACTGCTGTCTCACAGGGCTAGGGATCCAGGTTCAATTCCAGCCTTGGGCGACTGTCTGTGTGGAGTTTGCACGTTCTCCCCGTGTCTGTGTGGGTTTCTTCCAGGTGCTCTGGTTTTCTCCCACAATCTAAAGACATGCAGGTCAAGTGGTTTAGCCAGCGTGTCCAGGGATGTGTAAATTGGGTGGATTAGTCATGGGAAGTGCAGGGTTATTGGGGGGGGGGGGGAGATGAGTCCAGGCGGGATACCCTTCAAAGAGTTGGTGTGGACTTGTTGGGCCGAATACCCTGTTTCTACACTGTAGGGATTCCATAAACGTAAAGGTTTGTGATTTGCCTTAGATTGACAGACTGAACCTGCAACACAGCCCCGTGAAAGGCTACCTGTTTGGGCTTCCATCCTCATCCGAATCACAAATGTGCTGTAAAAATGAGCAATGACAGCCAACAAAGTCAGAGTGGGTGCAGCACAGCCTCGCGAGATACGTCACAGCAGAAGTTCCACTCAGGATATGGAATAGATAGAGGAGATCCAGAGTCCACCCTCCTCAATGACACCTCCTGCACATGAGTGAAATGAATTGCCTCTGCAGAATAAGGAAATTGGGGGATGCTATTATAGAGCAGTGTCACCTGCTGGAGCAGGGTCTGTGTTCTGAAGGGATGGGTAACCATTATATATCAGTGGTCATCAAAGTGATAGCTGTACGGATTTTTTATGGAACTGACTGCTTCCAAGGATTTACTTGGAACCTGAAAATCAACCTACCAATTTATTGACTCTATTACTGATACAAATTTTCTCAGATCACTCTAATATCCCCGTGACAAGGCCAGTGCTACAACCCAGCCAGTAGACTTTGCTGACTTCCTCTTGCTGTATGATGCTGCAGGTTTTACACACGAGATATCAAGAGGAACATATCATAACGTGGCTTCATTAATAGAAAAAGCTTCTATTCAATCAATCCACCTGTGATCGTCAATGCCACACCTTAACCATCTGCACCAGGTACCCAGAAAGCTGCCAAGGTACCTATATCCTCAACAACACACAGGTTCCTGGTTCATTTCAAGGGTTGGTTACCTTCTAAGGATGAGTGCTGAGAGACAGCACCCCAGCTGAGGTCAGGCGTAAGTACGATACAGTCTATTTTCAACCATTGTGAGCAGAAGATAGACTTCCTAGGGATGAGGTTTTGATGTTTGGATCTATTTTGGGGGAGGGAGGCATTGCACAACACTCCAGACAGTGTGTGCCACATAATCTTACGATGCTATGCCTTGTACAGGTTGGTCAGGCAGCAAGGAGATAATGAAGGATGCTGAAGAGCCGGGAGTGAGGCAGCAGCTGGTTGAGAAGGATGATGAGGAGACTGAGCAGGAAGAACACCACCTGATAGAGTGGTGCAGCCTAAGGTACAATGCACCAGACAAGATTTAAATCAAACCCACTTCCAACGGATGTGAGTTGAGTTAAGAGATCATTGACTGAAATTTGTTGCTGCTCCAGCCCCAGTTTAGTCCCAGAAGCAAATGTTTTCTTGTTGTTTATTTTTCTTTGCCTTTTCTGTTTAATTAAAGTTAATATAACGACTATTTGAAAATTTCACAATATGCCTTGCTCCCACATTCAATAATTACGAGATGTTATGCCAATCTTGGCAGAAGAGAGAGAGAGTAATGGTGTTCAGGATAGGAAGCCTCTGTACCTTCATGTTGCAGCTGTCCAAAACTTCAGACTGGCCACATTCGGAGTGCAGTTCTGGTTGCCGCAATATAGGCAGGATTTGGAGAGGGTACAAAAGAAATTACCAGGGAGTTGCCTTTTTTTTGAGTGTGTTTGCTTAAGGAGAGGTTGGGCAAACTTGGATTGTTTCCATTAGAAATCTGAAGCTGAGGGGCAGATCTAATGAAGACATATAAAATTATGAGAGACATGGTTAAGGTGGATATTCGGACTTTCTTTCCAGGGGTGGGGTGGGGGGAATATCAAATAGTGGGGGCAGTATTTTAAGGTGGGAGGGAGAAAGTTTAAAGGAGATGTGTGAGGCAAGTTGTTGATACAGAGGATGGTACGTGCCAGGGGAGGTGATAGGAGCAGATACGACAGTAATGTTTAAGAGGCATTTAGACAGACACATGAACAGGCAGGGAACAGAGAGGATACTGGCCATATGCAGATGGGATTAGTTTAGAATGGCATCATGGCCAGCAGAGAGTTGCTGGGGTGAAGGGCCTATTTCAGCGCTGTACAGTTCTACAATCCATGTTCATTCTTGTCGCTAAATCAGCATTTGCATTGATCAGACAGGTGCTGAAGTAAAACACACATATATTTATGAATTGTAAATTGAACATAACCCATGCCAATGAGGTGACTTCTTTTTCTTTGTAAGAGTTATCCAATCTGAACTCATTCCTTGGTTCTTTCTCGATCATCCTGGGAATATATCCTCTTCAAGTATTTATCCAATCGCCTTTCAATGTCACAAATGAATCTGTTTCTATAACAGTTTCAGGCAGTGTGTTCCAAAACATAACTGCATCGCTGTGTAAAA
Organism: Chiloscyllium plagiosum; assembly: GCF_037043375.1. Lineage (NCBI taxonomy): Eukaryota > Metazoa > Chordata > Chondrichthyes > Orectolobiformes > Hemiscylliidae > Chiloscyllium > Chiloscyllium plagiosum. The sequence continues at coordinate 6,660,152 of NW_028270144.1, forward strand.
GTCAGTTTCCTCATGGGCAACATTTAATAGATGATGGGGGTTTCCCACTCCACACTGGAAAATGTCAGCAGGGACCTCCCCTTTGTCTGGCTGACTGCCCTGCATCCAGCTAGCGCTCTGAAAAGTATTAATTAGCCTAAGGCAGCCCTTCCAGGGAGGAATTCCTTTCTCTAAGAGCCACCATCCATCTGATTGATCTGTAGCTCTCTAGTCTCAGCAGAACCACACAGAGCAGAAGTAAAGTCAAGCCAGCAGCTGAACATAATGTAACCGTGGGGGTTTTGTATTACATTAAGACAGGAGGTTCTGGGGTTGTAAAGGGTAGGGAGGAGAATGGCACCCAAAGGGTGTGGGAAATGTGATGTGAAGGGTGGGGCCTTTGAAGAGTTTACTCTGCCAGGCCGCCTCACTTCCCATCTCAGACCTTCTCCTACTGGAAATAAAATTTCAGCCAGAGCAGGAGGTCAACCTTGAGTGACCATTAAGTGACCAGTTGAGGACCTTGCATGAGGTGAGGGCTACCACATGCCTCTCATGCATGTCCATTACTCTTTGACAAAACTGGATGTGGGGAAATAGGTGCAGGGGACATCACATCTGGCAAATCCCATGTGAAAACCATAGAATCGTACAATTCTAAGCTGTGTCACCTCATGCTCTGTGTCTTCTAGTTATCGACATTTCTGCTCCTGGAAGCAATTTCTCCTTGCACTCTTTTATATGCATAAATGCACCTAGGTCTCTCAATTCTGACACCTCCTTTCCTACATTAAATATCATCTTTCATGTGTCTATCAAATTCACCAGTCTCCTGGACGCTGTTACTCTCCTCTTTGCTGCTCAATACATTTCTAATTTCCTGTCACCTGGGAGCTTTCAATTTATCCCCTTTACAGCAAAGCCCAGAGCTTTAATTTTATGAACAAATCGGTTTGCAATACTTTATTAGCTGTCCTTTGAAAGTTCGGATACACAGCAACTGCACAAGCCTCATCAACCCTGTCGTTCAGTTCAGTAAAAGACTCACGCAACTTGGTCAAATACCGTTTGAATTTGACAAATCTATGCTGACTTAGGTTTATTAGCACAAATGAAAGTTAATTTTGTCCTGGATTACTTTCTATTAAAGTTCTATCATTGATGTTTAGACAACTTGCCTGAAGTTTTTATCCCTTTACCCATTTTTAAACAGGTTGTAACCATTTGCAATATTCCAGTCTTCACCGTCTCTATCTCCATCTCCCTCAGGAAACCCTGTGTGCATCTCTGCAGGATCATACTTTATTTAAGGATTTCCAACTTTAAGTAATTTTTCTGTATCTATTTTTATGCTTTCTAATATCATTACTATTTCATCCTATACCGCTACAACAGGCATAACCTCCGGTCTCGAAAAGACACATAGCAAGTACTCATTAAACACCTGTCATAGGCACTGCTGCTTCAAGAATATCTCATTTTTAATCTCTAATTGGCTACACACGTCCATTGAATATCTAGTTATGATAAGACTTTTTAGATCCCCATTACGTTGATTATTAACTTATTTTCACATTCTCAATCTGCTCCTTTTTCTCAATTCCTCCCTCCCCCATTGACGTTTTTAGATCTTCTCTGTGCTTTCAATACTCAATGTGTTCTTCTATCGTATAATGAATTTTACATTTACTATGGAACTCCTTTGTCCATATCTTTTTAATCTCTCTCGGCACAAATTTAATCTCAGTGGAGAAGAACATCCCACTCTGTTTGGATTGAAAAGCAATCAGGCACAAATGTCTCTTCTTGTTTGTATGAGTTATTTTACCACTACCATGAGGCGCACACAGACTGTTGGCACATACCTTGAGCTCATTTCATTAAAGGAGGAGAAAGTGAGGACTGCAGATGCTGGAGTACCAGAGTTGAAAAATGTGATGCTGGAAAAACACAGCAGGTCAGGCAGCATCCGAGGAGCAGGAGAACCAACGTTTCGGGCATAAGCCCTTCTTCAGGATCACATTTTTCAACTCATTTCATTAAAGTCCATGCGCTACACATCGCTGTGTTGTACACTTCGAGCATGGTGTCAAAGATACACTAAGATGAATGTTGAAGAGCTAGAAGAAAGCACGGTCACTGACACGGAAACACAGGTCCATGGAGAGCTGTGAGCCACCAGTGGAAAAGAAATGAAGATCAGCAAAGCAAACCACAGGTAAAACACTGCTCAATATAGAATGGTTACAGCATTCCACATTCCAGCTCCTGTTTAAATTACTGGGGATGTGAGATGAAATTGAGAAATCTCCTCCGCACAATGGCAGGATTATGCAATCTGGATTGGTTGAGCAAACTAGAACAAGTACAAGTCACTACAGTTTTATATCACTTTTTGGCAAGAGATTGTTTCAGACAAAGAATAGTAGAGGACAAGAGTGGGCCCTTTGGCCCACCAAGACCGTGTCAATAAGATGCCTTTCTAAACTAAAGACCTTTTGCCTCTAGAATGTCCATATCACTCTATTCCCTGTCTGTTCATAGATCTGTCAATATGGCTTATAAATATTACTATAATATCCAACTCCAGTGTGTCCTCTAGCAGCAGATTCCAGGCAATTAATACTGTTTGTGTAAAAGACCTGTCTCTCACATCTCCTTTAAACTTACCCCCTTTTACTTTAAACCAATGTCGACTAATAATTGACATTTCTACGCTGGGAAAGACTCCAATTATCCATTCTGTCCATGCCTCTCCTAATTTTGGAAATTTCAAGTGAAAAAGAAACACATTTGTTGAATCTCTCCTCATAACTAATACCCTCCAAACCAGTCAACATCCTGGTAAACTGCTTCTGTACCCTCTCCAAAGCTTCCACTTTCTTCTGACAGTGTGGTTATTGTTCCAAATGTGGCCTAACTAAAATTCTATGCAGTTGCAACATGACTTGCCGATTTTTATATTCCATGCCCCACCCAATGAAGGCAAGCATGCCATATTCCTTCTTAATCATCTCATCCACTTGTGTTGCCACTTATAGAGAACTGTAGACCAGTACACCTGGATCCCTTTGTATGAGATCTTCTCCTACATTAGATCTTCTAAAATGCATCATCTCACATTTGTCTGGGTTAAACTCCATCTGCCATTTCTCTACCAAAGTCTCCTGCATATATCCTGCTATATCCTCCAGCAGTCTACCTCACTATCCACTGTTCCTCCAATACTTGTATTGTCCGCAAACTTACATTCTCTTCCAAATCATCTTCAGTCCGAAAAACCCTTCCACCGTCTTCTATGGCTAAGCCAGTTCTGTATCCATCTTACCAACTCACTGTGGGTCCCATGTGAATTTCATCCTCTGTATCAGCCCACTATGAAGGATCTTGTCAAAGGCCTTGCTAAAGTCCATGTCGACAACATCTACCATCCTGCCCTCATCAATAATCTTTGAGACTTCCTCAAAAAAGCTCAATGAAATTTGTGAGACACGACTTTCCCGGCACAAAACCATACTGTTATTGCTTATACTTGCATATTTTTCTAAACACGAGTGAAACTTATCAATAAGAATCTTTTCTAATCATTTCCCTACCTGTGACGGATGGCTCACTGGTGTGTAATTTCCTGGATTATCCCCGCTGCCCTTCTTAAACAAATGAACTATGTTGCCAAGTCTCCAGTCCTCTGGGATATCTCCTGTGGCTAAAGAGAATACAAAGATTTCCTACAAGGCCCCAGTAATTTCCCAGCCTGCCTTCCTCAGCATTCTGGGAGAGATCACAACAGGTCCTGCGGACATGTCTATCTTAATGCTTTTTAAAACACTCAATATGTTTTTTTTTTAATTGAAATGCTCTAGAATACCAACATTCCCCTCTCTAGACTCACCATTCACCATATGTTTCTCCTTTCTAAATACTAACGCAAAGTATTCATTAAGGATCTCACCCACTTCCTTTGGCTCAATGCATGGATTTCCTCCCTTGTCCTTGAGTTGATTTATCCTTTCCCTAGCTACCCTCTTGCTCCTTATACATATAAAAACCGCTTTGGGATTTTCCTTAATCCTGTTTGCCAGAGACATTTCACAATCCCTTTTAGCCCTCTTAATTCATTGTTTGAGTTATTTCCTGCTATCCTTGTATTCTTTGAGGGCTCTGACTGTTTTCACTTTCAGAAACTTTTATTTTTGACAAAGCTTTCAATTTCTCATGTCATCCATGTTTCCCAAATCTTGCCATCTTTGTCCTTCATTTTCATAGGAACATGCGGGTCCTCAACTATAATCAACTGACCTTTAAAAGATTCCCACATGCCAGATGTGGGTTTACCCTGAAATAACCACCCCAAGTCTATATTCTCCAGCTCCTGCCTAATATTCTCTAATTAGCTATCTCCCAATTTAATACTTCCACTTCAGGACCGCTCTTAACCTTATCTATAAATAACGTGAAATTTACAGAGTTATGGTCACTGTTCCCGAAATGCTCCCCCACTGAAACTTTGATCACATGGCCAGACTCATTCCCAAAACTAGAACTAATATGGCCCCTTCCCTTGTTGGACAATGTATATATTGTTTCAACAAACCCCAGGACACACCTAACAAACATTCCCCCCCCATCCAAGCCCCTGGCACTAAGCAAGTCCCAATAAACATAGGAGAAGTTAAGATCACACAACACAACAATCCTGTCCATATCTCTGTTCTTCTATCACCCACTAGCTATTGGGAGGTCTATCGTACCACCCCATCAAGGTGATTGCACCCTTCCCATTCCTGAGCTGTACTTGTACGGCTCACTGGATGACTCATCCAAAGTGTCCTCCCTTGGTACTGCTGTAGTAGTATCCCTAACCAGTAACACAACTCCCCCACCTCTTTTACATCCTTCTCTATATCACCTGAAATGTGTAAGTCCCTCAATATTAAATTTCCAGTCGCATCCTTCTCTCAAGTATTTGTAATAGCTGCAACATCATAGTCACATGTATTAATCCATTTGTTCTTGACCTGTCACCCTGCCCATGCCCCTCATAATCTTATACACCTTGAATAGGTTGCCCTTTAACATTCTCTCTCCAAAGAAAACAACACAAATTTATTCCTGAAGAATAAATTCCTGAAGAAGGGCTCATGCCCGAAACGTCAATTATCCTGCTCCTTGGATATTGCCTGACCTGCTGTGCTTTTCCAGCAACATATTTTCCGCTCTGATCTCCAGCATCTGCAGTCCTCACTTTCTCCACAAATTTATGCAACCTCTCTTCATAGCAAAGACACGCCATCCCAAGCAATATTCTGGTGAATCTCCTCTGCACCCCAATCAATGCAAAAAATAAAGTCACCATGTTTGAGCAAATCATAGGTTGTTCTCTCATTGGAGTGAGAGAGAATGATGAGAAAATGACTGGTGTAGATTAACCTGAGGGTCATCGCAGCTCAGTCAAGGGGTGAGGTTGAGAAGGAGAGTCCATCATAGTGACCTGAGTTGGCGCAGGGATTCAAACCATGCTCTGGTGTCACCCAGCAGAGCAAATTAGTGATGGCCATCCAACTCAACAGCCTGTTCCAGCTTCCAAATCAGAGAGTGGATTAGACAGAGTCAGAATGGATTTATGAAAGGAAACTCATGTTGACAGCAATTGGTTGAGGATAGAACCAGTAGAGTTGTTAGAGCCATTGAATGTTATTTAATTGGACTTCCAGCTTCCAATGAAGTCCCACATGACAGATTAGCAGTTAACAATAAATGCAAGGGTTTGTGTGTAGTGTACTGATGTCAACAGAAAACTGTTGGGCTGACAGGTCACAAAGAGTAGGAATAAACTGGACATTATCTGAGTGGCAGGTACTGATTAGTCAGGCACCGCAGGGATCAGTGCTTGGAATATATGTTCACAATATGAAATAATGATTTAGATAAGGGAATTAAATATAACATATCTGAGTTAGTATAAAGCACAAATCTAGTTGAGAGAGAGCTAGAAGATACTTCATTGCTGAGATGCTTCAGTGTGATTTGGGCAAGTTGAGTGAGTCGGTAAATACATGGCAGATGAAGTATAATGTGGATAAATATGAGGTTATCCACTCCAGTCACAAAAACAGGAAGGTAGATTATTATCTGAATGGTAATAAATTGGGAAAGGGAGAGGTGCAGTGAAACCTGGGTATCCTAGTACACCAGTTGCTGAAAATAAACATGTAGGTGCTGCAGGCATTGGGGAAGGCAAATAAACCAAAGAACAATGAAAATTCCAGCACAGAAACAGGCCCTTTGGCCCTCCAAGCCTGCGCAGATCCAGATTCTCTATCTAAACCTGTCACCTATTTCCTCAGGATCTGTATCTCTCTGCTCCCTGCTCATTCATGTATCTGTCTAGAGATATCTTAAATAACACTATTGTTCCTGGCTCTACCACCTCCACTGGCAACACGTATGTTAGCCTTCACAAAACCAGGATTCAAGAATAGAAGCAGGGGTATCTTGCTGAACTTCTAAGGCCCCCTTTGGGACCACACCCGAAGTATTGTGTGGTGGTTTGGTCCCTTTCTCAGAAAAAGGAAGCTCTGGCGATGGAGAGAATGCGACAAAGATTTACCAGGCTGTTTCCAGGAATGGCAAGACTGATGGTTGGAGGGAGACTGGATTGGTTAGGATGATAGCCACTGGAGTTTCAAAAAGTGAGAAGGAATTCTCAGAAACCCATAACATTCTAAGAGGACGAGACAAGGTAATGCAGGAAGGATGTTCCCAATGATTGAGCAGAACCAGAGGTCACAGTTTAAGGATGTGTGGTAGGCCATTTAGAACTGAGATGAGCATAAATGTCTTCACCCAGACAGTGGTGAGTCGGTGGAATTCTCTGGCACAGGAAGTGGTTAACAGCAAAACAATTTATGTTTTCACGGGGTTAGATATAATTCTTATGGATAAAAGGATAAAAGGGTGGGGGAGAAAAAAGGGGCAGGGGACTGAGTTGGATGATGAGCCATGGTCATATTGAATGGTTGAGTAGGTTTGAATTGTCAAATGACCTACCCATGCTGCGATTTTCTATGTTTCTGTTTCATATTATGGGAAACAGATTGATCAGAACCACCCAGAAATTCTGGCCACATTACCATACATCAAAAACATCTCAAAGATAATTACCAGACTACTCCAATCCCTTGGCATCATGGTGGTCCACAAACCTAACAAACAACGGCTGATTAATCTAAAGGACCCTGTGCCAACAACCAGCAAAAATGAATGTCATTTACAAAATACCCTGCAAGGACTGTAAAAAAAACTACATTGGACAGGCAGGCAGAAAACTAGCCACCAGGATATATGAACATCAACTAGCCACCAACTAGCCATCAAGTAGCCACCAGGATGAACATCAACTAGCCATCAAGAGACATGGGCCCACTATCACAAGTATCCTTACACACAGAGAAAGAAGGATACCACTTTGATTGGGACAACCCATCCATCTTAGGACAGGCTAAACAGAGACATGCATAGGAATTCAAACATCAACTCCATCAATTAACACATTGGTTTGGACCCCATTTGCCAACCTTTTGAGAAAAAGAACCGGAAATGATATTACATTAACAGACCAAGACACACAAATAGAAAGCAGGACAGAACACCAGCGCTTCACCTGAGGCTCATTGATGATGTTACCTAGCATGGTGACAAAACGTCTAATATCACACCTAACAGCTCAGCAAGCAAACTAACAACTGGATCAATACATAATGTTTTTAACTGATGTCACTGAAGTAGGCTAATTTAGCAGTAGAAAGATGAGCAAATGAAAGATAAGATCTCTTATCATGACAGTGCAACTGGCAAAAGAGGAGAATCTGATTTATGGAGAAGTTATAAATGTGCAGAAACACTGATCTTGTAAATCAACAGCTCCAAAGCACTCAGGAGAGGGCAAGTGAGTTTGTCAACAATGTAGGGAAAAAGATACACAGATGATTGATAGAAACACTAAGCTCCAAGGACAAGTGTTATGGAGGTCATCACTGGTGGAGGTTTCAATTGCAGGCACCTAAGCCATTTTGCAAGAAAGTCTTCAGATAAGAAATACATCTATAAAGGCAATAAGGATGATTACGACAAAGATGTCGGACAAAAATCTGGATGAATCAAACAGGGCTACTTAAGAGATGTTGGGTGATGATTTGAATCATTTGATCTACACCTTTCAGTAAGCTGGGATTCACAAATCTAAAGGAGAAAAAATATTTCTAACTATTATATTGATGAATGCAGAATAAGGACACAAGAGAACGTCAAGTGCCAGGTGAGTATTGGTGCTTCTCAGACCTTTGAGCTTTCAACACTTTGGTATTATTCCCAAAAGGATGAAGAATGTGTGAAGGTATGGAACACAAACTGGCTGATGTGATGACCAACCTTTGGGGTAAATGCAGAACTCTTCCACAAGTTTAGATAACAGTCAACTACAGGAAGGAACTATCACCCGCATTCATTTAAAAAAAATGCCAGACTCTCAATTTGGACAATTGAGTTGACAGAAAAAACAATGAATTATTTATGCTTGGTCTCGCTGCAGCCCTCTCATGAGTGGTGACTTACCACTTCCTCCTTTTAACTATGTACAGTGTTAATTTAGCAAATAGTTAAGCATGTGATTGTGGTTAATTGATTAATTGATAGGATAGAAATAACAGGGGCACGCCTGATAAAGGGCTTATGCCTGAAATGTCGATTCTCCTGCTCCTTGGATATTGCCTGACCTGCTTTCTGACTCTGATCTCCAGCACCACACTTTCTGACTCTGATCTCCAGCATCTGCAGTCCTCACTTTCCCCTAGAAATAAAGGGGAACAAAGTGACGGTTATTCAATGAAATAATATAAAAGGTGATTTGGTGACGTGGATATGAAAAAAGAAAAATAAAGGGGAAACAAATTCAGAAAAGAGATGACCTTACAGAGATTTAGAAAACCATGAGGGCTATAGATAAAGTGAGTGGCATGTGTCTTTTTTCCCTAGGATGGGCAATTTCAAAACTAGGGGGCATATTTTTAACGTGAGAGGAAAGAGATTTAAAAAAGACATGAGGGGCAATTTTTTTACATGGGGGTGGTTCGTGTGTGGAATGAATTTCCTGAGGAAGTGGGTATGTGGGCACAATTACATCATTTAAAAGACATTTGAATATATACATGAATAGGAAAGGTTTGGAGGGATATGGGCCAGGAGCAGGTGGGTGGGGCGAGTTTAGTTTGGGATTAGATTCAGCATGGAGTAGTTGGACTGAAGGGTCTGTTTCCATGTTGTATGACTCTGTGACTCTAAGATTGTTGGATGAGGGCAGGGGGTTGGTTTTGAATGCACGACCGCACCATAAAAACCATACTCAAAATACAGGATTTGAGGAAGATGAGAGTTGACAAGAGGCATAAACCAGGAGCATACAAGTCTTTCCATGTTATTGGTAATTCCAAATTTCACAGCGTCAGTACAAGCAACTCTATAATGCTACAGGCTATCTCTCTGATAGAGTTCTGGAGATTCAGACATGTTAGTCTCTCATTGTCCATTGTCTTTTGTGTGAGAATGACAAATATCAAGATCGCCCCATACATTTGAGTGCTGTCCCTACTATTGTTAAAGGCATGTGGAAGAAAGAGAGGCTGTGTTCGAAGACAGGAACATCTATATGTGTGTTGATAAGGAAGAATATCTGGATAATTTTATGACAACTGGGAGGAAATATTAAGCCCACGTACGCTCTGGAATGAGTTGAAATACTCCTCAATTTCAGAAACTCTGAATGTTTGATTCAGAAGCAGCCAGCATTTCCCACACAAATGGTTATCCAAGATATCTGGAGCATTCTGGAGTTTCCAGGGCACCTGGGAAACACCTACATCAAATGGAGAGGAGCTCTATTTCAAGTGAATAATGGGTTTCTTGCAAGTGTGTTAGACACTGAATGAAAAGAAATGTGTTCATTGTATCATTTGCCTTCTCTACATGATGTCATTTTACATAATATGGTGGCTCTGTGGTTAGCACTGCTGCCTTATAGCGCCAGGGATCCAGGTTTGATTCCAGCCTTGAGCGCTTTGTGCATGGGAAATCGTGTCTCACAAACTTGATTGTTTGAGATTTTTGAAGAAGTAACAAAGAGGATTGTTGCGGGCAGAGCAGTAGATGTGATCTATATGGACTTCAGTAAGGCGTTCAACAAGGTTCCCCATGTGAGACTGCTTAGCAAGGTTAGATCTCATGGAATGCAGGGAGAACTAGCCATTTGGATACAGAACTGGCTCAAAGGTAGAAGACAGAGGGTGGTGGTGATGGAGGGTTATTTTTCGGACTGGAGGCCTGTGACCAGTGGAGTTCCACAAGGATCGGTGCTGAGTCCTCTACCTTTTGTCATTTACATAAATGATTTGGATGCGAGCATAAGAGGTACAGTTAGTAAGTTTGCAGATGACACCAAAATTGGAGGTGTAGTGGACAGTGAAGAAGGTTACCTCAGATTGAAATGGGATCTTGATCAGATGGGCCAATGGGCTGAGGAGAGGCAGATGGAGTTTAATTTAGATAAATGTGAGGTGCTGCATTTTGGGAAAGCAAATCTTAGCAAGACTTATACGCTTTATGGTAAGGTCCTAGGGAGTGTTGCTGAACAAAGAAACCTTGGAGTGCAGGTTCAAAACTCCTTGAAAGTGGAGTCGCAGGTAGATAGGATAGTGAAGAAGGCGTTTGGTATGCTTTCCTTTATTGGTCAGAGTATTGAGTACAGGAGTTGGGAAGTCATGTTGCAGCTGTACAGGACATTGGTGAAGCCATTGTTGGAATATTGCGTGCAATTCTGGTCTCCTTCCACTTGAAAAGATGTTGTGAAACTTGAAAGTGTTCAGAAAAGATTTACAAGGATGTTGCCAGGGTTGGAGGATCTGAGCTACAGGGAGAGGCTGGACAGGCTGGGGCTGTTTTCCCTGGAGCGTCAGAGGCTGAGGGGTGACCTTATAGAGGTTTACAAAATTATGAGGGGCATGGATAGGATAAATAGACAAAATCTTTTCCCTGAGGTCGGGGTGTCCAGAGCGAGAGGGCATAGATTTAGGGCAAGAGGGGTAAGATATAAAAGAGACCTGAGGGGCAACTTTTTCTCACAGAGGGTGGTACGTGTATGGAATGAGCTGCCAAAGGAAGTGGTGGAGGCTGGTACAATTGCAACATTTAAGAGGCATTTGGATGGGTATATGAATAGGAAGGGTTTGGAGGGATATGGGCTGGGTGCTGGCAGGTGGGACTAGATTGGGTTGGGGTATCTGTTCGGCATGGACGGGTTGGACCGAAGGGTCTGTTTTCATGCTGTACATCTCTATGACTATCTATGTGGATTTTGTGTCTGCGTGGATTTCCGCCAGTTTCCTCCCACAGTCCAAAGATGTACAGGTTAGGGTGAATTGGCCATGCTAAATTGCCCATAGTGTCTCGGGATGTGCTGTCTGCATGGATGAGCCATGGAAAATGCAGGGTTACAGGGATAGGATAGAGAGTTGAGTCTGGTCTCAAGAGGGTCAGTGTGGATTAGATGGACCAACTGGCTTGCTTCTACACTGTGGGGATTTTACGATTCTATGATCATGGTTCTTCTCTTCATTTGTGCACAAATTAGAATAAAAATAATTTGCCATAATTATTAATTTCCAAACGCTTGCACTCTCCAAATATTGCAGTGTTGTAACAGTGCTGTTATACTATAATAGTTCAACACAAACATGTCATTTTCTCTTACACTTCTGTGTTTTTCATGGTAAATAGCCTCTGGCAAATATCTGAAATTAATGTGATGAAAATCAACAGTTTTTGGATTCTGTCCACTGTTAATTGGCTAAATTGATGAGTTGCAATCCAAGTAACCAAAGACTGAATGAATCGGAGTAGAAGAGAGTTCACCAGAATCCAAAATTATATTCTGGGTACAAATTCTTGCCTATCTTGATATCAGGTTCTTCCTTAAGTTTTATTAAATTTTGAGTCAAAAAGATTGGCCTTTATAATAAAGTCATGCTGTTAACACATTATGCAGGAGAAGAAAAGTAACTTGTTTGAGGACAATACAAATACAGATGCAGCCATCAGTCACATTGACAGATGAAAGTTCAGCAAAAAACAAAGAGCGGTTTAATGTTTTACCTATTGGAAATGATTTAATGACCATCATAACTACTCATGGGAATAATTGTGAGCAAGGTCTTTCCAGAGTGCGGTGATGTGGAAGTGACTCAATGCTATCAGTGTAAACTACGGATTGTTGATTTAGTGGATTACTGAAATGTTCTGCTGATTGAGAGAAAATCTCGGTCATCTGAGAGGACGGCTGTCACACTGTAAGATTTGGGCAACAGACTGATCACAAAACTTCAGGCAGAACCTTTGGATTGTTTTTCTTTTCAGCAACTGTTTCAGGCACATCAGCCTGTTTTCTCATCATCTGTTCTTCTACTCTTAGTTTAACTTGTTTTGTACACAATGGCATCCAGAATTCCTTGCTGCTGATTGGTCTGTGAGCATTGTGCACTTTCTCTAGATGTTTGCCTAAATTTCCAGCATTGTAGCCAAACCTTAGGTTATCTCAGGAATGTGACTTGAAAGAAATTTTGGGATTTACATATTAATGAATCGAAACCTGCAACCCCATTCTCAGAGATTAAAGACTTAACAGCAATTGAGGTTTGTTCAATATATCACATCGGTTATATGACACTTTGATCTTTTACTATGAATTCTGTGTCATGTGATCCTGCCCTACAACTTACCTAATGAAGGAGCAGTGCTCCAAAAGCTTGTACTTGCAAATAGGCCTGTTGGTGTTGTGTGATTTTTAACATTGTCCACACCAAACCAGTGATAGTGTTTCAATATAATGATCTCAAACACTGTGCTGCAAGTACTGAAAACAAAAAGTGCTGGTATTCACAGTGAGTCAGGCAGCAACCATGGAGACAGAGCAAGTTAATGTTTCAAAACTAAATAGATTGTTTACTCTTTCCAGGTATCTTCAAAGGAAACTATGCCCTCAGCAATTCAGTGGATATCTTTTAGAACATTTGCATCAAGCTTCCTTTGAGAGTTGACTACATGCTGAAGTGCCTTGCATGTGTCCTCACAACACAGCATTCTAACAAGATGTTAGTCAGACAAACATTTTGCATCTGGGAGCACAAGTCAACCTGATGTCTGAACTATTTGGACTTGCCCACTTGCTGAGTTATACTTCTGGCAGTCAATTTGAATGCTGCCAGTCGAGATACAAATGGACAGATAGTGGACAGAAAGGAAGTTGCAGTGTTGCCGAGTTCTCAGAAGTTTGAGTTAGTTTCAAATAATTGTATGTGTTTAGCTTGATGTCAAGTGTCAATGTGCCTGATAGTATTAGTGATCGTAATTCACCTTGAGGCTGAGATTCAAACTGTAACACAGCAGATGACACCATCTGTGCTCTTTTGTGAACTTGAAGAGAAAACTGTTGGTTCATACCTTCCAACAGCAAAAAAACCACTTGATAAGTCCCTCTCCTTTTAATATTTCCAACATTGTGATATTTGTCATCCTTTTGTGTCTTTTGCATCCTGACACTCAAAGAATTTCAAAGATCTCGTTTTTGCACTCCTCATTGTATAAAATTTGTTTTCCTATCTTGTGGGATGATGGAGTTACTGGCTGTTCAACAATTGTTGACCATTTTTAGTAGACATTGAGAAGTGGTGATGAGCTGTATCTCTGAACAGTTGCACTCCATATGCTATGGGTTGACCCACAATATCATTGGGGAGAGAATTGCAAGATTTTGATCCAGTCACAGTACAATGTATTTCCAAGTCAGAATGGTGAGTGGCTTGGAGCGAACTTACAAGTGCTGGTGTTCCCCTATATCTGTTGCCCATAGCCTTCCAGATGGGAGTGGTCATCGGTTTGGAATGTGCTGTCTGAGGATCTTTGATGAATTTCTGCAATACATCTTGTGGATAGTACACACTGCTGCTGCTGAGTGTCTGGTGGTAGAGGGAGTGGATGTTTGCGGGCGTAGTGCTAATCAAGCAGGTTGCTGTGTCCTGGATAGTGTCAAGTGTCTTGAGTTTTATTAACAATCTCTTCCCAAACCTTAATCAATTTTACTATTCTTAATCAGTCTCTTGGTGATGCATTTTCTTGAAGTCGATGAGAATTGTTTTCAAGGTGGCCAATGGATTACATTGGATCACCTGTCTACCTGGACAAAACACAAGTTCCATGGGCAGCATCATTTATGTACAGTAGTAAGTGTCATAATGGCATAATTGTCACAATCTGTCAAGTGCAGCAAGGCAATTTACACCTTATGACTTTAATGGGAAAGTATGTTGCAAAATGAACTGGTTTCGGAAGTAGGCAAACCCTGTTCTTTAAACTTCTTATGATCACATTGCATAATACATGATCTAAATAATTCTAATATGTTGGTTCAACAAAGTATTGTTCCAGGAAATGTCACAGAATTATTCTTTCAACTCATTTTCTGGAGTACCTTTATGAAATTAATTTGTCCATTCTATGTGACGATTAAAGTCCCCCATAAATATTGCACTGCCTTGATTGCAAACTCCAATTATTTCTTGCTTTCTTCACTGTCCAGTGGCATAACTATTGTCATAGGGCCTGTCAACCAGTCCACTCTGGATTTTCTGACTCTTCACTCCAAATCTCCAAACACACACTCTCCCTGCTCCTCCCAGCAAAGACCTATTCTTGCTACGACTCTTGTGACATCCTTGGCTACCAGGGTCACTTCCTTTTTTCCAATGCTTTCAATATGTTGTATATTGTGGGATGTTTATTTCCCAACCTTGATCAGCTTGTAATTATCTCTCTGCGTCGCTAATTAGATCAAAACCTCTACCACAAATCTTTATTTGTGTCATTAGTTCTTCTAACATATTATGAATGCTTTGTGCATTAAAAAAAACATAGACCTTATTACCAATGAACTGTTGCTGTTAAACTAATATCAGTATCACACTGGTTAAACTTTATCCTAAATTTCTGTCATGGCATAAACTGTCTGACAAAATGCAATGTAGTCTACAAACTGGTAAGGAAATGTGTTGTTCCTGGTAAATTTCCTCAAACCAGTTTTTTATTGTCTAAATTAATTTCTCCCCATTCAGAAATTGCTGATATGTAAACAATGAATGAAGAGGGGGGAAAAAAAACTATCAATTAATTATTAAGGCTTATTAAGTGATCAGTATTGGAAGCAGCATAATTAGATTTATGCAAGAGATATATTACCTTACTTGGAAAATTAAAAACTGACATTTTCATTTTAAAACTAATGATACTTTACTTCAATCTTTTTGTTAATATACTGTAAAATATGCTTTCAAAAATGAGAATCATGCCATCTCCTGTAAAGGAAACAAGTTGGATATTTGCGAGAGATAATCCACTCTTCATTTCAACACAGACTTTGCTATGATGCATCTTTCTCATTATTACTAATGTCTCCATACAAATATTGCACCTTGAATCAATAGGGCCATAGATCTGTGTGAAGTATCTGAATGTTGAAGGTCTAATGTCTTCTAAATGCACTGCAAGACATAAATGTACAAAGCACACTGGGAGATCACACATTCTAAATCAATGACTAATTCATCATTGCCTTGATTTACACATCTCTGCTAAGTGCCATTTTACATAATTGCACACCCAGCTAAGAGGCCCTCCTGCTAGTCACACATATTGCATGCACTCCACACGATTTTGCAATAACAGAAGCATTGCAAATTTTGAAAAGCACAATTGCCATTTTGGGGCATTTGCGTACCCAGAACTCCGAATTGCTACTGCACCTATTTGTTAAACCGGTCCCTAACGATTCACAAATTTCACGAGATGTCAGTTGGTACCACCACTCGTCAAGCCTCAGCTGTAAAATTGACAAAGAGTTTCAAATGAATGAGTTGTCAAGATTTGACTTTTATTTTGGCCAATAGATTCTCAAATCTACAATGGGCCTCACTTCAGTGTGTTCTCATGGCACTTCTGATTGTATCAAATAGAATCTCACAGCTCAAGTTGTTGATTTTGCAGACTAGCATTTTGTTGCTTCTGTGTAAACATTAGCAGCAGTACGACCAACTATAGGTTATAATGCAATGGAAGAGCAGGTGGTAGTGATATTAAGAACATATTGGCATATCACCTTTCCTGCCAACTGCTTCACCACAGAAAGTTCTACAATTCAGTGGGAAACTGCATCTGATGAGAGGCTGGCTGAGACGAGAAGCTGTCAACAAAGTTGTATCAATTAGCAGGAATGACTCGCAGCACCTGTTAATCAGGGCAATGAGAGAAAGTAACAAGGTCAAGTAGAGAACGTTAGCAACTGCTGCTCAAGATTTGTGACTCACAATTTTAACAAAAATGTGTACTTATGTAACACCTTTAAAATTACAAACCTTCCTAACATACTTCAGAGAAGTTTTTAAAAAAATAAACCTGACAGCAAGCCACAAATGGAGTTATTAGGGCAGATAACCAAAAGTCAGATCAAAAAGTTAAGGAGAATCTTAAAGGAGAAATGAAAGGAAGAGAATAGATTTTAGTGGGGGGTGGGGGGGGGGGTGGCGATGTGTATGGAACTGAGAGCTTACATCCGAGGCATCTGGAAGCACACCTATCAATGAGGGTGGAGCAGGGGAGAGGGTGAGGTTTCAAAGGCCATTAGTTGAGGTATGTTGATATCTCAGACAGTTATAAGGTTAGAGGAAATGACAACTGTGGGGACAAAGCAGGATTTGAAAACAAGTCATAGAATTTTAATTAGATTAGCATTTTAAAATTGAGACATTGTTGTACGAGAAGCCCCTATCAGTAACCATTGACTGTCAGAAACCTGTCAGAGACTTGGCTGGAATTAATTGCTCGCTAACGAAGTGCTGCTGTCAGGATGGAACAGATACGTATTGCTGAAAACAATATCAGTTCAACAGCAAGAGCAACACAGGTGGCATCTGTTAGCTGACCAGCTATCTCACAGATCAGCATTACTGTCTCCATAGCATTTGTACATTTCCTTACAATCTAGACTGGATATGTTCATCCTCCTCCACCACACATAGATCGTTCTTCAACCTCCATGTCAATAGAGGTCAGCATCTTTTGATCAAAGATTTTCGAGCTTTCATGACATGGGAACGCTTCTGATTTGCCATCTATTTACTTCCAATATTATATCAATATTAGATGCTGTTGGAAAACTCATGTAAATGTGGATTAATTTTCATTTGTTATTCAGCAAATTGTATGGGATCATGTTTCTACAGAGTTGCATTGACATTCTGAATTAGCAGGATGGTTGGTTTATAATGCAGAATGATGCCAATAGAGTTGGTTCAGTTCCTGCACTGGCTGAGCTTACATGAAGGACTCTCCTTCTCAGCAGACCCCTCACTTGAGATGTGGTGACCCTCAGGTTCAACCATCACCAGGTGTCTCTCTCGAGTAAGCAAGCAGCCTTCTGATCCTCAGGTGGCTTTATCTTTTCCACCTTGATATTCTCGCAGTCATTATTTGGGTCAGTATAAGCTTAAGTATAGATGTAATGATAGTACATTAAACTATCGAATTGAAATAAATATGTACAATACCTGGGATGAATTGCAGAATTTGTATTACCTTAGCTTACTATCATCCCAGGCCAAAGGTTGTAGATTCAAGTGCCATATCAGAATCTTGAACTTATAATTTAAGCTGATACATCCATTCAACTCTGAGACATTTTTATTCCTCTGCACATTTTTGCAAATGATAAAATTGAAAAGGAGTGGACATAGACAAAGTATTTTCCCTGGGGTCGGGGAGTTCAGAACTAGAGGGCATAGGTTTAGGGTGAGAGGGGAAAGATATAAAAGAGACCTAAGGGGCAACCTTTTCACGCAGAGGGTGGTCCGTGTATGGAATGAGCTGCCAGAGGAAATGGGAGAGGCTAGTACAACTGCAACATTTAAAAGGCATCTGGATGGGTGTATGAATAGGATGAGTTTGGAGGGATATGGGCTAGGTGCTGGCAGGTGGTTCTAGATTGAGTTGTGATATCTGCTCGGCATGGACGAGTTGGACCAAAGGGTCTGTTTCTATGCTATACATCTCTATGACTCTGACTCTATATCGATATGACAATAAGTTAACCCAGGAAGAGTTTAAAAAATCCCGCAGTAATGTTTCAAAGAAAACAACAGAAGCCTGTTCCTGAGACTAATATCCTCCTTTCAATCAACACCAATGAAGCAGCATATACCTTCATTATTATGTCGATGTGTGCAAATTTGCCCATCTGGAACTCATAGAAGATACTTTAATAGTGTAAATTCCTTCCTACTCTTCCTTCAATTCTCCCATCCTTTCCTTTCCTTCCCTTTCTCTGTCCACTTTCTTTCTGTCAATCAATGGATTGTGAAGTCATTGAATACATTCAAAGCTGAGATCGAGAGATTTTCAATTTTTCAGGGAATCGAGCAATATGGTGATAAGGCAGGAAAGTGACATGAAAACCCAGGATCAGCCATGTTTGAATTGAAAGACAGACCATATTGACTACTGCTGTTTCTATTTATTGTATCCCTTAGCTTTGTTTCCTCTTTTCCTTCTAGCCATTGAAAGAGAATAAATAGTGTGAAATGTTCAGAACAGTTACTGCCTGAGCAAACTGATTTCCTCGGCTGTATTCATAGTTTCTTCAGAAGTGCTTGTAATTAAGCAACTGTATAGTCGCTTGAGAAGTGTGAACATAGACTTTCCCACATTGCTGGATAGAATAAGCTCTCACCCTGTCATTTTATTGGAATGTAAATCGAGGGTAAAAATACCAATCTGTACTCCCAGCATGGTGCCATGCTTTGGAGAAAGATAATGCTAAATTGGCAATTCCAAAGCTACCTGTCATTTCAAAGTCCATGTTGCAAGCAATGATTTGCTGTAGTTATTGCAATAAGATCAGTTTTTTTTTTATGATTTGCCTTGACTCTGTGCCTGTAAATGACTCTAACTGCGGAAACATTTTTGGAGGCTTAAGGATTTTCGTTGCTGGGGTGGTGGAAATTTAGAACACCGTGTGCAGGGTTTCCTATGCAACACGTTGTCACCTCTTTGTATTCGTCCCAGAGATGGCTTCCTAGTGACAACTGTTACACTACTAGCAGCAGGTATTTAATAACTAAATACCAATAATAAATACTAATCAAGGTGAAAATTACATAATGCCTGCAGTTATGGATAAGTGAAACTCTATGGACAGGTCATAGACACATAGTTTCACCTCATCAGCTCAGATGAGGGAGGTTTACAGTGGGACTGTCATTTGCAGTTGAAAGACAATCTGTTGTATGAGGGAAGGAAGCAGCAAGGATGGTCAATCCACAGTCAGACATCTAGCATAGAGGCAACAGCCTTCTATGATATGTGGCAGTGTGCCAGCGTAAGCTGCCAGAGCAACTACACACTCCAATGTATTAAAGAACACACACCGACATGGGGATCAATTATTCTGTGGTTTAGCAGAGCACGGTGGGTTGTGCAGCATATCCAGATATGACCGGAGAGCACAACCGAGGAACTGGCCGATGGGTAGGATTCAGAAGAAATCACTAGTCTCATTCAGTGAGGATATTGGTGAAGGTTCAACTGCTTCAATCTAACAGAGCTGCAGTGCCTACAAAAAGCTACACTTCTTACACCCAATCATCATGGACATACGTGCATTTTGGATGAGACTCTCAGGCCTGAAGGAATGAGTGAATATCCAGTGCTTACAGCAATGAAAGTAAACCTGAATTTATCTGCTTCTCGGCCTCAGCTGTGACTATTTTGCAATGACCTTTGACATAGAAGCCCGACAAAAATTTAAAAATTTGAAAATTGTTAGGAGCCTGCAATTGATATTTAGAATGCTTGCAGAGGAATTTTAAGAATTTGCGTCAATTATAATGAGATCCTTTGAAATTCATTTTACTAGCCCTTGTGATTTAGTGATGCTTGACCTAAAAGCAGTGTGAACAGGAATACAATTAAGAAATAAAAGCTGTGTCGTTAGGCAAAAAGGAAATCTGGAGCAAAAGGTGATCTTCACACAGATACAGGAACTTTCTGGACTCACTGTATGAATGGATTAAAAAGATCTAATGCCTGGAATTTTGCATAAATAGCTAAGATAAATAGCTAAATAGTTAAAAAGCTATTTGTTTTAATGGGAGGGAGGATTCACAGAAGAGCTACCCTGCTGATGATAATCATAGTCGTGACACTTGGATGAAAGTTGTTGTTGGACAAGATTCCTGAGCCACCAAGCTGAATAAAGAACAGCATATTGTGGAACTGCAGCTTTGTAAGATATACTTATTGAAGGAGAATGGTTGCATAAAATATGTCTCAGTTGTATTGACTACTTTAAGTAAGATTTATTTTTTCTTGAAATAATCATTTGCCTATTAATTCACATATAATTGGTTCTGATTTATGTTTTACTAAAAGCTGCAAAAAGTAACGACAAAAAAGAATTTTATTCCTAATTTCTTCATTTGGCGATCATTCAATAAACTTGGGTTGATTTATAGCTTCCCCACAGGAATTTGTAACATTGACTTCCGTGTAAGATGCACTCATCTTGTGCCAACGATTCTATACATGACAGTAAGCCATTAAGGTGCATATATCTGTAACATCTGAGGGTGCTCTGTCCCCCTGTGGCTTTGCAAACTCATAGTGGTTTTCATCCTTTGAAATGTACACTGCCCCATTAGCTGCTTTCCACTGCTCTCCCTTTGGCATTAGTCCTGCAATTTATAAAAGGCATCTGCTAGCTAATCCCATATCTCTCCATACCGACTTAGTGTACAATTCTAGGCTCCTTTCCAGAGAAGAAAATAAGGATACATCAGCAAAGGTGAGCTAGCTGCCTCAAGCTGGTGCATGACTCAAAAGTGAGTAATTTATCTTCCCTCTGGCCTCTGTCGAAATCCTGCCAGTCTTCACAATCTCCTCCTGCATCACTGTTTGGGCTGAGAGACTTTTACCTTCATTGATGGGACATAGGTGTCACTAGCTAAGCAACATTTGCCAATCACCTTTAATTGCCCTCAAGGCGGTAATCTGGTGAGCTGCCTACATGAACCACTTCAGTCCATGTGATGCCTGTACAGTACAGAGGGAAGTTCCAGGATTTTGATGCAGTGGCAGTGAAGGAACATTGATGTGGTTTCAAATCAGATTTGGACGTGATGGAGCTGGGGAAGGGCTGTGTTCCCAGGCTTCTGCTGCCCCTGTCGTTTTTTGAGACAGTGGTCACTGGTTTGGAAGATGCATTGAAAGGAGCCTTAGAGAGTTGCCATAGTGGCCTTGCAGATGGTACACATTGCTGCTACTTTTCAATCATGATAGAGGAAGTCAATGTTCAAGGTGAAGGATGGGGCACCAGAAAAGCAGGCTACTTAGTCATCACAATCCTGATTTGAAACTTGTTGATGTTGAGCAAATTTTGGGATACTTGGAAAGGTGTTTCCCACTGCAGATTTCCCAGCCTCTGGGTGGGTGGAGGGCTATGGCTAAGAAGTGTGATGTTAATGTCACTGAACTATTAACCTGGAAAACCAAGGTTTTGTTTTGTAGATATGGGTAAAGTTCATATTCTGTTAATAAATCTGGAACTAAAAGCTAATCCCAATGACTGTGACAATGAAATTGTCATTGCAAAAAGCCCCATGTTTCATATTGCAGTATTCCTTTTAGAGAAGGAAATCTGCTGGCCTTACTTTGTCTGGTTAATGTATGTCATTAGGCCCAGAGCCATATCACTGCCTCAGAAATGGCCTAGCAAGGATCTCAGTTTTCATCCAACTGCTAACTTTAAAACTGAACCATCTGCATTCTCTCCTGGGCATTTTGTGTTCTGTTCTGCAAGGTGAAGCAATATAAAAATGTCATGAATGAGAAACCTCCCATCTCCATATGCAATGCTTTTCAGAACATCATCTCATTGCCACATCTTCCATGAGTTGCCATGGTCAAACTGTTGGTGGGAATGTGGAGTATATAAGGCTCAGTATTGTTTGGACCTATCCACATTAAAGCATTGCAGAGCACAGGCCAGCTATGCTTCTCAATTTACAAGTGCTAGCTGTGCATTTTATGACAGTCACCTATCCAGAGCTCAGCAGGTCATTGAATCACTTCTACCATACCTTGTCTTCACCACACCGCCCTTAGACACCTTCAGCCGTGCTTAATTCCACAAGGTGCCTGACCTCCTGCTCCTCTTCTCTGGAAACAAGATAGTCCTGCAAGCCCTCAATGTCACCCACAATCTCTGGGGCAGTATAATTTAATTGTGAGACTGCCCTGCCATCATTATCCTCAAAGTGCACAGAGATACTCTGAATGGCAGTCCCAGGCCAGGTTACTGGAGGCCTCCTGACCTCTAGCTCCCACCTCTGGGACCCAACTACAATCCATAATTGGGTGGGATTGCTGACACAGAAACTACTGGCTGCCTCTGTAATGTTGTGCTGGAGCATGGGCCACAGAAATGAATGGAATTGGGACTGATGTTCTTTATAAATCCAGAAGATTCTGGTCTGTGGTTTTAACTTAAATTCGGCTGCCCTGTGCCCATTAGCCTTTTAATATTATTGTTTTGTTACAGTTGTCGAACACTATTTGTGTAGTTATATCAAACACTTCTGCTGTCCTAAAAGTCCATGGGAGAGTCTCTATTTTCCCTTGAAATAATTTTATGACATCTTTAAGCTCATCCAGGACAGTAAATAATTAATATTGGATATCATGTTCATTTTAATTGCTTCTACTCAGTCATGTGGAGGTAAGGGAAATTAATTCAACCCAAGTCATTAGGAAACGCTTCAATAAAAACTTAAAGAGAAATTCCAAACTCAAAGCAACCTGTTTCCTGCACAGAATGTAACTCCACTATTTAATATCTCTGCTTATCATTTTGATCATTTTACCTTCAGAGTTAAAGTGTGTTTTGAAGGGTATGTTTGCCATTTGCAGATAGCAGTCATTGATTACAGTGGGAACCGACATTAGCAACAACCAGACGCTGGTGGCTTATATTACATCGCAATCCAGTTCTGAGTGAACGTTTGTCTTTAAACTTCCATTGCACTACAGTAGATCCATTAGTGAACAGAGATTGCACCTTCTGTTTAATCTCCATTAGAAGGCTGTTTTATATAATCTCTTAATTGAAAATGCACTTCCCAGCTAATACTTACAGCTTCCTAAAGTACTTTGCATAGCAGCAGGAATCAGTATTACATCATCTGCCTACAAAAGGAGGTGCTTGATTCGTTGAGAACAGTTGTTAAAACGACATGAAAAATGGTTTCTCGATGTTTGATTTCCATCTTACCGTTTAATACCTGGGACTTTAATGGATGGAAATGACTTTAAGAAGGATACACAAAAGAATCACGAACTTAAAATTTTCGGTGATTTGTTGTGTGTGCTGTCATCAGTATTCACTTAATGTGAAGGTTCTTTAGGAGTTTGCATGGTCTAGTGTGTGCAAGGTTAGCCATCTTGTGATCGAATGATAAGGGTCCTTAGAGTAAAAGAGATGTCATCTTTTGCATCTCTGCAACTAGTTATCGCTTATAAGAAGAGGGCCACATGACAAGTTAGGAGAAAGTGAGGACTGCAGATGCTGGAGTACCAGAGTTGAAAAATGTGGTGCTGGAAAAAGACAGCAGGCCAGGCAGCATCCAAGGAGCAGGAGAATCGATGT
Source organism: Chiloscyllium plagiosum (assembly GCF_037043375.1). Lineage (NCBI taxonomy): Eukaryota > Metazoa > Chordata > Chondrichthyes > Orectolobiformes > Hemiscylliidae > Chiloscyllium > Chiloscyllium plagiosum. Next base: position 6,683,979 of record NW_028270144.1, read on the forward strand.
TTTGGGCATAAGCCCTTCTTCAGTATTGAGGCTGGTGTGCCAAGCGGGCTGAGATAAAAGATAGGAGGGAGGGAATTTGGGGGAGGGGTGCTGGGAATACGATAGGTGGAAGGACGTGAGGGTGAGGGTGATAGGCCGGAGTGGGGGTGGGGGCGAAGAGGTTGGGAAGAAGATTGAAGATCAAGAGGGTGGTGCTGAATCCGGGATTGGAACTGAGATAAGGTAGGAGGAGGGGAAATGAGGAAGCTGGAGGAATATACATTCATCCCGTGTGGTTGGAGGGTTCCTAGGCGGAAGATAAGCTCTTCCTCCAGCTGTCGTGTAGCCAGGGTCAGGCGATGGAGGAGGCCAAGGACCTGCCTGTCATTGGCGTAGTGGGAGGGGGAGTTAAAGTGTTTAGCCGCGGGACGGTTGGGTTGGTTGGTGTGGGTGTCCCAGAGGTGTTCCCTGAAATATTCCGCAAGTAGGCGGCCTGTCTCCCCAGTGTAGAGGAGGCTACATCGGGTGCAGCGGATGCAGTAAATGATGTGTGCGGAGGTGCAGGTGAATTTGCGATGGATATAAAAGGATCCATTGGGGCCTTGGAGAGAGGTGAGGGGGGATGTGTGGGCACAAGTTTTGCATTTCTTGCGGTTGCAGGGGAAGGTGTCGGGAGTGGTTGGGTTGGTGGGGGGTGTGGACCTGACGAGGGAGTCACGGAGGGAGTGGTCTCTCCTGAATGCTAATAGGGGTGGAGAGGGAAATATAGTCCTGGTAGTGGGGGTCTGTCTGGAGGTGGCGGAAATGACGGAGGATGATACGATGTATCCGGAGGTTGGTGGGGTGGTAGGTGAGGACCAGTGGGGTTCTGTCCTGGTGACGATTGGAGGTGCGGGGTTCAAGGGCGGAGGAGCGGGAAGTGGAGGAGATGCAGTGGAGAAATTCGTCGATGACATCGGAGGGGAAATTGCGGTCTTTGAAGAAGGAGGCCATCTGGGTTGTTCAGTATTGGAATTGGTCCTCCTGGGAGCAGATGCGGCAGAGGCGAAGGAATTGGGAATAGGAGATGGCATTTTTACAAGGGGCAGGGTGGGAGGAGGTGTAATCTAGGTAGCTGTGGGAGTTGGTCGGTTTATAGTAAATGTCTGTGTTGAGTCGGTCGCCTGAGATAGAAATGGAGGGTCTAGGAAGGGGAGGGAGGAGTCTGAGATGGTCCAGGTAAACCAAAGGAGTAGCCATGGGCACCTGCATGGGCCCCAGCTATGCCTGCCTCTTTGTCGGATATGTAGAACAGTCCATCTTCCGCAACTACACTGGCACCACCCCCCACCTTTTCCTCCGCTACATCGATGATTTTTGTTGGTGCTACCTCGTGCTCCCACGAGGAGGTTGAACAGTTCATCCACTTTACTAACACCTTCCACCCCGACCTCAAATTTACCTGGACCGTCTCAGACTCCTCCCTCCCCTTCCTAAACCTCTCCATTTCTATCTCCGGCGTCCGAATCAACACAGACATTTACTACAAACCGACCGACTCCCACAGCTACCTAGATTACACCTCCTCCCACCCTGCCCCCTGTAAAAATGCCATCCCATATTCCCAAATCCTCCGCCTTCGCTGCATCTGCTCCCAAGAGGACCAATTCCAATACCGAACAACTCAAATGGCCTCCTTCTTCAAAGACCGCAATTTCCCCTCCGACGTGGTCGACGACGCTCTCCACTGCATCTCCTCCACTTCCCGCTCCTCCGCCCTTGAACCCCGCCCTTCCAATCGCCACCAGGAAAGAACCGCACTGGTCCTCACCTACCACACCACCAACTTCCGGATACATCGTATCATCCTCCATCATTTCCGCCACCTCCAAACGGACCCCACCACCAAGGACATATTTCCCTCCCCACCCCTATCAGCGTTCCAGAAAGACCACTCCCTCCGCGACTCCCTTGTCAGATCCACACCCCCCACCAACCCAGCCTCCACTCCCGGCACCTTCCCCTGCAACCGCAAGAAATGCAAAACTTGCGCCCACACCTCCCCCCTCACCTCCCTCCAAGGCCCCAATGGATCCTTCTATATCCATCGCAAATTTACCTGCACCTCCACACACATCATTTACTGCATCCGCTGCACCCGATGTGGTCTCCTCTACATTGGGTAGACAGGCCGCCTACTTACGGAACGTTTCAGGGAACACCTCTGGGACACCCGCACCAACCAACTCAACCACCCCATAGCTGAACACTTTAACTCCCCCTCCCACTCCGCCAAGGACATGCAGGTCCTTGGCCTCTTCCATTGCCAGACCCTGGCCACACGACGCTTGGAGGAAGAGCGCCTCATCTTCCACCTAGGAACCCTCCAACCACACGGGATGAATGTAGATTTCTCCAGCTTCCTCATTTCCTCTCCCCCCACCTTATCTCAGTCCCAACACCCGGATTCAGCACCGCCCTCTTTACCTGCAATCTTCTTCCCAACCTCTCTGTCCCCATCCCTTCTCCGGCCTATCACCCTCACCCTCACCTCCTTCCACCTATCGTATTCCCAGCACCCCTCCCCCAAATTCCCTCCCCCCTACATTTTATCTCAGCCCGCTTGGCACACCAGCCTAATTCCTGAAGAAGAGCTTATGCCCGAAACGTCAATTCTCCTGCTCCTTGGATGCTGCCTGGCTTGCTGTATTTTTCCAGTACCACAGTTTTCAACCCCCACCCGCCCCACATTACAAGTTAGACTATCAGAACAATCTAGATTGAGATCTGTCTTCCATGAAATCTGACTTTCTTTCACAGTAGAACAGTCTTTATTGTCACTGACCCTTGGATGAGTGCGATGAAAAGTTTGCAATTTTGACTCTTGGCACCATTTTAGGTACAGGATACCTAGGTACAGATACTTTGAGTGTAGTTACTGGATTGAAATAGTGAAAAAAAGATTAGCATGGGAATACAGAGTTTTAAAAGTCCAGAATGACAATAAAAAGTGACTGCAAAGTCTTTAATTTCTAGTCCTTTTCCAACGAGTCAATGCCCACCTGGCTACAGAACACAACGCCATCTTGGGCACACTGTACTCCCTGCTCCGAGAGTCAGCACGGGACTCGCTCTGCTCTGGGAATCAGCCTGTACCTTTCTCTGTTCCCCACTCTGGGACATTCTCTGTTCCCCGTTCTGGGGCTTTCTCTGTTCCCCGCTCTGGGGCTTTCTCTGTTCCCCGCTCTGGGACCTTTCTCTGTTCCCCGCTCTGGGACATTCACTGTTCCCCGCTCTGGGACTTTCTCTGTTCCCCGCTCTGGGACCTTTCTCTGTTCCCCGCTCTGGGACATTTCTCTGTTCCCCGCTCTGGGACCTTTCTTTGTTCCCCGCTCTGGGACCTTTCTCTGTTCCCCGCTCTGGGCCTTTCTCTGTTCCCCGCTCTGGGACATTTCTCTGTTCCCCGCTCTGGACCTTTCTCTGTTCCCCATTCTGGGACTTTCTCTGTTCCCCGCTCTGGGGCTTTCTCTGTTCCCCGCTCTGGGACTTTCTCTGTTCCCCGCTCTGGGACATTTCTCTGTTCCCCGCTCTGGGACCTTTCTTTGTTCCCCGCTCTGGGACCTTTCCCTGTTCCCCGCTCTGGGCCTTTCTCTGTTCCCCGCTCTGGGACATTTCTCTGTTCCCCGCTCTGGGACCTTTCTCTGTTCCCCGCTCTGGGACCTTTCTCTGTTCCCCGCTATGGGCCTTTCTCTGTTCCCCGCTCTGGGACTTTCTCTGTTCCCCGCTCTGGGACCTTTCTCTGTTCCCCGCTCTGGGACTTTCTCTGTTCCCCATTCTGGGGCTTTCTCTGTTCCCCGCTCTGGGACTTTCTCTGTTCCCCGCTCTGGGACTTGCTCTGTTCCCCACTCTGGGGCTTTCTCTGTTCCCCGCTCTGGGACTTTCTCTGTTTCCCACTCTGGGACTTTCTCTGTTCCCCGCTCTGGAGCTTTCTCTGTCCCCCGCTCTGGGACTTTCTCTGTTCCCCGCTCTGGGGCTTTCTCTGTTCCCCGCTCTGGGACTTTCTCTGTTTCCCACTCTGGGACTTTCTCTGTTCCCCGCTCTGGGACCTTTCTCTGTTCCCCGCTCTGGGACTTTCTCTGTTCCCCGCTCTGGAGCTTTCTCTGTTCCCCGCTCTGGGGCATTCTCTGTTCCCCACTCTGCGGCTTTCTCTGTTCCCCCGCTCTGGGACCTTTCTCTGTTCCCCACTCTGGGGCTTTCTCTGTTCCCCCGCTCTGGGACCTTTCTCTGTTCCCCGCTCTGGGACCTTTCTCTGTTCCCCCGCTCTGGGACCTTTCTCTGTTCCCCGCTCTGGGACATTCTCTGTTCCCCGCTCTGGAACTTTCTCTGTTCCCCGCTCTGGGACATTCTCTGTTCCCCGCTCTGGGACTTTCTCTGTTCCCCACTCTGGGGCTTTCTCTGTTCCCCGCTCTGGGACTTTCTCTGTTTCCCACTCTGGGACTTTCTCTGTTCCCCGCTCTGGAGCTTTCTCTGTCCCCCGCTCTGGGACTTTCTCTGTTCCCCGCTCTGGGGCTTTCTCTGTTCCCCGCTCTGGGACTTTCTCTGTTTCCCGCTCTGGGACTTTCTTTATTCCCCGCTCTGGACCTTTCTCTGTTCCCCATTCTGGGACTTTCTCTGTTCCCCGCTCTGGGACTTTCTCTGTTTCCCGCTCTGGGACTTTCTTTATTCCCCGCTCTGGACCTTTCTCTGTTCCCCACTCTGGGGCTTTCTCTGTTCCCCGCTCTGGGACCTTTCTCTGTTCCCCATTCTGGTACTTTCTCTGTTTCCCACTCTGGTACTTTCGCTGTTCCCCGCTCTGGGACCTTTCTCTGTTCCCCGCTCTGGGGCTTTCTCTGTTCCCCGCTCTGGGACTTTCTCTGTTCCCCGCTCTGGGACTTTCTCTGTTCCCCGCTCTGGGACTTTCTCTGTTTCCCACTCTGGGACTTTCTCTGTTCCCCGCTCTGGACCTTTCTCTGTTCCCCATTCTGGGACTTTCTCTGTTCCCCGCTCTGGGACCTTTCTCTGTTCCCCGCTCTGGGACTTTCTCTGTTCCCCGCTCTGGGACCTTTCTCTGTTCCCCGCTCTGGGACTTTCTCTGTTCCCCACTCTGGGACCTTTCTCTGTTCCCCGCTCTGGGACTTTCTCTGTTCCCCGCTCTGGGACCTTTCTCTGTTCCCCGCTCTGGGACTTTCTCTGTTCCCCACTCTGGGACTTTCTCTGTTCCCCGCTCTGGGACCTTTCTCTGTTCCCTGCTCTGGGACCTTTCTCTGTTCCCCATTCTGGGACTTTCTCTGTTCCCCGCTCTGGAGCTTTCTCTGTCCCCCGCTCTGGGACTTTCTCTGTTCCCCGCTCTGGGACATTCTCTGTTTCCCACTCTGGGACTTTCTCTGTTCCCCGCTCTGGGACCTTTCTCTGTTCCCCGCTCTGGGACTTTCTCTGTTCCCCGCTCTGGGACTTTCTCTGTTCCCCGCTCTGGGACCTTTCTCTGTTCCCCGCTCTGGGACTTTCTCTGTTCCCCACTCTGGGACTTTCCCTTTTCCCCGCTCTGGGACCTTTCTCTGTTCCCCGCTCTGGGACTTTCTCTGTTCCCCGCTCTGGGACCTTTCTCTGTTCCCCGCTCTGGGACTTTCTCTGTTCCCCACTCTGTGACTTTCTCTGTTTCCCGCTCTGGGACCTTTCTCTGTTTCCCACACTGGGACTTTCTCTGTTCCCCGCTCTGGGACCTTTCTCTGTTCCCCGCTCTGGGACTTTCTCTGTTCCCCGCTCTGGGACCTTTCTCTGTTCCCCTCTCTGGGACCTTTCTCTGTTCCCCACTCTGTACCTTTCTCTGTTCCCCGCTCTGGGACATTCTCTGTTCCCCGCTCTGGACCTTTCTCTGTTCCCCGCTCTGGGACATTCTCTGTTCCCCGCTCTGGGACTTTCTCTGTTCCCCGCTCTGGGGCTTTCTCTGTTCCCCGCTCTGGGACTTTCTCTGTTCCCCACTCTGGGACTTTCTCTGTTCCCCGCTCTGGGACCTTTCTCTGTTCCCTGCTCTGGGACCTTTCTCTGTTCCCCATTCTGGGACTTTCTCTGTTCCCCGCTCTGGAGCTTTCTCTGTCCCCCGCTCTGGGACTTTCTCTGTTCCCCGCTCTGGGACTTTCTCTGTTTCCCACTCTGGGACTTTCTCTGTTCCCCGCTCTGGGACCTTTCTCTGTTCCCCGCTCTGGGACTTTCTCTGTTCCCCGCTCTGGGACCTTTCTCTGTTCCCCGCTCTGGGACTTTCTCTGTTCCCTACTCTGGGACCTTTCTCTGGTCCCCGCTCTGGGACTTTCTCTGTTCCCCGCTCTGGGACCTTTCTCTGTTCCCCGCTCTGGGACTTTCTCTGTTCCCCACTCTGGGACTTTCTCTGTTCCCCGCTCTGGGACCTTTCTCTGTTCCCTGCTCTGGGACCTTTCTCTGTTCCCCATTCTGGGACTTTCTCTGTTCCCCGCTCTGGAGCTTTCTCTGTCCCCCGCTCTGGGACTTTCTCTGTTCCCCGCTCTGGGACCTTCTCTGTTCCCCGCTCTGGGACTTGCTCTGTTCCCCACTCTGGGGCTTTCTCTGTTCCCCGCTCTGGGACTTTCTCTGTTCCCCGCTCTGGACCTTTCTCTGTTCCCCATTCTGGGACTTTCTCTGTTCCCCGCTCTGGGACTTTCTCTGTTTCCCACTCTGGGACTTTCTCTGTTCCCCGCTCTGGACCTTTCTCTGTTCCCCATTCTGGGACTTTCTCTGTTCCCCGCTCTGGGACCTTTCTCTGTTCCCCGCTCTGGGACTTTCTCTGTTCCCCGCTCTGGGACCTTTCTCTGTTCCCCGCTCTGGGACTTTCTCTGTTCCCCACTCTGGGACCTTTCTCTGTTCCCCGCTCTGGGACTTTCTCTGTTCCCCGCTCTGGGACCTTTCTCTGTTCCCCGCTCTGGGACTTTCTCTGTTCCCCACTCTGGGACTTTCTCTGTTCCCCGCTCTGGGACCTTTCTCTGTTCCCTGCTCTGGGACCTTTCTCTGTTCCCCATTCTGGGACTTTCTCTGTTCCCCGCTCTGGAGCTTTCTCTGTCCCCCGATCTGGGACTTTCTCTGTTCCCCGCTCTGGGACCTTCTCTGTTTCCCACTCTGGGACTTTCTCTGTTCCCCGCTCTGGGACCTTTCTCTGTTCCCCGCTCTGGGACTTTCTCTGTTCCCCGCTCTGGGAATTTCTCTGTTCCCCGCTCTGGGACCTTTCTCTGTTCCCCGCTCTGGGACTTTCTCTGTTCCCCACTCTGGGACTTTCCCTTTTCCCCGCTCTGGGACCTTTCTCTGTTCCCCGCTCTGGGACTTTCTCTGTTCCCCGCTCTGGGACCTTTCTCTGTTCCCCGCTCTGGGACTTTCTCTGTTCCCCACTCTGTGACTTTCTCTGTTTCCCGCTCTGGGACCTTTCTCTGTTTCCCACACTGGGACTTTCTCTGTTCCCCGCTCTGGGACCTTTCTCTGTTCCCCGCTCTGGGACTTTCTCTGTTCCCCGCTCTGGGACCTTTCTCTGTTCCCCTCTCTGGGACCTTTCTCTGTTCCCCACTCTGTACCTTTCTCTGTTCCCCGCTCTGGGACATTCTCTGTTCCCCGCTCTGGACCTTTCTCTGTTCCCCGCTCTGGGACATTCTCTGTTCCCCGCTCTGGGACTTTCTCTGTTCCCCGCTCTGGGGCTTTCTCTGTTCCCCGCTCTGGGACTTTCTCTGTTCCCCACTCTGGGACTTTCTCTGTTCCCCGCTCTGGGACCTTTCTCTGTTCCCTGCTCTGGGACCTTTCTCTGTTCCCCATTCTGGGACTTTCTCTGTTCCCCGCTCTGGAGCTTTCTCTGTCCCCCGCTCTGGGACTTTCTCTGTTCCCCGCTCTGGGACTTTCTCTGTTTCCCACTCTGGGACTTTCTCTGTTCCCCGCTCTGGGACCTTTCTCTGTTCCCCGCTCTGGGACTTTCTCTGTTCCCCGCTCTGGGACCTTTCTCTGTTCCCCGCTCTGGGACTTTCTCTGTTCCCCACTCTGGGACTTTCTCTTTTCCCCGCTCTGGGAGCTTTCTCTGTTCCCCGCTCTGGGACTTTCTCTGTTCCCCGCTCTGGGACCTTTCTCTGTTCCCCGCTCTGGGACTTTCTCTGTTCCCCGCTCTGGGACTTTCTCTGTTTCCCGCTCTGGGACCTTTCTCTGTTTCCCACTCTGGGACCTTTCTCTGTTCCCCGCTCTGGGACATTCTCTGTTCCCCGCTCTGGACCTTTCTCTGTTCCCCGCTCTGGGACATTCTCTGTTCCCCGCTCTGGGACTTTCTCTGTTCCCCACTCTGGGGCTTTCTCTGTTCCCCGCTCTGGGACTTTCTCTGTTTCCCACTCTGGGACTTTCTCTGTTCCCTGCTCTGGAGCTTTCTCTGTCCTCCGCTCTGGGACTTTCTCTGTTCCCCGCTCTGGGACTTTCTCTGTTTCCCACTCTGGTACTTTCTCTGTTCCCCGCTCTGGGACCTTTCTCTGTTCCCCGCTCTGGGGCTTTCTCTGTTCCCCACTCTGAGGCTTTCTCTGTTCCCCGCTCTGGGACTTTCTCTGTTCCCCGCTCTGGGACCTTTCTCTGTTCCCCGCTCTGGGACCTTTCTCTGTTCCCCGCTCTGGGACATTTCTCTGTTCCCCGCTCTGGGACCTTTCTCTATTCCCCGCTCTGGGACCTTTCTCTGTTCCCCGCTATGGGCCTTTCTCTGTTCCCCGCTCTGGGACTTTCTCTGTTCCCCGCTCTGGGACCTTTCTCTGTTCCCCGCTCTGGGGCTTTCTCTGTTCCCCATTCTGGGGCTTTCTCTGTTCCCCGCTCTGGGACTTTCTCTGTTCCCCGCTCTGGGACTTTCTCTGTTCCCCACTCTGGGGCTTTCTCTGTTCCCCGCTCTGGGACTTTCTCTGTTTCCCACTCTGGGACTTTCTCTGTTCCCCGCTCTGGAGCTTTCTCTGTCCCCCGCTCTGGGACTTTCTCTGTTCCCCGCTCTGGGGCTTTCTCTGTTCCCCGCTCTGGGACTTTCTCTGTTTCCCACTCTGGGACTTTATCTGTTCCCCGCTCTGGGACCTTTCTCTGTTCCCCGCTCTGGGACTTTCTCTGTTCCCCGCTCTGGAGCTTTCTCTGTTCCCCGCTCTGGGACATTCTCTGTTCCCCACTCTGGGACATTCTCTGTTCCCCGCTCTGGACCTTTCTCTGTTCCCCATTCTGGGACTTTCTCTGTTCCCCGCTCTGGGGCATCTCTGTTCCCCACTCTGGGACTTTCTGTGTTCCCCGCTCTGAGACCTTTCTCTGTTCCCTGCTCTGGGACCTTTCTCTGTTCCCCATTCTCGGACTTTCCCTGTTCCCCGCTCTGGAGCTTTCTCTGTCCTCCGCTCTGGGACCTTTCTCTGATCCCCGCTCTGGGACTTTCTCTGTTCCCCGCTCTGGGACATTTCTCTGTTCCCCGCTCTGGGACCTTTCTCTGTTCCCCGCTCTGGGACCTTTCTCTGTTCCCCGCTATGGGCCTTTCTCTGTTCCCCGCTCTGGGACTTTCTCTGTTCCCCGCTCTGGGACCTTTCTCTGTTCCCCGCTCTGGGACTTTCTCTGTTCCCCATTCTGGGGCTTTCTCTGTTCCCCGCTCTGGGACTTTCTCTGTTCCCCGCTCTGGGACTTTCTCTGTTCCCCACTCTGGGGCTTTCTCTGTTCCCCGCTCTGGGACTTTCTCTGTTTCCCACTCTGGGACTTTCTCTGTTCCCCGCTCTGGAGCTTTCTCTGTCCCCCGCTCTGGGACTTTCTCTGTTCCCCGCTCTGGGGCTTTCTCTGTTCCCCGCTCTGGGACTTTCTCTGTTTCCCACTCTGGGACTTTCTCTGTTCCCCGCTCTGGGACCTTTCTCTGTTCCCCGCTCTGGGACTTTCTCTGTTCCCCGCTCTGGAGCTTTCTCTGTTCCCCGCTCTGGGGCATTCTCTGTTCCCCACTCTGGGGCTTTCTCTGTTCCCCCGCTCTGGGACCTTTCTCTGTTCCCCACTCTGAGGCTTTCTCTGTTCCCCCGCTCTGGGACCTTTCACTGATCCCCGCTCTGGGACCTTTCTCTGTTCCCCCGCTCTGGGACCTTTCTCTGTTCCCCACTCTGTACCTTTCTCTGTTCCCCGCTCTGGGACTTTCTCTGTTCCCCACTCTGGGGCTTTCTCTGTTCCCCGCTCTGGGACTTTCTCTGTTTCCCACTCTGGGACTTTCTCTGTTCCCCGCTCTGGAGCTTTCTCTGTCCCCCGCTCTGGGACTTTCTCTGTTCCCCGCTCTGGGGCTTTCTCTGTTCCCCGCTCTGGGACTTTCTCTGTTTCCCACTCTGGGACTTTATCTGTTCCCCGCTCTGGGACCTTTCTCTGTTCCCCGCTCTGGGACTTTCTCTGTTCCCCGCTCTGGAGCTTTCTCTGTTCCCCGCTCTGGGACATTCTCTGTTCCCCACTCTGGGACATTCTCTGTTCCCCGCTCTGGACCTTTCTCTGTTCCCCATTCTGGGACTTTCTCTGTTCCCCGCTCTGGGGCATCTCTGTTCCCCACTCTGGGACTTTCTGTGTTCCCCGCTCTGAGACCTTTCTCTGTTCCCTGCTCTGGGACCTTTCTCTGTTCCCCATTCTCGGACTTTCCCTGTTCCCCGCTCTGGAGCTTTCTCTGTCCTCCGCTCTGGGACCTTTCTCTGATCCCCGCTCTGGGACTTTCTCTGTTCCCCGCTCTGGGACATTTCTCTGTTCCCCGCTCTGGGACCTTTCTCTGTTCCCCGCTCTGGGACCTTTCTCTGTTCCCCGCTATGGGCCTTTCTCTGTTCCCCGCTCTGGGACTTTCTCTGTTCCCCGCTCTGGGACCTTTCTCTGTTCCCCGCTCTGGGACTTTCTCTGTTCCCCATTCTGGGGCTTTCTCTGTTCCCCGCTCTGGGACTTTCTCTGTTCCCCGCTCTGGGACTTTCTCTGTTCCCCACTCTGGGGCTTTCTCTGTTCCCCGCTCTGGGACTTTCTCTGTTTCCCACTCTGGGACTTTCTCTGTTCCCCGCTCTGGAGCTTTCTCTGTCCCCCGCTCTGGGACTTTCTCTGTTCCCCGCTCTGGGGCTTTCTCTGTTCCCCGCTCTGGGACTTTCTCTGTTTCCCACTCTGGGACTTTCTCTGTTCCCCGCTCTGGGACCTTTCTCTGTTCCCCGCTCTGGGACTTTCTCTGTTCCCCGCTCTGGAGCTTTCTCTGTTCCCCGCTCTGGGGCATTCTCTGTTCCCCACTCTGGGGCTTTCTCTGTTCCCCCGCTCTGGGACCTTTCTCTGTTCCCCACTCTGAGGCTTTCTCTGTTCCCCCGCTCTGGGACCTTTCACTGATCCCCGCTCTGGGACCTTTCTCTGTTCCCCCGCTCTGGGACCTTTCTCTGTTCCCCACTCTGTACCTTTCTCTGTTCCCCGCTCTGGGACATTCTCTGTTCCCCGATCTGGACCTTTCTCTGTTCCCCGCTCTGGGACATTCTCTGTTCCCCGCTCTGGGACTTTCTCTGTTCCCCACTCTGGGGCTTTCTCTGTTCCACGCTCTGGGACTTTCTCTGTTTCCCACTCTGGGACTTTCTCTGTTCCCCGCTCTGGAGCTTTCTCTGTCCCCCGCTCTGGGACTTTCTCTGTTCCCCGCTCTGGGGCTTTCTCTGTTCCCCGCTCTGGGACTTTCTCTGTTTCCCACTCTGGGACTTTCTCTGTTCCCCGCTCTGGACCTTTCTCTGTTCCCCATTCTGGGACTTTCTCTGTTCCCCGCTCTGGGGCTTTCTCTGTTCCCCACTCTGGGACTTTCTCTGTTCCCCGCTCTGAGACCTTTCTCTGTTCCCTGCTCTGGGACCTTTCTCTGTTCCCCATTCTGGGACTTTCTCTGTTTCCCACTCTGGTACTTTCTCTGTTCCCCGCTCTGGGACCTTTCTGTGTTCCCCGCTCTGGGACTTTCTCTGTTCCCCGCTCAGGGGCTTTCTCTGTTCCCCGCTCTGGGACTTTCTCTGATCCCCGCTCTGGGACTTTCTCTGTTCCCCGCTCTGGGACTTTCTCTGTTTCCCACTCTGGGACTTTCTCTGTTCCCCGCTCTGGACCTTTCTCTGTTCCCCATTCTGGGACTTTCTCTGTTCCCCGCTCTGGGGCTTTCTCTGTTCCCCGCTCTGGGACTTTCTCTGTTCCCCGCTCAGGGACCTTTCTCTGTTCCCCGCTATGGGCCTTTCCCTGTTCCCCGCTCTGGAGCTTTCTGTGTCCTCCGCTCTGGGACTTTCTCTGTTCCCCGCTCTGGGACTTTCTCTGTTTCCCACTCTGGTACTTTCTCTGTTCCCCGCTCTGGGACCTTTCTCTGTTCCCCATTCTGGGACTTTCTCTGTTCCCCGCTCTGGGGCTTTCTCTGTTCCCCACTCTGAGGCTTTCTCTGTTCCCCGCTCTGGGACTTTCTCTGTTCCCCGCTCTGGGACCTTTCTCTGTTCCCCGCTCTGGGACCTTTCTCAGTTCCCCGCTCTGGGACCTTTCTCTGTTCCCCGCTCTGGGACCTTTCTCTGTTCCCCGCTATGGGCCTTTCTCTGTTCCCCGCTCTGGGACTTTCTCTGTTCCCCGCTCTGGGACCTTTCTCTGTTCCCCGCTCTGGGACTTTCTCTGTTCCCCATTCTGGGGCTTTCTCTGTTCCCCGCTCTGGGACTTTCTCTGTTCCCCGCTCTGGGACTTTCTCTGTTCCCCGCTCTGGGGCTTTCTCTGTTCCCCGCTCTGGGACTTTCTCTGTTTCCCACTCTGGGACTTTCTCTGTTCCCCGCTCTGGAGCTTTCTCTGTTCCCCGCTCTGGGACTTTCTCTGTTCCCCGCTCTGGGGCTTTCTCTGTTCCCCGCTCTGGGACTTTCTCTGTTCCCCGCTCTGGGACCTTTCTCTGTTCCCCGCTCTGGGACTTTCTCTGTTCCCCGCTCTGGGACCTTTCTCTGTTCCCCGCTCTGGGACTTTCTCTGTTCCCCATTCTGGGGCTTTCTCTGTTCCCCGCTCTGGGACTTTCTCTGTTCCCCGCTCTGGGACTTTCTCTGTTCCCCACTCTGGGGCTTTCTCTGTTACCCGCTCTGGGACTTTCTCTGTTTCCCACTCTGGGACTTTCTCTGTTCCCCGCTCTGGAGCTTTCTCTGTCCCCCGCTCTGGGACTTTCTCTGTTCCCCGCTCTGGGGCTTTCTCTGTTCCCCGCTCTGGGACTTTCTCTGTTCCCCGCTCTGGGACCTTTCTCTGTTCCCTGCTCTGGGACCTTTCTCTGTTCCCCATTCTGGGACTTTCTCTGTTCCCCGCTCTGGAGCTTTCTCTGTCCCCCGCTCTGGGACTTTCTCTGTTCCCCGCTCTGGGACTTTCTCTGTTTCCCACTCTGGGACTTTCTCTGTTCCCCGCTCTGGGAACTTTCTCTGTTCCCCGCTCTGGGACCTTTCTCTGTTCCCCGCTCTGGGACTTTCTCTGTTCCCCACTCTGGGACTTTCTCTTTTCCCCGCTCTGGGACCTTTCTCTGTTCCCCGCTCTGGGACTTTCTCTGTTCCCCGCTCTGGGACCTTTCTCTGTTCCCCGCTCTGGGACTTTCTCTGTTCCCCGCTCTGGGACATTCTCTGTTCCCCGCTCTGGACCTTTCTCTGTTCCGCGCTCTGGGACATTCTCTGTTCCCCGCTCTGGGACTTTCTCTGTTCCCCACTCTGGGGCTTTCTCTGTTCCCCGCTCTGGGATTTTCTCTGTTTCCCACTCTGGGACTTTCTCTGTTCCCCGCTCTGGAGCTTTCTATGTCCCCCGCTCTGGGACTTTCTCTGTTCCCCGCTCTGGGGCTTTCTCTGTTCCCCGCTCTGGGACTTTCTCTGTTTCCCACTCTGGGACATTCTCTGTTCCCCGCTCTGGACCTTTCTCTGTTCCCCATTCTGGGACTTTCTCTGTTCCCCGCTCTGGGGCTTTCTCTGTTCCCCACTCTGGGACTTTCTCTGTTCCCCGCTCTGAGACCTTTCTCTGTTCCCTGCTCTGGGACCTTTCTCTGTTCCCCATTCTGGGACTTTCTCTGTTCCCCGCTCTGGAGCTTTCTCTGTCCACCGCTCTGGGACTTTCTCTGTTCCCCGCTCTGGGACTTTCTCTGTTTCCCACTCTGGTACTTTCTCTGTTCCCCGCTCTGGGACCTTTCTCTGTTCCCCATTCTGGGACTTTCTCTGTTCCCCGCTCTGGGGCTTTCTCTGTTCCCCGCTCTGGGACTTTCTCTGTTCCCCGCTCTGGGACCTTTCTCTGTTCCCCGCTCTGGAACTTTCTCTGTTCCCCGCTCTGGGACTTTCTCTGTTCCCCGCTCTGGGACTTTCTCTGTTCCCCGCTCTGGGACTTTCTCTGTTTCCCACTCTGGGGCTTTCTCTGTTCCCCGCTCTGGACCTTTCTCTGTTCCCCATTCTGGGACTTTCTCTGTTCCCCGCTCTGGGGCTTTCTCTGTTCCCCGCTCTGGGACTTTCTCTGTTCCCCGCTCTGGGACCTTTCTCTGTTCCCTGCTCTGGGACCTTTCTCTGTTCCCCATTCTGGGACTTTCTCTGTTCCCCGCTCTGGAGCTTTCTCTGTCCCCCGCTCTGGGACTTTCTCTGTTCCCCGCTCTGGGACTTTCTCTGTTTCCCACTCTGGGACTTTCTCTGTTCCCCGCTCTGGGACCTTTCTCTGTTCCCCGCTCTGGGACTTTCTCTGTTCCCCGCTCTGGGACCTTTCTCTGTTCCCCGCTCTGGGACTTTCTCTGTTCCCCACTCTGGGACTTTCTCTGTTCCCCGCTCTGGGGCTTTCTCTGTTCCCCGCTCTGGGACTTTCTCTGTTCCCCGCTCAGGGACCTTTCTCTGTTCCCCGCTATGGGCCTTTCCCTGTTCCCCGCTCTGGAGCTTTCTGTGTCCTCCGCTCTGGGACTTTCTCTGTTCCCCGCTCTGGGACTTTCTCTGTTTCCCACTCTGGTACTTTCTCTGTTCCCCGCTCTGGGACCTTTCTCTGTTCCCCATTCTGGGACTTTCTCTGTTCCCCGCTCTGGGGCTTTCTCTGTTCCCCACTCTGAGGCTTTCTCTGTTCCCCGCTCTGGGACTTTCTCTGTTCCCCGCTCTGGGACCTTTCTCTGTTCCCCGCTCTGGGACCTTTCTCAGTTCCCCGCTCTGGGACCTTTCTCTGTTCCCCGCTCTGGGACCTTTCTCTGTTCCCCGCTCTGGGACCTTTCTCTGTTCCCCGCTATGGGCCTTTCTCTGTTCCCCGCTCTGGGACCTTTCTCTGTTCCCCGCTCTGGGACATTCTCTGTTCCCCATTCTGGGGCTTTCTCTGTTCCCCGCTCTGGGACTTTCTCTGTTCCCCGCTCTGGGACTTTCTCTGTTCCCCGCTCTGGGGCTTTCTCTGTTCCCCGCTCTGGGACTTTCTCTGTTTCCCACTCTGGGACTTTCTCTGTTCCCCGCTCTGGAGCTTTCTCTGTCCCCCGCTCTGGGACTTTCTCTGTTCCCCGCTCTGGGGCTTTCTCTGTTCCCCGCTCTGGGACTTTCTCTGTTCCCCGCTCTGGGACCTTTCTCTGTTCCCCGCTCTGGGACTTTCTCTGTTCCCCGCTCTGGGACCTTTCTCTGTTCCCCGCTCTGGGACTTTCTCTGTTCCCCATTCTGGGGCTTTCTCTGTTCCCCGCTCTGGGACTTTCTCTGTTCCCCGCTCTGGGACTTTCTCTGTTCCCCACTCTGGGGCTTTCTCTGTTACCCGCTCTGGGACTTTCTCTGTTTCCCACTCTGGGACTTTCTCTGTTCCCCGCTCTGGAGCTTTCTCTGTCCCCCGCTCTGGGACTTTCTCTGTTCCCCGCTCTGGGGCTTTCTCTGTTCCCCGCTCTGGGACTTTCACTATTCCCCGCTCTGGGACCTTTCTCTGTTCCCTGCTCTGGGACCTTTCTCTGTTCCCCATTCTGGGACTTTCTCTGTTCCCCGCTCTGGAGCTTTCTCTGTCCCCCGCTCTGGGACTTTCTCTGTTCCCCGCTCTGGGACTTTCTCTGTTTCCCACTCTGGGACTTTCTCTGTTCCCCGCTCTGGGACCTTTCTCTGTTCCCCGCTCTGGGACTTTCTCTGTTCCCCGCTCTGGGACCTTTCTCTGTTCCCCGCTCTGGGACTTTCTCTGTTCCCCACTCTGGGACTTTCTCTTTTCCCCGCTCTGGGAGCTTTCTCTGTTCCCCGCTCTGGGACTTTCTCTGTTCCCCGCTCTGGGACCTTTCTCTGTTCCCCGCTCTGGGACTTTCTCTGTTCCCCGCTCTGGGACATTCTCTGTTCCCCGCTCTGGACCTTTCTCTGTTCCCCGCTCTGGGACATTCTCTGTTCCCCGCTCTGGGACTTTCTCTGTTCCCCACTCTGGGGCTTTCTCTGTTCCCCGCTCTGGGATTTTCTCTGTTTCCCACTCTGGGACTTTCTCTGTTCCCCGCTCTGGAGCTTTCTCTGTCCCCCGCTCTGGGACTTTCTCTGTTCCCCGCTCTGGGGCTTTCTCTGTTCCCCGCTCTGGGACTTTCTCTGTTTCCCACTCTGGGACATTCTCTGTTCCCCGCTCTGGACCTTTCTCTGTTCCCCATTCTGGGACTTTCTCTGTTCCCCGCTCTGGGGCTTTCTCTGTTCCCCACTCTGGGACTTTCTCTGTTCCCCGCTCTGAGACCTTTCTCTGTTCCCTGCTCTGGGACCTTTCTCTGTTCCCCATTCTGGGACTTTCTCTGTTCCCCGCTCTGGAGCTTTCTCTGTCCCCCGCTCTGGGACTTTCTCTGTTCCCCGCTCTGGGACTTTCTCTGTTTCCCACTCTGGTACTTTCTCTGTTCCCCGCTCTGGGACCTTTCTCTGTTCCCCATTCTGGGACTTTCTCTGTTCCCCGCTCTGGGGCTTTCTCTGTTCCCCGCTCTGGGACTTTCTCTGTTCCCCGCTCTGGGACCTTTCTCTGTTCCCCGCTCTGGAACTTTCTCTGTTCCCCGCTCTGGGACTTTCTCTGTTCCCCGCTCTGGGACTTTCTCTGTTCCCCGCTCTGGGACTTTCTCTGTTTCCCACTCTGGGACTTTCTCTGTTCCCCGCTCTGGACCTTTCTCTGTTCCCCATTCTGGGACTTTCTCTGTTCCCCGCTCTGGGACTTTCTCTGTTCCCCGCTCTGGGACTTTCTCTGTTCCCCGCTCTGGGACCTTTCTCTGTTCCCTGCTCTGGGACCTTTCTCTGTTCCCCATTCTGGGACTTTCTCTGTTCCCCGCTCTGGAGCTTTCTCTGTCCCCCGCTCTGGGACTTTCTCTGTTCCCCGCTCTGGGACTTTCTCTGTTTCCCACTCTGGGACTTTCTCTGTTCCCCGCTCTGGGACCTTTCTCTGTTCCCCGCTCTGGGACTTTCTCTGTTCCCCGCTCTGGGACCTTTCTCTGTTCCCCGCTCTGGGACTTTCTCTGTTCCCCACTCTGGGACTTTCTCTTTTCCCCGCTCTGGGACCTTTCTCTGTTCCCCGCTCTGGGACTTTCTCTGTTCCCCGCTCTGGGACCTTTCTCTGTTCCCCGCTCTGTGACTTTCTCTGTTCCCCGCTCTGGGACTTTCTCTGTTTCCCGCTCTGGGACCTTTCTCTGTTTCCCACTCTGGGACTTTCTCTGTTCCCCGCTCTGGGACCTTTCTCTGTTCCCCGCTCTGGGACCTTTCTCTGTTCCCCGCTCTGGGACCTTTCTCTGTTCCCCGCTCTGGGACATTTCTCTGTTCCCCGCTCTGGGACCTTTCTCTGTTCCCCGCTCTGGGACCTTTCTCTGTTCCCCGCTATGGGCCTTTCTCTGTTCCCCGCTCTGGGACTTTCTCAGTCCCCCGCTCTGGGACCTTTCTCTGTTCCCCGCTCTGGGACTTTCTCTGTTCCCCATTCTGGGGCTTTCTCTGTTCCCCGCTCTGGGACTTTCTCTGTTTCCCACTCTGGGACTTTCTCTGTTCCCCGCTCTGGAGCTTTCTCTGTTCCCCCGCTCTGGGACTTTCTCTGTTCCCCGCTCTGGGGCTTTCTCTGTTCCCCGCTCTGGGACTTTCTCTGTTTCCCACTCTGGGACTTTCTCTGTTCCCCGCTCTGGGACCTTTCTCTGTTCCCCGCTCTGGGACTTTCTCTGTTCCCCGCTCTGGACCTTTCTCTGTTCCCCATTCTGGGACTTTCTCTGTTCCCCGCTCTGGGGCTTTCTCTGTTCCCCACTCTGGGACTTTCTCTGTTCCCCGCTCTGAGACCTTTCTCTGTTCCCTGCTCTGGGACCTTTCTTTGTTCCCCATTCTGGGACTTTCCCTGTTCCCCGCTCTGGAGCTTTCTCTGTCCTCCGCTCCTGGACTTTCTCTGTTCCCCGCTCTGGGACTTTCTCTGTTTCCCACTCTGGTACTTTCTCTGTTCCCCGCTCTGGGACCTTTCTCTGTTCCCCATTCTGGGACTTTCTCTGTTCCCCGCTCTGGGGCTTTCTCTGTTCCCCACTCTGAGGCTTTCTCTGTTCCCCGCTCTGGGACTTTCTCTGTTCCCCGCTCTGGGACCTTTCTCTGATCCCCGCTCTGGGACCTTTCTCTGTTCCCCGCTCTGGGACATTTCTCTGTTCCCCGCTCTCGGACCTTTCTCTGTTCCCCGCTCTGGGACCTTTCTCTGTTCCCCGCTATGGGCCTTTCTCTGTTCACCGCTCTGGGACTTTCTCTGTTCCCCGCTCTGGGACCTTTCTCTGTTCCCCGCTCTGGGACTTTCTCTGTTCCCCATTCTGGGGCTTTCTCTTTTCCCCGCTCTGGGACTTTCTCTGTTCCCCGCTCTGGGACTTTCTCTGTTCCCCACTCTGGGGCTTTCTCTGTTCCCCGCTCTGGGACTTTCTCTGTTTCCCACTCTGGGACTTTCTCTGTTCCCCGCTCTGGAGCTTTCTCTGTCCCCCGCTCTGGGACTTTCTCTGTTCCCCGCTCTGGGGCTTTCTCTGTTCCCCGCTCTGGGACTTTCTCTGTTTCCCACTCTGGGACTTTCTCTGTTCCCCGCTCTGGGACCTTTCTCTGTTCCCCGCTCTGGGACTTTCTCTGTTCCCCGCTCTGGAGCTTTCTCTGTTCCCCGCTCTGGGGCATTCTCTGTTCCCCACTCTGGGGCTTTCTCTGTTCCCCCGCTCTGGGACCTTTCTCTGTTCCCCACTCTGAGGCTTTCTCTGTTCCCCCGCTCTGGGACCTTTCACTGTTCCCCGCTCTGGGACCTTTCTCTGTTCCCCCGCTCTGGGACCTTTCTCTGTTCCCCACTCTGTACCTTTCTCTGTTCCCCGCTCTGGGACATTCTCTGTTCCCCGCTCTGAACCTTTCTCTGTTCCCCGCTCTGGGACATTCTCTGTTCCCCGCTCTGGGACTTTCTCTGTTCCCCACTCTGGGGCTTTCTCTGTTCCCCGCTCTGGGACTTTCTCTGTTTCCCACTCTGGGACTTTCTCTGTTCCCCGCTCTGGAGCTTTCTCTGTCCCCCGCTCTGGGACTTTCACTGTTCCCCGCTCTGGGGCTTTCTCTGTTCCCCGCTCTGGGACTTTCTCTGTTTCCCACTCTGGGACTTTCTCTGTTCCCCGCTCTGGACCTTTCTCTGTTCCCCATTCTGGGACTTTCTCTGTTCCCCGCTCTGGGGCTTTCTCTGTTCCCCACTCTGGGACTTTCTCTGTTCCCCGTTCTGAGACCTTTCTCTGTTCCCCGCTCTGGGACGTTCTCTGTTCCCCGCTCTGGGGCTTTCTCTGTTCCCCGCTCTGGGACTTTCTCTGTTCCCCGCTCTGGGACCTTTCTCTGTTCCCCGCTATGGGCCTTTCCCTGTTCCCCGCTCTGGAGCTTTCTCTGTCCTCCGCTCTGGGACTTTCTCTGTTCCCCGCTCTGGGACTTTCTCTGTTTCCCACTCTGGTACTTTCTCTGTTCCCCGCTCTGGGACCTTTCTCTGTTCCCCATTCTGGGACTTTCTCTGTTCCCCGCTCTGGGGCTTTCTCTGTTCCCCACTCTGAGGCTTTCTCTGTTCCCCGCTCTGGGACTTTCTCTGTTCCCCGCTCTGGGACCTTTCTCTGTTACCCGCTCTGGGACCTTTCTCTGTTCCCCGCTCTGGGACTTTCTCTGTTCCCCGCTCTGGGACCTTTCTCTGTTCCCCGCTCTGGGACTTTCTCTGTTCCCCACTCTGGGACTTTCTCTTTTCCCCGCTCTGGGACCTTTCTCTGTTCCCCGCTCTGGGACCTTTCTCTGTTCCCCGCTCTGGGACTTTCTCTGTTCCCCATTCTGGGGCTTTCTCTGTTCCCCGCTCTGGGACTTTCTCTGTTCCTCGCTCTGGGACTTTCTCTGTTCCCCGCTCTGGGACCTTTCTCTGTTCCCCGCTCTGGGACCTTTCTCTGTTCCCCGCTCTGGGACCTTTCTCTGTTCCCCGCTCTGGGACTTTCTCTGTTCCCCGCTCTGGGACCTTTCTCTGTTCCCCGCTCTGGGACTTTCTCTGTTCCCCACTCTGGGACTTTCTCTTTTCCCCGCTCTGGGACCTTTCTCTGTTCCCCGCTCTGGGACTTTCTCTGTTCCCCGCTCTGGGACTTTCTCTGTTCCCCGCTCTGGGGCTTTCTCTGTTCCCCGCTCTGGGACTTTCACTATTCCCCGCTCTGGGACCTTTCTCTGTTCCCTGCTCTGGGACCTTTCTCTGTTCCCCATTCTGGGACTTTCTCTGTTCCCCGCTCTGGAGCTTTCTCTGTCCCCCGCTCTGGGACTTTCTCTGTTCCCCGCTCTGGGACTTTCTCTGTTTCCCACTCTGGGACTTTCTCTGTTCCCCGCTCTGGGACCTTTCTCTGTTCCCCGCTCTGGGACTTTCTCTGTTCCCCGCTCTGGGACCTTTCTCTGTTCCCCGCTCTGGGACTTTCTCTGTTCCCCACTCTGGGACTTTCTCTTTTCCCCGCTCTGGGAGCTTTCTCTGTTCCCCGCTCTGGGACTTTCTCTGTTCCCCGCTCTGGGACCTTTCTCTGTTCCCCGCTCTGGGACTTTCTCTGTTCCCCGCTCTGGGACATTCTCTGTTCCCCGCTCTGGACCTTTCTCTGTTCCCCGCTCTGGGACATTCTCTGTTCCCCGCTCTGGGACTTTCTCTGTTCCCCACTCTGGGGCTTTCTCTGTTCCCCGCTCTGGGATTTTCTCTGTTTCCCACTCTGGGACTTTCTCTGTTCCCCGCTCTGGAGCTTTCTCTGTCCCCCGCTCTGGGACTTTCTCTGTTCCCCGCTCTGGGGCTTTCTCTGTTCCCCGCTCTGGGACTTTCTCTGTTTCCCACTCTGGGACATTCTCTGTTCCCCGCTCTGGACCTTTCTCTGTTCCCCATTCTGGGACTTTCTCTGTTCCCCGCTCTGGGGCTTTCTCTGTTCCCCACTCTGGGACTTTCTCTGTTCCCCGCTCTGAGACCTTTCTCTGTTCCCTGCTCTGGGACCTTTCTCTGTTCCCCATTCTGGGACTTTCTCTGTTCCCCGCTCTGGAGCTTTCTCTGTCCCCCGCTCTGGGACTTTCTCTGTTCCCCGCTCTGGGACTTTCTCTGTTTCCCACTCTGGTACTTTCTCTGTTCCCCGCTCTGGGACCTTTCTCTGTTCCCCATTCTGGGACTTTCTCTGTTCCCCGCTCTGGGGCTTTCTCTGTTCCCCGCTCTGGGACTTTCTCTGTTCCCCGCTCTGGGACCTTTCTCTGTTCCCCGCTCTGGAACTTTCTCTGTTCCCCGCTCTGGGACTTTCTCTGTTCCCCGCTCTGGGACTTTCTCTGTTCCCCGCTCTGGGACTTTCTCTGTTTCCCACTCTGGGACTTTCTCTGTTCCCCGCTCTGGACCTTTCTCTGTTCCCCATTCTGGGACTTTCTCTGTTCCCCGCTCTGGGACTTTCTCTGTTCCCCGCTCTGGGACTTTCTCTGTTCCCCGCTCTGGGACCTTTCTCTGTTCCCTGCTCTGGGACCTTTCTCTGTTCCCCATTCTGGGACTTTCTCTGTTCCCCGCTCTGGAGCTTTCTCTGTCCCCCGCTCTGGGACTTTCTCTGTTCCCCGCTCTGGGACTTTCTCTGTTTCCCACTCTGGGACTTTCTCTGTTCCCCGCTCTGGGACCTTTCTCTGTTCCCCGCTCTGGGACTTTCTCTGTTCCCCGCTCTGGGACCTTTCTCTGTTCCCCGCTCTGGGACTTTCTCTGTTCCCCACTCTGGGACTTTCTCTTTTCCCCGCTCTGGGACCTTTCTCTGTTCCCCGCTCTGGGACTTTCTCTGTTCCCCGCTCTGGGACCTTTCTCTGTTCCCCGCTCTGTGACTTTCTCTGTTCCCCGCTCTGGGACTTTCTCTGTTTCCCGCTCTGGGACCTTTCTCTGTTTCCCACTCTGGGACTTTCTCTGTTCCCCGCTCTGGGACCTTTCTCTGTTCCCCGCTCTGGGACCTTTCTCTGTTCCCCGCTCTGGGACCTTTCTCTGTTCCCCGCTCTGGGACATTTCTCTGTTCCCCGCTCTGGGACCTTTCTCTGTTCCCCGCTCTGGGACCTTTCTCTGTTCCCCGCTATGGGCCTTTCTCTGTTCCCCGCTCTGGGACTTTCTCAGTCCCCCGCTCTGGGACCTTTCTCTGTTCCCCGCTCTGGGACTTTCTCTGTTCCCCATTCTGGGGCTTTCTCTGTTCCCCGCTCTGGGACTTTCTCTGTTTCCCACTCTGGGACTTTCTCTGTTCCCCGCTCTGGAGCTTTCTCTGTTCCCCCGCTCTGGGACTTTCTCTGTTCCCCGCTCTGGGGCTTTCTCTGTTCCCCGCTCTGGGACTTTCTCTGTTTCCCACTCTGGGACTTTCTCTGTTCCCCGCTCTGGGACCTTTCTCTGTTCCCCGCTCTGGGACTTTCTCTGTTCCCCGCTCTGGACCTTTCTCTGTTCCCCATTCTGGGACTTTCTCTGTTCCCCGCTCTGGGGCTTTCTCTGTTCCCCACTCTGGGACTTTCTCTGTTCCCCGCTCTGAGACCTTTCTCTGTTCCCTGCTCTGGGACCTTTCTTTGTTCCCCATTCTGGGACTTTCCCTGTTCCCCGCTCTGGAGCTTTCTCTGTCCTCCGCTCCTGGACTTTCTCTGTTCCCCGCTCTGGGACTTTCTCTGTTTCCCACTCTGGTACTTTCTCTGTTCCCCGCTCTGGGACCTTTCTCTGTTCCCCATTCTGGGACTTTCTCTGTTCCCCGCTCTGGGGCTTTCTCTGTTCCCCACTCTGAGGCTTTCTCTGTTCCCCGCTCTGGGACTTTCTCTGTTCCCCGCTCTGGGACCTTTCTCTGATCCCCGCTCTGGGACCTTTCTCTGTTCCCCGCTCTGGGACATTTCTCTGTTCCCCGCTCTCGGACCTTTCTCTGTTCCCCGCTCTGGGACCTTTCTCTGTTCCCCGCTATGGGCCTTTCTCTGTTCACCGCTCTGGGACTTTCTCTGTTCCCCGCTCTGGGACCTTTCTCTGTTCCCCGCTCTGGGACTTTCTCTGTTCCCCATTCTGGGGCTTTCTCTTTTCCCCGCTCTGGGACTTTCTCTGTTCCCCGCTCTGGGACTTTCTCTGTTCCCCACTCTGGGGCTTTCTCTGTTCCCCGCTCTGGGACTTTCTCTGTTTCCCACTCTGGGACTTTCTCTGTTCCCCGCTCTGGAGCTTTCTCTGTCCCCCGCTCTGGGACTTTCTCTGTTCCCCGCTCTGGGGCTTTCTCTGTTCCCCGCTCTGGGACTTTCTCTGTTTCCCACTCTGGGACTTTCTCTGTTCCCCGCTCTGGGACCTTTCTCTGTTCCCCGCTCTGGGACTTTCTCTGTTCCCCGCTCTGGAGCTTTCTCTGTTCCCCGCTCTGGGGCATTCTCTGTTCCCCACTCTGGGGCTTTCTCTGTTCCCCCGCTCTGGGACCTTTCTCTGTTCCCCACTCTGAGGCTTTCTCTGTTCCCCCGCTCTGGGACCTTTCACTGTTCCCCGCTCTGGGACCTTTCTCTGTTCCCCCGCTCTGGGACCTTTCTCTGTTCCCCACTCTGTACCTTTCTCTGTTCCCCGCTCTGGGACATTCTCTGTTCCCCGCTCTGGACCTTTCTCTGTTCCCCGCTCTGGGACATTCTCTGTTCCCCGCTCTGGGACTTTCTCTGTTCCCCACTCTGGGGCTTTCTCTGTTCCCCGCTCTGGGACTTTCTCTGTTTCCCACTCTGGGACTTTCTCTGTTCCCCGCTCTGGAGCTTTCTCTGTCCCCCGCTCTGGGACTTTCACTGTTCCCCGCTCTGGGGCTTTCTCTGTTCCCCGCTCTGGGACTTTCTCTGTTTCCCACTCTGGGACTTTCTCTGTTCCCCGCTCTGGACCTTTCTCTGTTCCCCATTCTGGGACTTTCTCTGTTCCCCGCTCTGGGGCTTTCTCTGTTCCCCACTCTGGGACTTTCTCTGTTCCCCGTTCTGAGACCTTTCTCTGTTCCCCGCTCTGGGACGTTCTCTGTTCCCCGCTCTGGGGCTTTCTCTGTTCCCCGCTCTGGGACTTTCTCTGTTCCCCGCTCTGGGACCTTTCTCTGTTCCCCGCTATGGGCCTTTCCCTGTTCCCCGCTCTGGAGCTTTCTCTGTCCTCCGCTCTGGGACTTTCTCTGTTCCCCGCTCTGGGACTTTCTCTGTTTCCCACTCTGGTACTTTCTCTGTTCCCCGCTCTGGGACCTTTCTCTGTTCCCCATTCTGGGACTTTCTCTGTTCCCCGCTCTGGGGCTTTCTCTGTTCCCCACTCTGAGGCTTTCTCTGTTCCCCGCTCTGGGACTTTCTCTGTTCCCCGCTCTGGGACCTTTCTCTGTTACCCGCTCTGGGACCTTTCTCTGTTCCCCGCTCTGGGACTTTCTCTGTTCCCCGCTCTGGGACCTTTCTCTGTTCCCCGCTCTGGGACTTTCTCTGTTCCCCACTCTGGGACTTTCTCTTTTCCCCGCTCTGGGACCTTTCTCTGTTCCCCGCTCTGGGACCTTTCTCTGTTCCCCGCTCTGGGACTTTCTCTGTTCCCCATTCTGGGGCTTTCTCTGTTCCCCGCTCTGGGACTTTCTCTGTTCCTCGCTCTGGGACTTTCTCTGTTCCCCGCTCTGGGACCTTTCTCTGTTCCCCGCTCTGGGACCTTTCTCTGTTCCCCGCTCTGGGACCTTTCTCTGTTCCCCGCTCTGGGACTTTCTCTGTTCCCCGCTCTGGGACCTTTCTCTGTTCCCCGCTCTGGGACTTTCTCTGTTCCCCACTCTGGGACTTTCTCTTTTCCCCGCTCTGGGACCTTTCTCTGTTCCCCGCTCTGGGACTTTCTCTGTTCCCCGCTCTGGGACCTTTCTCTGTTCCCCGCTCTGGGACTTTCTCTGTTCCCCGCTCTGGACTTTCTCTGTTTCCCGCTCTGGGACCTTTCTCTGTTTCCCACTCTGGGACTTTCTCTGTTCCCCGCTCTGGGACCTTTCTCTGTTTCCCGCTCTGGGACTTTCTCTGTTCCCCGCTCTGGGACCTTTCTCTGTTCCCCGCTCTGGGACCTTTCTCTGTTCCCCGCTCTGGGACCTTTCTCTGTTCCCCGCTCTGGGACCTTTCTCTGTTCCCCGCTCTGGGACCTTTCTCTGTTCCCCGCTCTGGGACATTTCTCTGTTCCCCGCTCTGGGACCTTTCTCTGTTCCCCGCTCTGGGACCTTTCTCTGTTCCCCGCTATGGGCCTTTCTCCGTTCCCCGCTCTGGGACTTTCTCTGTTCCCTGCTCTGGGACCTTTCTCTGTTCCCCGCTCTGGGACTTTCTCTGTTCCCCATTCTGGGGCTTTCTCTGTTCCCCGCTCTGGGACTTTCTCTGTTCCCCGCTCTGGGACTTTCTCTGTTCCCCACTCTGGGGCTTTCTCTGTTCCCCGCTCTGGACCTTTCTCTGTTCCCCATTCTGGGACTTTCTCTGTTCCCCGCTCTGGGGCTTTCTCTGTTCCCCACTCTGGGACTTTCTCTGTTCCCCGCTCTGGGACTTTCTCTGTTCCCCGCTCTGGGACCTTTCTCTGTTCCCCGCTCTGGGACTTTCTCTGTTTCCCGCTCTGGGACTTTCTCTGTTCCCCGCTCTGGGACTTTCTCTGTTCCCCGCTCTGGGACTTTCTCTGTTTCCCACTCTGGGACATTCTCTGTTCCCCGCTCTGGACCTTTCTCTGTTCCCCATTCTGGGACTTTCTCTGTTCCCCGCTCTGGGGCTTTCTCTGTTCCCCGCTCTGGGACTTTCTCTGTTCCCCATTCTGGGGCTTTCTCTGTTCCCCGCTCTGGGACTTTCTCTGTTTCCCACTCTGGGACTTTCTCTGTTCCCCGCTCTGGAGCTTTCTCTGTCCCCCGCTCTGGGACTTTCTCTGTTCCCCGCTCTGGGACTTTCTCTGTTTCCCACTCTGGGACTTTCTCTGTTTCCCACTCTGGGACTTTCTCTGTTCCCCGCTCTGGGACCTTTCTCTGTTCCCCGCTCTGGGACTTTCTCTGTTCCCCGCTCTGGAGCTTTCTCTGTTCCCCGCTCTGGGGCATTCTCTGTTCCCCACTCTGGGGCTTTCTCTGTTCCCCCGCTCTGGGACCTTTCTCTGTTCCCCACTCTGAGGCTTTCTCTGTTCCCCCACTCTGGGACCTTTCTCTGTTCCCCGCTCTGGGACCTTTCTCTGTTCCCCCGCTCTGGGACTTTTCTCTGTTCCCCACTCTGTACCTTTCTCTGTTCCCCGCTCTGGGACATTCTCTGTTCCCCGCTCTGGACCTTTCTCTGTTCCCCGCTCTGGGACTTTCTCTGTTCCCCGCTCTGGGACTTTCTCTGTTCCCCACTCTGGGGCTTTCTCTGTTTCCCACTCTGGGACTTTCTCTGTTTCCCACTCTGGGACTTTCTCTGTTCCCCGCTCTGGACCTTTCTCTGTTCCCGCTCTGGACCATTCTCTGTTCCCCGCTCTGGGACTTTCTCTGTTCCCCACTCTGGGGCTTTCTCTGTTCCCCGCTCTGGGACTTTCTCTGTTTCCCACTCTGGGACTTTCTCTGTTCCCCGCTCTGGAGCTTTCTCTGTCCCCCGCTCTGGGACTTTCTCTGTTCCCCGTTCTGGGGCTTTCTCTGTTCCCCGCTCTGGGACTTTCTCTGTTTCCCACTCTGGGACTTTCTCTGTTCCCCGCTCTGGGACCTTTCTCTGTTCCCCATTCTGGGACTTTCTCTGTTCCCCGCTCTGGGGCTTTCTCTGTTCCCCACTCTGGGACTTTCTCTGTTCCCCGCTCTGAGACCTTTCTCTGTTCCCTGCTCTGGGACCTTTCTCTGTTCCCCATTCTGGGACTTTCTCTGTTTCCCACTCTGGTACTTTCTCTGTTCCCCGCTCTGGGACCTTTCTCTGTTCCCCGCTCTGGGACTTTCTCTGTTCCCCGCTCTGGGGCTTTCTCTGTTCCCCGCTCTGGGACTTTCTCTGTTCCCCACTCTGGGGCTTTCTCTGTTTCCCACTCTGGGACTTTCTCTGTTTCCCACTCTGGGACTTTCTCTGTTCCCCACTCTGGACCTTTCTCTGTTCCCCGCTCTGGACCATTCTCTGTTCCCCGCTCTGGGACTTTCTCTGTTCCCCACTCTGGGGCTTTCTCTGTTCCCCGCTCTGGGACTTTCTCTGTTTCCCACTCTGGGACTTTCTCTGTTCCCCGCTCTGGAGCTTTCTCTGTCCCCCGCTCTGGGACTTTCTCTGTTCCCCGCTCTGGGGCTTTCTCTGTTCCCCGCTCTGGGACTTTCTCTGTTTCCCACTCTGGGACTTTCTCTGTTTCCCACTCTGGGACTTTCTCTGTTCCCCGCTCTGGGACCTTTCTCTGTTCCCCGCTCTGGGACTTTCTCTATTCCCCGCTCTGGGACCTTTCTCTGTTCCCCGCTCTGGGACTTTCTCTGTTCCCCACTCTGGGACTTTCTCTTTTCCCCGCTCTGGGACCTTTCTCTGTTCCCCGCTCTGGGGCTTTCTCTGTTCCCCGCTCTGGGACTTTCTCTGTTTCCCACTCTGGGACTTTCTCTGTTCCCCGCTCTGGGACTTTCTCTGTTTCCCGCTCTGGGACCTTTCTCTGTTTCCCACTCTGGGACTTTCTCTGTTCCCCGCTCTGGGACCTTTCTCTGTTCCCCGCTCTGGGTCCTTTCTCTGTTCCCCGCTCTGGGACTTTCTCTGTTCCCCATTCTGGGGCTTTCTCTGTTCCCCGCTCTGGGACTTTCTCTGTTTCCCACTCTGGGACTTTCTCTGTTCCCCGCTCTGGAGCTTTCTCTGTCCCCCGCTCTGGGACTTTCTCTGTTCCCCGCTCTGGGGCTTTCTCTGTTCCCCACTCTGGGACTTTCTCTGTTTCCCACTCTGGGACTTTCTCTGTTCCCCGCTCTGGGACCTTTCTCTGTTCCCCGCTCTGGGACTTTCTCTGTTCCCCGCTCTGGAGCTTTCTCTGTTCCCCGCTCTGGGGCATTCTCTGTTCCCCCGCTCTGGGACCTTTCTTTGTTCCCCACTCTGAGGCTTTATCTGTTCCCCCACTCTGGGACCTTTCTCTGTTCCCCGCTCTGGGACTTTCTCTGTTCCCCGCTCTGGGGCTTTCTCTGTTCCCCGCTCTGGGACTTTCTCTGTTCCCCGCTCTGGGACTTTCTCTGTTCCCCGCTCTGGGACTTTCTCTGTTTCCCACTCTGGGACTTTCTCTGTTCCCCGCTCTGGACCTTTCTCTGTTCCCCACTCTGGGGCTTTCTCTGTTTCCCACTCTGGGACTTTCTCTGTTTCCCACTCTGGGACTTTCTCTGTTCCCCGCTCTGGACCTTTCTCTGTTACCCGCTCTGGACCATTCTCTGTTCCCCGCTCTGGGACTTTCTCTGTTCCCCACTCTGGGGCTTTCTCTGTTCCCCGCTCTGGGACTTTCTCTGTTTCCCACTCTGGGACTTTCTCTGTTCCCCGCTCTGGAGCTTTCTCTGTCCCCCGCTCTGGGACTTTCTCTGTTCCCCGCTCTGGGGCTTTCTCTGTTCCCCACTCTGGGACTTTCTCTGTTTCCCACTCTGGTACTTTCTCTGTTCCCCGCTCTGGGACCTTTCTCTGTTCCCCGCTCTGGGACTTTCTCTGTTCCCCGCTCTGGGACTTTCTCTGTTCCCCGCTCTGGGACTTTCTCTGTTCCCCGCTCTGGGACTTTCTCTGTTCCCCGCTCTGGGACTTTCTCTGTTTCCCACTCTGGGACTTTCTCTGTTCCCCGCTCTGGACCTTTCTCTGTTCCCCATTCTGGGACTTTCTCTGTTCCCCGCTCTGGGGCTTTCTCTGTTCCCCGCTCTGGGACTTTCTCTGTTCCCCGCTCTGGGACCTTTCTCTGTTCCCCATTCTGGGACTTTCTCTGTTTCCCACTCTGGTACTTTCTCTGTTCCCCGCTCTGGGACCTTTCTCTGTTCCCCGCTCTGGGACTTTCTCTGTTCCCCGCTCTGGGGCTTTCTCTGTTCCCCGCTCTGGGACTTTCTCTGTTCCCCGCTCTGGGACTTTCTCTGTTCCCCGCTCTGGGACTTTCTCTGTTTCCCACTCTGGGACTTTCTCTGTTCCCCGCTCTGGACCTTTCTCTGTTCCCCATTCTGGGACTTTCTCTGTTCCCCGCTCTGGGGCTTTCTCTGTTCCCCGCTCTGGGACTTTCTCTATTCCCCGCTCTGGGACCTTTCTCTGTTCCCTGCTCTGGGACCTTTCTCTGTTCCCCATTCTGGGACTTTCTCTGTTCCCCATTCTGGGGCTTTCTCTGTTCCCCGCTCTGGGACTTTCTCTGTTTCCCACTCTGGGACTTTCTCTGTTCCCCGCTCTGGAGCTTTCTCTGTCCCCCGCTCTGGGACTTTCTCTGTTCCCCGCTCTGGGGCTTTCTCTGTTCCCCACTCTGGGACTTTCTCTGTTTCCCACTCTGGGACTTTCTCTGTTCCCCGCTCTGGGACCTTTCTCTGTTCCCCGCTCTGGGACTTTCTCTGTTCCCCGCTCTGGAGCTTTCTCTGTTCCCCGCTCTGGGGCATTCTCTGTTCCCCCGCTCTGGGACCTTTCTTTGTTCCCCACTCTGAGGCTTTATCTGTTCCCCCACTCTGGGACCTTTCTCTGTTCCCCGCTCTGGGACTTTCTCTGTTCCCCGCTCTGGGGCTTTCTCTGTTCCCCGCTCTGGGACTTTCTCTGTTCCCCGCTCTGGGACTTTCTCTGTTCCCCGCTCTGGGACTTTCTCTGTTTCCCACTCTGGGACTTTCTCTGTTCCCCGCTCTGGACCTTTCTCTGTTCCCCACTCTGGGGCTTTCTCTGTTTCCCACTCTGGGACTTTCTCTGTTTCCCACTCTGGGACTTTCTCTGTTCCCCGCTCTGGACCTTTCTCTGTTACCCGCTCTGGACCATTCTCTGTTCCCCGCTCTGGGACTTTCTCTGTTCCCCACTCTGGGGCTTTCTCTGTTCCCCGCTCTGGGACTTTCTCTGTTTCCCACTCTGGGACTTTCTCTGTTCCCCGCTCTGGAGCTTTCTCTGTCCCCCGCTCTGGGACTTTCTCTGTTCCCCGCTCTGGGGCTTTCTCTGTTCCCCACTCTGGGACTTTCTCTGTTTCCCACTCTGGTACTTTCTCTGTTCCCCGCTCTGGGACCTTTCTCTGTTCCCCGCTCTGGGACTTTCTCTGTTCCCCGCTCTGGGACTTTCTCTGTTCCCCGCTCTGGGACTTTCTCTGTTCCCCGCTCTGGGACTTTCTCTGTTCCCCGCTCTGGGACTTTCTCTGTTTCCCACTCTGGGACTTTCTCTGTTCCCCGCTCTGGACCTTTCTCTGTTCCCCATTCTGGGACTTTCTCTGTTCCCCGCTCTGGGGCTTTCTCTGTTCCCCGCTCTGGGACTTTCTCTGTTCCCCGCTCTGGGACCTTTCTCTGTTCCCCATTCTGGGACTTTCTCTGTTTCCCACTCTGGTACTTTCTCTGTTCCCCGCTCTGGGACCTTTCTCTGTTCCCCGCTCTGGGACTTTCTCTGTTCCCCGCTCTGGGGCTTTCTCTGTTCCCCGCTCTGGGACTTTCTCTGTTCCCCGCTCTGGGACTTTCTCTGTTCCCCGCTCTGGGACTTTCTCTGTTTCCCACTCTGGGACTTTCTCTGTTCCCCGCTCTGGACCTTTCTCTGTTCCCCATTCTGGGACTTTCTCTGTTCCCCGCTCTGGGGCTTTCTCTGTTCCCCGCTCTGGGACTTTCTCTATTCCCCGCTCTGGGACCTTTCTCTGTTCCCTGCTCTGGGACCTTTCTCTGTTCCCCATTCTGGGACTTCCTCTGTTCCCCGCTCTGGAGCTTTCTCTGTCACCCGCTCTGGGACTTTCTCTGTTCCCCGCTCTGGGACTTTCTCTGTTTCCCTCTCTGGGACTTTCTCTGTTCCCCGCTCTGGGACCTTTCTCTGTTCCCCGCTCTGGGACTTTCTCTGTTCCCCGCTCTGGGACCTTTCTCTGTTCCCCGCTCTGGGACTTTCTCTGTTCCCCACTCTGGGACTTTCTCTTTTCCCCGCTCTGGGACCTTTCTCTGTTCCCCGCTCTGGGACTTTCTCTGTTCCCCGCTCTGGGACCTTTCTCTGTTCCCCGCTCTGGGACCTTTCTCTGTTCCCCGCTCTGGGACTTTCTCTGTTCCCCGCTCTGGGACTTTCTCTGTTTCCCGCTCTGGGACCTTTCTCTGTTTCCCACTCTGGGACTTTCTCTGTTCCCCGCTCTGGGACCTTTCTCTGTTCCCCGCTCTGGACTTTCTCTGTTCCCCGCTCTGGGACCTTTCTCTGTTCCCCGCTCTGGGACTTTTCTCTGTTCCCCACTCTGTACCTTTCTCTGTTCCCCGCTCTGGGACATTCTCTGTTCCCCGCTCTGGACCTTTCTCTGTTCCCCGCTCTGGGACATTCTCTGTTCCCCGCTCTGGGACTTTCTCTGTTCCCCACTCTGGGGCTTTCTCTGTTCCCCGCTCTGGGACTTTCTCTGTTTCCCACTCTGGGACTTTCTCTGTTCACCGCTCTGGAGCTTTCTCTGTCCCCCGCTCTGGGACTTTCTCTGTTCCCCGCTCTGGGGCTTTCTCTGTTCCCCGCTCTGGGACTTTCTCTGTTTCCCACTCTGGGACATTCTCTGTTCCCCGCTCTGGACCTTTCTCTGTTCCCCATTCTGGGACTTTCTCTGTTCCCCGCTCTGGGGCTTTCTCTGTTCCCCACTCTGGGACTTTCTCTGTTCCCCGCTCTGAGACCTTTCTCTGTTCCCTGCTCTGGGACCTTTCTCTGTTCCCCATTCTGGGACTTTCACTGTTCCCCGCTCTGGAGCTTTCTCTGTTCCCCGCTCTGGGACTTTCTCTGTTCCCCACTCTGGGGCTTTCTCTGTTCCCCGCTCTGGGACTTTTTCTGTTTCCCACTCTGGGACTTTCTCTGTTCACCGCTCTGGAGCTTTCTCTGTCCCCCGCTCTGGGACTTTCTCTGTTCCCCGCTCTGGGGCTGTCTCTGTTCCCCGCTCTGGGACTTTCTCTGTTTCCCACTCTGGGACATTCTCTGTTCCCCGCTCTGGACCTTTCTCTGTTCCCCATTCTGGGACTTTCTCTGTTCCCCGCTCTGGGGCTTTCTCTGTTCCCCACTCTGGGACTTTCTCTGTTCCCAGCTCTGAGACCTTTCTCTGTTCCCTGCTCTGGGACCTTTCTCTGTTCCCCATTCTGGGACTTTCACTGTTCCCCGCTCTGGAGCTTTCTCTGTCCCCCGCTCTGGGACTTTCTCTGTTCCCCGCTCTGGGACTTTCTCTGTTCCCCGCTCTGGACCTTTCTCTGTTCCCCATTTTGGGACTTTCTCTGTTCCCCGCTCTGGGGCTTTCTCTGTTCCCCACTCTGGGACTTTCTCTGATCCCCGCTCTGGGACCTTTCTCTGTTCCCCATTCTGGGACTTTCTCTGTTCCCCGCTCTAGGACCTTTCTCTGTTCCCCATTCTGGGACTTTCTCTGTTCCCCGCTCTGGGACTTTCTCTGTTCCCCGCTCTGGGACTTTCTCTGTTCCCCGCTCTGGGACCTTTCTCTGTTCCCTGCTCTGGGACCTTTCTCTGTTCCCCATTCTGGGACTTTCTCTGTTCCCCGCTCTGGAGCTTTCTCTGTCCCCCGCTCTGGGACTTTCTCTGTTCCCCGCTCTGGGACTTTCTCTGTTTCCCACTCTGGGACTTTCTCTGTTCCCCGCTCTGGACCTTTCTCTGTTCCCCATTCTGGGACTTTCTCTGTTCCCCGCTCTGGGGCTTTCTCTGTTCCCCGCTCTGGGACTTTCTCTGTTCCCCGCTCTGAGACCTTTCTCTGTTCCCCGCTCTGGGACCTTTCTCTGTTCCCCACTCTGGTACTTTCTCTGTTCCCCGCTCTGGGACCCTTCTCTGTTCCCCGCTCTGGGACTTTCTCTGTTCCCCGCTCTGGGGCTTTCTCTGTTCCCCGCTCTGGGACTTTCTCTGTTCCCCGCTCTGGGACTTTCTCTGTTCCCCGCTCTGGGACTTTCTCTGTTTCCCACTCTGGGACTTTCTCTGTTCCCCGCTCTGGACCTTTCTCTGTTCCCCATTCTGGGACTTTCTCTGTTCCCCGCTCTGGGGATTTCTCTGTTCCCCGCTCTGGGACTTTCTCTGTTCCCCGCTCTGGGACCTTTCTCTGTTCCCTGCTCTGGGACCTTTCTCTGTTCCCCGCTCTGGGACTTTCTCTGTTTCCCACTCTGGGACTTTCTCTGTTCACCGCTCTGGAGCTTTCTCTGTCCCCCGCTCTGGGACTTTCTCTGTTCCCCGCTCTGGGGCTTTCTCTGTTCCCCGCTCTGGGACTTTCTCTGTTTCCCACTCTGGGACATTCTCTGTTCCCCGCTCTGGACCTTTCTCTGTTCCCCATTCTGGGACTTTCTCTGTTCCCCGCTCTGGGCCTTTCTCTGTTCCCCACTCTGGGACTTTCTCTTTTCCCCGCTCTGAGACCTTTCTCTGTTCCCTGCTCTGGGACCTTTCTCTGTTCCCCATTCTGGGACTTTCACTGTTCCCCGCTCTGGAGCTTTCTCTGTCCCCCGCTCTGGGACTTTCTCTGTTCCCCGCTCTGGGACTTTCTCTGTTCCCCGCTCTGGACCTTTCTCTGTTCCCCATTTTGGGACTTTCTCTGTTCCCCGCTCTGGGGCTTTCTCTGTTCCCCACTCTGGGACTTTCTCTGTTCCCCGCTCTGGGACCTTTCTCTGTTCCCCATTCTGGGACTTTCTCTGTTCCCCGCTCTGGGGCTTTCTCTGTTCCCCGCTCTGGGACTTTCTCTGTTCCCCGCTCTGGGACCTTTCTCTGTTCCCTGCTCTGGGACCTTTCTCTGTTCCCCATTCTGGGACTTTCTCTGTTCCCCGCTCTGGAGCTTTCTCTGTCCCCCGCTCTGGGACTTTCTCTGTTCCCCGCTCTGGGACTTTCTCTGTTTCCCACTCTGGGACTTTCTCTGTTCCCCGCTCTGGACCTTTCTCTGTTCCCCATTCTGGGACTTTCTCTGTTCCCCGCTCTGGGGCTTTCTCTGTTCCCCGCTCTGGGACTTTCTCTGTTCCCCGCTCTGAGACCTTTCTCTGTTCCCCGCTCTGGGACCTTTCTCTGTTCCCCATTCTGGGACTTTCTCTGTTTCCCACTCTGGTACTTTCTCTGTTCCCCGCTCTGGGACCTTTCTCTGTTCCCCGCTCTGGGACTTTCTCTGTTCCCCGCTCTGGGGCTTTCTCTGTTCCCCGCTCTGGGACTTTCTCTGTTCCCCGCTCTGGGACTTTCTCTGTTCCCCGCTCTGGGACTTTCTCTGTTTCCCACTCTGGGACTTTCTCTGTTCCCCGCTCTGGACCTTTCTCTGTTCCCCATTCTGGGACTTTCTCTGTTCCCCGCTCTGGGGATTTCTCTGTTCCCCGCTCTGGGACTTTCTCTGTTCCCCGCTCTGGGACCTTTCTCTGTTCCCTGCTCTGGGACCTTTCTCTGTTCCCCATTCTGGGACTTTCTCTGTTCCCCGCTCTGGAGCTTTCTCTGTCCCCCGCTCTGGGACTTTCTCTGTTCCCCGCTCTGGGACTTTCTCTGTTTCCCACTCTGGGACTTTCTCTGTTCCCCGCTCTGGGACTTTCTCTGTTCCCCGCTCTGGGACCTTTCTCTGTTCCCCGCTCTGGGACTTTCTCTGTTCCCCACTCTGGGACTTTTCTCTGTTCCCCGCTCTGGGACTTTCTCTGTTTCCCGCTCTGGGACTTTCTCTGTTCCCCGCTCTGGGACCTTTCTCTGTTCCCCGCTCTGGGACTTTCTCTGTTCCCCGCTCTGGGACCTTTCTCTGTTCCCCGCTCTGGGACTTTCTCTGTTCCCCGCTCTGGGACCTTTCTCTGTTCCCCGCTCTGGGACTTTCTCTGTTCCCCGCTCTGGGACTTTCTCTGTTCCCCGCTCTGGGACCTTTCTCTGTTCCCCGCTTTGGGACTTTCTCTGTTCCCCGCTCTGGGACCTTTCTCTGTTCCCCGCTCTGGGACATTCTCTGTTCCCCGCTCTGGGACCTTTCTCTGTTCCCCGCTCTGGGACTTTCTCTGTTCCCCGCTCTGGGACCTTTCTCTGTTTCCCACTCTGGGACTTTCTCTGTTCCCCGCTCTGAGACCTTTCTCTGTTCCCCACTCTGGGACTTTCTCTGTTCCCCACTCTGGGGCTTTCTCTGTTCCCCGCTCTGGGGCTTTCTCTGTTCCCCACTCTGGGGCTTTCTCTGTTCCCCGCTCTGGGATTTTCGCTGCTCTCTGCTCTGCGACTTGCTCGAGATTTTCGAGCAGAAATGAGGCCATTCAGCCCATCATGTCTGCTCCACCATTCAATCCTGGCTGATAAGTTTCTCAACTCCATTCTCCCACTTTCTCCCTATAATCCTTGATACTCAAGAACTTATCAATTTCTGTCTTAAATTTACTCAATTACCTGGCCTCTACAGCCTTCACTGGTAATGAATTCCATAGATTCACCACTCTCTGGCTGAAGAAGTGTCTGTTTATCTCCATTCTAAAAGGTCTTCCCTTTACTGTAAGTCTATGCCCTGATGAAGGAGCATCGCTCCGAAAGCTAGTGTGCTTCCAATTAAACCTGTTGGACTATAACCTGGTATTGTGTGATTTTTAACTTTGTACATCCCAGTCCAACACCGGCATCTCTGAATCAAATAAAGCTGTTGGACTATAACCTGGTGTCATGTGATCTTTAACTTTGTCCACCCCAGTCCAATACTGGCCCCTTATACATCATTTGACATTTCATCCATAGTACAGTGGTGGTGATCTCAGGTCTGAGTCAGAAACTGTCAATTTTAAGATCAACCACGGAAATATGATTACAAATGCTACATTGTGAGAATACTGCACTGACAAACTACTGTCTCTCCTATGAGATATACCAAGGCCCTATCTGCTCTCTCAGGTGGATATTGAAGATCCTATTTCACTACTTTGGCAAAGATTAAGGTCATTCTCCATGGTGGCTTGATCAATCTTTATGTTTCAACTAACATCACAAATACATCAGTTCGCTGCTATTTATGGGATGTTATTGTGTGCACATTGCTTGCTCTCTTTCCTACAGTTGTACAGTTACCACAGTTCAAAAGTATTTCATTAACTGGAACACACTGTGGGATTTTCTAAGATAGTGAGAGATGCTATAAAAATGCAATTTTTTCCCCTTAATTTCTCATAAATGTGCCCAATGTCTCAATTGTTGTATTTAACAAAATACCTTAGACACCAGTTCCACTTTCCCCACGATTCATTGTCCATTTTGGAATTGCCTTCTTCTTGCCTTCCCTCGCTCTTCATTGGGTTGACCACCACTGTTCCTGTGGCTTGGTGCCCATTCCCTTTTGTCTCTATGTTTCTTCCAATAAACTGGCAGACAAAAAGGAAATAAGCTATTGTGGCTTCCTCAGTATGAAATTAAGATAGTCTCTCCTCTGTACTTGAATTAAGAATGCCTGATGGATGAGGTATTATTGTTTTCCTCTATTAGAACATAGAACATAGAACATAGAACATAGAAGAATACAGCGCAGTACAGGCCCTTTGGCCCTCGATGTTGCGCCGATCCAAGCCCACTTAACCTATACTAACCCACTATCCTCCATATACCTATCCAATGCCCGCTTAAATACCCATAAAGAGGGAGAGTCCACCACTGCTACTGGCAGGGCATTCTGTGAACTTACGACTCGCTGAGTGAAGAACCTACCCCTAACTTCAGTCCTATATCTACCCCCCCTTAATTTAAAGCTATGCCCCCTTGTAATACCCGACTCCATACGCGGGAAAAGGTTCACACTGTCAACCCTATCTAACCCCCAATCATCTTGTACACCTCAATCAAGTCACCCCTAAACCTTCTTTTCTCTAATGAAAACAGCCCCAAGTGTCTCAGTCTTTCCTCATACGATCTTCTTTCCATACCAGGCAGCATCCTGGTAAACCTCCTCTGCACACGTTCCAGTGCCTCCACATCCTTCCTATAGTATGGCGACCAAAACTGCACACAATATTCCAGATGCGGCCGCACCAGAGTCTTATACAACTGCATCATGACCTCAGGACTCCGGAACTCAATTCCTCTACCAATAAAAGCCAGTACGCCATATGCCTTCCTCACCGCACTATTTACCTGGGTGGCAACTTTCAGAGATCTGTGTACATGGACACCAAGATCCCTCTGCTCATCCACACTTTCAAGTATCCGACCATTAGCCCAGTACCCCATCTTTTTGTTATTCTTCCCAAAGTGAATCACCTCACACTTAGCTACATTGAATTCCATTTGCCACCTTTCTGCCCAGCTCTGCAGCTTCTCTATATCCTGCTGTAACCTGACACATCCTTCCTCACTGTCAACAACTCCTCCCACTTTCGTATCATCCGCAAACTTGCTCACCCAACCTTCTAACCCCTCTTCCAGGTCATTTATAAAAATGACAAACAGCAATGGTCCCAAAACAGATCCTTGCGGAACACCGCTAGTGACGGCACTCCATGAAGAAACTTTGCCATCAACTACTACCCTCTGTCTTCTTCCATCCAGCCAATTCCTAATCCAAACCTCCAACTCACCCTCAATGCCATATCTCCGTATTTTCTGCAGTAGCCTACCATGGGGAACCTTATCAAACGCCTTACTAAAATCCATATATACCACATCTACCGCTTTCCCCTCATCAACCTCCTTCGTCACCTTTTCAAAGAATTCAATAAGATTTGTGAGGCACGACCTGCCCTTCACAAAACCATGCTGACTATCCTTGATCACATTATTCCTATCCAGATGTGCATAAATCCTATCCCTTACAATTCTCTCTAAGACTTTGCCCACAACAGAAGTGAGACTCACCGGCCTATAGTTACTAGGGTTATCCCTACTCCCCTTTTTGAACAAGGGAACCACATTTGCTATCCTCCAGTCTTCTGGCACTACTCCTGTAGACAAAGAGGACATAAAAATCAAGGCCAATGGCTCTGCAATCTCCTCCCTTGCTTCCCAGAGAATCCTAGGATAAATGCCAGCAGGCCCAGGGGACTTATCTATTTTCACCTTTTCCAGGATTTCCAACACCTCTTCTCTACATACCTCAAAGCCATCCATTCTACTTATTTGTGACTCAGTATTCACATCGATGACAATGCCCTGTTCCTGAGTGAATACTGAAGAAAAGTATTCATTCAGTGTCTCCCCAATCTCTTCCGCCTCCGCACGCAACTTCCCACTACTATCCTTGACTGGACCTATTCCTACCCTAGTCATTCTTTTATTCCTAACATACCTATAGAAAGCCTTAGGGTTTTCCCTAATCCTACCGACTAAGGACCTTTCATGTCCCCTCCTTGC
Organism: Chiloscyllium plagiosum; assembly: GCF_037043375.1. NCBI lineage: Eukaryota > Metazoa > Chordata > Chondrichthyes > Orectolobiformes > Hemiscylliidae > Chiloscyllium > Chiloscyllium plagiosum. Next base: position 6,722,645 of record NW_028270144.1, read on the forward strand.
TGCTCTTAGCTCTCTCTTCAGGTCCTTCCTGGCTACCCTATAACTCTCAATCGCCCCAATTGAACCTTCACGTCTCATCTTGAGATAGGCCGCCCTCTTCCATTTAACAAGGGATTCCAATTCCTTATTAAACCACGGCTCCCTCGCACGACCCTTTCCTCCCTGCCTGACAGGTACATAATTATCAAGGACACTCAATAGTTGCTCCTTGAACAAGCTCCACATATCTTTTACACTCTTGCCTTGGAGTCTACTTTTCCAAGCCACACATCCTAAGTCATGCCTCACCGCATCATAGCCACAACATCGAAGTCCCAGGTACCAACCCACGCTGCAAGTTCACCTACCTTATTTCGTATACTTCTTGCATTGAAGTATACACACTTCAAGCCACTTTCCTGTTTACAGGCACCCTCCTTTGAAATTGATGCCATGTTCCTAACCTCCCTACACTCCAGGCCCTGCACCCTGAAGCTACAATCTGGGTTCCCATGCCCCTGCAGAGTTAGTTTAAACCCCCCCCAAGAGCACTAGCAAACCTCCCCCCAAGGATACTGGTGCCCCTCAGGTTCAGGTGTAGACCATCCTGTTTATAGAGGTCCCACCGTCCCCAGAAAGAACCCCAGTTATCCAAAAACCGGAATCCCTCCCTCCTGCACCATCCCTGTAGCCACGCATTTAAGTGTTCTCTTTCCCTATTCCTCGAATCTCTATCACGTGGCACGGGTAACAAACCAGAGACAACAACTCTGTTTGGATATTACAATGGCTTTGGAGCAGAATGTATTGATGGTTGATTGAGCACGTAGTGGACAGAACTGCTTGACTAGTAACCTATCCACCACCTTTAAAAGCCATCCCTTCACCACCAACGTAAAGTCAGAGTACTGTGTACCATATACGAGGTGCAATGCAGCAACTCACTTCAACACTATCTTTCAAACCCATGACCTCCACCGTTGTGAGGACAAGGGCAGTCAACTCTTGGGAACACTGGTGCCTGCAAAGTCCCCTCCAAATCATGACACAGCACCTCAGTGGTTAGCACTGCTACCTAACCACGTCAGGGACCTGGGTTCAATTCCAGCCTCAGGTGGCTGTCTGTGCGGAGTTTGCACATTCTCCCCTTGTCTGCGTGGGTTTCCTCCCGGTGTTCTGATTTCTTCCCACAGACCAAAGATGTGCAGGTTAGATGGATTGGCCAAGCTAAATTGTCCACAGTATCCAGGAATGTGCAGGCTAGGTGGATTAGCCATGGGAAATGAAGGGTTACAGGGAGAGAGTGGGGGGGAGGGTGTCTGAGTGGGATGCTGTTCGGAGGGTTGGTGTGGACATGATGGGTCGAATGGCCTGCTTTTACACTGTAGGGATTTTGTGATTCTATGAAATCAGAGATCACCCTGACTTGGAACCATATCACTGTGCCTTTGTTGTTGCAGGGTGAAAATGTACAGTTATCACACTTCAAAAGTGCTTGCTGTCGTGAGCACCACTCAGTTCTTGATTTGAAACTCTTTGTAAACGGGCAGAAAAATGCTTTATCTTTCCACTAAGCTCTTTGCAGCCTTTTGGAAATGACAACAAGTTCAACAATTTCAGTCCATAACCTCTTCCCCATTTTATTTTATTTTCTGTGCAAATTTCAGACTTAATCTGGTTATTTTCTGGTTTTGGCAAAATGACTCTCTCAGTCCTGCACTGATTTGTTGGTCTAGATGAGGTGCTCAATTCTTGGATGTTAGACTGAAACTCTTGACTCTGCATTGGGAGGGCTATCACTGAGCTAGTGCTGCCAAGCTCTAACAAATCCAAAATACTGCAGATGCTGGAAGTCCGAAATCAAAGTAGAAAATACTGGAAAAACCCTGTTTCCCTCTCCACAAAAGTTGCCATAGCTGCTGAATTCCTCCAGCATTTTGTACTTTAACTCATTAATAATTGGCAAAAAAAACTTCCTGACATTTACAAGAAACAAAAGTTTTTTTTTTAAGATATTGAGTAGACAACTTTAAAACCAAGATAGAAAAATCAAACAGAAACAAATATTACAAAAAGTACATATCAGAAATTTCCTATCCGTGATCTGTTCTTTGAAGTATTTAATAAGAGTTTGCGATTTTCATTGTTTTAATTTGATTTGATTCATTGTTGTCACACGTACCTAAGTACAGTGAAAAGCTTTGTTTTGTGAGCAGTGCAGGCAGATCACAGCAAAAACAAGGACATATAGATCATAGGGTGCCTAGACAGAGCCAGCTGTGCAAGCTTATGGCTGCAAAGGTAATGTACAAAGCAAGATCAGCACGAGCAAGATCAACAATATTTGAAGTTAGAAAGTCCATTCATCAGTCTAATAACAGCAGGGAAGAAGGTGTTCTTGAACCCATTGGCACATGTGTTCAAGCTTCTGTACCTCCTGCCTGACAGAAGAGATTGTTGGAGACCGTTACCGGGGTGGGCAGCCTTTCCATGACAACGAGTAGTGTAAATGGAGTCCATGGATGGGAGGTTGCCTTATGTGGACTGAACTTTCTGTAGTTTCTTACGGTCCTGGCTAGAGCAGTTGCTGTACCAGGTCATTGTGCACCTGGATAATCTCACAAAATGAGAAGAATGTAGTTTAACCGAAGACATACGTTGCCTCACTTGTCAAGGTTCTTCAAACAGCCTGAGTGAACAACCATGACCCCAGTTTTTACAAGTTTTCACCAGTGGCGATCTGGGGATGGAGCTCTGGGCTGGGGATTGTCAGGACATGCTTGATGCTTGGCAGATCCTGATGACTCAGCAAATCCGCCTTAACTAAATGTTCATTTTCTAAAGTCATTATCCTTGTAAGTTTTTCATTTCATACTTATATATCTAATCATACTCAGAACAACAGCAAGGTTATGTAACAGAAAAAGCAGTTAGTGGAATTAAAGGTGACGTGACTGATGAATTATTCTGTATCGCTAATGAACATGCCTGCATAATGCTCTGGATGGATGTTAAGTTTCTTTGATGGATGAGAAAGTATGTCCTTGCACAGTGGATTCACTGAGCTGAAATAGGTGGTAATCAGATTTTCACAAACCTTCTGTTCAAATCCCTTTGTTCAAGAATGAAGGGAACAGCCATGGGAAAATGCAAAAAAAATAGTGCTATTGTACAGCTACAGGACTTCATTATCTTACTGCCAGCTGTGAGCTGGAGTTAACAGTAACAGGTTCACAAGTCTATATGAAAAGATTATGCATTATTCCAGTAAAAAAAATATTGTCCAGCAGTAACGCTTTGGCCTCTGTGTCAGGGATTGAGGTTACAAGTTTTCCCCAAAATACTGGCAGTAATTATTTCTCAAGTAACATCACCGAAAAAGATTATCTGTTTATTTTCACCTTTCTGTTCATGAGATCTTGTGTGCAATTGACAACCATTTTTCTGATATTAGAATACAAACTATACCCCAGAAGTAATTAATCAATTGAATACTACTTTGGAAAGCGGTAGTGTTGCTTTGATTTGATTTGATTTATTATTGTCACTAGGTAGAGTGAAAAGATTGCAGTGCAGGCAGATCATGTAATACAAAGGTCAGAGGGTGATAGATCAAAGCAAGGAATACAAAGTTGTGGCTGCAAAAAGGGTGTATGAAAAGCAAGATCAACATGAGATTTGAAATTTGGGCTGTCCATTCAAAATCTAATAACAGCTGGGAAAATGCTGTTTTTGAACCTGTCGGTGCACGTGTTTAAGCTTGTGTATCTTCTGCATGACCGAAGAGGTTGGAAGAAATTATAGCCAGGGTGGGAGGGGTCATTGATGACGTTGGCTGCCTTTCTGAAGCAGTGAGAAGTGTAGATGGAGTCATTGGATGGAAGGTTGGCTTGTGTGATTGGAACAAGGTTAGCCAGATGGATCTCATTGAGTGTGGGTTCCCTCATTGGGGTTGTTAATCTGGGGCCAATCAGGAAGCCCTGGCTGACAGATTTAAACAAGAGTTTTAGGTGGGCAGGCTGTCCTGACTGCTGTCACCCTGGGCGGGTACCGGGGTGGGCTGTCTTAGAGGTGGTCGAAAGGTGTGTCAGGGCGGACCGAGAACTGGAAGGGGCATGGGGTGGACCGAGAACCGGAAGGTGGGTAGGGGCGGGGGCTTGCTTGGTCTGTATTGTCTGCACTTTTGTATGTAACGGTATTGTCTAATGTACAAATGTCATTGTCACTGTCTTGTCATATGTGGAACTGGGATTTGAGGTTTGTCCTCCTCTCCCTGTAAAATGGTTGAACGGTAGGGTTCGGGGCCTAGCTTTGCTGCTCCTCTCCCTTGTAAAACTGCTGTCTTTTGTGTACAGCTGTCAATGTTTTTTTGTAAACTGTTTTGTAATTTGTTTAATAAAATATTAAACAAGAGTTTTAGGTGGGCAGGCTGTCCTGACTGCTGTCACCCTGGGCGGGTACCGGGGTGGGCTGTCTTAGAGGTGGTCGAAAGGTGTATCAGGGCGGACTGAGAACTGGAAGGGGCATGGGGTGGACCGAGAACTGGAAGGTGGGTAGGGGCGGGCTGCCTTAGAGTGGTCGGAAGGTGGGAGGGATGGGGGCTTGCTGGGTCTGTATTGTCTGCACTTTTGTATGTAACAGTACTGTCTAATGTACAACTGTCATTGCTGTTGTCTCTTTATATCTTTGTGAAACTGGGATTTGAGGTTTGTCCTCATGTCCCTGTAAACTGTTTGAATGGTAGGGTTTGGGGCCTGGCTTTGCTGCTCCTCTCCCTTGTAAAATTGCTGTCTCTTGTATGCAGCTGTAAATGCAACTGTTTGTTGTAAACTGTTTTTGTAATTTGTTTAAAATAAAAATTTAAACAAGAGTTTTCATAGCAGGCAGGGCAGCGGTAGACGTCCGGTACGTGGCCACCGCCATCCGACGCCTTAAAACGGCGGTGCTCGGACCCGACGTAGTGCACCAGTTGGAGGACGCTCAGGTGTGTGGTGGGATCCCGTCCGCGCTCACCCCAGCCCAGACGGAATTTCACATTGGCCCCAAGGTCCCGTACTTCCCGCGGGAGCCTGTGCCCCACAACCTGAGCCGCCTCCGAAATTTTAACTTTGTTTTGTTTAGGGAGGTGAAAAGAAGAACCCTGTACAGACTGCTGCTGCACACCGTCCACCTCTTCTCCCTCATCCACCGTCCGGACACGCCTTGGCGTGCCCATTTGCCACCGGGCGGTGGGGATCCCCAGTGGAGGGCTCTCTACGCGGGAGTCCTCCCCCTTTCTCTCGGGGATCTGGGGTGGAGGGTGCTGCACACAGCGGTCCCCTGCAACCGCAGATTGCGGTGGTTCACGGACTCCAAGCCCAACTGCTTGTTCTGTGGCGCTGTGGAGTCCGTGGACCACGTATATATTGGGTGTGGGCGTTTGCACTCCTGTTTTGATTTCCTTAAAAACCTTCTCCTCTGTTTTTGGCTGCACTTCAGTCCCACGCTCCTGATCTTTGGGCACCCGGTACGGAGGAAGGAGGGCAGGTCTGAAGACCTCCTTGTGGGTCTGCTCCTGGGCCTGGCCAAACTGGCCATCAACAGGTCCAGGCAGCGGGCCGTGGAGGGGGTCGTTAGGGCCGACTGCCTGCCCCTCTTCCGCGGTTACGTTAGAGCCCGGGTGTCCTTGGAGAAGGAGTACGCGGTGTCCACCAACACCCTGGAGTTGTTCAGGGAGAGGTGGGCGCCGCAGGGAGTGGAGTGCATCATATCTCCCTCCAACTCTATTTTGATTTAGTCCCTACCCTCCCCTTCACTGTTTTGATCACACAGCACTGTCTCTTGATGTGAAGGGCAGTGTTTGTCACTGGCCACCCGGGTGTTTTCCTATCTTCCTGGTGGTGGAAATTGAATAAAGATTTGTGCACTTTGTGTCTTTCACTGTGTCTCACACCTGCACACACACACACCATAAAAAAAAGAAAAAAAAAAAAATTAAACAAGAGTTTTAAGGGCACTGCTTGTCATTGGCCACTTGGGTGTTTCCTTTCTTCCTGGTGGTGGAAATTAAATAAAGATTTGTAAACCTTGTGTCTTTCACTGTATTCCACACCTGCACACACACACACACACACAACCAGGGTGCTGGGGAAAAATAAGCACTACCGCAGTTAGACGGTAGTATGAGAAAAAGAATTAAACAAGAGTCTTAGGAATTCTCCTCACTCTAAGGACTGGCTCTAAGCTAGCTGGTCAGAGTCTATGTACTGTGCATGTGTAAATAAAATGTGACTTGGTGACAGGATACCAGTTATTTCCAGATACCAGGAGTTATTTCACATAGATTGTGAAAGATTCTGTATAACTCCACATTCTTTCTTTATTTCTGTTAAGTGGATCAATTTTTCCTCCATCATCACTAGATGGTGAAGTATTGATGGATTCTTTCAGATAGCCTGTTTCTGCCTTTGGAAATATTTGTAAGATTTCTTTCAAACAAAACCAATTTGAATTCTTTAACTCTGGCCTCCATCAAATTAAGGTCATTCAAAGAATGCTGTTCATCTCCTCACTTGTACTTGCAATGACTCTAGCTTGATCAACACTTCAACATTAAATTCTCATTCTAAACTTCAAATCCCTTCATGCTACGGCCTTTCCTATCTCTATATCCTGTCTCCTTCAATTCTAGTGTATTCCTTCAATTCTAGTTTGATCCCAGAGTTCCATCATTCTGCTGTTGATAGCTATTCTATCAGCTACATAGGCCCTAAACTTCCCCATCCCCTCCCCCCATCAATGTATTCCCTCTTTCCTTCATTACAATGTTCCTTAAAATATTGTCTGGCTAAGATTTTCCTCATCTAACCTAAGTCCTACTTAAAGTGGCTGAGTACCAAATTGCATTGTAGAAGAATACAGCGCAGTACAGGCCCTTTGGCCCTCGATGTTGCGCCGATCCAAGCCCACCTAACCTATACTAACCCACTATCCTCCATATACCTATCCAATGCCCGCTTAAATGCCCATAAAGAGGGAGAGTCCACCACTGCTACTGGCAGGGCATTCCATGAACTTACGACTCGCTGAGTGAAGAACCTACCCCTAACTTCAGTCCTATATCTACCCCCCCTTAATTTAAAGCTATGCCCCCTTGTAATACCCGACTCCATACGCGGGAAAAGGTTCACACTGTCAACCCTATCTAACCCCCTAATCATCTTGTACACCTCAATCAAGTCACCCCTAAACCTTCTTTTCTCTAATGAAAACAGCCCCAAGTGTCTCAGTCTTTCCTCATACGATCTTCCTTCCATATCAGGCAACATCCTGGTAAACCTCCTCTGCACCCGTTCCAGTGCCTCCACATCCTTCCTATAGTATGGCGACCAAAACTGCACACAATATTCCAGATGCGGCCGCACCAGAGTCTTATACAATTGCATCATGACCTCAGGACTCCGGAACTCAATTCCTCTACCAATAATACTTCTCTGGGAACTGGTGCCCAAAAAACGTAGAAGCCGCAGGCAAATTAGAACATTGAACATAGAATAGTTCAGCACAGGAATAGGCCCTCCAGCCCATGATGTTGTGCCAAACATGTTGCCAAATTAAACTAATCCTTCCTGCCAGCTCTTAGTCCATATCCCTTCATTCCTTGCATACTCATGTGCTTATCTAAAAGCCCCTTAAATGCCCCTATTGTATCTGCCTCCATCACCACTCCTGTTCCAAACACCTACCACTCTCTGTGTGAAAAAACTTGCCCCTCACACCTCCTTTGAACATTCATCCTCTTGCATTCAATGGATTTCAACTTTGGGTAAACAATTCAGTCTGTTAACCCAATCTGTGCCTCACACAGTTTTATAAACTTCTATCAGGTCTCTCCTTAGCCTCTGTCATTCCAGAGAACGCAATCCCGGTATGTCTAACCTTTCCTTATAGCTCATACCTTCTAATCAATGCAGCATCCTGGCAAACCTCTTCTTCACTATCTCTGTAATGCCTCCACACCCTTCATGTAGTGTGGTGACTAGGATTGAATGCAATACTTTATGTGTGACCTAACCAAAGTCTTACAAAACTGCAATATCACTGTAGTTCCTTGTTTTCCATCCATTCAGCTGCTCCATGCCCCATCTCTTCTTAAATAGTGAAGTGATCTTCTATAGGGGATATTCTAGAATCTGTAGAATTTTGGAGGATGATCATTAATCATCTATTCCATCTCTTAACATTCTTAATGTAGAATGTCATTTCTTGGGGACTTATCCAACTTCAGTCCAATTAATTTCAACATAACCATCTTACAAATACTAATTCCCTTCAATTCCTCATTCTGCCTAGTCCTTTAGATCTATAATTTTGGGATTTTTTTTGTAGCATCTTCAATGAAGATGAATACAAAGTAATTGTTTAGTTTCGTTGCCATTTCTCCATACCTCATGACAAATTATTGCCAATCTTCCTATTAAGGGCATTCATTTGTTTTCAACAACATTTCCTTTTTACATAGAAGCTTTTCTGGTCTATTTTATATACTAGTTTATATTCATATTCTGTTTGTCCCTTCTTTTTAGATTATAAAATACTCCTAATTCTATGGGTTACTACTATTTCTGGCAACTTTATAGCCCATTTATTTTAATCTTATATAATCCTTTGTTAATTACAGAGGACTGATCTTTTTGGAATATTTATGTCTGGAATGAATGCGTACAACAGTTGCTGTTGGCTTTGCCATAATTCTTCAAAAATTTCTATTTCCTTTCTGCCATCATACCTTTTAATATATCATCCCTTTCCATCTCAGCCAAATTGCTCCTTGTACCTTTATAATTCCCTTTGTTCAGAATTTATAACGCTGATTGAGATTAAACTATCTCACTTTCAAAAATAAGGCAAAATTCATACTATGGTCACTCATCCCAAACAGTTTAGATTAGATTACATTCCCTACAGTGTGGAAACAGGCCCTTCGGCCCAACAAGCCCACACCGACCCTCCGAAGAGCAACCCACCCAGACCCATTCCCCTACATTTACCCCTTCACCTAACACTACGGGCAATTTTAGCATAGCCAATTCACCTAACCTGCACGTTTTTGGACTGTGGGAGGAAACCGGAGCACCTGGAGGTAACCTACGCAGACACGGGGAGAACGTGCAAACTCCACACAAACAGTTGCCTGAGGCAGGAATTGAACCCGGGTCTCTGGCGCTGTGAGGCAGCAGTGCTAACCACTGTGCCACCGTGCCGCCCACTTTTACAAGAAGGTTATTAATTATCCCCATTCCTTTGGATAGTACCAGATTTCAAACATCACGCTCTTCAGGAGTTTGCCAGTTCCTGAACATGCTGCTCTAGGAAGCCATCTCTACCACATTTCAGAAATTTATCTTCCACAGCATTAAAGCCCATTAGGTTTCTCCAGTCAAATGCAGATTAAAGTTAGCTGTGTTTATTGTATTGTCCATGTCATATGTTTTCCTAATTTCCTCATTAATATGGATGCAAAGTAACCCTCTAGGGCCCTACACTGCCAGTGTTATTTGGTGGCCTATGAATAATACTAACTAATATTTTTCTGGCCCTTTGCTGTACCCAATCAGATTTCACATTTTATGGTTTTTGAAGAACAGTCACTGGACCCGAAATGTTAACCCTGCTTTCTCTCCATAGATGCTGCCAGACCTGCAATTTCTGTTTTGTTTCAGATTTCACATTTTCTTGTCCCAATCTGATTTCCTACGTTACAAATATACTGGTCTTATCCCTTATTATCAGTGCACACCATCTTCATTCTGCCTGTTTTCTTTCCAAATGTGAATATCCCTAAATATTCAGTTCCCAGTCTTAGTCACTCTGTAGCCACAAAATGGTGAAAGAATCAATAATTCATTCCTTCGTTATCTTTCATCTCAACTGAGAGATGGCAATATGGCTCAGTGGTTAGCACTGCGCCCCCTCAGTGCCAGGGACACGGGTTCTATTCCATTCTTGGGCAACTGTCTGTGTGGAGTTTGCACATTCTCCCCGTGTCTGTGTGGGTTTCCTCCAGGTGCTTGGGTTTCCTCCCACAATCCTAAGAGGTGCAGGTTAGAGTGGGATATCGTCCATAGTGTCCAGAGATGCATAAGTTATGTGCATTAGCCATGGAAAATGCAGGGTTATAGAGTCGGTTTTGGTGAGATGATCTTCAGAGGATTGGTGTGGACTTGTTGGGCTGAATGGCCTGTTTCCACACTATAAGGGTTCTGCAGGTTGTTCTGGTATAACACGCATTTTGTCAATACAAATTGGCTTTAACGCGATTGACAAATTGTGGACACTGGACAACGCAAACTTTCCGAACAGATATAGTGATCTTCTACAGTGGGTTTCTACAGCACAATGTTCTACAGTGCAGTGTCACAGAGGAATGTAACTGTTGCCCTATAGCAGAATGACATTTATTCTATTCTATTCTCAAACAACTCCCAAGAGAACTTCTTATACAATACTACCAGTGCAGCATTAGTCCATTGTTCCCTCGTATTTAGACAGATACATTTGCTTTCTGTCCTCTGCCATTTCTCTTCCTTTTTGTCAGGTCAATGGAACGACACCCTTTCCTTTAAACTTGAAACATTAACCTATTATATCTTCTCTCAATTTCTCACGGACCAGTTGTGAATTTTAATTTTTTTAAAAATCACATTTGTGTTTTTTTAAATTTTATACATCATGAAAAGCGGTTAGAATTGTTAAATCTATCTCAGAAAAATAAAGCGAAAGAATCACCATATTGGAAGTGATGCATACCATACAAACCAAATGTCTATAGGATTTGATGTTATGATTTCTATATGGATGGCTGATTTGGTGGAAATGCAACAATTAGTACAATTGAATTCTCCACCTGGATCCGTATTATAATCAGATTAAGTGTAGGTTTATTTAGACTTCACTGTCTCACATTATGAAGGTGCAATAGCTGTAGAGCGTATTACTAAATGTGTGATAATTACCAATAGAGTGCATAATGTCATATCCATTATACAGCAAAAGCATTGTATCTATTTGAAAGCTGCTGCTAGAATTGCAATTGTTACAGAATACAAATATATTGGGAACAATTTATGGACAGTTTACTTGAAACAAAATTCCCAGCATGGAACCTCACTCGTGTTATATGTGGAAGTTAGTGTCTGACAGGATTAATTGACATTACAAGATAAAGCTCCACTTAGAAGGATGTTCAGGGCTATTCTTGAGAGGAACTTACTGGTGTGCACCAGCTCTTCCACTGCTAAAGTTCCATCTAATTAACAATAATGTGCTCAGTCTTAACTCAAACCTGGTATCTCGCAAGGCTATCTGGTAAATCCGATATAATATTACTACTTGTTAAATACTGTGCAATTAACCTGTTGTGTTCATCAAGACCAAGTTTCTCTTCCACCAAAGACTTTATGAGAACCCTTCTCCATTTGATGTCAGTAACTTAGACTAGTACCAATAAGCAAGATTTGTGACAGTGAATCTAATCAAGGCATCCTAGATGATTTTACTAGTCATGACCACATCATATATCATATCATGCAGATTGCAGTGTGGATATTTTCATATATATATACATATATATATATATATATAATATATATATGCAACTGTGCATTTAAAGAGAGCCATCACATTGAATTTATTCAGTAAAAATATATCTTCCTTTGAGCAAATGAAAGTGACACAGGTTTTGTCCATTGCTGCTACTGCTTTTACTTTGGCAGTCCTGCAGGGTTGACATGATTTGCTTCCTCCCAGGGAGGGGAATTATAGTCTAATCCTGGAGCTGCAGCCTCTGCCCTGGGTGGGTAGGGGATGTGTTTGATCCTGCAGGATCCACTGCTTGGCCTCCATCTTCTCCACTCAGTGACGCTCAAAGTGCCTCCGCAGAAGTTTCTTCTCCAGTTTGTGTGTCCTAGAGCAAGCAATTCCAACCTGGCGGTGGGGGCGTTGCATTTGTTTAGAGAAGCTTTTAAGCTGTTCTCATAGCATTTTCTTTGCCCTCCTCGTGATCGCTTACCATTGTGAAACTCCGAGTAGAACACTTGTTTAGGAGGTCTCGTTTTGGGTATGTAGACAATGTGGTCCACCCATTGCAGCTAGTTGTGTGTGACCAGTGCTCCAATACTGGGAATACTGGCCTGGGAGAGGGCACTTACATGCCACGCCTATCCTTACCAGTAGATTACAGGATTTTGCTGTTAACACTCCAGGGATTTGAGGTGTCTGCTGTGGATGGTGGATGTTTCTGATGTACACAGAAGACTATGGCTGCTCTGTAAACCATGCTGAGTTTGAAGTTCGTTGCATCTTTACATCAAAATATAAATCTAGGAATCAATGAAGAGAACAAATTTCCAACATCTGTTAGAAGTTGCAGGTTGGAACTTGTTTACAAGAGAACATGATTCTTCTCTCATCCAGGCAGTGGGAGTTGGCAAACTGCAGCAGCCTCTTCTCTCTGCCTTGCACACAGATCTGATTTCTGTCCGAGTATTCACTGATTTGTAAGGAAGCAAAAATGACTTCCTCTGATCTCTTTCCCTTGGTCGGCAGGTAGAAATAAAGGGTAAACAGAAGTGTTCATTAGTTTCCCTTGATCCCAGCTCACAAGAAACAAAAGGACAATTTACTGCATAACTGTTTATAGTCCAGTACCTTCAACACCATTCTGGGATTTCCAGAGACAGTTGATTCATTACAAACCTACAGACTACTGCCATATTCTCCACATCTAAATACCTTGAAAAACAATCTCAGCTTTCCTTTCATTTGTAAGAAACAAACCACCCAAAACCGTCAGGCCGACTTCCAAAACAGGTCATATAACCAGCCTCCTTTACCCTAAAAAAGTTTAAATGCAGTCTTAAAGTAAAATAATCTTCTAAACAGTGTAATTGTAAACACTGACAGGTTGTAAAACTTCAGAGCTAGCAGAAGTAATGGACTTTGATAGTCTGCACCTGCCTCATTTTGACATAATTTGCTTTCAGTTCATATCCATCTCTCAATTGGTGACTGCAGCAGGATGATCTTTACCAGTGGCCGTAATGAGTAGCTGATATTCTGATCTGCACATTGCCTGTGGTGGTTGATAACTCGATTGGTTTCATTATTTCCATGCTGTTCATGCACCACATGATTAATGACAGTTGCTTGACATTGTATTTGAAGCAGTGCATTAATAAAACAAATCATTTCTTGATCCCAACCTGCTTCATACTGTCTCAAAGATGGCAAAAAAAGATTGCATGAGCACACTGCAATGTTAATCAGTCCTTAAGCTAAGTGAAGCCATGTTATCGTGACATGGGGCAATGTTTTTCTTATGACTGTGAAAGTGAAACTATTTCTTGCAGCTTGGTTTCCCTTTATTGCAACCAATTGATAGGAAAATAAAATGATTTCTGAAAATTTTCTAAAATATCACAGTGCTAAATTACCCCAACTGTTTCATTTCTTCATTCAATAATTCAGTGTGGGATTTTTAAAGCTGCATAAAGATGAGTTAATGTATTCCAATTGATGAATAGTAATCCCCCAACACCAATTTACACAATAAAGTTATCATGTGCTGATGAAGCTTTTTTGTGAAATAGGTCTACAAGCATTTCAAAAGAGTGTTTTCTTTATAATTCACTCCTGGGATGTGGCCAGACATTTACTGCCCATCCTTAGTTACTCTCTTGAAGGTGGTGGTGAGCTGTCTTCCTGAACTGCTGCGGTCCATGTGCTGTAGGGTAAACTCTCAGTACTTTAGAGAGGGAGTTTCAGGAGTTTGACCTCGAGACAGTGAAGGAATAGTGATATATTTCCAAGTCAAAATGATGAGTAGTTTAGAGGGATGATTGCACTGAATTGAGAAACTACTGTAGTGATGTCCTGGAATTGAGATGTCTGAACTAGAAAAACTACATCCACCTTCTATTGTGCCAGATATAAGTCCAACCAGCCAAGCACCTTCCCTGATTCCCATTAATTTCCATTTTGCTCAGGCTTCTTGATGCTGCCCTCAGTAAAATGAGGCTTCAGGGTCAACCACTCTCACCTTTTGTTCATGATTAAACCAAGAATGTAAATGCATGTTGAAAACATCTATTTTTAATTGCAAGAACAAATTTCTTTCAGTTGTCATTGACACAGGTAGATCTCTTTTTAATATTTTTAAGCTGAGGGATTGTTAAGACTTCACAGTTTAAGCTTTTCATTTAACTCTGACTGACACAAGATCTATTTTGTTTTTCAAAGAGTTGGAGATTGATTTAACTTCAGAGCTTAACAGCTCTATTGACCAGGTCCAGTCTTCACAAGCAGTTCCATTGAGTCTGGAAATTAATGACACCTACAGAATGGGATAAAGCTCTTGTTATTTGCAAAGGTAGAGTCATAGAGTCAAAGAGATATACAGCATGGAAACAGACCCTTTGGACCAACTCGTCCATGACGACCAGATAGTCTAACCTAATCTAGTCCCATTTGCCAGCATTTGGCCCATATTCCTCTAAACCCTTCCTATTCATGCACCCATCCAGATGCCTTTTACATTTGTAATTGTACCAGCTTCCACCACTTCCTCTGGAGCTCATTCCGTACATGCACCACCATCCGCATGAAAAGGTTGCCCCTTAGGTCCCTTTTAAATCTTTCCCCTCTCACCCTGAACCTATGCCCTCTAGTTCTGGACTCCCCCACCCCAGAGAAAAGACCATGTCTATTTACCCTATCCATGTCCCTCATAATTTTATAAACCTCTATAAGGTCACCCCTTAACCTCCAACACTCCAGGGAAAACAGCCCCGTATATTCAGCCTCTCCATGTAGCTCAAATCCTTGAACCCTGGCAACATACTTGTAAATCTTTTCAGAACCCTTTCAAGTTTCACAACATCCTTCCGATAAGAAGGAAACAGGATTGCACACAATATTCCAAAAGTGGCCCAACCAATATCTAGGTAACATCTGTTTTAATTCAACACTGAGTTCAAGTTGCCATGTTTGGTTCAAGTTTCCTACCTGCAGGTAGGACAGATGACAACCATTTGTATTATTGCTGGAGTATTAATCCAAAGACCCAGACAAAATGTTCCAGAGGAATTGGGTTCAATCCCATCATGGCAGACTGTAGAATTTTAATTCAATAATTCAAGTAAATTTGAATTTCTGAGTCTAATGATACCATGAATGCATTGTTGATTGTCAGGAGAAACACCTCTGGTTCACTAATCTCCTTTAGGGGAGGAAACTGCTGTCCTTACCTGGTCTGGCCTATGTCTCAGTCCAGAACTACAATAATGTAGTTGACTTCTAACTGCCCTCTGGGAAATTAGAGATGGGCAATAAATGCTAGCTTGGTTTGTGAAACCCACACACTGTGAGTAAATAATAATAAAAAAACTTTGCTTACGGGCAAAAGTTGAGTTTTTTGGAATTTGATTGCGGTGACTAGATCTGTTTCTCATTCACCTGTTCAGAAATTTCACAGATTCTTCATGGCTCTCTGAACTAAGATGCCTAACTTTCAACTTATCCAAGGTAAAGTATTAAGAATGTCATGTGGTAAACAGTTATGCTTTAAACTGTCTATTTAGTTCCAAGACAAAATGAACCGATATCTCAAGAATAAGGAAACAACACTTCACCTTGCATGTAAGGCTCATGTGATTATTATTGCCATGGGAATGGAGTTTTGTGGGCGGGATGGGGGGGGGCGGTTTCTAAGATACCCCTGAAACTCTCAGACATATGCAGTTTTCCAGAATCCTGGAGAGTGGCAAAAGGACAAAAGAATTCCTCTGCATTGCTAGGCAGCAGTGTGATTTGTAAACTCACATGCAGATTGAAAATGATGTGGAGGAGCTGGGTGTTGGACTGGGCTGGACAAAGTCAAAAACCACACAACACCAGGTTATAGTCCAACAGGAAGCGCTGGAAAAACTCACATTGAAACGATCAAGTCGATGAGGGTTTGAAATGAATCTTGTACTGGAGAGTGAATCACCATGGAAATCCTCACAATGAAACATAATTCTGAGGGGGATAGTTATAAGGACCGGGAGGGAAAAGAAGAGAAATAAACCCTTAGAGGTTACAAATCACTTTGGTCTGGATCTGGGAAAGTTGAGTAACTACAAGAGGATCAGTGTAAAGTATATCTGTGAATTAATTTTTTTGATTATGTTAAAAGCAAAAGGTAAAAGTTCTATCTATAATTTTAAATTGCCTACAGGAAAATTGTTCAGACAAGAGTGCTTTTCACCTGATTGGTACAGTAAAAGGCAGAGAATTTTAATTCTTGTTATCTTATCATTTTACCTCTCAACTACATGTTTGAATTTTCTTTTAAAGCTAGCAATTTCTATGAGGATTCTGACAACATCAATGTTAAATGACCAACATCACACTTCCACCTTTTCCTGTCTGCAGGTCTGAAACTGTTTCTTCTGAGAGGAAAATGGATTTATTGTGACTATCTGAAGTCAGCTTTTTACAAAGTTTGCTTGTTTTCTCAATTCATTCAGGGCATGTGTTCATCACTGGCCAACCCCAACATTTATTTCCCAGCTATAATTACCCATGATAAGGAGGTGGTGAGCTGCCTTCTAGAACCATGATAAGGTTGGTTTTGGTATACCCTCAATGCTTTCAGGAAGCAAGATCTGCAATTTTGACACGGGGACAGGGTATGAGCAGAGCAATTAGACAAAATCTTATCGGGGTCTGAGTGATGTAGCGAGATGTGTGCCAGAATCAGATGCCAACTGTAACGCTTTGACATTAGGATCATCTCACTCCACCTTCCATGCTTTTCACAAGCAGTGTGAAGCAGTGTAAAGGCACAACACAACTCATTAATATTTAGACTCCCATTTTCTGACAGACAGGCTTGGTGTCAGAAAAACTTGAAAAGGAAACCAAAATGCGCATATGGCAAGTTCAACTTCACAGCTTGTTCTGAATGATGTCCAGGTAGTAAACCAGGCACCAATATTTCAGGGCACCCATTCACACCCACACCCACACACACCCACACACACACAACCACACACCCACACCCACACACACACACCCACACCCACCCACACACACACTCACACCCCATACACACACCCACATCCCATACACACACCCACACACACACACACCCCATACACACCCACACACACACTCCCACACCCACACACACACAACCACACACCCACACACACACACACACCCACACCCCATACACACACCCACACCCCATACACACACCCACATCCCATACACACACCCACACACACACCCCATACACACCCACACACACTCTCCCACACCCCATACACACCCACACACACACACACCCCATACACACCCACACCCACCCATACTCTCAGACTTTGGCCTCACTCTCAGACTTTGGCATCCTACATGTGTCAGTCTCTAAAACCCTCATGACTCATCACTGATTAACTTACAGAGCACTCCTGATGTCAGGATGCTCTTCACATAAGAGGGTGGGCAGCCCTTACCCTCCTTTACCCCTTATGCCAGATTGTTGGCTGCTTTCCTCTGGGAATGAGAGAAAGGCAGGAATTAGGGGAGGTGAAAGTTGGTGGCACAGCCATTACTGTTGGTGTACGTGGAGAGATGTCACAAGCAAGTTAGTAGTCAGCACAGAGGATATGCAGGGTTAGTTGAGTGTTGTGGTGCTAGAAAGAAGGTTGGGAAGATGTTACAGGCAATAATGAGAGTGGCAAAGCATGAGCCTTGGTGGGAGGTCAGTAAAGTGGCTGAGATAGAGTGAGCGTGAGATATTGGAGAGAACATGGGGTTCCAGCAATGTGGCACCTATGCTGGTGCAGTGGTGAAGAACATTGACGTTTTTCCTTCAATGTTGGGCATTCCTCTCAATGGCTGAGACTCAATTAACCTGGATGGCAACTTTGGACCAGGCTGGCTTGGTCTGTGGGTATGGCCTCCTCCACTTCTGATGCCTGGAGGAGGAGGAAGAAGTCCCATGGCAATCCAAAAGGACCTTCAGCACCCTTCCCACAAACACCAAACTTCCTGTCTGTCACGTCCAGGGTAAATGTCCTAAACTAGAATGGGCTTCTAAAGAACATGCAGAAGGAAGAGATGCTTGTTATTTCTGGGAAAGCCGCTGAGTGGTGAGGTATCTGAAAACAGCCTGTGTTAACATGGGGCCGATATTGGACATGAGAGAAGCCATGTGGCAGTGTAAGTAGTTAATGAGAATAATTTGTTAAGACATGGTAAGAAAACTTGGAGGACAGATCCTCCAAGAAACTCAAAGCAATTTGGACATAATGAATAAATGTAGGTTTTAACCCATAGTTTATAGCTGGTGCCCCTATGCATCTGCTGCCCTTGTCCATCTAGGTGATAGGGATCATGGATTTAGAAGTAGCTCTTAAAGGACAGAGTGAGTTTCTGCAGTGGACCTTGCTGCTGCCTCTGTGTCGATGTGGAGGGGAGTGAATGTTGGAGCTGGTGAATAATGTACCATGTAAGAAGGCTATTTTGCCCTGGATGGTGTTGAGCTTCTTCAGTGTTCTTCTGAGCTGTATTTGTCCAGGCAAGTGGACAGTATTCTGTCACCCTCCTGGCTTGAATCCTGGTGTCAGTACTGGGGAAAGAAGAAGCGAGTTATTAACCTCCTTATTAAAATATAAAGAAAAATGCTTCAATTTCAAGATTGCAAATTACAATCTCCAGTCATTTCTAACACGTGTAGTCCCATTTAAAGGTGATGAGAGGTGAGAGTGACTGTCTTTGGCATCAAAGCTGCACGTGGTTGAATATAGCATCAAGGGCCTGAGTAAAACTGGAGTCAATAGGAATTGTGGGAAAGCTCTATGCTGGTTGGAGTCTTACCTGGCAGAAAGGAGGATGGTGCAGTTTTCAAAGATCGGTCATTTCATCTCCAGGACATCTCTGCAGGAGTTCCTCAGGGAAGTGTCCTAGGCCCGACCATCTTCAGCTGCTTTTGAATGGCAATGGCCCTTCCACCATCATAAGATCAGAGGTGTGGATGTTTGGCAAAGATTGCACAATGGTTTGCACCATTCACCACTCTGATACTGAAGCAGTCCATAACCCAAATGCAGCACAACCCAGACAATATCCAGGCTTGGGCTAAAAAGATACTAGTAACATTCATGCCACATAATTGGCAGACAAAGACCACCTCTACTAAGAGAGAATCTAACCGTTGTCCTTCGACATTACCATCTTTGAAACCCATTGTCAACATCCCAGGGGTTATAATGACCAAAAGTTAAACTGGATTAACTATATGACTGCAGTGGCTAGTAGAGTAGGTCAATGGTTAGGAATTCTGCACTTCCAGCCTCCCTAAAGCCCGTCCATTTTCTACAAGGCCCAAGCCAGAAGTGTGATGCAATACCCCCATTTGTTTGGATGGGTGGAACTTCAATGACCCTTAAGAAGCTTGATACCATTCTTGACAAACAGTCTACTTGATTGGGACCAGATCCACAAAACTCTTCTCCCCAACACCACAGTAGCAGCAGTGTGTACAATTTATAAATATCCCTGCAAAAATTCACCAAAGCTCCTTAGCTTCAAAACTCACGTCCATTTCCACCTATTAGGATAGGAAAAGCAGATACTTAGGAGCACCATCTCCTGCAGGTTCCCCACCAAGCCACTCACCATCCTGACTAGGAAGTATATCATCATTCTTTCCGTGTCACTGGGTCAAAATCCTGGAATTCCCTCCCTAATGGAATTATTGGTCAACCCACAGCAGGTAGACTGCCGCAGTTCAAGAAGGCAGCTCCCCCCCACCTTATCAAGGGTCAATTAGGATCAGGCAATAAATACTGGCCCAGCCAGCGATGTCCACATCCAATGAATGAAGTTTTGAAAAAATACTTCTGGGATATCATTACATAATTATTTACACAACAACAGGTTATAGTCCAGCAGGTTTATTTGGAATCACTTGGTTGACAACTGACGAAGGAGCAGCGCTCCGAAAGCTAGTGCTTCCAAATAAACCTGTTGGGCTTTAACCTGATGTTGTGTGATTTTGTGCACCCCAGCCCAACACCTACACCTCCAAATCATCATTATTTACAGTTGGCTATTTTCCACAATTGACAAATATCCCAACAGAGAGTGTGGAAGTTAACAGTTTGATTGACACTTCAAAAAGGTCGTGAAAAGATAAGCTTTGATGTGTGGTTATGAACAGATATCCATCTTCCATATTAAGAGACATTATTTTGATAAGTGGTTAAGTACTTGTTAGGCTTTCAATGTTTTGCTTGGTTTTATTGAATGTGAGCATTATTGAATTGATAGCTGTCAAAATATATTGAGATCTTTATTGTGTTTCATCTCAATGTGTATCCGGAGGACTGCCCACAGTGGATGCAGATTGAATTGGTGTCGAGTATATAAAGGAGGTAGCATATGGTAATGTGGATGACACAAGGAGGCAAGGTGGGTAGATGATGGGATGGAGGGGTAAGAGGCAGAGGGTATAATTTTTAAGAAAGCAACTGGGAGAAAGTCACAGACAACTGTCAGCCATGACAATCAACAGCTCCTGTAGTAGCCTCCAATCTGCTTTGAGGATATTGGGCCCTACTCCATTTCATGTGAACTTTGGGAAGAAACATGCAGCCCTGGCTGTCCATTCATTCTAAAGATGGATGCTACTGCCATTGCCTCCAAACATCGATACTGCAACTCCTTCCCAGAAAATAACCCAGGACTCCTTTTCTTCTTTTACAGCTGCGTTATCCAGGCCTTTTCTCCAGGTACACTGCAAAACTAGTGATATGTCCAACTCCATTTCATCCTAAATAAAGGCACCCAGCTCTGAAACACAACAATCGTGTAAATCTTGGACTTGCAACAGTATGTAAAAAAACATTTTTAGGTTGGTTGTTTACATCAAATCATTCCAATTGTGAAATAGTACGAACAGTTATTGTAAACATTGCAACTTTATTCAGGAACGATTATAATGATAATCCAACAACTACAGACCAGCCAGCTTACCTTTGGTGGGAGAGAAACTTCCAGAAGCAATTATTTGAGATCAACTTAGTGATCACATGGAGAAAAGATGGGTTCTTTAGAAAGAGTTGGCATGGATTTCTAAAGAGGAGATCATGTTTAACTAACATGTTGAAGATTTTTCAAGAGGTAACAGTAAAGCTTGTTAAGGGTAGCACTGTTGATATGGTGTACATGGATTTCCAGAAGGCCTTTAATACAGTGCCAAACAACAGACTTGTTAGGAAGTTACAGATCATGTTAGAAAAGGGACAGGAACACTATGGAAATAAAATTGGCTGATGATAGAAAATGGAGAGTAATCATCAATGGATATTTTTTGGCTGGATGGAGGTTTGTACTGGAGTTTCCCAGGATTTGGTATTGGGACCCATACACAGTAATGTTCTGGATCATGGTTGTTCTAGGGGACAATTTGAAATTTTGCAAGTGACACTAAATTTGGAAGAATTAAAAGTTGTGAGGAGGCTGATGTAGAAATTCCAAAATGACATTGACAAGTCAGCGGAGTGGGTACATGGGTGACAGATGAGTTTCAATGCAAAAAAGGTGTGAGGTGATGCATTTTGTTTGGAAGAATATTGAAAGATAATATGATACAGGGAATACAACATCTAAAGGGAGAGTATGAGCGGAGGATACCTGGGCATCTGTGTGCATGGATCATTGAAGGTAGCAGGACTGGTGGAGAAAGCATTTAATAAAGCATACAATATTTTCACACTTATTAATTGGTGCATTGAGTATAACAGCTAGGAGGTAATGTTGAACTTATACAAGACACTTGTTAGACCTCAGCTGAAATATTGCATATAGCTAAGAGTGTCACACGATGGGAAAGTTGTGGCTACATTGGACAGAATGCAGAAACGATTTACAAGAATGGTTCCAGGGATGAGAAACTTCACTGATGAAGATAGACTGAAGAAGTTGAGACTATGCCCCTCAGAGAGAAGATAGCTAGGAGGGGATTTGATAGAGGTTTTCAAACCTGGGAAGAGTCAAGAGGGAAAAGGTGTTCCCATGTGTAAAAGGGCCAAGAGGGCATAGATATGAAAGTGCACCAAGTGTGATGTGAGAAACATCTTTTCTGTAGACAGTAGTTCAGGTATGGACCACACTGCATGGAAATGTGGTGGAGCAAGATTCAGTGGTACATTCAGGAGGGCATTGGATGATTATTCAGATGGAAATAATGTATGAAGGCATGGGGTAAAGGTAAGAAATTGGCACGAGGTAATAGAACCGGTCAAGTCACAATAAATGTAATGTCTCCTTCTGCACTGTCAAGAGTGTGTTGTTGGAAAAGCATAGCAGGTCAGGCAGCATCCAAGGAGCAGGAAAATCGAAGTTTCAGGCTGGAGCCCTTAATCATGAATGGGGCTGGGACCCTCGGTGAGGGAGAGATAAATGGGAGAGGAGTGGGGCTGGGGAGAAGGTGGAGGTGCAATAGGTGGAGGTGGGGTAAAGGTGATAGGTCAGAGAAGAGGGTGGAGCAGATAGGTGGGAAGGAAGATTGACAGGTAGGACAGGTCATGAAGACAGTTCTGAGCTGGCAGGTTGGAACTGGGATAAGATGGGGAGAGGGAAATGAGGAAACCGATGAAACCAACATTGCTCTGGGGTTGAAGGGCCTCAAGGTGGAAGATAAGGCATTCTTCCTCCAGACATCGGGTGGTGAGGGAGTGGCGATGGAAGAGGCCCAGGACCTGCATGTCCTTGGCAGAGTGGGAGGTGGAGTTGAAATGTTCGGCGAGGGGCAGGTGGGGTTGGTGCGGGTGTCCCGGAGATGTTCCCTAAGACGCTCTGCGAGAAGGCATCCAGTCTCCCCAAAATAGAGGAGACCACATTAGGAGCAACGGATACAACAAATGACATGTGGAAGTGCAGGTGAAACTTTGATGAAAGTGGAAGGCTCTTTGGGGGCCTTGGATGGAGGTTTTCCTGCTCCTCAGATGCTGCCTGACCTGCTGCACTTTTCTAGCAACACACTCTCAACTCTGATCTCCAGCATCTTCAGACCTTCAGCACTGTAACAATCCTGTGATTCTGTGAAGTGTATAAACCTGGAATATTGACTAACTTGCTGTGTGCCCAGTTGTCCTTTGTGTTCTTTATTAACTTTAGATCTGTTTTCAGCTTTATCATATGCACACATCAGGTCATATTACTTAATTAGGCAATCAGTACAAAAGTTGCTTGACACAAAGGAATGATAAACTGCCCAAGAGAAGTTTTGGTCTTTTTTTAGTCTTGTGCTGTCATCAAGGTTCCAGCATTTCCAATATTCTGCTTTAATTTAAGCAGTGGATCCAGCCTTGCATTTGCAGTACTGACACGCAGGTTTCTGAAAAGCTCCAGCTCATCTAAATGACTCTACAATCATGGCTTCAACTTTCGCAGCTACAATGCTATTACGCATCACAGCTAAATCAAGGACTTCACTTCTCAGGTCCTCCCACCAATCAGGGAGACAATAGTGAGCTCAGCATAGCAGGAGGCAGTGCAATTATTTCACAATCTCAACAACTTCAATGCCATTCATGTCACTAAAAGGTGGTTGGTGAGATTAAAATGGATAATTCTCTAATCATTTCTTTCTTTGAATGTAAGAAGAAATTCAAAAAAAGTGAGGTGACTTATATCATTAAAAATATGAAAAGAATAAATCTTGCATTTTTCTTGTCATTTCTGTCTTCAGTGTTTCAGTGAAAAATGTTACAATGCTATATTAGATTGAAAAATTCAATTTCTCAGTTTGCTACTGTGTTCAATGGTATTGTTATTGGAAAGAATTTCAAAGGTTTCACACAATGAAAAGGCATCTTAAGATTCAAAGAGTGGGGAAGAAAGAACAGGAGTGAACATTCATGAATCCTGTCTAAGACAGGGAATCGTGTTCCACCAATAGGCCAATTCTAACACACAATGGAACGAGGGTTGAAGATTTTAGGAAAAAGCATCAGAAGATGTTGGAAATACTCAGCAGATCTGGCAGCATCTGCGGAGGTGAAACAGAGTTAATGTGTCAGGTTTGCGAACTTGTGTGTCTCAAACAAGACTTAAGCATTGAAATTTAACAAACACTCCCTCCCTGTTGACCTGGGACAATTGCCACTTACTCTATCTTTATTGTGGGTGATAATTGAACACCTAATCCCTGCAATGCTGGAGGAGAAAAGCGGCTTTATTTTAAGTTTCTCTTCTGTTGGCTGTGTGTATTTCTACATGTGAGGTAGGTTCAATCAGATCCCTCAGACTATGTACCCATTGCCCCTAATACTTTGGGTGATCTTTTGTGGGATGTGCGATCTTTGCTGGTGCTCTGCTAGAAGCATGTGCACTTGCTGACAAATCTGTCAGTCATACATTGTCTTATGGGAAGTTTGACCAGGATCAGAGTCTTCGAACGCAATCTTAGATTTTTGTAAGGATTGAGAACCATTTTGGGTTCAAATGACTGATTGTTCCAATGGCAAACCTCCCAGCTGCTCTTTGCTGGTCCAATCCATCCTGACTTTGGGCTTCCTTTCAATTAAGAAGGACCTAGAGTGTGACTCAGCAGCAGCTAAAGAAATGGCAATGAGCTCTTGGAAGGCCATGACATTTCCCATTGCTACCTCTTTCCTTCCTGGCTCCTCTTGCTTGATGACTCAGTGGAGAAGATAACGGGTGAGGCACACTTTTCCAAGGAAGAAGGAAGGAGACAACATCTCCAACCAAGCAGCATCGTTGGACATGAGTAGCAACAGAAGTGTGACCTCTCTAACTTAGAGATTGTGCTTTGAGATTCCAGAACCATAGAGGGGAAATCAGCTGAGTGCACTAACAGTGTTTCAACCTATTCTGACTGAGCTAAAAATACCATGATGTTTTCATGGAAGCATAAAGGCGCATGAACAGGCCATTTAACCCCTCGAGTGTGGCTTGCAATTTAATTAACTCGCAGCTGATCTTTACATTAACTCCATTTAAACAACTTTGTTCCATTTCCCTTGATACCTGTATCGAAAGAAAATCATTTATCCCCTTATTAAAAATCATGAAGATGTGAATGAGGATTGCGTATGTGATGTAAGCAATTCTTAGAAGAGTAAATTCAAGTGGAAATCACATCCATCACTTGTGATCTATAATTCCCTCTTCTCATATTTTTTGAGCAAGCAATCTGGCCAGAATGTTCCCAATGTTCTCTTTGATCAGAGGGACAGCCAATGGGAGCAGCTGTGACTATCTGATTTTACACTCTCACTGCAATGGGTAACAGATTGTAATTTTATGAAGGGCTGATGTTGAATACAGATTTCTTGCAGCTGAGAAACTCCATGTGAAGCATTAATTTAATCACTCAGCTGATATACATCCAGACTTACATTGTCCAAGTTCAGCCCAGTGACAGATCACCATCATTCTCCGATTCCCAACCCTACCATTCCCCACTCTGACAAGAGCCATTACAAGCCAAGTCATTTCTGAAATCTTCTGTGGAAGCAAGTCTACTATCGACGTCAAAACCTTCTCTTCAGCTTTGAAATAAGAGGCCATTCCTTCATTCACTACATTATATAAAATAAACTCTTGGCCTTTGCATTGCTCCACAACTGAAACATCGCACACCGACCTTGGTAATGTTATCTGCCCATACTCCTGCTTCAGTCTACCAGCCTATTGCAGGCTTCACTTTCTCCTAGGTACTGAAACATTCATTCAACCTTTTGCTATAATGGACTCCCTGACCTGCTGTGCTTTTCCAGCAACACATTTCCAGCTCCTCACTGGCCTTCCGCCTACCATAAACCATTAGCTTATTCACAACTTGTTTGGCCAATTTTGGAATATTGAATGCAATTCTGGTCTCCTTCCTATCAGAAGGATGTTGTGAAATTTGAAAAGGTTCAGAAAAGATTTACAAGGATGTTGCCAGGGTTGGAGGATTTGAGCTGTAGGGAGAGGCTGAACAGGCTGGGGCTGTTTTCCCTTAAGCGTTGAAGACTGAGGGGTGACCTTACAGAGGTTTACAAAATTATGAGGGGTATGGATAGGATAAATAGACAAAGTCTTTTCCCTGAGGTGGGGGAGTCCAGAACTGGAGGGCATAGGTTCATGGTGAAAGGGGATAGATATAAAAGGGACCTAACGGGCAACTTTTTCATGCAGAGGGTCGTGCGTGTATGGAATAAGCTGCCAGAGGAAGTGGTGGAGGCTGGTACAATTGCAACATTTAAAAGGCATCTAGATGGGTATATGAATAGGAAGGGTTTGAGGGATATGTGCCCGATGCTGGCAAATGGAACTAGATTAGAGTGGGATATCTGATTGGCATGGATGAGTTGGACCGAAGGGTCTATTTCCACGCTCTACATCTTTATGACTCTGCTGCCTAAACTCTAACACTCATCTGTTTTCCTTTAACCATCACATCCGCACACTCTGAACCAGGTTAGCTCCCATTCCCATTACACAAGGAACATAAAATTCTCATCCTCCTATTCGACTCTGTTTATGATGCTGTTCCTCCACTTTCTGTGATCTGCTCAAGAATCCTCTGATCAATGTGCATTTATCCAGTTCAGGCTTCCTGCACATGCCACATTTTCATCACCATACTGTCAGCTGCCTCACCCATAAACTGCACAATTCCCTCCCTCAAACTATCCACCTCTCCACCTCAATCTTCTCCTTTAAGGTGCTCATTAAAACCAATCCTTTTGACTAAGCATTTGGTCATCTTTCCTCATATCTACCCATGTGGTGGATCAGTTTCAAATGTTGTATGATAACTATGCTTCAGAAGTTGTATTGAATTAAATGTTCCAGATACGTGCATATTGTTGTTCATGGTGCACCTTTTGTTTTGCCTTGCAAGAAGATATTGGTGCTGTGTGAGTTTCTCTTCCCTGAATAGCTGGTCTCTAATAATTAGGAATCATCATGGCAGTTCACAAGTGATTAACCAACACAGGTTTCTTAGTGCACTGTGATAAACTATTTTTTCCTATTGTTATGGACCATATTAAACCCCTCAAACTATTCAGAACATAGTTTAGACCCTAACAAGTCCTTATTGTAAAGGTACATGTAAGGTGTTGCATTCCAGATGCAATTTCATTGGTCAAACTATCGGATTTAGAACAAAACACTTCGTTTATCCTCTGTAATTAAAATACGACAAAAGAAAGAAGGAATTGGAATAACTCAACTGTATTGGAAAACTTAACAGAACAATAAATATAGTGACTATTACTAACTGTCCTAATGAAGCAACATCCCATAAGCACACCCCCTTAGCGAAAGGCAAATTCAGAAAACAGATTGTCTCACATGCAGATAATTGTGACAAAGAGTGAAAAATCCAGCTTTCAGCTATACCAAAGAGAGGTGTGCTTTCTGCTGAATGCTAAACTAAAAATCCTGGATCTCTGATGACACCCACTCAGACTGTTTCCATTGTTCCAACGTTTAAAATAAATCCAAGACCTCACAAGCTGTTCACTCTCGTGGCTTTGGTAGATTGCTCGGTACCTCTGCCGTAAAACTTCTTTTTAAAAAAAAGAATAAAAAGTCCTCTTAAAGCCATAATATTGCCACACTTTGGAGCAGGGTCTATGTGCTATTTCAGAAGAATACCAAGGCAAAAGGGTTAAATAGCTTACTCCTGCTCCTATTTTCTATGTTTCTATGAAGGTGTTACCTGAATACACACAGACAATTGCGTATTAAAATTCAGAAAAGAGCTCTCATTTTTTAATAGGAAAAGGGGATGTTGTTTTATGTTCTAAATTATAGACTTAACATGCCTATACCTTTAAGCTACTAACATGGCATCATGACAGGTGATAATTCTGTTTAAAGGTACCTATCTTATCTTCGGTCATTGACACTACGTAACAGAATCATAGAGTCATAGAGTCATACCGATATACAGCACAGAAGCAGACCCGTCGGTCCTACTTGTCCATGCCGACCAGATATCCCAACCCAATCTAGTCCCACCTGCCAGCACCTGGCCCATATCTCTCCAAACCCTTCCTATTCATATACCCATCCAGATGCCTTTTAAATGTTGCAATTGTACCAGCCTCCACCACTTCCTCTGGCAGCTCATTCCATACACATACCACCCTCTGCATGAAAAAGTTGCCCCTTAGGTCTCTTTCATATCTTTCCCCTCTCACCCTAAACCTATGCCCTCTAATTCTGGATTCCTCACCTCAGGGAAAAGACTTTGCCTATTTACCCTATCCATGCCACTCATGATTTTATAAACCTCTATAAGGTCATCCCTCAGCCTCCGTGCTCCAGGGAAAACAGCCCCAGCGTATTCAACCTCTCCCTATAGCTCAAATCCTTCAATCCTGGCAACATCCTTGTAAATCTTTTCTGAACCCTTTCAAGTTTCACAACATCTTTCCAATAGAAAGGAGACAAGAATTGCATGCAATATTCCAAAAGTGGCCTAACCAATGTCCTGTA
The DNA here is from genome assembly GCF_037043375.1 of Chiloscyllium plagiosum. Classification (NCBI taxonomy): domain Eukaryota; kingdom Metazoa; phylum Chordata; class Chondrichthyes; order Orectolobiformes; family Hemiscylliidae; genus Chiloscyllium; species Chiloscyllium plagiosum. Next base: position 6,751,178 of record NW_028270144.1, read on the forward strand.
CAGCCACAACATGACCTCCCAACTCCTGTATTCAATAGTCATGTGTGTAACGTACAGTAACATCAGCATGCACAGAACCCAGCCCGAGTTGGTGAACCTGTGATGTTGTAATCATATCAATGGTTAACATTATAAAAAATCAATTGTCTGCAGTCTTTGTTACGTGGGTGGATATATTTAGAAAACCATTAATAGGATCAGTTATAACTAATTAATGTCCTTTCCAATTATTTAATGCCTTTCAGCTAATTATTGGCTTGATCTCCCACCTAAGATTTCCTCAGACATTGTTTTGAGTTAATTTACAAATTGCCTGTGTCATCTTTTCAGACCTTGGATGGTCACTTTTCCTTTTGAGAAGGGTTTCCTATTTGATCATCCGTTACTTTGCATAATTCACTTATCAACCCCTCAAAATCTGAACTGCTGTTTCTGCCGTTTCTGAAGAAGAGTCACTGGACTCAAAATATAAACTCTGCTTTCTTACCTCAGATGGCACCAGACCTACTGAGTTTCTCCAACAATTTCTGCTTTTGGTTGTTGCCATTTCTAAGGCTTTTGGTGGGCGGAGGGGGAGGGGGGTAATGTATTCTAAATCAAACAACAACGACATGTTTTTTTTCTTTGTCATCACACTTAGCTGGAGAGGCACATTGCTCTTATCTGTGATTAAATTATTTCCTCTTTCTGCTTACCTATCTAGCATGTGTTATGTCTTTTGTCAATTGTTAAAAGTTAGTCAATGAATATTTTTTGTGGGACTATCTTTCTAGTTCGATGTTGTCCTTGCTTCATTCAAGTTAGCATTTGACCATACAGAGGGGACACATTTTGACCTCCCTTTTCTTTGGGACGTGGGCTGGATGACTTCTAATCTTCTTTAGGCAGTTTGGGGTCTAATTTTGTGGTCCTCATCACTTATATAGTATGGCTACATTGCATACATTACTTCCTTTTTATTGGACATTTTCAACTATAAAGCAATTCTTCTCTCATATTCTGCATGGTTCTCATTACCGTCTCTTTCAGAGCTAACTTGTGTGACTTTCTTCAATAAATGGGCGGCACGGTGGCACAGTGGTTAGCACTGCTGCCTCACAGCTCCAGAGACCTGGGTTCAGTTCCCGCCTCAGGCGACTCTCTGTGTGGAGTTTGCACATTCTCCCCGTGTCTGCGTGGGTTTCCTCCGGGTGCTCCGGTTTTCCTCCCACAATCCAAAAACAGGTTAGGTGAATTGGCCATGCTAAATTGCCCGTAGTGTTAGGTGAAGAGGTAAATGTAGGGGAATGGGTCTGGGTGGGTTGCGCTTCAGTGGGTCGGTGTGGACTTGGTGGGCCGAAGGGCCTGTTTCCACACTGTAAGTAATCTAATCTAAAGTACCTCACTTTATTTGGTTAAAAATAACACAACACTAGGTTATAGTCCAGTCGGTTTAATTGGAAGCACTAGCTTTCTGAGCACTGCTCCTTCATCGAGTGGCACAACCACCTGAAGAAGAGCAGCACTCCGAAAGCTAGTGCTTCCAATTAAAGCTGTTGGACTATAACCTGGTGTTGTGTGATTTTTAGTTTAGTACACCCCAGTCCAACACCGGCATCTCCAAATCATCACTTTATTTGCTCTTTGTTATTTCTCTATTTACATGTTTCCTGTTACTATTTGTCACTTAAACTGCTTTCTCCAAGACCTGTAAATTCTCTCGAATTATATCTTAGAACACTCCTGCACAGATAGTTTGTTCTCAGCTTTCTTTACCTTCTTTACCTTCACTGAATTAGTTCATGACCACAGCCTCATGATCACTAAGTTGCATCAATTTATTTTCTTTATGGGATTGTCTCACATTCATCATCTTCAAACTGTCTCTGGTATGCTGGAAGGTTTCAGCATGCACGGATGGGAGGTTGTACAGACATTCATCGTTCCGCATCACACATCACACTCTTTCCACTTAGGACCATTTGACTCCATTCTTTATCCATAGGTAACTTCTCTGTTATACATTTAATTACAATTTTACCAATGGTTTTTCACGTTTAAGTTTGACTGTGTCATTTTATTCTTCTTAATATTGAAGGAGCCAATCCAGGGATAACAATCGCAAGGCTGATTTTTTTTTCCCAGTTTAAAATGTTCACTTAAATTTTCAGTTCATTTTGTCTTTTGAATCACAGAAGAACAAATGGATGGTTCACTCAAACAGTTGGTATGCTTAATGAAGTTTGTTTATCTATACCCAAGATGGCTGATTTAAGAGTATGATTTCAAACTTAACAGTTTGAGAAAGTAGTAAAAATTATGATAATCACAAAAAAACCTGTTTTATTGCTCTACTCTGTGCAAATAAATGCCTCAGTGATATTTTGCGTGGGGATAATCAAATATTTCATTCTATGCCCATGAAGTAAACAAGTACTTCAATAATAGGCAGATCAAATATGTTATTGATGAACGATCATTCAGAGTGGATGATGTGTGTTGATTGCAGATTCTTCTTCTGAAGATCAGCTGGTCTCTCTCCTTGAGATTTCCTTCCTGCAATTGGCCTGGGGCCTTTTCTCTCTTGACAGCAGTAAAGGTCTGTAATGTGTTCAGCCTATTATACTCCTTTTCAGGGGATGTTTATTGTATTGACAGGTCAGACAATCCTACAAAGCTTCTGTTAAAAGCAGGATACCCAATTATACGTCCATCACATGGAACCCCTTACAGTCAGTCTCCCAGAAAAAGGATGTTTGCATTTTGTTGGAACACCATGCATCATCTCCATGCGAAATCATACATTCAAATTCCTACTACTTGCCTATTTTTATGTCTGTTGTTTTACCTGATAGCATTTGTTTTAGTTTTAGGGTGAGTGGGTTTATTTCAGAAAGACTGAAATTTGCCACAAGATTCTGTATTCTGTCGAGCTCATTCATAGCGGGGTACGGTGAGTAATAAGGTCAAACGTTTTACTGTGAATTAGTTTAAAAGGCTTTATCTTACAAAACTCAAATATTGTAATGGTTAACACGTGTGATCTAATTGTGGATTCCTCCTATCATGGCTGATTCAAAAGCAAAATGCTGGAAATCTGCTGTGAGGTGTTGAAATATACTCAGCAACTGGAGAGAGAGAAAAAAGCTTTTGATCAAAGATCATTGAATTCTAATGTAGTCTCTGTTTTACTCTCCACCAAAGCTGCCTAACCATGGGACATTTTGAGTATTTAATGCTTTATCGCTACATTTGATTGGAAAGTGGCCAAATTATAATTACTTATTCAAATGGCCTTTCACATTAACAGGACGATGACACTGTCAGGCTGTATTGTACCAGTTAGGGTCAGGAAGGAGCAAGCTCTGGTTTTTGGCCTTTCTTCACATCGCCTGAAATATTTGCTGACACACTTGATCTTGCAGACATTTGCACCCTGTTCCCACAAGCACACAATTGTCTCTCACACACACACACACCTGTAATCCACACAAATATCTGTATTCCACAGCAACCTATAATACACCTTGTTACCCATACACACCACACCCTGTACACACTATACTCAACCTGCATCCATATTCCATGCATACACTCATACCTCATGCACCCCTGTATACCACAAACACTTAAATGTTGTACTATACATTTAAGTAAGCAAGGTTCTCTGATCTTTATACATCAAAAATGATAGTGTACATGTTAAGTGGTCTAAAGTATGGAGTCCTCCATGCGAGATGTGTTTCCAAGTGCTCTCCAAGATTGTACATTTGTTTTTGAACCTCATGAAAAAAATTGATTGATTGATTGTTGTCATATGTACTGAGATACAGTGAAAAGTGTTGTTTTGTGTGCTATGCAAGCAGATCACACTATCACACCAGATCAGGATAACAGAACAGAGTGCAGAATACAGTCTTACACCACAGAGAAGGTGCAGAGAGAGAGGTCAGAATTAACATTTGAATAGAGTCCACATTTAAAATTCCCAATCCAACTGGATTGGTTGGTGTGTTTGTATTCTGTGTAGGAAATAGACAAACAATAGTTTCTGAATATTTTTGATTTGTAAGTGCACCAGCTAAAGCATTATGACAGACAGTGCAGTTTGAAAGTTCTGAATTCATGAACTGAAACCATCTACAAAGACTTCAAATGCTTCTCATCTGAATCAGAGGTCCCCAGATTGATTCTGCATTGGCATGTACAGCAGCAAAGCAGTCTGTTGAATTCTTACAGAATTATCTCACTCTGAATATTTCACAGAGGCTGGAAATATCCTTCTAGGTAGTAAGTCAAGTAATAATTCTTCATGAAGGGACCACCACACTCCTAGCAAAACACAATGATTAATTGTCCTGGATAATAGCAGCGATGGTCAATCAAAACACAGGCTCAGGAAGGCTTGGAAAGTTTGGGAGATTCCTTTGCAGCCATTTGAGAAAATCATAACACATTAATACCAAAACTAGCTTCATAGACTTCACCTGAAAAAGCAGACGAAGAGGACAACAGTGCATCACACTACAAGGAGTAAAAATGTGTTGGAAAAAGGTATGGCAATGTGAGTTACTGCAGGTTATTGGATCTGTAGCATGTTTAATCTTGGACACTGGAAATACAGGTTAATGTTTTACAAATTAAACAAAATGCTGGGAACATTGACAAAATGCTGATTGAATTCCTATGTCTCAGCTGTAAGGCAGCAGGCATTCTCTCTCTCAATTTAAACTGTTCAAGTAGCACATGAAATTATGATTTATTGATGTGGCAGAGTCAGAACTAAGCAGGCAAACTCTCAAGATAAAAATCAATGGGTAATGGGAGGCTTCACACATGTTTGAGCTATCAGAAGAGGAACAAAAAGATCCTAATAAGATATCATAAAATCACTCTGTGTCAAGTTCAACTTCATATTTATCACTTGGAATCCATAACTTTCAGACAACAAGCAAAGAAATCAATTGATCACTGTGTTTGCCACTGGAGAGGAAAGGGGCAGGGACTGTAACTTTTCTGATACAGAATGGGCCAAGACAATTAACAATATGGTGTAGCATCAATATCTACTGAGGCTTGCCAAAATGTTTACCTCAACAAACCATTTGGGTGAACTTTAACTGCTGAAGGTTGGGAGGCAACAGGAGGCAGGGTGGTGTAATTTGCAAGCTCAGAATGCAGACTCAACTACTGGCATCATAGCTGGGTCTACCACACACAGCAAACCATCAGGAAGATGTGGTCTTCTCCATGTACCTTGCAATTGTCTGGTACATTTTGGTTTCAGTAAGATGTGGCTGATCCTCCAGAGTTCATCAGTAGCGCAGATGCCAGTCTTCAGCCAATCCAATTCACTGCATGTGATAACAAGAAACAGTTGGCAACACTGCTTACTGCAAAGGCTATGGGCCCTGACTACATTCCAGCAATAGTACTGAAGAAATGAGCTCCAGAACCTGCTGCTCCCCTGGCCAAACTGTTCCAGTACAGGTACAATACTGGCATCTACCCAACAATGTGAAAAGTTACCCAGGTATGCCCTGTATATAATAAAACAGGACAAATTCACTCTGGCCAATTACTGCTCCATCAGTCTCCTCTCGATTATCAATAAAGTGATGGAAGGTGTTATCAATAGTGCTGTCAAGGTACATCTGCACAGCCATAACTTGCTCAGTGACGCCCAGTTTGGGTTCCACCAGGGCGACTCAGCTTCTGACCTCATTACAGCCTTGTTCAAACATGGACAAAAGAGATGAATTCAGAGGGGAGGGGAGAGTGACAGCCCTTGATACTAAGGCTACATTTGACTAAGACTGATATCAAGGAGCTTGAACAAAACTGGAATCAATGGGTATCAGGAGCAAACTCTCTGCTGTTTGGATTCATTCTTGGCCCATAGGAAAATGGTCTTGGTTGTTATAGGTCAGTCATCTCAGCACCAGTTCCTCAGGGTAGTATCCTAGGCCCAACCATCTTCAGCTACTTCATCAATGACTTTGCCTCCTTCATAATGTCAGATGACAGGATGTGAGCTATATTGAGCACCATTTGAAACTGCTCAGTTAATGAAGCAGTCCATGTTCACAAGTTCAAATATTCAAGTTTGGATGATAAGTGACAAGTATCATTTATGCCACACAAATACCAGGCAATGACCATCACTGATAAGAGACAATCTAACCACTGCCCCTGACATTCAAAGGTGTTACATCTTGAGTGTTATAATTGGCCAGATACTGAAATGAACTTGTCATCAAAATGCAGTAGCTGGAAGAGCAGATCAGAGGCTGTGAATACTGCAGTGAGTAACTCACGTCCTGACTCCTCAAAGCCTTCCATCATTGACAAGGTACAAGGCAGGAGTGTGATGGAATCCTCCCCACTTGATTGAATGGGGGCAGCTCCAACAACACTCAAGAAGTTTGACATCATCCATAACAAAGCGACCTGCTTGATTGACACCACATCCACAAATATCCTCTCCCTCCATCACTGATGTTCATTAACAGCAGTGTGTACTATCTACAAGGTGCACTGCAGAAATTCGCCAAAGATCCTGAGACAACACTTTCCAAACCCATGATGAACTTCCACCAAGAAGAGTAAGGGCAGCAGATAGATGGCAACATCATCACCTCCAAGACTCTCATCATCCTGACTTGGAAATATATCACCGTTCCTTCACTGCTGCTGGGTCAGAATCCTGGAATTCCCGCCCTAAGGACATTGTGGGTCAATCCATTAGACATGGACTGCAGCGGTTCAAGAAGGCAGCTCACTACCACCTTCTCAAGGGGCAACAAATTCATTCAATTCTTTTGCCATAAAGTTACAGCCTTGAACTTGGTCCTTTCTGTTGTTTGAGGTCTTAGTTTTAAAGGAGATAATATTTGATCTATAATTTTTGATCTGTAATATTTAAGCCCTGCTAGTTTGATTATGTTACACAACCGCTTGGTGGACAATTCATGATCTGACAGAGAAACGTCTTGCGTGTGTTAGTCCATGCTAATATATCTCGAGCTAATGTAGACTATATATAGTTACTCTGATGTAATAAACTGTATTGTGTGCTTCTGCTGTTGAGCCGTCTTTGTGTTTCATTGTCCACCATAGACTACTGAACTGCCTGTGGACTGGCATAGGAAGGAGAATGGGTGACAGGATTCTGACACATACCACCACAGCTGGACACAGGCATCACATTATATTCTTACTTCTAGATGGAAAAAAGGACAAAGCTCAAGAAGTAACTAGCACATGATCAAGGATAAAAGATTTTATTTTACCATCCAAAGACAAGTATGAATCATCTTATTTTTTCTATTCGTTCATGGGGTGGGCTTCACTGACTGGGCCAGTATTTATTGTCCATCCCTAATTGCTCACAGCACTGTTAAGAGACAACCACATTGCTGTGGAGTCACAAATGGGCCAGACCAGGTAAGGATGGCAGATTTCCTCTCTCGAGGACGTTAGTGAACCAGGTGGGTTTTTACAGCAACCAGCAAGGATTACATGGTCACTATTTGGCTGGTTTCTAACCCTAGATTTCTTTTAAAATTGGAATAAAGTTTCACCATCTGCCATGTTAATAGTTGTAAAAGCTAACTACAACTCCCTTTTGTATGTTCTCTCACTTTGCCATTAGCACACGAGTTGTACTTTCTTCAGCCATATTAACCATTCACAGCACTACTGTGGGTTCTGAAGCCTGCCCACCAATAACTGGATCAAACTGTGATGTGGACGGGTCGGTGTTAGACTGGGATTAACAAAGTCAGAAGTCATATGTCACCAGATTCCAGTCCAACAGGTTTATTTGAAAACATAAGCTTTTGAAGTGTTACCCCTTCATCAGATAAAGGAGCAGCGCTCTGAAAGCTTGTGATTTCAACTAAACCTTTTGGACTAAAACCTGGTGTCATGTGACTTCTACCTAGATCAAACTGCATGATATGTATTTTTAATCAATCTCTTCACAGCACACTTCTGGAGTAAGTGAGACTTGAACCCACACTTCCTGGTCCAACAGCAGGTACCCTCTTGCTATGTCTTAAAAGCCACAAACTGTTGAACAGATATTTTCTAACCAACCCATTCAGAGGTGTTATTACACAATTCTGGAGCAGCTAGGATTTGAGACTGCTCCTCCAGTCCAGTGGTAGGGACATTACCATTATGCCACAATATGACCTCTGAAAAAACTGCATGACAAAGAGGACATTTTAATAGTTTCCACGTGGCAGGAGCATAAAACACCATAGAACAGTACAGCAGAGTACAGGAGAAAGTGAGGTCTGCAGATGCTGGAGATCCGAGTCGAGAGTGTGTTGCTGGAAAAGCACAGCAGGTCAGGTAGCATCCGAGGATCAGGAGAATCGACGTTACAGGCCGGAGCCCTTCATCAGATTCTCCTGCTCCTCAGATGCTGCCTGACCTGCTGTGCTTTTCCAGCAGAGTACAGGCCCTTCAGCCCTCGATGATGTGCTGGCAAATTACACAATTCAGACAAACTGCTAGGTGTGGCTTACTTTCAAGAGGACCAATCAGAAATCTGAAGCAATCATTTGGGCTACAAATTAATACAGTCAGCATATTGTTAAAATAAAAGGAAAATACTACCGGCGCATGAGGTCTGAAGTAAAAGCAGAGATTGCTTGAGAGACTCAGCAGAGTGAGAAACAGTTAACATTCATTTATTTTTCGCTCTATAAATGCTTCCAGACCTGCTGAGTTTCTCAAGCACTCCTTAAAAATAAAATTCAGAATATTGCTAAATTATGCAGTGATGTTACTACAAGCAAAGGATGCCAAACCCTGATTCTCCGTCTGCTGCTGCATTCTGTGGGCTGAACTGGTTTTAAATCCTGTGCAGATATCTTTACGTTGTTCAGCTTTTTCAACTAATTTACCACTGGTTTAGCTCTACTGATTAGATCAAAGGGAATGAAAACTTGCAGACTCAGGGAACTTGTATGTAACTCCATCTAAGTGCCATGATGAGGTCATTTTTTTTAAAAAAGAGCAAATATGTCACTATCTATAGTTCTCTACATGTATTTCAAAAATCACAGCTGTGGCCTCATTGAAAAAACGTAATTGAAGATTTTATTTTCCCAATAGAGCCTGTCTGTAAGATGTACACCCTGACTGGCTGGGTATTTTAAAAACAAACCCAAAGACAAATGCATGAGAAATGTTGAGAACAACATCATTCTTTGCGTCCATCAAAGCATTTTGCTTAGAAATTATGAGGCTCTGAGGATTGTGTTAATTCCAAAGAACTTCATCACAATCCAGCAACTGCTTCATGATGATTTGACTGCAGCTGTCATCAGTGTACCATCTGAAGCTGTCACCTTCAACATTCAGACTAATGTCAAGCCAGGCTCCGCAATGCACCCTCTGCCGTTTATAATTTACTTGTCAATAGCTATTCATGTCATCAAAGGTCAACTTTCTCCTGTTGAGAGTGTTACCTACCACCTAAATGGGGAAATCTGTTTCCTCAGTAATCTCCGTGGCAAAATTAAACTAACCACCATCGATAAAAATGAGTGACAGTCTGCAGATCACTGCACGTGCTTTGTTCATTCTGCAGCAGAACTGAAATCAGTTCTTGATTCCTTCAATTCCACATGCAGGAAACTGGGGATGTCCTTAAATGTTTCCAAGCTAAAGCTCAAATCAAGTGACATCTGATCAGTCAAATATTACACTTCCAAAATACACTGAAGGTGAGACTCTGGAATGAATGGAGTGCTTCCTATGTTTGGATACTCACCTTTAAAAGGCCACAGGGAGATCCAACATGAGATCAGCTGCGCAAACTCCACTTCCTCAAACGATGCCATTGAGTGTTTTAAGACCTCTGCAAGCCAACAGAAGGTCCAGTGTAGAGAGCAGTTGTCATCTTGCACTCCTGTACTGCAGTGAAACTTTTGTTGTGTGTCAGTAACATATAAAGCACAAGAGAAATTTTACACACAATGCCTTTGCTGCATTCTATAGATTCAATGACAGTACCTTCAAACAGACATTTAGATTACTTACAGTGTGGAAGCAGGCCCTTCGGCCCAACAAGTCCACACCGACCCTCCGAAGAGCATCCCACCCAGACCCATTCCCTTACATTTACCCCGTCACCTAACACTACGGGCAACTTAGCATGGCCAATTCACCTAACCTGCACATTTTTGGACTGTGGGAGGAAACCGGAGCACCCGGAGGAAACCCACGCAGACACGGGGAGAATGTGCAAACTCCACACAGACAGTTGCCTGAGGTGGGAATTGAACCCGGGTCTCTGGCGCTGTGAGGCAGCAGTGCTAACCACTGAGCCACCATGCCACCCACATTTGTGTCCTTTTTCAAGTCAGATCCACAAGCATTCAGGCAGAAGTCCTGCAAGTGTTATTCTGACACTCCATTTGGATGGCGGAAAAACGTTTTCACACTGGGCCCTTTTTTCTCAACTCTCGAATGATCTGTACTTCAGGGTGGGACAAAGACAATGCTTCAAAGACACCCTGAAGCTCCCTTTGAGGTGTGGCAGCATGGACATTAATGAAGAAGCCTCTATTTGACTGTGCATTACCTGTTCATCAATCGTCATCATGTTTTGTGTCTGAATGTGTTAATGCTAAGGCAGATCAGTAGCAGAGAAGAAAAGAACAGGAAGCAAACCCAAGACTCTAGATTTCATTAGCTCAAGGAAGATGGTGCCCCACGTACTCTGCAGGTCTCCTCTACATTGGGGAGAAAAGCACAGACTGGGTGATCACTTTGAAGAATATCTGTCCACAAAAATGATCCTGAGCTTCCAGTTCCTACCACACTAATACACCACTGTGTTCCTTGGCAAACACCTCTATCTCAGGCTTGCTGCAGTGCTCCAGTGAAGCTCAGTGCAAGCTGGAAGAACAGCACCTCATTTTCCACTTGGGGGGGGAAGGGGAGCCTTAGCATTCAGCACTCACTATTGAGTTCAATAACTTTGGGGCCTAAGCACCTCCTCCCATGTCCTTACCCCCAACCCCCACACACCAGGCCTTGTCATCACATGGGCTGAGACCATACACAAACCATTGTCACCCAGTAATGGTCACCATTTGCAGGCTGACCACTAAAGGCTGACCTTTACCTATTCATTTCTCTGCCCAGCTGTTTCTTTCTGTTTGGGTTCCATCTCCTCTTATTGTTTTGTCCGTTTCCTTCACCGCACCTCCCTCCCTGTCCCCTCTCCCCACCCCCATCTTCTGCATGTATACCAACTTTTACCCAGCTACAATCAGCTCTGGAGAAGGGTCACAGGACCTGAAAGGTTAATTTTGCTTTCTTACCACAGATGCTGCCAGACCTGCTGAGCTTTTCCAGTAACTTCTGATGTTTTGCTTTCTGATTTTTGGCATTTTTGTTTGTGACATATTATTCTGGGCTTCTTGGAAGCTCTCTGTGACTTCAATGGAACGAACACAAAGGATTCCTGAAAACAAACAGACGTACTTTTGAAAGAATTCCTTCCTTGTTTAATTTGTCTTTTCTCAAATTCAGTACGCTGTAACTGAAATAGTCATTTTTCAACAAGAATGAACAAGACATCAAACATATCTGATAGAAATGCGTACATTTGAATATTGTATAACTCAAACTCTGCCTACCTTTGTACAAAGGCAAATCTTTACTCTTCATTTCCTGCAACCTCCATGAGGTATAAATCCTCTGGGTTCGGCAGAGTGTAACAGACAGGGAGGAGGAAAAAAAACTAAAGCCCCAATTTCCCTCCCTTATTGTATGTAATCAGCATATTTGTGAAAATGATGCTGTGTGTGTTTCTAAATCCTGAATTGTGACGTCATTTGGTATAACCAACAGCACTCTTCTCTCTCTCTCTCTCACACACACACACACACACTCTCACACATGTGAACACTCTTACATACACATTCTCACACACAAACACACAAACACACTCCCTCACATACACACTGAGTCACACACATGCTTTCTTTCTCTCACATGCACTCACACAGACACAGACACAAACATTCAAGAAAAAGATACAGTTACAGATGATAGTGCACAGTTGCCAATAAGAAACAAATACACAGTTAGTAGTTCAGGTGTTTAGCGCATCTTAGAAGAGGGAATACAGTGTGCATCTTCTGAAGTTGATGATTTCACTCTTTGATACTTTCCCCAAGTAGATTGCAATGGTCAGTGTCATATACCAGAGTTGTTGCAAGATTTCCTTGAAGAAATACATTTTTTTGAGCTTTTTTTGAATTTGGTTCCTGGTATTTTTTTTTTAACCAAGAGGTCAAGTTTCTGTACTGGTCAACTGGAAACGAAATAGACTGGAAGACTGTCAGCTGCAGCAGTCTCTATGTTTAAAGAATAAAAGTAATACTAGCTTTTATGCTGCAGTTGGTATTCTGTGCAGGCTGCCCAGTTTCTCCCTGGGTCTTGGAGTAAAAGATGACTCAACTGTAGACCGTTTCAAACAGATCTGTTCAAATCCTTGTATTGTCAACTCCAAATGATTTAAAGCTTGAAGCATTGCTCGATAATGGAGGATGTGTGGGGGTCAGTTCACAATCACTAATGCTCAACTGATCTCTCCATGTATCTTTTAGAGACAGGGAGCCCATGGGCTGTAGATTTTGAATTATAGGTAGGTTCACAAACAATAGCAGGTGTAAGTTCCACAAATGGGCTTCATTCCGGTATGTTCGTTCAAAGGATCCAGGTAAATTCATTTGGCACTTTCCAGATACATGATGCAGTTTGTACAGAACCTGCCAAAGACACCGACCCTTGGTACCAATCTTAACACTCGTGTTATTATCTAGTTTTAAATAAAGCAAACGAAGAACCAGGGTGGTGGCAGCCTGGAGGTATTACCTCTAAGCTATTCAATCCAGAAACCCAGGTAATGTTCTGGAGACATGGATTTGATTTTCACGATGGCAGATCGTGGAATTTGAACTTTTTTTAAAAATAAAAGCTGGAGTTAAGAGCCAAGTAATGACCATGAACACGTTGTTGATGGCTGGAAAAACCCGTCTGGTTCACTAATGCCTTTCAGGGAAGAAAATTGCCATCCGCACCTGGTCTGAATACATGTGACTCCACCTAAAGAAAATAATTGATTTTTAATTGCCCCCCCCCCCCGGGTAATTAGGGATGGGCAATAAATGCTGGCCTCATCAGCAATGTCTACACCACTTGAATTTCCAAGAAATTGCATACTGGGAGACAAGCATGTCTTTACTGGATATGGTAGGGTGTTCACATCCATGGTTGAAGTGGGTGCTGCAGAAGCTGGAGATTAAATTCAAGATCAGAGTGGTGCTGGAAAAGCACAGCAGGTCAGGCAGCATCCGAGGAGCAGGAAAATCAATGTTCTGGGCAAAAGCCCTTCATCAGGAATGAGATCTCATGCTGCCTGACGTACTGTGCTTTTCCAGCACCACTCTAATCTTGACACTGTTCACATCTACATACTGCTAACTGGACTGTTCTTGGTTAGTATTCACTTTGTATTGAAGGCTGTGCCTTGGAAGAACAAACTCAGCCATCATAGCATAAAAGCAGCAGGTGAGACACTGACTGAGGCCAGTGGGGGGGCAATGGGGTAGCTAATAGAAGTGGTATGAGCTGAGTCCCTCCTTCCATCTTTCCTCCAAACATCATTCTGCTCAGAGTGCAGTCACACTTGCACAAATCCGTGAGAATATAAATGGCGATGACTCAGGTTTTAGTCATTGCTATTTGAAACTGCAAATAGTTTGGTTTATTCTACTGTTCTTTTTCATTTATGTTGTGGAATACACTTTTTAAAAGTTGTTCAAACCAAATCTCTAGCTTTGTGTATTAGTGTTTCAATGAGAGACCATCTCGTTAAAATTATAACAAAATGAAATAAGATCTCTCGAGCCAGATTTCAGTCTGGGTTTTAGTTTGTCCTGTAATAACAACAGCTGGAATAATAATAATAACAATTAATAATTAATGATAATATATTTTGAATTGATAGATGTAAAGCTTTGTTGATGCAGTTTCTGATGGAGGTGCATGACATTGCATAAGGGTGAGTGAAATTCTCAATTCACTGTATGTTCTAATTATAATTTCAAAGGTCTCCAAATGAATAGTCAAGAATGATTATTGTGTCATGGTGGATCAGTCACTGAAAAGTTGACACACAGGTGCAGGAGGTGGTGAGGAAAACTAATGGCATGCTGGCCTTCATAGTGAGAGGATTGGAGGATCAGAGTAAGGATGCCTTGCTGCAGTTATGCAGGGCCTTGGTGAGACCACACCTTGTGTATTGTGTGCAGTTTTGGTCTCCTTGTCTGGGGAAGGACATTCTTGATATTGAGGGAGTCCAGTGAAGGTTCACCAGACTGATTCCCGGGATGGCAGGACTGACAGATGAGGAAAGACTGGATCGACTGGACTTGTATGCTCTGGAATTTAGGAGAATGAGATGACATCTCATAGAAACATATAAAATCCTGATGGGACCACCAGGCTAGATGAGGAAAGAATATTTCCCGATGTTGGGAAAGTCCAGAACTAAGGGTGACAATCTAAAAATAAGGGGTAAGCCGTTCAGGGCTGAGATGAGGAAGAATTTCTTTACTTTATAGAGCTGTGAAGCTGTGGAATTCCCTCCCACAGGAAGCTGTTGGGGCCGGTTCATTCGATATGTCCAAGAGGGAGCTGGATGTGGCCCTGTGGCTAAAGGGATCAGGGGTTATGGAGAGAAAGTGGGAGTGAGATATTGAGATTGCATGATCAGCCATGATCATATTGAATGGTGAAGCAGGGTCAAAGAGCTGAATGGACAACTCCTGCATGTATTTTCTATATTTCTATGATTTATTTCGCAAATTAATGTTGATTCTTCCCAATCATATATTGAGTTTGAAAGTATCCTGCTTCCAAAGTTGTCTTGTATTTCCTATTGCAGCTGCCTTGTTAACTGACTTATAGTGTCCTGCTTTTCTCCTGCATCCTTTTCTTCATCAACAGTTACATTTATCAAGCTCAATCCCATGGGACAGGGAATTCTGAAAGTCAAGGCCTATGGTATTGTGTGAATATCTTCAGTGTGACTATCCTGTATTTCTATAAGACCGTAAGACCACAAGAAATAGGAACAGGTGTCGGCATGCTCCGCCATTTAAAAGGATCATGGATGATCTGACATTCCTCACGTCCACTCTCCTATCCTTCCCCCATAATTTTTGATTCCCTGACTACCTCAGCCTTAAACATATACAAGGCATTAGCCCCATAACTCTGTGGCAAAGACAGATAAACCTCTGAGAAAAGGAATTCCTCCTTACCTCAGTCTTAAACAGGCATCCCTTCTGTAGCTACTTATCACTTGGTCTCATTAATTTCTCTAGTACTATTTCCTCAACAAAAATAATATCCTTAAGGTTTTCATTCTCACCATATAACTCTTTGCTGATTATCATTATTTCATGGCAAAGAAGTTGACCTGGTAATTATGATAACTAATTTTTCCAGTCCCAAAAATCATGTTTTTGCATGTACTCAACTTATAAGTTGACATGTTGCTCCACATCTCCTCCCACTCTTTCAGCCATTCTGTGCTATACTTGCGTCATAATAATAAGTTTCAATATTTCGTACTAACAATGCGTGTTTTACTAGCCGTTGCTTTATAACTGAGTGGAATGGATAGTGAAGTTGATATGGGCTGTGTTGCAAAGAGGTGCAGAAGTTTAAAACATACTCATTTTGTGTTGGATTTTGCTGACATTTCAAAATAGGATCATTCTTGCCTAGATCTGATATATAATTGACATATAAGGAATGGATTTTTCTGGTCTTCAAAGATTAACTTATTTATCAGCAGCTGAGGCAGTTCTGCAAGTTTTTATGTGGGTTAGGTAAAAAACATATTTCTTTGATACTCCCTTCTTATTTCCCATCACATTTTCTCCTGCCTCTGCCTCTAATTAGCCCATATTTATTTTTATTAATCTCTTCCAACTTAAATGCCTAAAGGAGCTTTATTGCATGTTCTTATGTCTCTTTCTGGATTACTCCCACCTTCTATTCCTTCTTCCCATATCAATTTCTTAGTCTGTTTTTGCTGAATTCTAAAATCCTTCCAATTCTCAATCTTATTACTTTTTGGCAACTGTGTAACCTTTAATGTCATGTTAACTTGAAGTTATTTTGTTGGAACACCTTTCCTGTGGGTTTTTATTTAAAGTCCTCAAGGAACTATGCATTTATTTGTTGTATAAATTAACAATGACCTTTCTTCAATGTTTTCCATTGCTAATTTAATGCTGCCTCAGACCCACAAAGTTTATTTTGTTTGGATAAACCAGCAAGCATAAATCCTAAAACAGAACCAAATGCACTCTGTGTTTATTTCCACAGATAAGAAACAAATCAGTATGGAAAGCAAAAATTGCAATTGGCTACAAAGAATTAAGTAAGAAAGTGGAGAAAGTGTCAATGAAAGATTGAGATGGGGAGATAGAGAGAATGATGTTCAGTGCCTATCGGATGAGTTGCTTTGATTTTCACCTCACCAAGGCTCCAACTGGCAAGTGTAATTTTCCCACCCTGATGTACAACCACTAGACCACCGGGAGATGAGATAGACATAAACTCATTACTTCAGCAAGGAGATCTGATGGATGCTCAGCTACTGGCCTGCCAACAAGATTGAATGGAGAGGCTCATAGCCCTTAGAAAAGTAGAGAGAAAAAAAATTAAAGTCAGCTTTCATTCTGTTCCAGCTGCTGACATGCGAAGCGAGGTGTTGAGATGTATTGACTGATTTGGCCAAGTTGCCTCGACTATAAAACTTCAAACATTTATCGACTAAGGATTATGCAGAAAGGACTTGACAAGTGATTCTAGGCGATGAGATACAAGTCAGAAAAAAAATTAAATGGTCAAATTATTGTTCACGATTTAATTCCTCTCATTGGAATGTACGTGAATGATTAAAAATAAACTTTGGCCCAATTCTAATTCCCCTCATCTGCTTTGAGCTGAGTAAAGTATGGAAGGTACGTAAATCAAGGGGAGCAATTAAGCCCTTCTGGTCCATTTGCCTTCTTGCTGTGATCCAGTGTTAAACTGCTCCTTTAAAGCAAACAGAATATTCACAGGAAGGCTGCAGAATATTTGATAACTGATGCACTGTTTTAATCAAACACCTGAACAAGAGTGAAGTGGTTCCTTCCACATCGTGTCAAACCTGGGTTTTACCCACTGGATACAGCCTTTCATCTGAGATCTGAGATCTGAACTCCATTTCCACACGCCATGCAATGCTCTCCCGTTTAACCAGTTTTGTTGTAAAGGGTTGGTGAAAGGGCATTTAATCAGGTAGGATGGTGGCATGGGTGGACCTTGCCAACTTTCTTCATGAGTGGTTGAGATTCCCATTGCCCTCATTAATTGCAACAGCTAATGTTGAACTCTGCTCCTGCAAACTGGCTGGGTTGTGGATTTGAGTCGGAGAGTGTAGTGCTGGTAAAGCACAGTCAGTCAGGCAGCATCAGAGGAGCAGGAGGGTCGAAGTTTCAGGCATAAGCCTGTCATCAGGAATGAGGTTGTGGATTTGGTATTGCTTGGATCAGATTTAAAGGAGATCTATGGAAATAAGGTCCAGATGTTAAAACTGACTTTACCTCAGCTACACCCTGGAGTTACATCGATTTCAGGTGCATTCACAGCTTCCCCTTCCCCACCCTTCCATTAGACCTGGTTAGGGGGGGGGGGGGGGGGGGGAGTGATGTTGGGCAGGGGGAGGTCCGGAGTTAGGGGGTTTTATATAATCTTTTTTAGAATGGCATTTCACAAACTCCTTCCCAAAAAGAATTTCTGCATCACAGGGAAATTCAGCTTAAAACATAACATTATTTAGTTCCTAAGGAATTGTTAGAGCAGCCCATGGCCACCATTGACAAAAAAGTGACTGCTCATGGAGTTGGCGCAAAAAATGATGGAGAAGATTTTTAGCAGTAGCAATAGAAATAGCTTGTTCACTTCAGCATGAGGGTGAGATCATAAATTAGGGCAATGGAAGCTTGGAGAATAAGATAAATCCAAGGTAGCAAGGTCTGGGTGGAATCAAGAATCACACAAATTAAAATACAAGGAGTTTTGATGAAACCCATAGCTGCAGATGTTTCTCATAGACTGTCTGATGAGGTGATGTCTGGGAACAGACAGCCCAAGGTTTGTAGTTTAGCAAGAATTAAAAGAGAAGTATGATCCCACAATAATAAAGACTCTTTAGGTAATTGAATATTGAGAAATTAGGTAATACAATCTACACATAACATGAAGACATTTGGCTAAATTCATTTAAACAATAGGGCTATGGATAGCAGAGCCATCCCATCAGTGAGAGGGACTGAGTGACAAATGGGGAAAACAGATAACCTTGAAAGGTCATTGACTTCAAGAAAATAAACAATGGCAGCTTCAGAACCCAAATAAGAGAACCTAAATAACAATGATGGGTACAAATTTAGAGACAAATGATAAGGAAAAAGGGAATGAAAATGCATTTTGTAAAACCTTAGGAGTTTAGACAAGCCTATCAAGCTGTGAAAGCGATTGAGTTTCAGTGTTGTTGATGTAATTTGAATAGATGTTGTCTTATTTAGTAAGAGAGTTAGTGTAGAAGTATTTAGAGTAGGGACAGTAAATTTCATCTTTGAAGCAATCTTCTGTTTAAAACGCATTTACAGACAGTGTATGAATAAAATGAGTTTTAGCTAAAGCTACAAGATAGAGGGGCAGGTTGAAGATCAGATGAGACCGAAGCCGGTCACAACTTGTTGGCTAAAGAATTTTGACATTAGTTGTAACTCGTATAACTTTATGTATAACTAAATTTACATTACAACTGAGATTAGGAATTTTATAGCAATTAGTAGGAATTAGGATCTTTTTGTATCACCTGTGATTAGGAAAGTAGGAAATAGAAGATGAGTAACAGAATTTGATAAGGATAGCAATGAAAACAATGAATAACAGAATATGAACAGTCCTTAGAGATAAGAAAGTCTGGGAAATGTCTGCAAAAAGAGTATAACTGTTAACATTGGAGTGTAAATTATTGGGATATGTTGTAAGATCTCAAGGCCTCATGATAACAATGTCTAGTAAATATCATGAGAATTTAAGAAACTTGGGGTTGTCCATACAGATGTCCATCATTGATTGTGTGTGTACAGGATTGGATGTATAGATTGAGGAGACATGGCTAACAATGACATCAATGTTGCATATAATTATTGTAATGAAAAATGTATAAAAATGCTGTACTTGACTGGAAGAGCCAGAGTGTTCAGTGGTGGGCACTACTTGTGGAACCTCTCCCATGGTGCGTATTAAAAGAGCTCTGAATAAAATTGATTACACCGCTGAACACAGAACTGGAGCCTCCTCTTAGCCATGTCCCCCCCACAGGAAATACTAGTTTTAGTTTCCTTATGAAGGGACAGTACTGCTGTGGTCATTGAGCAGGAAAGCTTTATTAATAATGTGTTTTGGTAGAAAAATAGAACTTTAATTAATAAGTTCAGTATAACTTTGTCATATATTGTGCAGAGAAGGTCTAGTGTTATTCCTATGGTGATGAAAAATTGCAAAAACACAATTTGATTCTTCCAAAATATCATAGAATATGGGAATAAATGGTGATATTTTACATTTATATTTACATTACTTTTCTATAGCTCCTTCCATAATCTCAATGAATAGGAAGGGTTTGATGGGATATGGGTCAAATGCTGGTAATTGGGTCTAGATTAGGATATCTGGTCGGTATGGATGAGTTGGATCGAAGGGTCTGTTTCCATGCTGTATATCTCTATGACTTTATGACTCTATATACTTTTCGGATAAAAGATTGTGTATCAGTATTAGCTTGCTAAAATACAAGCAGTTTCAGAATTAGAAATATATTTAAATAATCACAGTCTCAATCTACAAATCTCTATGGTCCTTTGAAAAGATGCTTACCTAAACCTGAGACTTCACTGCTTCGGTAACCTTGGTAATCTTACTGGACTGCTGCCATTTTATTAGGTACAGACCTGGGGCACAACCGTTTAATTGGGCTGATGAGAATGAGTGGATGACGTGCTTTGATGTTTGTTTTCTACAGAGACAATGTTTGTACTTCAGCCATCCATTTCACAGAATCATGCCAGATTGAAGAGGCTGCTTTACTATTTCAATCCTTACAACGATTGATATAAAGCAGTTCCTCAGCTGGTCAGACTGCTTCACCACCTTTTTCACTATTAGTCATCAGTTTATCAAATACATTTTTCAAATTTATAACTTGAGCTGTGTGTATCTTTTCTGAACTTGGGATTTGAACTTGTTATAATTGGAGGGCAAAAGTATCCTTGAAATGCTTGCGTTCTTTTGGTATAAAATGTTTTTTCTGTGATTGAATTTTGGGAAATCTGGTAATTGGAATTTGTTTACAGGCATTTACTGAACTACTGCCCTTCATCTATCAACCAACTGATCTGCACAGTATGAGGGAACTTGCATCAACCTGAGGTATTTTGCTCTTATCTACTCAAAATGGAGATGCTGCTAAGAGATAGGAATAACACTGCAGGAGCATACAGAATAGGTTAAACAGGAAAAATACATAGCCAAACATAATTTGTGTCTTCAAATTTCATAAAATATTATCATATCTGGCTCTGGATAAAGCAACAGGCTGGCATTTTAAAAAGTAACTAAAATCTACAGAATTGACATCTTTAGCATGTTATATTCTTTCATCATCTCTGTAAACCTTAACTGTGATTTATTACTCCAGAACTCATCACAACATAATTCTCCTGCACACCTGTAGTCAGACGCAAATTCCCTGGAGTCTCTATCATCCTCTTCCTGCCAAATGTATTCGGAATGTTATTTAGCACATCTGAGGAGGTTATTGCTGTCCTAGTCACAAAACACAGCAGTAGTTGGCAGCAATGATGTTGCTAACTGATTTTTTTGTTAAGAAGTGTTGGATTCATAATAACATGCTAGTGCAACATACTTAATAGAATGGCTCACTTTGAGGAGAAATGGGATATTTTTCAGATTATTCCTGCAAAACGTTATTTCATTTTAACGTTTTCTGTGCTTTAATTTATCTGTGTTTTAAGAAGAACAACGTTGCTTTAGTTAGACTTGTTGTGCTGTTTTCATCAACTCAAAATCAAGAATGGCAAACTATAAATAATCCTACCAACGTATATTGGAGGAGAAAAGGGGAGTGGATTGGTTGTCAAGTTACCTATGATCGGCTGAGGCCATGGAGAAAGCATGTGGGTAATATAGGTATCCCATGCTCTGGGTAAGGCACAAGGCTTGAGACTTTTCCATGTTTTGAGCCAATGGGTTCCTATGAATGAATGTATTACCAAGCTCACACAACATGAATTTATGAGGTCAATATTAACTTTTGAAGTACAAGTCCTGAAATGGACAGTTTCATAGAAAGCAAAATTAAGTTGAGAGATCCCGTGCTGATTTTATTTCCTACCAATACACATGGAACTGCAAGAACCCTTTGTTTGTCTCCACATCTCCAAGGTTTGCCTTGATGTGAAGACAAACAGAGAATCTTTGCAGTTCCATATGTATTGGCAGGAAAGAGGTCTTGATGTGTCATTGAAACTAAAACAACCTTTCCAGCGGTTAAATCAGTGTTCAAATTGATCAAAATGAATGTTTTCTCAATGCTGCTTGCAGACATTTTTACTCTAAAGTTGAAAATGTTTGTTAAAAGCTCAATTTTATCATGATGATATGTGGACGCGAATGATGTTCTAACTTCCTTTTCTGACAATGGATCAACCATCAGAAAATATTTAAAAGGATAATGCAGCAAAATGATGTGGTCACAGAACCCAACTTTAGTTTCTGATTTAATAATGTATATTTTGAGCTGACAAGATAGAAATATTTGGACCAGTGAGGAAAATGACCCCGCAAAAGAGATAACAGTCAGCAGAGACTCATGTTGGGCTTGACCTCTACCTGAGGAACTGTATCAGGATTCATTACAAAGCCTTGTCACTGTGTATTAACTGGAGTGGACCAAGAAAAATCTGTGACTGTAAAAATAAAATAACAACAAATCCATCTTCTTAAAATTCTAGATTGTTTTCTTCAATGACCAGAAAGAATTATAAGCACATACTTTTTCATGCCTTCACCAGAGAACTCTTGAAATCCTCAGACCTAAATGCATGTTATTAATTAACACAATCTTTTTCTCCTCAAAGTTTGTGTATCTATGAATGTGAGAGTGGGTGCAATATTGTATACAGTTCAATCCTGAGATGTAAATATTTACCCTTTTTTAAAAACTTAAGGGAAAATTTATGACTTGTGCATTAATAATATTAATGCTTAGGTTAAAATAGTGCTTTGAAACGTGTAGTCTTCAGTCAGTAAAGAGATTGTAAGAGGAAAATCCATCCCTATCATCTCTCCCTTGTCCATAATGGTATGAATTACCAGAATCATGGGATGCCTATATTCTCCATTGATTTCTCCATGGCAATCTCTGGTGCAAATACAGTTGAATTGTCTATCAACGCTTTTCCCAGTAAAGGAGATTGTTGTGACTGTTTGAAATATAGTATTCTTGCGTCTGTCCTCATGAGTGTCTGAAGAAAAGTTTTGATAAAATGTCTCCCTCATCAGTATCATTCGAGTGATGTTTTACCCACAACTGTTTATTTGTTTCTGTTTTACTTTGTTGATTTGTCATCTTCTTGAGAAAACATTTTGAAAATAAGTCAGGCACATGGTACATCTTACTCCATCTCAGAAATGGACAAAGTAAAATAATGCAGAAATTAGCTCAATGGCATATGGAATGCTTTTAAGGGAACTCCATTTCATAACTTTTTTTTCAAATTGCTTTTCAAGAACTTTTTCTTTTGAAAACAGAATTTGCATTTCAGAAATGATGAGGGGAAAATACATATATATTGTTTTTCACTGTTTAAGGACATCCCAATCTGCAATTAAATATTTGTTACTCATTAATGGGATATGGGCATTGCTGGTGAGGCTGGTATTTACTGACAATCCCTAATTGCCCAGAGGGCATTTAAGAGTCAACCACATTGCTGTGGGTCTGGAGGTCACATGTAGGTCAGACCATTTATGGATGACAGTTTCCTCCCTTAATGGGCATTAATGAACTAAATGTGTTTTTCCCAACAATCATTTAATAATCAATTTCAGGTTTTATTTTACTCAGTTGAAAACTCACCATCTGCCATAATGAGATTTTAACCCAGGACCCCAGAACCATGCCTGAGTCTTTGGATTAGTGGTCTAGCAATAATACCACAAGGCCATTGCCTCCCCGTTTTGAACTGTTGTAACTGTCTCAATATAAAAATGGGACAGTCGATTTGCAAACAGCAAGATCGCGCAAACAGCCATGAATTGATAATCAGATAATTTGTTTGAGTGATGTTGGTTGAGTTTATTGGCAAAGAAACCAGAAAAAGCTCTACTTTTTTTTCCCAAATGTCTTTTTTTTTTAATTTAACGATGGAGGGACAGACAATGAGAATAATATTACACAATGTAAGCGCAGCACACTTCCTGTATTGCAGTCAAGCATCAGCATAGGATATACTGTATATTCAACTTTCTGGAATGGTTCTTGAACCAGAGTCCACTGGTTCAATGCAAACACAGCAGAATAGATCTGTTAGGTTGTCACCTGTGGTAAGATAGCCGGATTGCTGTAAATAAAATCATTGCCTGTGATTTTCTGGCTGGTCAAGTATCTCACCACAGGCAAGCGCACAGAGAACAGCTGGAAATAAATCATGCATTGCTGCTATAACTTAGGTTCTTGTCAGTGAGGCTGAGCATTACATCTCAGAATCTACTATTGTATGTTTGTTGATCTTCGAATGTATACAACATGATGTACGTAGTCAGAAGAACTGCAAGCTTCCTAAGATGGTCATATACCCAAAGTATTTTATTTTGCATGAGGTAAATTATCAACACAGATTGTTAAAGGAAAATTGTTAAATTGAAAGTCCCTATATCCTTTGAGGAATACCATAAGGTATAAGGTTTAAATTTAGCATCTGAAATTGGGCCTTAAAGCCCTCATTTGAATATCCTAGATGAGTTGTCAGCACCAATTGCTTTTGCTGAGACATTGACTTCAAGGGAAGATGCAGCATGGAGGGAAAGGCGGAATAGCAATGGGAAAGGCATCTTCAATAAACTGGCTGTGGGGTTGGAGCAGAGGTGGGAAAAAATGGGAAGGAGGCCAACCCTGAGCTGGTAGTTCCTCTCAGAACAGGAAGAAAGTGATGACTGCAGATGCTGGAGAGTCAGAGTCAAAGAGTGTGACACTGGGAAAGGCACAGCAGGTCAGGCAGCTTATGCCCGAAATGTCAACTCTCCTGATCCTCGGATCCTGCCTGACCAGCAGTACCTTTTTAAGTGCCAGACTTTTAAACTCTTCGAACCAGAATGTAGGTAGAGTTTGGCGATAATAGAAAGGAGCTAATGACAGGCTCTGGTGACCCATTGTGGGTGCTCTTGATCTGAAAATTCCTGACTGGGTATTCCCAACAGGTATTAAGCCTCTCATTAAACATTTAAGGGGTTTAAATCTTGCTTGAAGCAACCATTCAGGATGGCTGAGAAAGCTAATATGCCATTTTATCTCAAAATTGATTGTTTTTGTTCTAATTTGCACCTGGAACAAATTTCTTTCGCAAAGTTTCATCAACTTGGCAACTTAATAGTAATTTTGTAACCAAATCTTACAACTCTTGTTGTTTTCTGACAGGTAATGATTTTCAATACTATAATAAGCCTCAATACTTTCATGTGCAATAAAAGACACATGGAAAATTTACTAAGCCATTCTCCCATGGACTGCAGTATTAAACCCAACCTCAAATGGGCCTTAATATCATGCATACTCAACACTTGGGAAAGAACTTGAATATTATTATTGGGCTCTCTGATAGTTAATTACTAAGGGCTCAGAAATCTAATCCTATCATTAGTGTTAAAAGATTAGATGAAGGAGATTAAAGTGCCTGGAAGAGTTTCACATCATTGCATAAGTTGTTATTTTATTACTTTAAATTGTTGATAACTATTAGAGTGTTAATAATTAGCTGATGCTGTTAGCATGCGATGATAAATAGGTTAATGCTGTCTAAAGTTAAATTTTTCACAGCCAATCAAATTCAGATAGTCTCAAAAAAATCTAAAATACTTTTAATCCCAACCTTCATAATAAGTGGTAGCGTAGTCGTAAGAGCTTACTCATCAGGGCTTTATAGGAATGTGAGAACAATTGTTAACCTTTGAGTCTGCTTTGTTATTCAATCTGATGATAATTGAACTGTACTTCAGCTCTGGTCACCTGCCTTTGCTGGATATTTGTTTATACTCTTACCTCAGTGCTTCCCTATATTTCCCCATTGTGAGTACATTTTGGTGTTTCAGTAATGTCATGACTCAGATCTGCAAGACCCATATGGCAGTGGAGGAAGGCAGTAACTGAGAGACTTGTGAAGGTTTGGAAGGAGTGGTTGTTGTACATAGGGTGAGAAACCAGTGATAGCAGTGGTGGAGAAAAGGGCGACAGGTGTGAGTATGGAATGAGCTGCCAGAGGAAGTGGTGGCGGCTGGAAGAATTACAACAATTAAAAGGCATCTGGATGGGTATAGGAATGGGAAAGGTTTAGAGGGATATGGGCTAAATGCTGGCAAATGGGACTAGATTAGGTTAGGATATCTGGTTGGCATGGATGAGTTGGACCAAAGGGTCTGTTTCTGTACTGTATATCTCTATTATTCTATGATATGTGACAGTGGGAGTCGATGGGTGAGAGGTCTGTAAGAAGGTGAAAACTCTTTAATTGATGGAGTTTAAATGAAAAGCATCTAGTTTTTCATTGGGTCTCACAAAACAGCAATCAGATCTCAAGGACTGGCCAGTTAATCTATACTCACAATTAAAATAGCTTTAAGGGTTTTGTTTGATTGATTTACTCTCATGTAACCGAAGTCCAGTGAAAAGCTTTGTTTATGAGCAGTACAAGCAGATCATAGTAAGTAAAAATATACAGATCAAAAAGACTTAGACAGAGGTATACAGGTTATATTGCACAATGTTAGAAAGGTCATCTTTATTTGAGGTTAGAGAGTCCATTCATCAGTCTAGCAACGGGCAGGAAGGAGCTGTTCCTGATCCTGCTGGTGCATGTGTTCAGGCTTCTGTATTTTCTGCCTGATGGAAGAGGTTGTAAGAGATCACAACAGGCGTGCAGTGGGTCTTTGATGATGTTGGCAGCCTTTCTGCAGCAGGGAACATGTAAATGGAGTCCATGGCTGGAAGGTTGGCTCCTGGGATGTTCTGGGCTATGCACACCACCTCCTGTAGTTTCTACGGTCCTGGACACAACAGTTGCCATACCAGGGCATTATGTACCTGGACAATATGCTCTCAATGGTGCAGCTGTAGGTGTTGCAGGGTCCTTGTGAACATGCTGCGTTTCCTGAGCCGCCTGAGGAAGAAGAACCATTGGTGTGCCTTCTTGGTTGTCGCATCTACATTGGAAGACCAGGACAGATTGTGGGTTATCATCACTCCGAGGAACTTAACACTCTGTTTGACACTCTGCCAATGCTTCACGGCAGCAATAAGACGTCATGACCCTGAGGTACAGAAGAGACACCAATGGGGATTGTGACCTACAGTTTGGGAAACCCTGATTTACATCTTTCCATCGCAAAGGGTGGAAGATGTTGCAGTTGCTGCAATATACTATGCATCTGAGATACATAGTGTTACCAACCCAGTGCTCACTGAATTGCATTGGCTGCAGCATGCTAATTTTAATATTGTCATATGTGTTTCAATATTTCTCCATTGTTATTAATGCTCCCCCTCTGATCTCAGTTAACCACTATCACCCACACAACCCTGTGTGATCTCTGCAGTACTCTGATTCTGGTCTCTTGCACATTGGTGCTTTTCAATCAGTATCAATGTGAGCCACCATGGTCCAAATGTCTGGAATTTCCTAATAAACCACTTCCTTTCTTTTCCCATCCATTCTTCTTTCAAAACATACCTCTTTGACCATCATTGGTCACACACCCTAGTATCTTTATATTTGAATTGGTGTAAATTTTTATTAATCAATCCTGTGAAGTGCCTTGGGATGTTTTATGACATTAAAAATCTAATATAAACCCAAGCTGTTCCTGTACTTAATGTCTATTTGAGCATAGTTTTAACTGAAGCCTTTATAAAATTTGGAATAGATGGAAAATTTTGTGTCAGACATTGTCTTGCCCATGGGGAAGCCAGATAGTTGGTAGAAATATGCTTGGTTTAACAGGATACTTCCTTTGATCAACAATATCACCTTCATCATGAATGCAGCCTCTTCAGACAGGTAGGCTAGGTGTAACTCTCTGTGTTACACTTCCACTACTTCTGAGGTGTTCATTAAAGTGCTTTCACTTCCAGGGTCTGCAAGTTTCCCACACTCTTAAATCCTGTTTCTGCTGCTCTCTCATCTATAAAGCCTTAATCAAAGCAACTCTTCAAACAGTAATCATGGTATTGTTTAACCAAAATAATGTGGAGATGCGGGTGTTAGACTGGGGTAAACAACATCAAAAAAATCACATGACACCAGGTTATGGTCCAACAGGTTAATTGAAAGCTTGTGATATAAAACTGTTGTACTATAACCTGGTGTCATGTGATTCTTGACTTTAACCAAAATAAGTCATTGCTCCCCGCACCCTTCGTCCTACAACAGCCAACCTCCCACCCTCTCCCAACAACCCCCCCCCCCCAAGATTGCATCCAATAGCTCTTTGGCATTGCTCATTCCTTCTACAGTACCGATGTCATTTAATATCAAATATGAGATCTACTCTGTGATCTGAGACAGATTACAACTTTAGATTTTCCCTTTATGCATCTTTAAACAAAAACCTAAGAAATTAACCTGATTTGAGGATACATTATACATTAGGGCTCATGGTTGCTCCATGGTTAACACTGCTGCCTTACAGTGCCAGGGGCTGGGGTTCGATTTCACCCCCTGACGACTGTCAGTGCAGAGTTTGTATGTTCTCCCATTTCTGCTGGGCGCTCTGGTTTCCTCCCACAATCCAAAGTTGTGCAGGTTAGATGAATTGGCTGTGCTAAATTGCCCATAGTGTTCAGAGATGTGTGGTTAGGTGCATTAGTCAGGGGTAAATGTTGGGTAATGGGTCTGGGTAGGGTACTCTTTGGAGGATTGGTGTGGACTTATTGGTCCGAAGGGCTTGTTTCCACACTATAGGGATTCTACGATTAATTTGCACAAATAATGGAATGTAACAGAGCAATGTTTTCCGGCATGCAACATTTTGAAAAGAAAATGCCAAAGGATTAAGAACACTGATGATTCTTTGAATAGATTTGTGGACAACTGAAATCTTCTAAATATTTTTCCACACTCCCAAAATAGAAGAAAAATAAGAACCACGTAGTTCCTGATAGACTGGCGCTTGATGCGGAGTGTTTGAAATCCCTTTATTGAAAACTGTGGAATAACAACTCCAGTAAGGAGTTAATAGCTGCCTTTTCAGCATGGGGAATGACTTTCAGTTTCAGGCATTTTTCCAAGATGTGAAGTTAGTTGGCAAAGCAGCACAGAATATAGGACAGTGTTGTGGTTAGTAACTCTTATTTGGCCTGCTCTTAGCTTTTGGGCTTTGCCATCAATTCCACCATGATGGATGGTGGTGGTTAAGCCATCAAGTTCACCAAACACATTCCGTACCCGATGCCCTGAAGACTGCTTCATTTTCACCACAATGAGGATCAGGGTCAACTAAGCCACTCAGGAGAAGTAGGCGCATGGTGACCGTATTTCAGTGGGTTTTCCTTCTGCCTGGGAAGCCATGGCAATGGAAATTTGCCAAGAAAGCTGAGCTGCAATGAAATAACACTTCATCAAGTTTATGAAAAATCAAGAAGCCAGGCGTGAATGAAGGTTCAGTGCTACAGTTTACCTAATTCCCTCTGGAAAACAATGATTTATTTGAAGAGTTTGAAAACAGTTGTGTGCAGAACACAAGGATGGATAATTCTGTTGCTGAACTTCAGGCAAGGAAAGCTATTAACAGCATTGCCATTAGCAACATTAATTGACATTTGATTTTACTATTGCAAAATATCGTCCAAAGTGCTGCACTGATGTTACAGTAGAAGAGGAGCCTCTTCAAGGAGAGAAGAGAGTAAATCACAGTATGCTCTGTTCTATGTCACACAGTACTACACTGGGAACTCGAGGTGTAGGAAGGATTTATGACTCAGCATTCTTCATCAAGGAGCATTCCATAGGAAAGAGGATGAAGAAGAGGAAGAGACACTCCACTCATTAGCAAACCGTAGTCTGCCAATCACATTGACATTCAAGGTGACACTCAGAATGGTGTGTTACCTCCCTGGTGCCAGGATCAAGGCTCTCTCAGAGAGGGTGCAGAATGTTCTCAAGAGGGAGACGGACCAGCAGGAGGTCATTATACACATTGGAACTAATGACATAGGAAAGGAAAATGATGAGATTCTGAAGGGGGATTATAGAGAGTTAGGCAGGAATTTAAAAAAGGAGGTCCTTGAGGGTAGTAATATCTGGATTACTCCTCGTGCTATGAGCTAGTGAGGGTAGGAATAGAAGAATAGAGAAGATGAATGCATGGCTGGTGCAAAGGAGAAGGATTCATATTTTTGGATCATTGGAATCTCTTCTGGAGTAGAAGTGACCTGTACAAGAAGGATGGATTGCACCTGAGTTGGAAGGGGACTAATATACTGGCAGGAAGATTTGCGAGAGCTGCTCGAGAGGATTTAAACTAATAAGGCGGGGGCGGGGTGGGGTCCAGGGAGGAAAGAGATCAATCTGAGATTAGTTCAGTTGAGAACAGAAGCGAGTCAAACAGTCAGGGCAGGCAGGGAGAAAGCAGAGAACAAGTTAGGACTGATAAATTAAACTGCATTTATTTCAATGCAAAAGGCTTAACAGGGAAGGCAGCTGAACTCAAGGTATGGCTCGGAACAAGGGACTGGGATATCATAGCAATTACAGAGACATGGCTCAGGGATGGACAGGACTGGCAGCTTAATGTTCCAGGACACAAATGCTACAGGAAGGACAGAAGGGGAGGCAAGAGAGGAGGGGGAGTGGCATTTTTGATAAAGGATAGCCTTACAGCTGTACTAAGGGAGGATATTTTTGGAAATATATCCAGGGAAGTTATTTGGGTGGAACTGAGAAATAAGAAAGGGATGATCACCTGATTGGGATTGTATTATAGACCCCCTAACAGTCAGAGGGAAATTGAGAAACAAATTTGTAAGGACATGTCAGCTATCTGTAAGAATAATAGGGTGGTTATGGTCGGGGATTTTAACTTTCCAAACATAGACTGGAACTGCCATAGTGTTAAGGGTTTAGATGGAGAGGAATTTGTTAAGTGTGTACAAGAAGATTTTCTGATTCAGTATGTAGATGTACCGACTAGAGAAGGTGAAAAACTTAACTCACTCTTGGGATATAAGGCAGGGCAGATGACTGAGGTGTCAGTGGGGGAACACTATGGGGGCAGCCACCATAATTCCATTAGTTTTAAATTAGTAATAGGAAAGGATAGACCAGATCTAAAAGTTGAAGTTCTAAATTGGAGAAAGGCTAATTTTGATGGTATTAGGCAAGAACTTTCAAAAGTGCATTGGGGGGAAATGTTCGCAGATAAAGGGATGGCAGGAAAATGGGAAGCCTTCAGAAATGAGATAATGAGAATCCAGAGATAATATATTCCTGTCAGGGTGAAAGGGAAGGCTGGTAGGTGTAGGCAATGCTGGATGACTAAAGAAATTGAGGGCTTAGTTAAGAAAAAGAAGGAGACATATGTCAGGTATAGACAGGATAGATCGAGTGAATCATTAGAAGAGTTTAAAAGAAGTAGGAGTATACTTAAGAGGGAAATCAGGAGGGCAAAATGGGGACATGAGATAGCTTTGGCAAATAGAGTTAAGGAGAATCCAAAGGGTTTTTTAAATATATTAAGGACAAAAGGGTAACTAGGGAGAAAAAGATCAGCAAGGTGACCTTTGTGTGAAGCTGCAGGAGACGGCGGAGATACTAAATGAGTATTTTGCATCAGTGTTTACTGTGGAGAAGGACATGGAAGATATAGAATGTGGGGAAATAGATGGTGATATCTTGAAAAATGTCCACATTACAGAGGGGGAGGTGCTGGATGTCTTAAAATGCATAAAATCCCCACAACCTGATCAGATGTATCCCAAAACTCTGGGAAGCTGGGGAAGTATTTGCTGGGCCCCTTACTAAGTTATTTGTGTCATCGATAGTCACAGGTGAGGTGCCAGAAGACTGGAGGTTGGCTAACGTGTTGCCACTGTTTAAGAAAGGTGGTAAGGACAAGCCAGGGAACTATAGACCAGTGAGCCTGACATTGGTGGTTGGCAAGTTGTTGGAGGAAATCCTGAGGGACAGGATGTACATGTATTTGGAAAGGCAAGGACTGATTAGGAATAGTCAATATGGCTTTGTGCGTGGGGAATCATGTCTCACACCTCGATTGAGTTTTTGGAAGAAGTAACAAAGAGGATTGATGAGGGCAGAGTGGTAGACATGATCTATATGGACTTCAGGAAGGCGTTTGACAAGGTTCTTCATGGTAGACTGGTTAGCAAAGTTAGATCTCATGGAATACAGGGAGAACCAGCCATTTGGATATAGAACTGGCTGAAAGGTAGAAGGCAGACGCTGGTGGTGAAAAGTTGCTTTTCAGACTGGAGACCTGTGACCAGTTGAGTGCCACAAGGTCCACTACTTTTTGTCATTTATGTAAATGAATTGGATGTGAGTTTAAGAGGTGTAGTTATTAAGTTTGCAGATGACACCAAAATTGGAGGTGCCGTGGACAGTGAAGAAAGGAACCACAGATTAAATGGGATCTTGATCAGATGGGCCAATGGGCTGAGGAGAGGTAGATGGAGTTTAATTTAGATAAATGCAAGGTGCTACATTTTGGGAAAGCAAATCTTAGCAGGACTTATACACTTAATGGTAAGGTCTTCGAGATTATTGCTGAACAAAGAGACCTTGGAGTGCAGGTTCATAGCTCCTTGAAAGTGGAGTCACAGGTAGATAGGATAGTGAAGAAGGTGTTTGGTATGCTTTCTTTTATTTGTCAGAGTATTGAGTACAGGAGTTGGGAGGTCATGTTGAGGCTGAACAGGACATTGGTTAAGCCACTGCTGGAATATTGTGTGCAATTCTGGTCTCCATCTTATCGGAAGGATGTTGTGAAAGGGTTCAGAAAAGATCTAGAAGGCTGTTGCCAGGGTTGGATGATTTGAACTATAGGGAGAGGCTGAATTGGGTGGGGCTGTTTTCCCTGGAGTGTCGGAGGCTGAGGGGTGACCTTATAGGATAAATAGACAAAGTCTTTTCCCTGGTGTGGGGGAGTTCAGAACTGGAGGCCAGAGGTTTAAGCTGAGAGGGCAAAGATATAAAAGTGACCCAAGGGGCAACCGTTTCACGCAGAGGGTGGTATGTGTATGGAATGAGCTGCCAGAGGAAGTAGTGGCGGCTGGTACAAATACAACATTTAAAAGGCATCTGGATGAGTATATGAATAGAAAGGGTTTGGAGGGTTATGGGCTGGGTGCTGGCAGGTGGGACTAGATTGAGTTGAGATATCCGATTGGCATGGACGAGTTGGACCGAAGGGCCTGTTTCCATGCTGTACATCTCTATGATTCAATGACTCTATGTCAGAGGTGTTGTCAGCTCAAAATTTTATTTAGTCTTTCACACTGAATCAAAGCAACCAACCACACTCTCATTTACCTAATCCTCCCTGTAGCCAACCATTCTTTGCATTTCTCCCAGTTGGTCTCAGCCAATTTGTTTCATCCCATTCAGCAATAACAACTATCGAGGAAATTTCTAATTCAGTACCCAGAATGGGGAAGTTAGGAAAGTGGAAAGGTCAAGATCCTTCATCTTTTTTCTTCACTTGTTCAGAAAATGTGAACACTGTTGGCTAAGTCAGCATTTAATGCCCAGCTGTCATTGAATGATCGCAACAAAATAAATTCAAAACACTTCTGGTGAGCTACAAAGCTGCTAGCCAAGTACATGTACCGGTTTCCTGAGTGTTACTGCAGCCAGCAGTAATTCTACAGGGGTCTCGGTGTCAGGGCATAGCATTTGCTTTCTTTGAACCTATATTGTGACTCCAATTTCACATCACTCTTTACACCATCCCTCCAAATTATATCTGTGAAATGGTCCACTTCATAATCAAGGTCAAGTTGTCTCTGTACCACTTCCATTCACATGTTGCTAAACGAGAAGGTAACATGATGATAAGGCTTCCAACCGAAGTCCAAAATTGACAAAATTCCGTATGTTTGTTGCTATCATCCCACATGACTCAGATCTCATTTCCTTTAAAATCAATGCTTCAGTGATAGTTTCCCATAGTAAAATAGGTGCAGTATATCATTCTTCAAACTTTTTTAAAAATTCTACTCTCACTTACTTTTTTGTAGCAATTGTAATTGACAGTAATTTTTTGAATGAAATAGGATACACTAGAATTGAGTTTAATTCTTGCTGTGGGCCAAAATGATCTTTCTGAAATGCCTTACTAAGATATTCTGGTTTAAAGAGGAAAAGAATAGATTTTAGTAATATTTCTGTTTTTACTTACCCATTTATGCTGCCTACAATTTCCATTGAATTTCCATGTAATGAATTATTTGAAAGCCTTCCTTTCTTTGCAGTTCTGAGCAGACTGCTATTTTGTGCCTACAGAAACCTTGCACAGTAATTTTAAATAATCAATCTTTTGCTTTTATCCATCGCTTTCTAAATGCCTATATTTATCACAAAACCCAATTCAGCCACACCATATGAAAGAGAACAATCAAAACTCATCGAACTGACAGGAGAACATCCCAATGACAAGACAGTTCTTAAGCTGAACTCACAACCTGCTGATTAACAGACAAGCGTTCAATCACTTAAGCTGTTAGATACGAGGTCCTTTTTTTTATTTTTCACCACTAATGAAATCTGTAGTGCAGTTTTTTTTCCCCACTGTTGCCCTTTAATTGCATCTCTGAATTATTGCATTGTTTTCAGCTACCATGTTTTCCACATTTAAATTTAAATTCCTCTCAATTTATACATGTGTACCCAATTCCAAAAGTTGATGCCAAACCAATTTGCAAATATAACATTTGTTAAAGGAATGAGTTAGACTTTCCAATTTGTCATTAATCACTTTTCTCCTGGTACTAACTTCATGATTCACGTTTTGAAATTTGATAATTTACTTGATACACCACAGCAACATAGAGGTAAAATATTATACATAATGAGGACCAATTATAGTATAAACAGATCTAATGTATTACATTTGATAGAAGGATCTGTGTTCTTAGTATATGCTGCAATGTCTCGAAGATTAAAAGAAAATGTTTAATGTGTAATAGGAACATCAATATTAATGTCTGGTTAAACTACATGAAAATGGCCACTTGAATGACTAATATTAATTACTACATAATTTTGCATATTTAGAATATTAATATAATGTACTGAAAATTATATATACACACCTCAAAAATGTTCTACAAATGCGAAGCACATATTTTTGGCAACTTTTATTATTTCCAAATTAGACACCAGCTGTGTTTGCAACTTCCTTATAATGATACTTGGTACAAAGCTTCAAGGCATATTACATGGACCTGCTTCATCATGTAGTGTCACGAGTTGCTACCTACAGTGACAAACTCCTGTGGAGAAATAGAATTGAAATTTCTGGATTACATCAACAAAGAAAATAATAATATTGACGGCAACTGTGCTACAAATACGACAAATGATCTTTGGGAGACTTACAGAATTTTCCAAATTGATACTTGCAAATCTACAGGAATATGAGCTGGGATCAAACTAGGTCCCAGCCCATTGCAGGTAAATAGCAGGTCCTTGGCAAGGGAGTTTACTGACTGTGTTCAATAGCACTGCCATCCTGTTAAACATGGTGACCTGCCTTTCTGAGCTGTCAGACCAATATGCAGGTCACGAGCTTGATAGCCTAAGTTGTGCCGTGTTGGTAATGGCTTGGTATAATTAAGAAAGGAAGGCCCCACCTTTTCACCTTTCCCCGTGACAGGCTGCCAAAAGGTAAGGCGTGTTCCTACATGTTTAAAATGCAACCAAGGCATAAAGGTATCATTAATAAACCAGTTAATTGGATTAATTGATTGCCTGCATCCACTCAGTAGGTCAGATATCACTTTGAAAGAATATGAAACTGATGAAGTAACCAGGACACAAAGCAACAGTCAGTCAGTTGTGTAGGATTTTCAGCTTTCCAGGTTTCCGTCACCTGTTCTGAGGACGGGTCACTGGACTCACAACACTAACTCTGCTTTCTCTCTGCATGCTGCCAGACCTGCTGAGTTTTGCCAGCAATTTCTGTCTTTGTTTAGGATTTCCAACTGTTCCTCAAATGTTAGGGTAGTTCTTTATGTTAACCATTCCTAGAATGTGTGTTTATATTAGTGAGCAAATAAGATTATAGATATGGGAGTAGAGTTAGGCCATTTCGCCCATTCAAGTTACACCATTTAAGTATGGCTGATAATAAATAAATCAAACCTGTTATAGCTTGCCAGGCTTGTTTGTAAGATTGATGAATTTGCATAAAGGAACCAGAAATACAAGAGGCAGACTATTTGTTAAGGCAGACCTTGACTTTCATCATGGAGGCTGGAGGAAAATTCCTGATGTTTATTACCTTACAAAGGCAAGATTAAAGGTTACCTGTGAGAACCTTTCCTGATAGCTGCTTCACTGATGAAGGAGCAGTGATCTGAAAGCCTGTGATTTCAAATAAACCTGTTGGA
Source organism: Chiloscyllium plagiosum (assembly GCF_037043375.1). Taxonomy (NCBI): domain Eukaryota; kingdom Metazoa; phylum Chordata; class Chondrichthyes; order Orectolobiformes; family Hemiscylliidae; genus Chiloscyllium; species Chiloscyllium plagiosum. The sequence goes on from NW_028270144.1 coordinate 6,787,248, forward strand.
CTAGAACATGGTGTCATGTGACTTCTGACCTGATAACTGCTGACTACCTTAAACTGGGTGTCAACTTGCCTGCTGCTCACTGATTTAAAATCTGATTTAAGTCTGTTGATGCAAACTGACTGTTTAATTTTGCTTTTATCTTGAGTGAGGTTAAGATTAAGAATCGTGTTTCAAGTTTCACTGAGATCATGCCTTACCTCTGCAAACCCACCTTCACACTTTATCATTTAGCAGCTTTGTAAAACAGAAATCCAGTAATCTCAAGATAAACAATTGATAACAAAGCCATTTTCAATTAACATTTGCAGAAGAATTCCAAACTTCTATCACCTATTACATGTAGAACTGCTTCCTAATCGCATGCCTGAAAAGTCATTCACCAATTTTCAAAGTTAAAAATCACACAACACCAGGTTGTAGTCCAACAGGTTTATTTGGAAGCACTAGCTTTTGGAGCGCCACTCCTTCATCAGGTGGTTGTTGAGTATACTAGTGCTTCACAAAGCTAATGCCCCAAATAAACCTGGGCTATAGCCTGGTGTTGTGTGATTCTTAACATTGTACACCCCAGTCCAACACCGGCACCTCCAAATCCTTTATTCCTGATGAAGGGCTTTTGCCCGAAACGTCGATTTCGAAGCTCCTTGGATGCTGCCTGAACTGCTGTGCTCTTCCAGCACCACTAATCCAGTATCTGGTTTCCAGCATCTGCAGTCATTGTTTTTACCTCCAAATCATGTTGACCAATTTTCAAAATCTCTAGTCTTAGAAACGCCAGTCATCAGAAATGGTTTTGCTCTAACTGTTTTCCTTTAATATTTTGACAGCTTTAATCAAATCACCTTAACTTTCTAAATTCCAGTTAATATGAAAAATAATACGTGCAACCTCTCTTTATAATTGAACTCTGGAAATTCAGGTAGGTTAAGTCTTTGCTGTCCTCTCTCCAAAATGAATTTATATTTCTTACAGTGTGGTTCTGAGAGCTATTTGCTTTGCTCCAGATGTGGTCTAATCAAGGCTTTGTATTGTTCAGGCATGATTTCTAATCACTTCTCTTCTATTCTGCCAGATAAAAAAGCAAACATTCATTAGTCTTTTTGATATGTCGGTACTTCTCAAAACATTTTACTGATCTATGTGCCTTAAACTCAACATCCAATAAGAATGTACATAGCAGATTGGGGCCACTTTAAGTGATCTTTAGTAATAAACTATCCTCCTCCCATTTATTTCTCATGTGTCATGCAAGGTTTAATATTGACTTCAATATCAATTTGATTTAAAGATGGATCAAGATTTTTGCATGTCTAATTATTTTCAAATACCTGCACTTGTGCACCCTCTCTAATCAATGCATGAGGCTGAATTTGTTGAGTCCATATGTTATGGTTCTCAGTCAATACTTTCTGCTGCTAAGTGACCTACTCTCCTGTCTTGTAAGAAAGCATTCGATTTTTATTCACTGTACCCTTACTGATAATTCTACTGCTGCTGAGGAAGCAATGTTGGAAGATGGAGACTTAAATGAAAGAGTTGGCTGGTGCAGTGGCCAATGTGTGGAAGCTTAGAACTGATCAAGTGGTCAACAAGAAGTGCATGGAAGTAAGGAGTAGTACAGTTTGGAATTCCCCTAGATTAACAGGCTGTGCTTATGACTCACTCTGCAAAGTGGCTTTTCATCCTCATTCAAATTGCAAATATTCAATGGATATTTAAAATTGCCTGTCATTCTACCCGGGTCAGAGTAGCTGGTTTTTTTCTCTGTCGGAGACATAGAATCCTTACAGTGTGGTAACAGGCCATTCAGCCCATTGAGTCCACAGCAGCCCTCTGATGAGTATCCCACCCAGACCTAACCCCACCTTGCCCTATCCCTGTAATCCTACATTTCCCATGGCTTACCCACTTAGCCAGCACATCCCTGGATAGTCTGGGTATTTTCCCATGGCCAATCCACTTAACCTGCATATTTTTGGACTGTGGGAGGAAACAGGAGCACCCGGAGGAAATCCATGCAGATGCCAGGAGAATGTGCAAATTCCACACAGTCACCCGAAGATGTACTCTCTGGTGCTGTGAGGCAGCAACACTAACCACTGAGCCACTGTGCCACCTCCTCCCCCCCAAAAGGAGAAATTGCATTAATCAGGTACTTACACTGTTCAGGTTTTAAGTATCTGTAATCATAAAATTCTACATGTGGACCACATGCTGCAACTAACAACATCAAATATAAGGCTTGGCCACAAGCAAACTTGACCACATCATTGACCATTACAACTGGATCATAATCATCTCTGCGAAGCAGAAGTAATCACAGGCAAGGCTAAAAGTATCATTCCTGCTCAGAAACCATAAAGACAATGTAAGATCACAAAGGCTGCACCAGGGTTCAGAGCTAATTTCCTCTTACCTTGAACTGTGAGCACCTGACAGCATGCTTTTATCTGCAATGCTACCTCTCTTGGAGTTTGTGAAGGTGTGGGAGGGCGAAGGTATCTTTCATTCTACGCAGTTGCAGGCTCCTGTGATTACTTGTCCTGTATATATACAAATAAGCTGAAAATGTGTTGCTGGAAAAGCTTATGCCCGAAACGTCGATTCTCCTGCTCCTTGGATGCTGCCTGACCTGCTACGCTTTTCCAGCAACACATTTTCAGCTCTGATCTCCAGCATCTGCAGTCCTCACTTTCTCCTATATACAAATAAGGTCAATTATATCAAAGATCCATGTGCAGGCTGTATGTATGTTCCATGTATTGGGGACTATGTTGTACTGCCCTCTATGTATGATGTGAATCCAGATTGCTCCAATTACTAATTGTTCCTGATATTTCCCAAATAGGTTCATTGGAACCATGAGTCAAGATTAAAGTGATGCTGGAAATGCACAGCAGGTCAGGCAGCGTCTGAAGAACAGGAAAATCGACGTATAGGGCAGGAGCCCTAATCTCCAGCATCTGCAGTCCTCACTTTCACCTCATTGGAACCATGACCATGACCAATGGAACTGCCATGCAAAGGATGATCAACATTGTGGCCAAGATGCAATGAGGTAAAACTGAGGAGGATCAAATGTGCTAGAAACTCAAGCCTGACAGTAAAATCCAGCAGCTACCAAGCAGCCTCCACATGAAGGCATCTCTGCTGAAGGTCCATTCAAGCTGCACAGGAGGTATAGAGAATCCAGAGTTTATTGTCTTCAATGTAATTTCCTCCAGGTGAACAAGGCACACAATGCTGCAGACTGAGGATAGGCTGGGACATCATCACAGAACTGCATCATCTCCTGGAGCAGGACTGACCACCTGGAAATGGGAGTGTTAGTGGTGGTGATGACCTTGTGGTATTATCGTTAGACTGTTCAGCCTGGTAATGTTCTGGGGAACTGGGTTCGAATCACATTATAACAGATGGTGGAATTTGAATTCAATAAAGATTTGGAATCAAGAGTCTAATGATGACCATGAAATTACTGCCAATTGTCAGGAAAAGTCTATCTGATTCACTAATGCCCTTTAGGGAAGGAAACTGCCATCCTTATCTAGTCTGGCTTACATGTGACTCAAGACCCAGAGCAACTTGGTTGACACTTAACTGCCTCTGGGCAATTAGGGATGGGCAATAAACATTGGTCTAGCCAGCGATGACCACATGAATGAAACAAAATGCAACTGGTTGCTTCCAAAATCCTCTGGGGAGTTGAGTGGGATTTCTCTATCCTCAATCCACAAACATATCAGGCTGTTACTGATACAATCCGGGACAGATCACACTGCCATTTCAGTTCCACATGATAAGTACTGCAGCCCATGCAGGAGGTTGTAAAAACAAGCTGGCTTCTCCCCCACCTGGTGCAGAGCATATACACGTTGAGAGTGTGGTATCAACAGAAGAGCGTTCCATTCTATTCATAGCCAGCGCAACTCTGATCATTGGAACCTGCCATGACATCAATACTCGTGAAAACTCATTTCTGCTTTGTTTCGATGGCCAGTTGCCTGACAAGGATAGTTACTTGGGAACAGAGATAACTTCATATGACATTGAGGACAATAAACCAGCCATGCCTGCAATGACTGATAGCACTGTTCGGCAACCTGCTAGCTGAGATGAAACATTGGTGCAACGCGGTCTATTCTTCCCCCAGGATCACTGTGGAGTAGATGATAAACCTCCTGAAGATGAAGGTGATGGATGTCAGTTAAGGATGTGGGTGGTGGAGCTGGAATTACACTCAGACAGATTCTGTGGCATTATTTCGACATGTTGTCTCCCGTATGTAAAGAACAGGCAAAGAGGGATGAATGGAGGTTGAAGAGCTGGGAGTGCAGTCATCGTCTTCTGAAGAAGAAAATGAATGCATTGAGTAGGAAAAATATCAGTGTGATAGAACAGTATATTTTTCTGGTGCAATAAACCAGTCAGGAATTAATTGTCACCCATTCCCAATAAGATTTTAAGAGGTTTTCTTTGATTTGTTCATGCAATGTGAGCAACACTAGCTTTATTGCACATTCTAATGTTAAGAATCAACCACATTGCTGTGGTCTGTTGTCACATCCAGACCAGGCCAGATAGGACTGGTAGATTTAATTCCCCAAAAGGACTTCAGTGAACCAGATGGGTTTTCGTAACAACTAACAGTGGTTGCATATTGGCCATTTAGCTCACTTTTTATTCCTCATTTCTATTGTTTACAAATTTCATCATCTGTCAGAGTAGGATTTAGAACATAGAACATAGAACAGTACAGCACAGAACAGGCCCTTCAGCCCACGATGTTGTGCCGACCATTAATCCCCATGTATGCACCCTCAAATTTCTGTGACCATATGCATGTCCAGCAGTCTCTTAAATGTCCCCAATGACCCTACCTCCACAACTGCTGCTGGCAACGCATTCCATGATCTCACAACTCTCTGTGTAAAGAACCCGCCTCTGACATCCCCTCTATACTTTCCTCCAACCAGCTTAAAACTATGACCTCTCATGTTAGCCATTTCTGCCCTGGGAAATAGTCTCTGGCTATCGACTCTATCTATGCCTCTCATTATCCTGTATACCTCAATTATGTCCCTCTCCTCCTCCTTTTCTCCAATGAAAAAAGTCCGAGCTCAGTCAACCTCTCTTCATAAGATAAGCCCTCCAGTCCAGGCAGCATCCTGGTAAACCTCCTCTGAACCCTCTCCAAAGCATTTTAATCTTTCTTATAATAGGGTGACCAGAACTGGACGCAGTTTTCCAAGTGTGGTCTAATCAAAGTTTTATAAAGCTGCAACAAGATCTCACGACTCTTAAACTCAATCCCCCTGTTAATGAAAGCCAAAACATCATATGCTTTCTTAACAACCCTGTCCACTTGGGTGGCCATTTTAAGGGATCTATGTACCTGCACACCAAGATCCCTCTGTTCCTCCACACTGCCAAGAATCCTATCCTTAATCCTGTACTCAGCTTTCAAATTCGATCTTCCAAAATGCATAACCTCTCATTTATCCAGGTTGAACTCAATCTGCCACCTCTCAGCCCATCTCTGCATCCTGTCAATGTCCTGCTGCAGCTTACAACAGCCCTCTATACTGTCAATGATATCTCCAACCTTTGTGTCATCTGCAAACTTGCTGACCCATCCTTCAATCCCCTCATCCAAGTCATTAATAAAAATTACAAACAGTAGAGGCCCAAAACAGAGCCCTGTGGAACACCACTCACCACTGACAGCCAAGGACAAATCTGGTCCGGGCCTGGTGACTTGTCAATCTTAATGTTTGACAAAATTTTCAGCACATCAGCTTCCTCTATCTCTATCCATTCCAGCATGCACATCTGCTCTTCAAAGGTTTCATTCACTACAAAGTTTGTTTCTTTCGTAAAGACAGAAGCAAAAAGCTCATTTAGGGCTTGCCCTACCTCCTCAGACTCCACACACAAATTCCCTATGCTATCCCTGATCGGCCCTACTCTTTCTTTGACCATTCTCTTATTCCTCTCATAAGTGTAAAATGCCTTTGTGTTCTCCCTAATCTGTTCTGCCAAGCCTTTCTCGTGCTGCCTCCTGGCTCTCCTCAGACCATTTTTGAGTTCCTTCCTCGCCTGCCTGTAATCCTGTAGAGCTGAGCTTGACCCTAGCTTCCTCCACCTTATGTATGATACCTTCTTCCTTTTGACAAGAAGCTCCACTGCTCTCGTCATCCAAGGTTCCTTTATCTTACCCCTTCTTGCCTGTCTCAGAGGGACATATTTATTCATCACTCGCAACAACTGCTCCTTAAACAGTCTCCACATGTCTATAGTGCCTTTACCATGGAACAATTGCTCCCAGTCCATACTTCCTAACTCATGTCTAATTGCATCATAGTTTCCTCTTCCCCAATTAAATATCCTCCCATTTTGCCTAATCCTCTCCTTCTCCATAGCTATGTAGAATGTGAGACCGTTGTGGTCACTATCACCAAAATACTCTCCCACCACAAGGTCTGATGCCTGCCCCGGCTTGTTTCCGAGCACCAAGTCTGGAATGGCCTCTCCCCTTGTCGGTCGATTTGAATGCATAACACCAGAAAATTAGCCTGAATTCCTGGGTTACTCGTCAACTGACATTACCAGGAGACTGATGCCTACTCTTTAGCAGTTGAATCTTCCATTATGGAAACCCAGTGATTCAGATCAAGTGTACGTACAGTGCAGCCCATTCTCTCACCAGGGCAATCTTTCATTGACTGTAAATTTGTTGATTCTTGAACAGCAAGCAGCCTCTGTTCACTACAGAAGCTTCCCCTCCCCCCTCCCCATTTCCTGTGTTGAATAAAAGTTTCCTTTTCAATAGTTTGAAGGTTGTCCAGTGAAGCGTTTCTGTGATGTTTCCTCCGGCATTTAGAGTGGTTTGTCTCTGCCGCTTCTGGTTATCAGTTCCAGCTGTCCGCTGCAGTGGCCGGTATATTGGGTCCAGGTCAATGTGTTTGTTGATAGAATCTGTGGATGAGTGCCATGCCTCTAGGAATTCCCTGGCTGTTCTCTGTTTGGCTTGTCCTATAATAGTAGTGAGAGGCAATAGATTTAAAAAAGACAAGGAAAAATCTTTTTAACTGAGGGTAGTTTGCGTATGGAATGAGCTTCCTGAGGAAGTAGTGGATGTACATACAGTTACAACTTTTAAAAGACACTTAGATCAATGCATAAATAAGAAAGGTTTGGAGGAATATTGGCCAAGAGCAGGCAGATGGGACTAGTTTGGTTTGGGATTATGTTTGGCATGGCCTGGTTGGACTAACGGGTGTGTTTCTGTGTTATGTGACTCTGTGACATTATGTTACCTTTAGATACCATTTGTTAAGCAAAGAGAATATCTTAAAGCTTTTGTTACTTCAATGCCACAGAATGTCCAATTAGTTAAGTTTTGTATCTAATGAATTTCAGAATTTCTTCAGTCTTGTCAGATGTTGGTGGATGTTCAACCAACTTAACAATGTCATCATCCAAGGAAGGAACAAATCAGAACATGTTCAGTGATTATCAATGGTGCACGGCACAAACCATCGAGCGTAAGATGCTTAGCAAATACAATTACACATTTGCAAGCATCGCAGAGTGATCTTCCAAGATGTAAGGTGACAACAGTTGGACTAAACCCGATGGATGACAACTTCAAAATCATTTGTGGGTTTTCAGTCAAATTTAACATGAAAAGAGTTGGCATTGTTCTTGGAGCTACCAATATATATCGAATATTTGTTTCTAATTATGGTGAGATCACGGAACCATTTTGGAAATAATAGTGCACAAAGATGCACGATGGAAATGGACAATCATAAAGCAAATAGCTTTTGGTATATTAGCAGTAAAAATAGGACTTCCATCAGTTCTTGCATATTTCAACCCCACACATGGAAATATATGTCACAACAGATACATCAGGGAATGTGACTAGAAATGTATTGTCACAATACGCCAAAGGAAACAAATCAGCAAATGCTTATTCATGCCATCCATTATGGAAAGCTGAATGAACACATACACACACAAACGCACACACACGCCACCTAGTCTGACTTCAACTGCACTGACTGCCAAGAACTGAATACATTGATACATTGTCAGGCATGTCAGGATCTAGTTGACTTCTACCCACCTCGAGATAGTCAAACTATAAAATCAGAAGATGCAGGAGCAAAAGAACATAAGAACAAAACTAGGCCGTTTCATCCATTAAGTCTGTCATTCAATTAGATTGTAACTGACCTAAAAATTCTGAACTTCACACTGTCGCCTTTCACATTGCTCAACTGATTAAAAAATGTGTCTTTCTCAGCCTAGAATACACTAAACAACACAACATCCACCACCCCCTGCAATAAAGACGAGAAATTCCTTCTCATCACTGACCTAACTGGGTGACTCTTATTCTGAGATTGTGTCCTAGACTCTCCCTCAAGGGGAAGCAACATCATTGCATCTACCCTGTCAAGTCCCCTAAGAATCATGTCTGCTCCAATAAAGTCACTTTCCTCGAAATCCCAATGAGTACAGGTCCAACCAACTCAACCTCTTCTTGTGACAATCTCTCCATTCTCAAGATCAGCTTAGTGAAACCCCTCTGGACTGTCTCCATTGCTGGTACGTAAAATCACTAATGTGCAGATACGGGCCATTTGGCTCATTGACATGAAGTGGCACTTCAAAGAGCATTCCACCGATAACCCACCCTATCCTCATAACCTCGTATTTATCTTTGGTAACCGACCTAAGCTGCACATCCCTGAACACCACCGCGCAATTTAGCATGGCTAATTTACCCAACTGTGGGAGGAAACCACAGCATCTGTGGAAATCCACACAGATATGGGGAGAATGTGCAAACTCCATACAGTTACCTCAGGTTGGAATTGCACCTGTGTCCCTGGTGCTGTGAAGCAGCAATGCTAATTGCTGAGCCACCATGCTACCCAAAATCTTTCCTTAGATAATCCAAATGGTTCACAGTCTTCCTGGTATAGTCTTATGAGTGCCTTGCACAGTTTTAGGAAGGTTTCTTTATCTCCATACCCTTTGTGAATTGTCTTCACCAGTCCAACTTTAAAATTGAGGACCGCAGGGATTCATAAAACTGAGTTGCTCTTGCAGAAACATGAGATCAAGTTTATTGACCAATGAAATCAGGGTGTCAAGTTTATTGACCAATGAAATCAGGGTGTCTGAATAACTGTGGGAAATGGCAAGATGAGTCGCAGGCCTGGGCAACAAGTGAGGCAAAACCCATCTCAACATCAGGAGAAACTCATGCCACCTTTGATGCTTTTCACCATTGGTGTGGTGACCTTCTCACTAGGCAGCAGCAGAACAAGCGACTGGCAGGTCAGGCTCAATGCTTGTTCCAAAGGGCATCCATGTTGGAAATCAATACCAGCATGTCGGGCACACTCCATTGGCACTGCCCACATACAGTCAGCACCCATTGATGTTAGCGTCAACATGTAGCAGATTCTAATCACCCTTATGATACATCTCCAATTATTTACTGGATACTTCAGCTTGTCAATGCTGCTCCTTAGGCTGCACTGGGGAGGCAATGTCTTAGTAGTATTATCATTGGACTTTTAATCCAGAGAAGACAGTGGGGTGCTGGAAAAACACAGCAGGTCAGGCAGCATCCGAGAAGCAGGACAATCCAAAGACCCAGGTAATATTCTGGAAACCTGGGCTTGAATCTCGCCATGATGGAATATGAATTCAATAAAATCTAGATTTAAGAATCTAACAATGACCATGAAACCATTCTCAATTGTCAGGAGAAACCCACCTGGTTCTCTAATATCCTTTAGGGAAGGAAATTGCCATCTTTACCTGGTCTGGCTTACATTTGACTCCAAACCCACAGCAATGTGGTTGACTCTTAACTGCCCTCTAGGCAATTAGAGATGGGCAATAAATGCTGATCTAGCCAGCCCATATTCTGTGAATGAATAAAGCTGGCAACTCTCATTGTAATTCTGCATTTAGGGCACTGTGCACTCAGGGACATATACTCATTTCATGGACTGGGACCGGGTTGTATCTCCTGGCAGTTCACTCACTTTCGTAGTGCTCAGTCACTCTGAGCTTACTTGGATGCTCGCAGCAATCCTGCCCAGCATTACCTTGGCCTGTCTCCCTGTGTCTTCTCCCCTCAATCAGAGATACCAATCCTATAGCCCTTATGTCTTGCTGTGCTATTTAGTGCAGACACAAAGCCAGGAATCTCGTCATAGTTGTTAGCAGACTTAGTCAAGTCGAAAGTGTGAAATGGTATCCTGAGATTAGTTCGTGAACGGGTTGATGGAATAGAGCAGGGGAGAGCGTAAATCTGTATCTGTCTCTATTCTACTTGCCTTAGGTGTGAATGATGCACATAGGGAGCACTCAGAGAAAATGATTCCGTTTCTCAGGGTTGACATCGTTCAACTTATTTAACAAAATGTGCACAGAAACATACATTAAAATTGTGTTGAACTAATTAAACTCCAGAAAATATTCTTGATTGTACGAAGTTCCAGAGATCGGAATCCCCAGCCAAAATGGCTCCAATTCCAAAGAAATGATTTATTCTTCTTTGCTCTTAATTCCTATAGCGGGGAAAATACTTCCTCTGTATCAACCTCCATAAATCATTTTACCGTTTTTCAAACCTCAATAAATTCACCACTCCACTGTCTATGTAAGGAAGCTGTAGCCAGGTTTTTGCATCCTGTCCTTATAATGAAGGCCAACATGTTGCAAGACGTAGATTTTTTTTTATTCCTACTGACTCGGTCTACTTCTTGCAGTTGTATGAATTCCCTCATCAGTCCGAGTATTACTGTATATTAAAGAATGACTAATTGCTGGAGATAGCTCCATTACCATACACTTTCACTGGGGAATGTGGGTCAGAGACTGAGGGTTGAATTGTATTATCTCTGGTTCATGCTGCTTTGTAAATGACTTCCTTGGAGTCTTTTGGGTCGGAGAGACCCCCTTAGCATATTCATTCAGCAATAATTGATCTGGCATTTTAAATGTCCTATAAGAGTGTTAAGAGTTAGGCTGCACAAAATCATCTCCTGCGTTTGTTTTTATGATTAAAAGTTAAAACAAAAGAGTCATGAGCATCTCTTATTATCCTGTGTTTGTTTATTTTTCATTGCAAGGCACAGCATCTCTTCCTGGCACTTATTTGAACATGGATAACCAATTTTCTATCCTGCTTAGAGTACAAAATGACCTTCATGGCATAAAAGCAATCGTGACCTTTAAGTTTTTTAGTAAAATATCATGGAAGGAAAAGGAATGAGAGAGAGTTAGAAGATTTAGTTTCATTAAGCATTCATGTATTTAAGGGATAATTTTTCAACTCTTAAAGCTGCCAGAGGTGGGAATGGAGTTACAAAGTTGGGGGGGTGGTGGTGCTGGTGGGTGGAAGTTGGTGGCAGTGAGAGAAGATGAGCCAACTGGGACAATACATCCATCCTAGGACAAGCCAAACACAGACACACATGAGAATGTCTAGAAGCATGGCATTCCATCTGGAACTCTATCAACAAACACATCGAGTTAGACCCTATCTATCACCCCCTGAGAAAAAGAATAGGAAATAACATCACCACGTGAAATGACATCACCACAGGAAATGACATCACCATCCCAAAGAAACCCAAACATATAAATAGAAACAAAATCATCAGCAGTGCTTCACCCAGAGGCCCACTTAAAATATTACCGAGTAGGGTGACAAAACGTCTGGAAATGAACCTTCCAGCTCAGTGAGCAAACTACATCCAGAACCTCAACCTAAGCTACAAATCTTCTCAAAACTCACTAAGAAGATGAGTCAGTTTCCCAATGCCATTCTGATACTAGCAAGTTTCACTATGGTGGAGGGATGATGATCCCGATGGCCGGCCAATCCATTAAGACGCTGGATACTGGTTTGGTATTGAGCATTCTCCGATTTTGATGTGGGTGCATAGACATGTTGTTTGGAGCATTTCTGGTGAATAAATATACTGAGTACAAGAGTTGGGAGGTTGCGTTGCAGCTGTACAGGACATTGGTGAGACCACTTTAGGAATACTATGTGCAATTCTGGTCTGCCTGCTACAGGAAAGATACTGTGAAACTTGCAAGGGTTCAGAAAAGATTTACAAGAATGTTGCCAGGGTTGGTGGGTTTGAGCTACAGGGAGAAGCTGAATAGGCTGGGGCTGTTTTCCCTGGAGCGTCGGAAGTTGAGGAGTGGCCTTATAGAGGTTCATAAAATCATGATGGGCATGGAGAGGGTAAAGAGACAAGGACTTTTCCCCAGGGTGGGAAGTCCAAAACTAGATGACATAGGTTAAGAGTGAGAGGGGAAAGATATAAAAGAGACCTAAAGGGCAATCTTTTCACACAGAGGGTAGTGTGTGTATGGCATGAGCTGGAAATGTGTTGCTGGAAAAGCGCAGCAGGTCAGGCAGCATCTAGGGAACAGGAGAATCGACGTTTCGGGCATTAGCATTCCTGAAGAAGGGCTAATGCCCGAAACGTCGATTCTCCTGTTCCCTAGATGCTGCATGACCTGCTGCGCTTTTCCAGCAACACATTTCCATCTCTGATCTCCAGCATCTGCAGACCTCACTTTCTCCTCATGGCATGAGCTGCCAAAGCAAGTAGTGGAGACTGGTACAATTACAACATTTATAAGGCATCTGGATGGGCATATGAATAAGAAGGATTTAGAGGGATATGGGCCAAATGCTGGTAAATGGGACTCGATTAATGCAGAATATCTGGTTGGCATGGATGAATGGAACCCAAAGGTATGTTTCCATGCTGTATTTTGCTATGACTTTAAATGTAGATGCACAATGGGTGCACAGTCATGACTAACTCGGATCACACGTGGGCACAATGAAAAGATAAATGGCATAGTGGCACATGTTGTCATCAGCACGTAGCTGGCATTGACTCAGCATAGTTTCCATGGAGAGTAGTCAGTGAGCTTTAGGGCAGTGCAGGTTCTTATTATCCTGTTATTATGGATCCACAGGAGGAGGAGGAGGAGGAGGAGGCAAAGCTGACAAACCAAATGAGCAGGAGTGTGTGAAACCTGAAAACAAGGAAGGCACCAGCTCCCATTGGGGAAGTGACTCTCAGATTTTGCATCCAATGGTGATGAGAATAAATATCCTGTATAGGAAGGGCAGAGTCCCAGGTATCAGTTGAGATGAGCGGCATAAAGGTACTGAAGACCATGCTTTCAGAAAAGGCACCAGTGCCAAAGATAGAGCTGTTCAGAAATGGTCAAAACTCTGTATCAGAGGCGATAGTGACCGTCCAGGCAGATGGTTGTAGAAGTTTATGGCCTCATTGCTGATGAGTCCACACCTTGCAGCATTGGTTTCTGTGCCCTGCCAGTGGCTTTGAACTTCTTTGCTTCTGGCTTCTTCCAAGAATCATCTTGGATGTATCTCAACAATAGCTGTGTTTCACCGGTCACTGATGTCATGTTTGTGGGAGTTGGTCAGTGCTTTCAGACAGCTGCTACCTCACGGGAACAGTGGGCAGTGTATTTCAACTCCAGCAATGGAATCCTCCAGATGCAGTGTTCACAGATTTCATCCATGTGACCAGAGCATCACCCAGTGAGCTTCATCAACAGAAAGGGATTTCACTTCCTAACGTTCAACTATTCTGTCATCAGAGAATGCCCGTTTCCCTGGCAACTGCTATGACACCTCTGCTGGTCTAGGGTACATCGTATCTTCTAACTCAGTCTTTAAAATATATGAATGACTTCTAAAGGACCAGGGATATTCCTTGGAAATGTCAGCTCTGACACTCAGGAAGAGCTGAAACCAGAGGCTCTGAAGTGATTTAAACAGAGCCATGCGATTCAGAAACAGAAAGTGCTGGAAAAACTCAGCAAATCTGGTAGTATCTGTAGAGGGAGAAATAGAGTTAATGGTCTGATGAAGGGTAACTGGACTCTGTTTTTCTTTCTCTACAGATGCTGCCTAACCAGCTGTGTTTTGCAGCACTAGCCACTTTCCTTTCAGATTTCCAGCAGCCCGGGATTCTTTGTTTTAGTTGAGAATGATGTGGTGATTGACAGTCCAATGAAGGAGAGCATGGAACCTTTGGAGCTGCATTTGTGACATCTGGACTGGTCAGACAGTACCCATATTGCTCTGCTGCAGGAGATTCAGTGATTGTGGCAGTTTGCTGAGTCCTTGTAACATTGACCGACAGGAGAGATGTGGCATTTGATGAGGGTGCAGTCCAGGAAGGACACATCTCAGTAAAGGACGAAGAGGAAGATCATGTAAGTGAGAAATACAGAGAGGGAGTCCAGAGGGAATATGGTGAAAAGTGAGCTGCCAGAGATGCAAACATAGATGGCCAGGGCATGACTTAGAACTCAAGGGTGTTGCCAGGATCCTCTGATTTCACCTTGTTTTGAGTGTTCTCCTCTGAACCAGGTGGAACTGCATGACCTGCAACTTACTCTGAGTTGCTGTAAGAACACTTTCATTGTAAGCTAACATAATCTTGAACATGTAAACCCTAACCAATGATGAAGGCTGCCAATCCATCCAGAGGTTTGTCACTGTCATGTCAATGAGTTCATCTTTAACATTTCATCCTTTTTTGCCCTAGATTAAAAATGGCGCCTGAAACCTCTAGCTTCATATGTCAATATTTACATAGTGCTTAAAGGGAGAAAACAGCGCATCATTATCATAATGGGCTTCCATAAGTTCTCTGCTCTGAATTAATATCCACTGGCAACTCTATATAAGAATGGCCACCAGTATCAAATTAGCATCATCAGTCATAAGTGATTTTAAGCATAATAGTGTGGTAATGTTAGGCAATTTTAACTCTCCAAGCATAGACTGGGACTGCCATTATGTTAAGGGCTTGGGTGCAGAGAAATGTGTTAAGTGTGTATGAGAAAATTTTCTGGATCAGTATGTGGATGTACCTACTAGAAAAAGAGAAAAACTTGATCTTCTCTTGGGAAATAAAGCAGGCCTAGCGACTGAGGTGTCAGTGAGGGAACACATTGGGACCAGCGATCATAATTTTACTTGTTTTAAAATAGTTACGGAAAAGGATAGAACTGAACTAAAAGTTAAAATTCTCTATTGAAGTAAGACCAATATTGACTGTATTATGAAAAATACTTTCAAAAGTTGATGGGGAAAACTATTCACAGGTAAAGAGATGTGTGGAAAGTCGGAGGTCTTTAAAAATGAGATAATGAGAGTTCAGAGACAGTATATTCCTATTAGTGCAGCAGGCAAGGCTGGTAGGTGTAGGGAATGCTTGATGAATGGTGGGTGACTGGAGAGGTTGAGGCTTTGGTCAAGAGCCTAGTTATAATCTCTTCCAACCTCTTCAGTCGGAAGATACAAAAGCTTTAACGCATGTACCAACAGATTCAAGAACTACTTCTTCTCTGCTGTTATAAGACTTCTGAATGGATCTCTCAAATTTTAAATTTAATATTGTTCCTGCTTTGTGCACCTTCTCTTTAGTCAGAACATTGTATTCCTTGCTCTGTTCTATTACTCAATGCCCTTTGTACGGTATGATCTACGTGCAGTGCACACAAAACATACTTGTCACTGTAACTAGGTACGTGTTACAAAAATAAATCAAGTCGAATCAAAACAAAGAAAAAGGAGTCAAATGTCAAGAATACAGTGAATGCCCCAAGAGGAGTAAGAGGGAAATGAGAAGGGCATAAAGGGGACGTGAGATACCTTTGGCAAATAGGGTTAAGGAGAATCCAAACAGATACTACAAATACATTATAGAGAAAAAGAGTAATGAGGGACAGAATAAGGACCATTCCCTCCTGGAGATCAATGCCCAATGCTCTTCCATTCCCAACAGCGCCCCACACACCCCATGGCACCTTCATCTATACTCTTCATTTACTGTCATAACATTCTCTCACTCTGAATCTATCTCAGCCCCTCACAGAATCCCTGTATTGTCACCCCCACATTTTTTGTGGTTTGCCCTCTCAGCCACAGATATCTGGCTCATATTACTGAGCTCTAGCTTTGCTGTTTAGCACAGACGCAAGACCATAAAGCTTGTCATATTTGACAACAAGCCTCAGTGTGGACAAGTGGGTAGTCTTAACTCAGGGATTATCAACACAGTAAAGGCAGCATCTGATACCTATCCAGGCTGGGGCTGCACGGAGTCAGGATCCTCTCCTCATAACGGGGGAGGAGCTGAATGCTGGGAAGAACACCATCCATCCTGATTCTTCCTGCCCGATTGCAACAGTTTTCCTCCTGGATTGAGAGAGAGGTAGGTGTTATGGGAAATGAAAGGGTATTGTACATCTATTACTATCAGTTCATTTGGGGAGGTGTGCCAAGCAAGTGAGTAGGCAGGACAGAAACCTTGAAGGGTTAAAGATGGTGAGGCATGGGATAAGTCAGGGTGAGTAAAGGAGATGTTGTAGGTAATCCAGAGAGTGCTATAACTGAGGCTAGGTGCAAGATGGGTACATTAACGGAGATGGAATGAGTGTGAGGTACTGGAGAGAAGATGATGGCCCATACACTGGCAGAGTGGAGAAGGAAATGTTAATTCTTCCAACAGTGTTGGGTATTCCTGCAAGCAGTTGACATTTCTTCAATCTGGGTGGCAACCTCAGACTAGGCTGGCATGGATTGGTATCATGGCTTCCACTGCTGATCCTGATGCAAATGAAAGTGCCACACCAGCACCATCCTGTCCAGCAGGACACCCATGACCCTGCTCATACAGTAGGATGCCAATTTCCCCCACCTGCCATGTCGAGGACAAATGTCAGAAACCCTGCAGGGCGGTTCTAGACTGACAGCCCTTGTGTGGGTGCACCACTGGCTTTTAGAGGTGGCAAGGACACAAGCAATGCCAGTGAATTTGCAATATCCACAGAGTGCTGTGCTGTTCTGTGAATGGCATGTGGTATGAGGGGGCATAAATTGGACATGTGAGAGACACTGTAGGGATGGGGCGTTGTTAATTTGAATGTGGTGAGTTTAGCAAACAACTGCTAGAAAATGTGCTGAGCCTCAAGGCAAGAATCGCTCTGCACAACTCAATACAACCCGGAGTTAACCAAAAGATAGTCAGACTTAGTTTGAGGTTTTTGGTGGATTGGTACTTCACCACCTGCTACCATGGGATTCGATCCCACTTCCCCAGTACATTCGATCTATGGTTCCTTTGCAGAAAGGTCAGTCTGAAAATAATCTGTTAATCCTCAAAAAAAACATTTTATCTTGCAGCTAAATCAGACGGTGGGCACTAGAACCATTAATCCAGGCTTCAAGCTCAATACTGTAACTGGGTGGGGGCTGGGGGGGCTCTCTTTCTGCGCAAAGTAGCAAGCATTTTGGGCAGCTGATTTCCCAGTGGCATTATCACTAGACCATTAATGCAGAGACCTGGGTAATGTTTAAGGGACCTGGGTTCAAATCCATCCAGAGTGGGTGGCTGAATTGGAATCCGGTAAAAATCTGGAAGAAACTCATGATGATCATGTTGTCAAGTCTCAAGGAACAGGTCTGGATCATGAATATATTTTAGGGATGGAAACCACCAACCTTACTGAATGTGGCCTCCAAACCTACAGTGACATGGCTGACTTTTAACTGGATGATTAAGAATGGGACTAAATGCAGTTTAGCCAGCAACACCCACTTCCTGTGAATAAATTTATAATAATCCTTATTCTTGTTTGTTGGAGCTTGCGATGTGCAGACTAGCTGTAATGTTTCCTCCATCAGTGTAATGAATATATTTCAATGACAGCAATGTACTTTGAGACATCCTGGTGTTGTGAACAGTGCTATATAAATAATAGTTCTTTCTGTCTTTTTGTGCAACTCAATATTTTTCCACTCATTAATTGTTGCATGAGTTATGCTTTTCAATGCATTTTATATCATGCCAGCAGCAATGAAAAAATGTTCCATTTATATTCTCTGTAGGTATTTTCATATTGATTAAGTGTCATCGACCATTGGCGACTGAAACCTCTAATAGACACAGCTGGACCTGTGAGAACAAGGGCCTCCATTCTCTTGGGTTCCATAAGATGGAGGTCATCGCTGTGAAAACAAATGACTTTTCTTTCCCACTGCTTCTCCCCTGGGCTTCATAAAAGTAGCGGCATGCTGACTCAAGTAAAAAGATCAAAAGATTCCACTTCAATGCTACTTCTCCCAAAGTCCACACTGAAATGGAAAAGTACCCCAAGATAGCTAGAAAAATAAAACTGCAACAGAATGAATCAAGAGAAAACTGTTGGCTGTACAGCAATTGAAATGGGAATTATCCTTTGGCTTGTATTTTTTTATTATTCAGCTTTTCCTTGTCTGCGGTCATGTATCTTTATTTGTACCCCGTTAAGTCAGGTTCCATTTCAATGCCTCTCCACCCACTGGGAATGGAACAGGTTGAGGAGTGGGGCTTTTTAAGATAGCGTGCTGGAAGACACCATCACATTAACCCGTTTCTGATTGGGGAGTTGAGTGGCATGCCAATCCCACTCTTTCCCCCCCACCCCCCACAACCAAGGCAATCTGGACTATACTTTGCAATGTAGACTCCAGTGATGGTGTCTCTATCCTGACCCAATTTTTGGAAGCTAGACACAGAATAATGAGAAGAAGCCACACTAGGTTTTGAGACATTCTCCCTTTTTCCCATTGGGATTCTTTGTGGAGTGAAAGGAACAGGAATGTTTCTCAGGGCCCCCGCATAGACCTCTTGGGCTTTCCCAAATTTGTTGTCACCTCTCCATCAAATTGTTGACATTTCATTGAAAAGCCTCCCCCTCTCTCTGCTATTAGTTTTGTGCTGGGAGGTGGGGGTCTTTGTCTTTGAGCTTCCAGCATCAATGAATCCCCGTCTGTTAGCTCTTATATCATTTTGGTTTCAGATGAGAAATATTTAAATGTGACCCTCTCATTAAAATGGCCCAAGTTTCACATCAAAAAGTCCCTCGCAGACACTATAACCTACACAGCATCCTTTCTGCGCCAAATAATCCCTGGACAAATTTGCCTTTCTCCTTTTCTTTTTTTCTGCATTTATTCTTCTTCAAGGACTCTGCTATGTAATACACACTTGTAAATATTTGTCTCTGAGCATCACGAATTGATTGCCTTAGAATCCAGGAAGAAAAGTTAAAACTTCAACCTGCATATATGGAAACATTATACTGTGTTGTTTTCCTCAACCTTATCCTTCTTCAACACACCTCAGCTGGGTCTCCTGATGATCAGATAAACAGCTCCAAAGCCCTCAGAAATTATTGAAATAATTCCTGAAAACTGACTGCAGTCAGAACATAGGCTTCGGGCAGGCTCAGGTCCAACCTGTACTTAAAATTCCA
The DNA here is from genome assembly GCF_037043375.1 of Chiloscyllium plagiosum. NCBI lineage: Eukaryota > Metazoa > Chordata > Chondrichthyes > Orectolobiformes > Hemiscylliidae > Chiloscyllium > Chiloscyllium plagiosum. The sequence goes on from NW_028270144.1 coordinate 6,806,661, forward strand.
TTATGTTGATCTTGAAAAGACAAATCTGTCCCTGCATTTTGGCCACAAGATCAAGGAATTCCACTTCTTCCAAAGTCCTGATGTGGAGGAGCCGCTGTTGGACTGGGATGTACAAAGTTAAAAATCACACAACGACAGGTTGTAGTCCAACCGGTTTATTTGGAAACACTAGCTTTCGGAGAGCTGCTCCTTCACCAGGTGATTTCTTCTAAAGTTCACACTGAAATGGTAAAGCACCCCAACATAGCTAGAAAAATAAAATTGCAACAGAATGAGTCAATAGAAAACAGTTGTGGAATATAATTTGCCTTTATAGTTGTGTTTCTGCCAAGTTTCTTATAATTCACTTGTTTCAAAGAAGTTCTTGGCAATCAGCCACTTGTATTGCAGTGGAAAATAGAAAGAACCATCTAATCATTGCACCAGCCAACATTTGTTTTGTTTACATCTTAAAGTGGGACTTAAGCCCACAATTCTCGACCAAAGAAATAAGGGCATTATCAACTGAGCAACAACAGTTTCCCCATATACCTTTGGCTACCTTTTTTCCAACCTTGGTCCTTGAGACTACTCCACAAAAGTAGTTTCTCAGACAGTGAAATTCCTTTAGGAACTTGTTTCCATCACTTTGCAGTAATCTATGGTACTTTTGTTCCAACTATTTTGTACAAGACTCACCCCTCCCCATTCTAACTGCTTCTCCTGACCAGTTGTATACAGCTCAAACAAGATGTGACTACCATCCCCAGACCGAATGAATCCCTGACCTGTGACTTCCTCTCCCAGCAAGGCACCTCACCTAAACTGTCAATCCTGCAAAAAGAAATGCATAGTGAGAAAATGCGAACCTGAATTTGTACTTTCTGAAAACTAAACACTTACCTTTGCCTGAAAGTAACTATTCTGGATTTAGAATACATATATGTTTACAGTTATAACTGAACAAGAATGACAGCTTGTTGACCAACTCAGTACTCAAGGAATGAGCTGACTTGAAGAAAAATATCACCTAGAACAGTATCATAATGTTCTATTTCTCTGCCCAGGAAAGTACTTGTTGCAGTGAAAGGCAGGATTGAAAAGTCAACAATGCTGAAGGTAACAGGTCTCTTGGTCAGAAAACACTGAACAGTCAAGCCTGGTAATCATCAATCACTGGTAAATATACATCTAGAGATTGCAGAGGGAAAAATCTACCATGTAGTATTCATTAATGAGCAAATAGCACCAACGAAAACAACATACCATCTTGAATTCTAAGTCATAAATCACACAACACCAGATTTTAGTCCAATAGATTATTTAAAATTACAAACTTTCAAAATACTGCTCCTTTGTCAGGTGAAGACTTCACCTGATGAAGGGGTAGTGCTCCGAAAGCTTGTGAGTTTAAGTAAACCTGTTGGATTATAACCTGGTGTTGTGTGATTTCTGACTTTGTCCACCCTAGTCCAACACCAGCACCTCCACATCGTGGCTTGAAAGAACCAATTTTAGCACATTCAGCATAATAAAATTACTTCTTTATTTATAATCTGTGGCTGATGTAGATGGCCGCATCTCCAGGGTTATATTAGGCTCCAAGGGGCTCTGGAGTTGAATGGAGACTTGCATAGGCATTACACAATGCCTATGCAAGTGGGATTTAAGCCCACTTAACACAATGAACTGGGTAATTTCCTGACTCAAGGTACAGCCTCAATGACAAGAAGATCCAGGTGGCCATTGTTCAGATTGACCAGGATTTGGTTGTTGTTCCAAATCCTGGTCAATCTTCTCCTGTATATCCAAAGGCACCACGCATAAGAATAAAGGAGATCTTCTGGCTGTCCGAGTCAATATTTATTCCTTAACTAACATAGAATCATTGAATCCCTACAGTTCAGAAACAAACCATTCAGCCCATCAAGCCTATGCCGATCCTCTGAAGAGAATCCCATCCAGACCTAGCCCTTCTACTCTATCCCTGTAACCCTGCATTCCCCATGGCTAAGCCATCTAACCAATACATCCCTGGACATTATGAGAAATTTAGCTTGGCCATTCCATCCTACCTGCACATATTTGGACTGTGGGAGGAAACTAGAGTGAACACAGCTACGGGGAGAACTTCCACAGAGACAGTCATCTGAGGATGGAATTGAACCTGGGTCCCTGGCGCGGTGAGGCAGCAGTGCTAACCACTGAGCCACTGTTCCACCCCAACTGTATTTGTCAGTGTGCAAATTGGATACCACATATCTTTCAAAAATACAGTTGGGGGGACTACACTTTGAAAAATTACATAATTGGCTTGAAAATGCTTTGGTTGAAAAGTTGCACTGGAAGAAGCACAGCTGGTCAGGCAGCATCCGAGGAGCTGGAGAATCCACGTTTCAGACATGAGCACTTCATCAGGAAACAAATCATTCAGCCCATCAGTGACCTTCTGAACAACATCCAAGCCAGACCCAGCCCCTCTACCCTATGTTAAAGCATTTTGGGAAATTCTTGGATTGTAAAAGGTGCTCCATAAATGCGAGTTATTTCTTCCTCTACCTCAAGAATTCCTTGTTAAGTGAAGCCATGAGATGATAACCAAAAATTGTGACAACAGGAAATTGTTCAGTAAACCCATGTGATTATTTTTATTCATCTTCTTAGTGTGGGCATCACTGGCAAGTTCAACGTTCAGTGTCCATCCCAAGTTATCCACAAGGACATGCTGATGGACTACCAGAACATGGTTGGTGAAGTTGCTCCAACATAATATATCGATTCAAGATGGCGGCATAGTAGCAGGGCTGCATGCAGGCTATTGCCCAGGGCTCATCATTTCCACGTGCTTTCTTTCTTATTTTTCCTTCCTTTCCACTTCTGCTCTTTTTCTTTCATTTCCTTTCTTTGGAGCCCTTTATGGTGGGTTGGTTGGTGAAATCGGCGTGGCAGCTTGACCGTGTGGAGTGCTGGCTCCACCCAGTGGTCAGAGGCGGTGGCGAAACGCAGTTCCTGACCGCGACTAGAGGCAATGGCAGCAGAGGCAACAGCAATGTCATCCCAGAGTTCGAGGCTGATGGCAGTAGCAGTAATGCACCCCCAATGATTGGAGATGGCAGCAGCAGCAGACCTTTCAAGATGGCTGCACCGACAGGGTGACACCTCAGAGGAGGGCAGCCCGAGCGAGACTCTTGGTGAGGCGGCGATGCCAACCTGGCCTGGAGGCAGATCCAGGGACCTCCCCAGTTGCATTGGCCTACAATATGGACTCCTGGCATTGGTGAGGAACAGCAGCTTTATGGTATGCCTGGAGCTATGACCCCAGTGACATCGTGGTGGCAATGGACCTAGGGACTCCTAGATGTGGGGCGAGTGTGGGTTCAGCACAGGGCGTAGCATCAGTATCGGCATTGTCATCAGCATCGGTGGAGGTGTCAGCGAGATGGGCTGAGTGGCAAAGAGTTGGCACCAAAAATGTGGTGATTCCCATTTGGTGGATCTGGGTGCAGGCAGTGCTGATGCAGTGGAGAAGTGGTGGCAGCCTAGGGAGAGTTGGCTCAGGACTCTCTTTCAGTTCTATCTTTTATCCTGTTCATCCTTAAACCATTCAAAATGGCGCCAGATTGTCATGACTGTTGAAGATTTTCACTGTGTTTTACTGTTTTACTGCCACTGTAAATGCAAGTGGCAATAAATAAATCATTCATTGAAGAGATCAAGAATTTTTATCGATGAGGCATGGGTTTGCAGACAATTGCTCCCCTTGGCTTACTGGGTGGTCAAAACCATAGGTTTGTAAGCTGGAGACTTGATTATTTACTATGGGGTTTCTTGTAGGTATTGTTCACTGCAGCAATGGTGACCTTATCATCAGTGATAGGGCACACCTTTTCGAACATTGATACACACAGATGGATGGCCTACAGAGTCCAGGAGAAGTTCCAGCTTCAGTCGTTCAGATCAATCATTTTGCAGATAATCATGGTCTTGAGGAAAGAAAAAGCATTAATGGAGAATAAACAAGCATCTAAAAGCATTATTGAAGGGATATCATGCAACACATCAGATCGTAAGATACAGCTTCAGAATTAGGCCATTCAGCCCATTGAGTTTGCTCCGCCATCCAATTGTGGTCGATATGTTTCTCAACCCCATTCTCCTGCTTTCTCCCTGAAACCCTTGATCTCCTTACTAATCAAGAACCTGTCATTCGTACACTCAATGACTGTACTCTGTACTTAGGGACGAGTACATCCTTTTGTGAAATATAAGGTTGCTTTGGGGAGAAACAGAAATATGCTTGGATAAAGATTATCATAGAACAGCAAGATTACAGCGAGAAATATGATGTTTCTTAGGCACTAGAAACATAGATGCAGAAGGAGATGTTACTTTATATGGCATTGCCTGTGTGGGGAATCAATTTTTTTTCATTTTTAATGATGATGGCTTTCTGATCTCTGTTCATTATAATTTGAATTATTGAGGTTTGTTGACTATATTGAGAAGTTATAATAAGATTATTCAAAATTTAATTTGCAATATGACAAATACTGTATATTTATTTTTCAGGAAATAAGTCACAGTTTACCTCAGAGAATGGAAATTGGATCATGTCATTTCATTGTCAAGATATCATAGTACAATAATAAAAAAACTTGAAAGAACACTTCAACCATTCTGCTCTGTAAAGAGAAAGCATTCACTAAGGATGGTGAATGATGTATTACAGGAATTATAAGGAAAGGAACATGACCCTGGCCCGTAGATGTGACAAAGACAATGAACAGTCATTTTATAGAATTCCTGCTGTGTGGAAAGAAGCCATATGGCCATCAAATCTGCATTAAACCTCCAAAGGGTATCCCACCCAAGTTGCCGCCATATTCTCATAACCCCACATTTACCATGGCTAACCTATCTAGCCTGCACATCCCTGGACACAACAGGGCAATTTAGCCTGGCCAATCCACCTGACCTGCACATCTTTGGACTATGGGAGGAAACAGGAGTACCCGGAGTAAAGCCACCAGACACGGGGAGAATGTGTAAACTCCACACAGACGGCCGCCTGAGACTGGAATCGAACCCAGGTCCCTCGCACTGTGAAGCAGCAGTGGTAGCCACTGAGCGACTATACCACCCATCTTTCCCTGCTGAAAACGTACAAAGACAGCTCGGTAACGGCAATAACAAATTTACATGTATTATGAAGGGCTTTTGCCCAAAATGTCAATTTTCCTGCTCCTCGGATGCTGTCTGATCTGTTGTGCTTTTCCAGCACCACTCTGATCTAAACTCTGGTTTCCAGCATCTGCAGTCCTCACTTTTGCCTATGTATTAAGTGGCAGCCTTGATTTAACTCAATACATAAGAAACAAACGACAGGCAAAAGTAGACATTGGGCCACTTCAAACTGATGCTGGAAGGCTAGCGATGGGAGATAAGGAAATAGCTGGAGAACTTAATAAGTACTTTGCGTCAGTCTTCACAGTGGAAGACATGAGTAATATCCCAACAATTAAAGGGAGTCAGGGGGCTAAGTTGAGTATGGTTGCCATTACAAAAGAGATAGTGCTAGAAAAGCTAAAAGGTCTTAAAATTGACAAATCTCCTGGCCCCAATGGGCTACATCCTAAAGTTCTGAGGGAGGTAGCTGAGGAAATAGCGGAGGCGTTGGTTGAGATCTTTCAAAAGTCACTGGAGTCAGGGAAAGTCCCAGATGATTGGAAGACCGCTGTTGTAACCCCATTCTTCAAGAAAGGATCAAGACAAAAGATGGAAAATTATAGGCTAATTAGCCTAACCTTGATTGTTGGTAAAATCCTAGACTCCATCGCTAAGGATGAGGTTTCTAAATTTTTGGAAGAGCAGGGTTGGATTAGAACAAGTCAACATGGATTTAGTAAGGGGAGATCATGCTTGACAACCCTGTTAGAATTCTTTGAAGAGGTGACAAGTAGGTTAGACCAGGGAAACCCAGTGGATGTGCTCTATCTCGACTTCCAAAAGGCCTTTAATTAGGTGCCACACGGGAGGCTGCTGAGTAAAGTGAGGGCCCATGGTGTTCGAGGTGAGCTACTGGCATGGATTGAGGATTGGCAGTCTGACAGAAAGCAGATAGTTGGGATAAGAGGTTCTTTTTCGGAATGGCAGCCGGTGACAAGTGGTGTCCCACAGGGTTCAGTGTTGGGGCCGCAGCTGTTCACTTTATATATTAATGATCTGGATGAAGGGACTGGGGGCATTCTAGTGAAGTTTGCCGATGATCCGAAGATAGGTGGACAGGCAGGTAGTACTGAGGAAGTGGGGAGGCTGCAGAAGGATCCAGACAGTTTGGGAGAGTGGTCCAGAAAATGGCTGATGAAGTTCAATGTGAGCAAATGCGAGGTCTTGCACTTTGGAAAAAAGAATACAAGCATGGACTACTTTCTGAACGGTGAGAAAATTCATAAAGCCAAAGTACAAAAGGGTCTGGGAGTGCTAGTCGAGGATTCTCTAAAGGTAAACATGCAGGTTGAATCCGTGATTAAGAAAACGAATGCAATGTTGTCATTTATCTCAAGAGGGTTGGAATATAAAAGCAGCGATGTGCTACTGAGACTTTATAAAGCTCTGGTTAGGCCCCATTTGGAGTACTGTGTCTAGTTTTGGGCCCCACACCTCAGGAGGGACATACTGGCACTGGAGCGTGTCCAGCAGAGATTCACATGGATGATCCCTGGAATGGTAGGTCTAACATACGAGGAACAGCTGAGGATCCTGGGATTGTACTCATTGGAGTTTAGAAGGTTAAGGGGAGATCTAATAGAAACTTACAAGATAATACATGGCTTGGAAAGGGTGGACGCTAAGAAATTGTTTCCGTTAGGCAGGGAGACTAGGACCCCTGGGCACAGCCTTAAAATTAGAGGGGGTCAATTCAGAACAGAAATGCAGAGACATTTCTTCAGCCAGAGAGTGGTGGGCCTGTGGAATTCATTGCTGCAGAGTGCAGTGGAGGCCGGGACGCTAAATGTCTTCAAGGCAGAGATTGATAAATTCTTAATGTCACAAGGAATTAAGGGCTAAGGGGAGAATGCGGGTAAGTGGAGTTGAAATGCCCATCAGCCATGATTAAATGGCGGAGTGGACTCGATGGGCCGAATGGCCTTACTTCCACTCCTATGTCTTATGGTCTAACTCTCTATTTTGAGTCAGCACATACAGTACCGTGTTTAAGACGTATTCCAGAGGCACTATATCGGCTGACACTGGACTGCTCTCAGAACAGAAGGTAAACCATAACTGCTTTCTCAGGTCTCATGCCACGATGTAGGCACAGAGACACATATCCTGGCTGACATTTTATCTATCGATCATAAAGTCATAGTTATAGAGATGTGCAGCATTGAAACAGACCCTTCAGTCCAATCACCCATGCCAACCAGATATCCTAAATTAATCTAGTCCTATGGGCCAGCATTTGGCCCATATCCCTCCAAACTCTCCCGATCCAGGTGCCTTTTAAATGTTGTAATTGTACCAGCCTCCACCACTCCCTCTGGTAACTCATTCCATACATGCACCACCCTCTGTCTGAAAAAAGTTTTCCAACTTTTAAATCTGTCACATAAGATAATGATTTTGCAGGGGTTTTGTTACATTGGCTCCATCTATTTTATTGATGTCAGGTACATTCTGGAGGTGAAAATGTGTTGCTGGAAAAGCGCAGCAGGTCAGGCAGCATCCAGGGAACAGGAGAATCGACGTTTCGGGCATAAGCCCTTCTTCAGGAATGAAGAAGGGCTTCCTGAAGAAGGGCTTATGCCCGAAACGTCGATTCTTCTGTTCCTTGGATGCTGCCTGACCTGCTGCGCTTTTCCAGCAACACATTTTCAGCTCTGATCTCCAGCATCTGCAGACCTCACTTTCTCCTACATTCTGGAGGTAAGGAGTTATATGTTAACTTGTGGAGGTAACAAATAGATCTGCTTCCCAATATCCTTGTGTTATGGCTGATGAAATGTATTTGCTGTTATCACTTTCAAACATTAAATCTTCATCTTATCTCAGAACAGAACCTATTCTGAGAATACAGTATGGTGGTGTATTCTCTATCATGAGCCACTAGATAGACCCAAGCCAACGCAAAGACAAAGGAGGTTTGGTGAAAGTAAACTACTTCCAACAATCCTTTTACCCGATAACTAGGAGATTGTGGTGACTGCAGTTGCTGGAGAGTCAGAGTCGATAACACATGATGCTGGAAAAAGCACAGCAGGTCAGGCAGCATCCGAGGAGCAAGGGCATGGATGTTTCAGGCAGGACCTTTCGTCAGGACTTTACTGGGGGATGTGGCAAATACAAACACACACTCATCTGAAAAAATACCAAACATATCTGTTCAAGAAATACTAAACCATTAAAGTTGCAAGAAATTGTAACAAAGCCTTGGAAATCAATTGACTGGATTAGGGGTTGAAATCAGACATGGTTGCACCCACTTTAGGGATGGAAATTGAATGTAATAAGACCTCATTTCAATGACAAAGGATGCCTGAAAGCTATTGATCTAAATTTGAGTCAGAGGGTTTTCAAGCATCCCTGAGACTTAGGTAAATCAGACATCAGCATCATTACAGATATCAATGAGGAGTTTTGGTTTTTGGTCAATTGATGTCTCCCTGAGATTCTGGACTTGCTCTTCTTGGCTTTGTTGCTCATAGTGCGATCCAAGAACTAACCTTCCAGCACAGGTACGACGTGATTATTTTCTTATTCATGTGGAGCAGGTGTAAACCTGGTCGCTTCTCAGCACTTGCTGTGCGAATGCCCCAGCATTTAGTTTGCTGGCAACGCTTGAACATTGAATAGCTTGTTAGGTGAGCAGCGTGCAGAGGAAGAAAGTACACCAGCAGCTCAGATTTTACACAACTGGCTGGAAATCCAAGTTTAGTTGAACTCAGTACTTCCAATTAAGGACCATTTCTGCGTTCAGGCAACAATCAATTTTCTTCTTTAGGTAGTTTATCTAATGTAAAAGCATGTGGGCGTCATGGTGGCTCAGTGGTTAGCACTGCTGTCTCACAGCACCAGGGATCCAGATACGATTCCAGCCTTGGCTATATGTGTAGTGTTTGCACATTCTCTCAGCGTTTGCACGGGTTTCCTCCTACAGTCCACAGATGTGCAGATTAGCCAAATCGGCCATGTCAAATTACCCGGTGTGTGCAAGGAGGTGCAGGCGAGGTAGATTAGCGTGGGTCTGGGTGGGATGTTCTTCAGAGGGTCAGTGTGGACTCGATGGGCTGAATGGCCTGTTTCCACACTGTAGGGATTCTATGATTCAGAACATAACAGAAGCTGGAGTTCTGAGAAATAAACAGAACATGATAGAAATACTCAGCAGGTCAGGAAGCACCTATGAAGAGGTAAACAGCATTTTGCGCCAATGAACCTCCAAGGCTAATTTCTACACCGTGTGTAGAATTCAGATGAGTCAGTGTTCTGTTCAAAATGCACTACATGAATAATGTTATTGATAAAGTTACAGAAAACAAGCTAACATTTTTTTTTTTCTTTCACTGCCAGAGATCACAATCCACTTTCCAGTCTCTGAAATGAATTTGATTTATAAAGTTGAAATGCAATGCATTAAGTAAGATTGTATCCAGGTCTGTACTCCACAGTTTAAGAAGAATGTGAAGGGTTTGGACAGGTGTAAAAAGGATTATGAGAATGTTCCAGAGATGAGAAACTTCAGTTGATGGGTAGAGTTACAGAGTCACAGAGTTGTACAGCACAGCAACAAACCCATTGTTCATACCGACCAGATATCCTAAACTAATCAACTGCCCAATGGATTGGCAAAGCTATATTTCCTCCCCTGAAGATGTTCAGGATGATGAAGGGGTCTATACAGAGTAGATGGGGAGAGACTGTTCCCATTGGAAAGGGTCAGGACACAGAGGATCATGTTTTAAGGTAAATGGCATAAGAACTCAGAGCTTATACTTGAAGAAAACCTTTTTATGCAGCAAATTCTTAGAATCTGGAACACATTTCCTGAGCATGTTGCAGAGGCAGATTCAAGCATGACTTTCAAAAAGCAATTGGACAGCCCTTGAAGGGATAAAAGAAAATGCAGGGCTAAGGAGAACTAATTTCGTCTTACAGAGAACCGACACTGGCACAACAAACCAAATGAGGTCATTCTGTGCTGCAACTGTTCATTGACTTAATGAGAGTAAAACACAAGTCAATTTATGCAATATGAGGTGAGATAAGGAACAGTGAGATATTCAGCAGATAATCATTTTTGTGATAGCGATTAAGGGACAAATATTGGCTATGGCACAGCAGAGAATCAATCTCTGTTCTTTCTCACAGAGATATATTGGATCTATTACATTTACTTGAGAGGGAAGATGGGATGTCCACTTTCTCTAAAGTACTGCAGCCCTGATTAAACCGTGAGTTATCAATCTCAGTTGGTGCTGAATCCTCTGGAACACAACCACAATATTATGCTTCACTAATTGATCAAAAAATGGCATAATTTTTAATTGTAGATAATTGTTTAGTAATACAGAATTTGATTGTTGCCAATGAAGGATAATTTTTTGGAGCTTTATATCTTCCACATTTTCATGAAATTTACAAGAACAACCAAAGTAAAGGGAAAACAACATTTATACTACATGACAGGAGAGTGTTGGCTATGTGGCAAGTGGAGGCTGATGGTAGAGAGATAACCATGGAGAATGCATGAGTTACCGATGATTGAGAGTTAATTGCCAATATTTGTTTAAACTTTAAAACATGAGAGTCAACCTGCCATGTTTAAAATATAAGCAGAGTCGTAGAGTCATAGAGATGTACAGCATGGGAACAGACCCTTTGGTCCAACTCATCCATGTTGACCAGATATCCCAACCCAATCTAGTCCCACCTGTCAGCACCCAGCCCATATCCCTCCAAACCCTTCCTATTCATATACCCATCCAGGTGTCTTTTAAATGTTGCAGATGTACCAGCCTCCAACACTTTCTCTGGCAAGAGCTTGGCAGTTAACCATACACAATCATTAACGGATACATTCTCAATGGTAACACCTCTACCAATCAGAGTCTACTTGCTAACCAATCCATGCTTCCTTTTAATACAGTTTAAATGTTATTTTCAATTTACTTTATAATTTATTGTGAATTGTCTTGATGAGTTAATAAGAGTTAATAACAAACAAACCTATGCTTGTACTGTGTTAAAAATATGGATGTGAGTGATGGAAATGGTGAAGCATCCTCTGCAGAACACGTTGCATCTGAATAAACAAGGAAAGCAACCTTCTATGATATGCTTGAAGTACTGTGAGGCAGCAGCACAATGACTGAACAAACCATTGTAATCTCATTTTGTTTACTAGTTTAATGTCAAACTCCATATGGGAAAACTAAAGAAGATTGGATTGAATGAGGAACAGATAAAAGAGATTTTAAGAAAAAACAAAAAAGAATGTTTAATTTTATTTTAAGACATAAATTACAATTAAAATCTGAGGAAATGAAGTCTTTATTTGTGATGATTTGTTTCCAATGCCAGAGAAATTGACTGGCAGTAATTAACAATACTGTGTTTTTAAGACCACATCAAGAATACAGCTCAGCACCACCTCCTCAAGGAAAACTAGGAATGGACAATAAATGTTGGCTCAGCCAGTGATGCCGACATCCATGAGTGAATAAACTAAAGATATTTAGACTGAATCTTCTAGAATGCAACCACAATATTATGCCTCGCGAAATGATCTAAAATGGCAGAGACACCTCAATTATCTGGCATTGTATTATCTGAATTTCAGATTATCTAAACAAGATCGCAAGGTCCTCATACGTGGCTAAACTGAATTATCCTCATTCGATTATCTGAACATTTGATTATCCGACAAAATAATCCCCCATCCGTGCCGTTCGGATAATTGAGGTTCCTCCTTGCACACAATTGTTTAGTAATGTAGAACTTGATTGTTATTAATAAAGTTATATAGCCTATAAATTCTGTGTTACGATCGAGCCCTCCACAATCACCTGATGAAGGAGCGTCGCTCCGAAAGCTAGTGTGCTTCCAATTAAACCTGTTGGACTATAACCTGGTGTTGTGTGATTTTTAACTTTGTACACCCCAGTCCAACACCGGCATCTCCGAATCATCGTTATTAATAAAGGACACATTTTGCAGATTACATCAAATGCACTATCTTTATAAATATGATTTTACTTAACTTTCTGTAGTGAACTTACTTCATATCTAAATTTCAAGGACTCCATGCAGCTAAAAGCATCTGGATGAAAGCTGAGATGGCAGGCTGTTATTTCCACAAAGCTTATGGTACTAACACATATCTCCCACAGCAACTTTTCAATTTTTGCATTTAATCATGAAGTATTCTCCAGTGAAGCTCATGTGTCATTTGCACATAAATAACAGCAAGCAGTATTACCTCCACAGTTCCTTTGACAACAACATTTAGGCCATTAACTCAGCATGAGCTTCGTTCAACTTTATGTACGTCAATGTTTCATTCAATGTCCAAGATCAATGTAAAATTGTCAAGATTAATCTTGGGTTAAAATCCCTGTCTTGCTCACAATATAAAAAACTTTGAATAACAAATCAATTGCATATGATAACATCTATTTCAGTTGATTTCTAATAAGCTTATATGATTCCTTGATGACATATAACCTTTGCCTTCCAAATCAGCATAGATGATTGGATATCCTACAGTAACTTAAAATGTTTCTGTAACATCATCAAACTTCTTAATTTTACGTTCAAACATAAATCTTTGATGTGTATCGCAAAAATCAAAGCACTCGGTCCTGACTGCTGCAGTCACAAAATTCTCATTGACCATAGAGTTTGTTTCCCGCATCTGGGCCAGTTTTGGATCCCACTGAACACTTTGCCTTGAAACCTTAACTTTCACTTCCTTAACTTTTACCAGAAAGGATTTTATTTTTGTGTTCAGGCTGTGGCATGGGATCTTATCAAAATCCTTTGTGAAAATTCATGTAGATGACATCAAATGTACTCCCTTTGTTAACCAACCTTTATTATACTTCAAATAATTCAATTATGTTAGTCTGGCTGGATATTGCTTGATCACCTGCATAAGAAATGCAAGCAAGAGGAGGTTTCCAATCCATCAGGCCTGCACCGCAATTCTATCAGTTCATGGTTGACCAGCCATAGGCCTTAACCCATCTTCAGTGCTTGTCTTTCACTGCCTTAAACTTCCTGGTAGATCAAATATCAATTAACTTCCTCTTTAAATCGTTTCAGTGATCTAGCCACCACAATTTTCCTGCCTCAGACATTCTCGATTCTCTGAGAGAAGAAATTCTTTTGCAAATCATTTTTAAATAAATGTCTCTTTTGGCTGTAATTAAGTTCCCTCACTCAAGATTTGAAACATGGAAATATTTTCTCAGCTTCTTCACTGTCAAGGTCCCTCAGAATCATGAATGTTCCAATAATATCATCCTTCATTCTTCTAAGGTCTTAATGAATAAAGGCCGAACCTGTTTAGCTGATCTTGATATGTCAGTTCCTCCATGCCAGGACTCAGCCCAATGAATCTCCTCTGAGCTTCCTCCTATGCCTGTCCATCCATTTCCTCAAATATAATTACAAAAACTGCATCCAGTACTCAATGTGTGATTTGACCAACACCTTGTACATTTGTAACAAGCATTCCCTGATGTAAACTTCAACCTCCTAGCAACAAAAGACTACATTCTATGTTATCTTAATTACCTGCTGTACCTGAATGCCAAACTTTTGTCTTTCATGAACAAGAACACTCAGATCTCTCTGTATTGCATGTTTTTGTAATCTCTTTTAATTTAAATAATAGAGTCGCTTTTGATTTTATCCACCAATGTGCATAATCTCACAATTGCCTGCATCAAACTGTATCTGCCACATTTTTGCCCTTTTGACTTATATCTTCTTGCAAATTTCTTACGGCCTTATCACAGTATGGCCTCCCACCTATCTTTTATAAGATGGATACATTACATTGTTTCCCCCTTTTCCAAGTTATTAATATAGATGGTAAGAAATTGAAGCCATAGACTGATCTTTGTGCCACTCCATTAAATATGTCCTTCCAACCTGAAAAAGCTCACTAACCATGACTCTCTGACATCCAAGTGTTCATCAATCCATGCTAATTTATTGTGTCCAATCCTGTGAGCTCCATGTGCAGTAATGTTTTATGTGACAACTTACCTTCTGGAAATCCAAATATACAGCATCAAACTGTTCTTCTTTACCAACTCTCTTTGCTATATTCCCAAAGAATTCTCATAAATTTGTCTAAAATGATTTCCCTTTCATAAAACTATGATTCTGTTATTTGTTCTTTAATAATGGACTGTAACATTTTCCCAGTGACAGATGATAGGCTAACTGGCTCATCATTTCCTGCTTTCTGATCTTCTCACTTCTGAACAGAAGTGTCACATCAGTGGTTTTCCAGTCTGGGGAAACCCTCCTGGAATCTAATGAGTTCTAGAATATCTTGACCAATGTTTCCACTTTCTCAGTAGCCGCTTCTTTTAAACCCCTTGTATTAAGGCCATCAGACCAAGGAGACTTCTTTACCTTCAGTCTCATTAGTTTGCCAAACGAATTGTCCCTCATGATCAAGATTGTCATATGACCTTTCCTCCCACAAGCACCTTGCTGTCTGGTTTCTTTGGGATGTTTACCATCTCATCCAGTATGAAGATAAATGAAAAATATTGGTTTAAATTACCTTCCATTTCCCTGTTCCCCATCATCAATTCCACAGCTGCCTTCTCTAAGAGTCCGATACTCACTTCAGCTGCTCTCTTATGTCATGTGTGCTTTTTTGTATCCAAAGGCTTTGTTGCTTTTTAAAAATATTTCTTGCCAATCTATTTTCAAAATCAAATTTCTCCTTTTAGATTACATTTTATGTCATCCACTGTTGGTTCCTAAAACAATTCCCTAAACCTCTAGCTATTTGTTTTTGTCTCTTCATACATCTTAGTTTTTCATCAGATGATCTCTTGGACCACGTTCGAATCTGTTGGTAGTCCATTATTTTCATCAAATCCTTCTTCTTGACTGGAATAAACTTTTGCTGAGAATAATGAAGTTACTATTTAACTGTCTGTCACTGCTTATTGATTGGCTTTCCCAATCTATTTTCCCAACCCGCTTTAGGTAACATTTTCTTTTTCCCACTCTGACTGCATTTGTTTAAGTTGAAGACATTCATTCTGAGTGCTGTCTCTTTAACTGAATCTGAGATTCTATCATGTTCTACCAAGATCCTTACCTACAAGTTCTCCAATTGATCCTATTGAAAATAATCGGTTCCCAGACAGGTTGTACAGTATACTGCTGTAAGAAATAATTCATGACGCACTCCATGAATCTTACTTCAATGTTACCCATACCCATCTGATTTGTCCAGTTAATATGCAGATTTAAACAACTCATTGTAACTATAGCACCCTTCTTACATGCCTCCATTATTTCCTGATTTATACTTTGGGCGAGAGTGAGGGAATTCTTTGCTCACTGGCAACTCCCACTCATGACTTCTTTCCCATGCTATTCCTTATGTCTACTCAAACCAATTCCATATCACAATCTATTGCATCTTCAGCACTGTTCTGGAGCTTGTCAACTCTATCCCTTTCTATTCTTCCTTTACCTTTTTTACTATTTTTTTCTCTCTCTCCCTACTTACCTCCATTCTTCAAACAGACTCCTAGCCTCATATGGTGACGCCGAGTGTGGATTCCTATCCTGGATGAAGCTCAGCATGGACTCCATACTTCAGAAATTTTGGACCATAATGCTGAACTTTTACCTTTACTTAGAGTCATGGAGTCATAGAGATGTACAGCATGGAAACAGACCCTTCAGTCAAACTCATCCAAGCCGACCAGATATCTTAAATAAATCTAATGCGACTTCCCATTTGACCCATATCCTTCTAAGTCCTTCCTATTCCTATACCCATCCAGATACCTTTTAAATGCTTTAATTGTCCCAGCATCCACCACTTCCTCTGGCAGCTCATTCCATATATGTCACTACTGTCTGCATGAAAAACCAACCCCTTAAGTCCCTTTTAAATCTTTCCCCTCTCACCCTAAACGTGTGCCCTCTAGTTTTGGACTCCCTACCCAGGGAAGAGACCTTGTTTATTTACCCTACCTATGCCCTTCATGGTTTTATAAACCTCTATAAAGTCATCCCTAAACCTCTGACGATCCACAAAAAATAATCACGGCCTATTCAGCCCTCCCTACAGCTCAAACAAATTTCTTCAGTTTTCTAAGTCATACTTCCAATTTTTTATCTGGGCATCGTTGTACATAGCTTTATAAAGACTGTGATGCTGTTATTTGAACATTATTTCTTAATTTTTCTAATTTATGCCTAAGATTTTGTACCTAGATATTTTTGTACCAAGATGGCATCAGAATTGCTGACTTTGTAAACTTTCACTGTCCTCCTGTATCCCTGTACTTGAATACATGTGGCAATAAAGCTGATTCTAATTCTATTCACTACTGCATTGGTACCTTCCTTCATTGACAACACTCGCCCACTTCCTTTTCTTCATCATTTTCTCCAGGTGAAGGGGGTAGCCATGGGCACCCGCATGGGCCCCAGCTATGCCTATCTCTTTGTCAGTTACGTGGAACAGTCCATCTTCCGTAGTTACACCGGTACCACTCCCCACCTCTTCCTCCGCTACATTGATGACTGCATTGGCGCCACCTTGTGCTCCTGCGAGGAGGTTGAGCAATTCATCAACTTCACCAACACATTCCACCCTGACCTTAAATTTACCTGGACCATCTCTGACACCTCCCTCCCCTTCCTGGACCTCTCCATCTCCATCAATAATGACCAACTCAACACCGGCATTTTGTACAGCTAGCTGGATTACACCTCCTCCCACCCTACCTCCTGCAAAAATGCCATCCCGTATTCCCAATTCCTCCGCCTCTGCTGTATCTGCTCCCAGGAGGACCAGATACACCACAGAACATACCAGATGGCCTCCTTCTTTAAAGAACATAATTTCCCTTCTCACGTGGCTGATGATGCCCTCCTACACATCTCATCCATGTCCTGCATCTCTGCCCTCAAACCCCATCCCTCTAACTGTAACAAGGACAGAACTCCCCTGGTCCTCACTAACCACGCTAGCAACCTTCGCATAAACCGCATTATCTGCCAACATTTCTATCACCTCCAAACGGACCCCACCACCAGGGATATATTTCCCTCCTCACCCCTTTCCACTTTCCACAAAGACCATTCCCTCTGTGACTACCTGGCCAGGTCCACACCCCCCTACAACCCACCTTCCCGTCCTTGTACCTTCCCCTGCCACCACAGGAATTGCAAAATCTGCGCCCACACCTCCTCACTCACCACCATCCAAGGCCCCAAAGAAGCCTTCCACATTCATCAAAGCTTCACCTGCACATCCACCAATGTCATTTATTGTATCCGTTGCTCCCGATGCGGTCTCCTTTACATTGGGGAGACTGGACGCCTTCTCACAGAGCACTTCAGAGAACATCTCTGGAACACCAGCAACAATCAACCCACCACCCCATGGCTGAACATTTCAACTCCCCCTCCCACTCTGCCAAGGACATGCAGGTCCTGGTGCTCCTCCACTGCCGCTCCCTCACCACCCAATGCCTGGAGGAAGAATGCCTCATCTTCCTCCTCGGGACCCTTCAACCCCAGGGCATCAGTTTCCTCACCAGTTTCCTCATTTCCCCATCCCCCACCTTACCCCAGTTCTAAACTTCCAGCTCAGCACTGTCCTCATGCCCTGTCCCACCTGTCAATCATCCTTCCCACCTATCCACTCCATCCTCCTCTCTTACCTATCACCACCTCCATCCACCTATTGCACTCTCAACTACCTTCTCCATAGCCCCATTCCCCCCCCATTTATCTCTCCACCCCAAAGGCTTCCAGCCTCATTCCTGATGAAGGACTCTTGTCCGAAATGTTGATTTTCCTGCTCCTCGGATGCTGCCTGACCTGCTGTGCTTTTCCAGCACCACTCTAATCTTGACTCTAATCTCCAGCACCTGCAGTCCCCACTTTCGCCTCCATTTCTTCATCACCTATTCGTCGAAAACATCAAAGACTCACAAATATATTGAATTCCCAGTCTTGATCATCCTGTGACCACACCTCTGAAATATCTATCAATCATATTTGTGATGTCAATCCTGTTACAAATGCTGTGTGCATTTAAATACAGATCCTTCAGCTTTGCTATTTTACTTTTATAACCGATTCCAGTTCTAATTTTTGCTGCACTGTTCTGCTTATATTTTCAGCTCTTTCCTTTCACGTTTTGGTTATTCACTTCAGTCTTCACTACCCTGCATCTCTATACTCTTGTTCCTTTTTGATTTTTAAGTTTCCACTCAATTGAACCACATCCTCCATTAGTTAGCTTAAATCCCAATCTACAACTCTCGTTCAAACAATTTGCTAGGACAATGGTCTTAATGTAGTTCAAATGAAGCCTGTCCCAATGAAAGAGTTCTCTCTTTGCCCAATACTCATGCCAGTGCCCTATTATTGCAGGAGTAAATTATTGCAGATGCTGGAATCTGTACTGAAGACAACAACTGCTGGAGATCACAGTGGGTCATAGAGTCATAGAGTCATAGAGATATACTGCATAGAAACAGACCCTTCCATCCAACTCATCCATGCTGACCAGGTATCCCAACCCAATCTAGTCCCACCTGCCAGCACCCAGCCCATATCCCTCCAAACCCTTCCTATTCACATACCCATCAGCATTCATGGAGAGAGAGCAAGCTAACATTGCAAGTCTAGATGACTCTTCAGCAGAGCTGATGAATCATGAATCTGAATCTATTTCTCTTACATCAATCTTTCAATCATGGTTGTACCTGTCTAATCTGATTTCTCCAATGCCAATTTGCATGTGGTCCAGGTGCTAATTTGGACATTATTACTTTTGTTATTCTGCTTTTTAAGTTAAAGCAGAGTGTTTGTCATTCCACAGCCTAACAACCTTCCTCGATCTATCAATGTTATTGATACCTCAGAGGACAATGAAACAGGTTCCTTTCTCTCTCACTCCAAGTTCCTCTCCAGATGCCCTTAACTTTGGCACCCGCTAGGCAACACAGCCTTCAAGACAGTTTGTGTTTATTGCAGAGAATCTTATCGATTCCCCTAACTATACTAACCTTACCGATTTTCTTTAACTTATTAGTGTCTTTTCCAAAATTCCAAAATTTATCCTGTCCCTCAGAATTTTGCCAATAGTATCCTAACCACTGGGGTTTGGCACCTGAACTATTATTACTTGGATAAATATTTTAAGAAGTGAAGAATGACTAAAAGAGAAATAAAGATGAAAATTTAAAGAAAGGGAGAAAGCTAGCTAGGAATATAAAAACAGTCAGTAAACATTTCTATAGATACTTGAAGAAGAAAAGTTAACAAAGTGAGCATTGGTCTTAAAGGAAGTGAGTTTAGGAAATTAATGATAGAAAAGGAGATGACAGATGACTCAAACAGGTGCTTCACATTACTCTTCATGATAAAGAAGAGAGGTGATATCCCAGGAATAGCTGTAAATCAGAAAATGGAAAGGAGTCAGGAACTCAGGAAAGCTATAATCACAAGGGAAATTGTACTCCGTAAATTGTTGGAGCTGAGGGCTGACAAGTCCTTGGATCCTAATTGATTTCATCCTCTCAAAAAGAAGTGGTTAATGTGGATAATTGATGTATTGATTTTAATTCTCCACAATCCCCTGGAGTCTGGGATGGTTCCATTCAATTAGAAAAAAAGATAATATATCAGTTTTCTTCAAAACAGGGAGTAAGACAGAAAACAAGAAACTATAGTACCGTTAGATTTGTATTGATTGTTGGAAAAAAAATTCAAAAGTGTTATTAAAGATACGAAACCAAAGCACATAAAAATGTTCAAGGTAATCAAGCTGATCAATGTTTTAGGACAGCGAAATTGTGTTTAACCAACACATTGAAGTTCTTTGAGGAGTAATATATGCTGTGGATAGAGTAGAACCTGTCCTTATATCTCTAAAGGTACCTCTTTAAAGATTATTGTAGAAAATCATAACACGTGGTATAGGGATAACTCATTAGCATTGATAGATCATATGTTAGTTGACACAGAGCAGGGAAGGCATGAACGAGTAATTTTTTGTTTGTGGCAAGATGTAATATGTCATGTGCCACAGGGATCAGTGCTGAGCTTTTAACTTTTTACAACTTATATAAATGATTGGATGAAGGGACTTAAGACATGGTTGCTAAACTTACTAATTACACAAAGATTGTTAGGAAATAACGTGAAAATAATGTAAAAAGACAACAAAAGGATCAGATAAGTTGTGAGCGAGCAAAGTGTGGCACATGGAGCTCAACATGGGAATATGTGAAATTGTTCATTTTGGCAGGAAGGATAATAATTTGATTTGATTTATTGTAGTCACATGTACCTGTGCAGTGAAAAGCTTCATTTTGCGAGCAGTGCAGGCAGATTGCAGCTAACAAGGACATACAGATCATATTTAAAAATCACACAATACCAGGTTATAGTCCAATAGGTTTATTTAGAAGCACTAGCTTTCAGAGCTCCACAACCACCTGATGAAGGAGCAGTGCTCCGAAAGCCAGTGCTTCCAAATAAACCTGTTGGACTCTAACCTGGTGTTGTGTGATTTTTAACTTTGCCCACCCCGCTCCAACACCAGCTCCCCCAAATCATGACATACAGACCATAGGGTGCTCAGACAGAATGAGGCATACATGATTAAAACTGCACAGGGGGTGTGCAAAGCAAAGTGAACATTAGCAAAACCAACATTATTTGATGGCAAAAGGAACATAATCTAAGTGATGAGAAATTGCAATGCTCTGAGCTGAGAGGAATCTGAGTGTCCCAGTGCATGAATCAAAGAATGTTTGTATGCAGGTACAGCAAGTAGTTAAGGAAGCTGATTATTATTGTCATTTAGTTTAATACAGGATTGAACACAAAAGTAGGAGATTTATGGTTAAACATTACAGGTCGTTTGTGAGATCAGGTCTGGAGAACACGTATGCGTTTTATCTTCTTGATTAAGAAAGGAAGTTACTATGTTGAAAGCAATTTAGAAAAGCTTACTAAACTATTACAGTCATAGATTTATGGAGATTTTACAATATGGAGGGAGACACTTCAGTCTATTGTATCCATGTCAGTCATGAAGCATCTATTCCTGTCCCATTTACCAGCACTTGGTTCATAGCTTTGATGCTGTGGCATTTTCAGTGCTCATCTTCTTAAATGTCTTGAAGGCTCCTGCCTCTACAACTTTTAGGCATTGACTTCTAGATGCCCACCATCCTCTGCCTGAACAGAGTTTTTCACAATATCTTGAATGATTGGTTGTTCTGAGAAAATTTTGGTCTAGTTAGGTTTGTATACACAAAGATTTAGAGAATTATAGATAAAGTCAGAGAGTCATAGATGAAACTTTATTGCTGGAACAGCACAGCAGGTCAGGCAGCATCCAGGGAACAGGAGATTCGACGTTTCGGGCACAGGCCCTTCTCCCGAAACGTCGAATCTCCTGTTCCCTGGATGCTGCCTGACCTGCTGTGCTGTTCCAGCAATAAAGTTTCAACTTTGATCTCCAGCATCTGCAGACCTCACTTTCTCCTCAGAGAGTCATAGAGTCATACAACATGGAAACAGGTTCTTCGGTCCAGCTAGTCCATGCCAACTTTCTTCCCAAACTAAACTTTCACTGCCTGCAATTATCCCATATCTCTCCATACTTTTCCTATTCATATACTTATCCAATATCTTTTAAATGTTGTAACTGTACGTGCATCCATCACTTCCCCTGGCAGTTCATTCACATATAGTCATAGAGTGATAGAGATGTACAGCACACTAACAGGCCCTTTGGTCCAATTTGTCAATGCCGACCAGATATCCTAACCTCATCTGGTCCCATTTGCTGTTCACTTTAGCCATGTCCCTCATTATTTTGTAAACCTCTATAAGGTCACCCCTCAACCTCTTATGCTCCAGGGAAAAATTCCCAGTGCTAGTGGAACAGATGGATGTTCTCTCATTGGAGATAGATAGATAGAGTGTGACACTGTGAGACAGAGAGAAAGGGAAAGATAGAGAAAAGGAGACAGAGAGAACTAATAGTTGTTTAATCCTCAGGTCATCACAGCTCAGGCAAAGGGACAGGTTGAGAGGAAGAAATCTTCATGATAACTTCAACCATGTGGGATTTGAACCCACACTGTTTTCTCACAAAGGGTCAAGGCAATGGAAGTGAAATCTTTGAATATTTTAAGGCAAAGTTAGGTAGAGTTTTAATATGCTGTGGAGTGAAATGATTGGACTGTAGGGTAAACAGAGCAGCCAGGATCTTGGGAAATGACAAAACAGGCTTGAAGGGCTGAATGGCCTACTCCTGTTTGTAATTCATGTATTTGTACCTTTGTCTCCCTCTTATATCTTTTTTTAAACAACACAGCAACATGAGCTATCTTCCAGTTCCCTGGCACTACAGCAATGACCAGAGAAGATTGGAAATTAATTTTCAGAGATGCTGTTATTTCTTCCCCTGCTTCACTTAATAGCCTTGGATATATTTCATCTGGGTTTGGGGAGTTAACCACTTCCAAAATGTTAAACCCCTTAGTCGTTTCGCTTTCATTATGCTGATTTCATTCAATCTTACATACTCCTCCGTCCTGATTGAAATTACTGTATCATTTTTCTTTTCCTTACAAACTAGACTCAAATTATTCATTCAGAACCACATCAATGCTCTTTGCCTTCTTGTGCCTTATAATCCTTAAGAGGCATTTCCTGTATGTTCAATTATATTTCTGCTCATTACATGTCCTTATAAATCCTTTACATTTTCTTGATTTTACTTAAAATATCATTTCATGCCTTCTCTTTGCATTCTAATTTTCATTTTAACAACAACTTATATTTATATAGAACCTTTAACATTATAATCCAAAGTGGTTTCGCAGGAGCATTATGTCACAGTGCATGTAAAAACCAAAACCATGCTTTCAAATGATGGCAACACAGAAAATTATGTAGGTGGAAAATCGGAGATAGTCAAAGATAAATCCATTGAGAGTACGAGAGGTAATAGTGCAAGAATGGAAAGAGAAGCCATTGTCAGAGATTCTTTCTCTATAATTAGATAAGAATACAAAAAAGTCAAGCACTTCAGAAATCTGAAACACAAAGGGGCTTAGGAGTCATAGTTCAGGCTTCTCTTAAGATGAACACTCAGGTTCAATTGGCATTAAAAAAGACAAATGCAATGTTAACATTCATTTCATGAGGGTTTGAATACAAGCGCAGAGATGTAATGGTGATGTTGTATAAGAGTCTGGTCAGACACTGTTTGGAATATTGTGAGCAGTTTTCAGCATTCAGCTGGAAAACAGTGGCCAAATGTTGGAGAAAGATGGTTGGCCACTGTGTGAAGGGATTACAGGTCGAGAAAATGAAGACAAAATGTTTTCTTTAAGATAATCACAAAGGATGTCATTTTGGCTTTAATAAAAACTGTTTCATTTCATGTGGTGAGGAAGAAGCCCAATCAGAAGAATTCAAATGTGGAATTTCAAGGAAGGGGCAGCATGGTGGCTTGATGGTTAGCATTGCCTAGGTTTGATTCCAGCCTCAGGTGACTGTCTGTGTGGAGTTTGCACATTCTCCCTGTGTCTGCGTGGGTTTTCTCTGGGTGCTCTGGTTTCCTCCCACAGTCCAAGGATATGCAGGCCAGGAGAATTGGCCATGCTAAATTGCCCGTAGTATTAGGTGCATTGGCTAGAGTGAAATGGGTCTGGGTGGGTTACTCTTCGGAGGGTCGGTGTGGACTGGTTGGGCTGAAGGGCCTGTTTCCACACTGTAGGGAATCTAATCTAATCTAATCTATGGTTTCCTCCCACAATCCAAGGATGTGCAGGTTTGGTGGATTGGCCTTGGGAAATTGTCTGTAGTGTCCAGGGATGTGTAGGCTAATGGATTACTGCTGGGGAAATGCAGGGTTACAGGGATGGCGTGGGGCTATTGATCTGGATTGGATGCTCTTTGGACAGTTAGTGCTGACTCAATGGGCTGAAAATTTCCTCACAATAGGGATTTTATGGGAATGGATATGGACTTGTTTTCCAGCAAGTGATGGCAGGCAATGCAGTTTGCAAAAATACGCTGTTAGTAGCAGGCTCCATGTAGTTACCAGATAGCTCTGAAACCTTCATTTCCTTTTTAACTTAATCTACTTTGTCAGCCCATTTCTATCAATTCACCCTGACAATGAACTGGTGACCCACTAGATTGAACTGTCCCTTCAACTGTCTTCTCTGCCCTGATCGTTGAAGTCCTGAAGCAGGCATCACACTTCCCCCTGCTTCTTGATACTTCTCCTGTAGAGGCCTCAGTGGTGATCACATCAATATGCCCCATTCTCTCCTATGGCCTACCATCCTCTCTGACACTTTTCGCCTACTCTCCTTACATCTGGAAAGTTCCTGCATCACCGCTGTTGTCCCCACCCATACATGCCATTGCTTTCCCGCCCCAACCAGCCTTGATTCTCCTAACCCCATATCCTCACACACCCCTCGACAACCAGTGGATGTAATCACAGGACTGTATTTGTCCAGACCATGGCATGGAGCAACCTTCATCAGAAAAACCCAACTGGCTCACTAATGTTCTACAGGGAAAGAAATCTGTCATCCTCATCTGGTCTGGTCTAAATGTGACTCCAGACCCACAGCAATGGGGTTGACACTCAACGGCCCTATGAAAAGGCTTAGTAAACCACTCAGTTCAAGGGCAGCTAGAGACGGGGCAATAAATGCTGGCCAGCCAGTGATGGCCATGTCCTACAAATGAACAAATAAAAGCTGTGATCTCACTTAATTGGTAACTCATCACTGTCTTGTGAGAACCTTGCCTCACAGTTTAAAGGTGCAGTGAGTTCTGCTGAATTCAAGATGGATTCTGCAACAAATCTCATCATAGCCCACGTCACTCAAACCCTTATGAGATTTCACTCAGTGATGTTTTGAGTCCAATATCTCTTCTTCAAAGGTGTCTAAAAATGAGGAGCTGATTATCACTCCTCACCTGATCATTATAACTATCAAGATCCATCAGTGGGCACTGTACCCATTTCTCACTATATCATGTCTCTCACTTCCAGGTAAGTTCAGCCTTGCACATCAGTTAAATCAGGACAAGAGGCAGTTCTAGTTTCTGTTTTATTATGCCCAGGGAGGCTTAACTTGCATACTAGTCTGCAATTAAATATATTCTGGATGGACTTCCTAAACTTGAAATGTCACCACTAACCTATTTTCAATTTGAAGTCTTGCTTCATAAATAATTCTTTCCTTTAACTTGCTGAACTCTGTGCCAGATGAATCTAAATCTTTCTGAACTTGCTTATCTTGAACCATCTGTCAGTTTGATTTGCATTGTGGAAATACCATCCTGTAAATGCAGACACCAACAAATATATGCATTTCTTTGAGTCATGTCACTTAGTTATACGACTTCCCAAAAAGAGATATTGGACATGCAATGTTACCGCTGTTTCTCTCTCCATCCATTCTGTTGGACCCTCTGAGTTTCTGCAGGATTTTCTGTTTTTATTTCAGTTTCTTTTAATTGGCTTAAAGCATATAAGCAATAGATTGGACTTTGGAAGCTGGAAAGTTAGGTTGCCACTCAGATTGTGGAAAGGCCTTTTCTTCAAGCTTTATCTGAAATACATAAGTCTAAACATCGACTCTTTCTGTACTCATTGCATTTGGCAAGAGTGCTGCAGACACCATTAGCATTCTAGTCTATTTCTGGTGCAAACCTTCGTAGTCAGTTAGACACAAGGGAGATATTTAAATGCAGGAAATGGTAGAGAAAAGTGATACAAGCCTGATCATTAGTGTCAAAGCTCTGCACAGTGAGAAAAGGCTTGTTATTTCACCTTTAAGAGTAGGCATCTGACCAGCAATCTATTAAAAGTATACAGGATTGTTAATCATATGGAAACTAAATTTGACAAAAATGAGAGAATTGGGTATGGGTATATATGTGAAATTTAACACTTGTTCTACAAATCAATGGACTTGCCATCATAATCTTCAGGCTACTGAGTCCAGATTAGATTGAAGCCAAATGTCAGGAGCACCTCTGAGTTTATCATCAGGTGTTAAGACCTGAAAGTTTCAATCAAAGTCTGATGACAGGGAGATATGATGGGATGAAGATGGGATAGTGTGGGCAAATGATCACAGGATGGGAGTTGGAGTGATGAGGGGAGTTTTTGCTAGTATTCCAGCTATTTAGTAAAGGTTCAGATGGAACACCACTGTTCTCTCGCTGGTTCCACATTCAATTGTAATAGTTAATTTCTTGGTCAACAAGTGGATGATAGGGCTAGTTTTCCTAAGTGATGACCAGTGCTGCCTGAAGACAAGCCAATATTGTAGTGGCTTCCTCAAAAATGTTTTTAAGTCATATCCTTGTAAATGCAAATTATGTAACAACTCCCTCAGGCATCTTTTGTTTGAGCTTACCTGATATGGTGATTATTGCTGTTCCACAATGAAGTATGCACATCTCCTTTCTGGTATTTTGAGGCTTTAATTGGCTGCACAGAGCCCGTAACATGAGCCTACAATATGCATCCAAATTCCAAAGCCCATAATGAGAAACCAAGGAGATGTCTGCTCATCAGGAATACCACACAAACTGTTCTGTGTGCATCCCTGAACTTCTCATTACCAATAAATCACTCACATTACAATCATGGTCTTGTAACAGCAAGTGCTGGAAATACTCAGTAGGTTCGGAAGCATCTGTGGAGAGAAGACAGAATTAACATTAATCAGTTATAGTTCTTCTTCAGTACAGAACTAATAACTGTATATTTGATAACTGTTAAGGACCATGAGATAAAGTTTTATTTAATCCACTTAAAAACCTTTCAGATAATGGCACATTTACCAAATTGAGATTTTTAAAATTCCTCTTAATATTCAAATTGTACATAGTTTGTTTCTTACCATTAACTAAAATCTATTCAGGAAAAAGGTCGCTTCTACAATAAGGTGCAATCATGTTCTCTGGGACTGTTTCAGATGGCTTGCGTAGATTCACTATCAACATTTCTGAGGAAGGGTCACTGGACCCAAAATGTTAACTCGGATTTCTCTCCACAGATGCTGCTAGACCTGCAGAGATTTCCAGCTATTTCTGTTTTTGTTACTCATTTCCATCATCCGCAGTTCTTTCAGTTTTTATTCTCCATCATCAATCCTTTATATATTAGTACTAGTTTCAGTGACTGATATCAAGTGGGAAATGATGACCATATGAACTCTTCAGCAGAAGTTAAACTCAATCGAGGTAGATTACAAATGTTTATAACATAGTACTTAATAGCTAATTCCATTACATTTAAGATACATGAGTGTCTCTTGCAAGACATTAGACCTGACTTAAGAGTAAATATGCCTCACTGTTGATGACATGGACGTAGCGCCAGAGCAAGTGACATTGCAACATTGGACATTACTTTTAGAATTTGCCAGGAAACTAGTTTGTTTCTCTGAGGAACAATTCTTTATGTCCTGCTTATTTCATAATGCCAAGTAACCATTGCAAGAATGAATTGACTACCATACAATAGCTGCCACTCTGATATTGATACTCTGAGTATCAATACAGAGTCCAGGAGGATCATTGGATTGTGATGATCCACCAAGATAGAAACAGACAGGCAGTGCAGGGAATCTCACACAGGAAGCTACTCTCAAATAATGTTTAGTCATTACTAGTTAGAGTGATGGTACCTTCGCATATACTGTTATCCCCATGGCACTCTGGGCAAATGTAGTGGTCAGAGTTAAATCAATATTCCTGGTAATCAGCAATAGATTCTGCAAATTGGCATGATTTGTTTTAATACATTCATGAGATTTGTTGGCTTTTGTGCACCCTTTCTAGCTGCCCTTTGGAAAATGATAATGTACCACGTCCTTGAACCACTGCAGTCCATGTGGTATAGATATTACTGCAGGTGATCCAGGAGTCTTACAGTGAAAAAGTGGTGACATAGTTCCAAGTCAGGGTGCTGTGTGGCATGGAGCGGGAGTTGCAGATGGTTGAGCTACAATGCATTTGCTATCCTTGTCATTTAAAGTAATGGAGATTGTCGGTTTCGGAAGGTGTTATTAAAAGGAGATTTGGTGAGTTGTTGCAGAGCATCTTGAAATTGATATGTTACACGCACCTGTGCTAGAAGGAGTGAATGCTTAAAATCGTGGACTGTGTGCCAGTCACACACACTGCTTATTCCTAAATGGTGTTGAAATTCTTGCATATTGTTGGAGCTGCTGTAATCCAAACATTGCTGACACCACGTAGAAGATGGGGAGTCAAGAGGTGAATTATCCATTCCAGAATTCCCAGCCTCTGACCTGCTTTTGTAGCCAGAGTATTAATATAACTGATACTGTTACGTTTCTGATCAATAGAAGCCTCTCAGCTTTTGATATTGGGTGTTTCACCAAAGACAGTTCCATTGAATGTCTTGCTGGAGGTGGCTATTGCTTGACACTAATGTGACACAAATATTACACACCACACATTAACACAAGTCCTCCAAGGCTGCATATGAGTACAGACTGCCTTAGTTTTTTGGTTTGTTCTATAGCACATATAAGTTTACAGCACAGAAGTGGCCCTTCAACTCATCGAATCTGCGCTGGTCAAAATATAACTACCAAGTCATTCTAAGCCCATTTTTCAATACGGCCATAGAGGTCTACAGCTCAGTTGTGAACACTATGCAACCATTAGTGAGCATCTTGACTTCTGGCGTTATTAAGTCATTGAGGAAGCAGCTAGCACATGATCCTGAGAAACATCTGCAGATATATTCAGGGCTTTTGATGCCACAGTGAATTAAATATCTCTGAAATTCAGGGTCAGAAGTCACATGACACCAAATAATAGTCCAACAAGTTTATTTGAAACCACAAGCTTTCTAAGCACCCGCTTAAAGAGCAGTGCTCCGAAAGCTTGAGATTTCAAATAAACCTGCTGGACTCTAACCTGGCATCGTGTGACTTCTGACTTTGTCCACCCCAGTCAAACATCAGCATCTCCAGTCTGAAATTCGGGTCTGTTGTCTGTCTTCTATCTAGGGTCAGAATTGGATCCAGAGCTGAGGGGTGCTAGGAGAACCCAGGATACAGCCTTGGATCATTTTCACACTTATTCGAAAGGTGCCAGCATTCTAGCGGTTCTGGGACAGCTTGGCCAGATGCATAGAAAGTTCTGGAGTCCAAATCTTCAACAATATAACTGGGAGGTTGGTAGATGTTGACCTTTCCCCATGTCCAGCACATTCAATGAATTCTGGATAGTAGATACAGTGAAATGGATGAATTGAAAACTTAGCATTATAATGCCGAAGACCGAAAGTTGAGGCTGAAGTGGATTATCCATTGCATTCCACAATGTGTACCAGTTAAAGGATGTCAGCTGGACAGTGAAGGATATTTGAGGGAAGTGGGACAGGTGTAACTCATTTGCCATGAGGGAAGAAGTTGGAAAGACAGACTATAGAATCATAGAATCACTACAGTGGAGAAACAGGCCATTCAGCCCAAGTCCACACTGATCTTCTGACAGCATCCCATCCAGACCCATCCTCCGACCCATTTATTTTCCGTAACCCTGTATTTCCCATTGTCAACACACCTAACCTACACATCCCTGAACACTAGAGGCAATTTAGCATGGCCAATCAACCTAATATGCACATCTTTGGGAAGGGATTCTCATGTATGAGGCCTCAGTGAATGTTGGAACATGTGGGGTGGAATGCTGTTCATAAGTAGCCAGGGTGAGAAAAAGGGGTAGTTAGAAGGCATGGAGGTTTAGTGAGTAGAGAGAGATTACAGGAAAAAGGAGGATTATTCTTTGAAACATACCCAGATTTTAAGCAAAAACTTGTAACATAACTTTGCAGCATTTACTTGAAACTCATCCTAACTGACTGATTCAAAGTATGTTACAGTCATTATCCCACTGTAAGCAACACTTACAGAAAGATAGAAGCCACATATGCCCTTATGGCACCAGAACCATTTTAAATATTGCACCTCAATCTCTGTGCACTGACTGTTCCTGTTAATTACATTTGGAAGTATTTCCTTTGAGTCCTGTGAGTAGAAATAGTTTGAATTATGGCAACCATTACTGAAATGCATGCAGCTAAGAAGTAGGGAGCTCATTTCCTTTAAAGGTCCTTTGAATGATCTTATGAAAACAGCAATTTCAAATTAAGCAGAACATACTATGTGAGTGTGAATTTGTCATCTTCTCCGTTTGTTCAGTCAGAAGGTAATGCTCAGTCAATCTGCAATCAGCAATAAAGCTTTCCTACAAAACTTTCATAATGTATAATCACTGTTAATCTTTTAATCTGAGTTAACATTAATTTTCTTTGCATTTTAATCAATTTCATTTTTGTCCAAAGCTGAATATTGTAAAAAAAAGAGCTTAGTTTAATAAACCCAATATATTTTCATGATTCAAATATGATAGCTAAATAGGAGCAAGAAATCAAACCTGGGTCTGACTTGATTTGTCAGTGTTAATGCTGTTTCACATAACGTGGGAATTGTGGGCACATTCTTTGACATTGGGTTATAATGATAAGGCTCCGAAGAAGGCCATTTGCTCTATTGTGCTTAGACCAGCTCTTTGGTTAAGTTATCCAATTAATTCCACACCGTTGCATGTAATTTTGTTTCGTTTTTCCTTCCTCCATTATTTGTTGAATTGTTTTTTGAATTTCTTTTCCTCCACCCTTCTGGGTAATCAGAAGGTATCTCTTCATTCTCACCTTGGATCTTTTGCCATTCATGATAAATCAGTTCAATGTGCCTCTGGGAGCATATTTCTCCTTGTTTACTCTGTCTCATCATCAGAGTTACAACAATATCTAAAACATAGCGTAGAATTTCCTCAGCCTTTGAATGTGGCCAATAACAAGGAAGTCGAGAAAATGCAGCTGGAGAGGAAAGGAATGTGGTTTTCAATGCTGAAAATGTGTTGCTGGAAAAGTGCAGCAGGTCAGGCAGCATCCAGGGAACAGGAGAATCGACGTTTCGGGCATAAGCCCTTCTTCAGGAATGAGGAAAGTTGGTCCAGCGGGCTAAGATAAAAGGTAGGGAGGAGGGACTTGGGGGAGGGGCGTCGGAAATGTGATAGGTGGAAAGAGGTCAAGGTGAGGGTGATAGGTCAGACTGGGGTGGGGGCGGAGAGGTTGGGAAGAAGATTGCAGGTTAGGAAGGCGGTGCTGAATTCGATGGATTTGACTGAGACAGGGTGGGGGGAGGGGAAATGAGGAAACTGGTGAAATCCAGCACCTCCACACACATTATCTATTGCATCCTCTGCACCCGATGTGGCCTCCTCTATATTGGGGAGACAGGCCGGCTACTTGCGGAGCGTTTCAGAGAACACCTCTGGGACACCCGGACCAACCAACCCAACCACCCTGTGGCTCAACATTTCAATTCCCCCTCCCACTCCACCAAGGATATGCAGGTCTTTGGACTCCTCCATCGTCAGACCACAACAAAACGACGGTTGGAGGAAGAACGCCTCATCTTCCGCCTAGGAACCCTCCAACCACAAGGGATGAACTCGGATTTCACCAGTTTCCTCATTTCCCCCCCCCCCACCCTGTCTCAGTCAAATCCATCGAATTCAGCACCGCCTTCCTAACCTGCAATCTTCTTCCCGACCTCTCCGCCCCCACCCCAGTCTGACCTATCACCCTCACCTTGACCTCTTTCCACCTATCACATTTCTGACGCCCCTCCCCCAAGTCCCTCCTCCCTACCTTTTATCTTAGCCTGCTGGACAAACTTTCCTCATTCCTGAAGAAGGGCTTATGCCCGAAACGTCGATTCTCCTGTTCCCTGGATGCTGCCTGACCTGCTGCGCTTTTCCAGCAACACATTTTCAGCTCTGATCTCCAGCATGTGCAGACCTCACTTTCTCCTCAATGTGGTTTTCAATGTCAAGAAATAATATCTAATGTTCTGCTTCTTCTAATTTTCATTTGCTAAATGAGAATCTTGCTAGGGAGTGGCAGGGGAACATTTGCATGCAGTGCTATCTCATCCCTGCCTAATTGTACCTCATTATATGCATGTTGCTATTTTCCCAGTTATTAATGAGAAACTAGGCAGAATCAATTTCCACTTTGGAAGCCAAAGTGATTACCTGGCGACTGCAGATCACTGGCATCTTTGCCTAACCATCTGTCTTGGTAAGTATTCCTCAACACCTCAGTACATACTTCATGGACAGCAGCTGCCTGTATACTCTGTTCTTGGAGGTTGGCACTGATAATACACCAGCCTCACCACATCACTATGGTGTATTTCAGATTAACTTATAATGCAGTTCATATTGCACTTTGGAAATCACTGACACCTTACAATGCAATGCTGCTGCTGGGTCATATTGTGCACAGGGATCTCAGAACATCTCACAGCTCTGAGTTCACTTGCTTAGTGCTCAATTATTTTATGCTTTGTTGGGCTTTCGTAGTTGTTCTATCTTGCCTTGCCTTTCATAGCAGGTAGAAAGCCACACAGCTCGTCATGGTTGCCAGTACTAATTGTCAAGAGGATGGACGTGCTATTGGACAACATTGTGTGGGTCAATGTCATACCTACAGCATGTGCTAGCAGCTAATACAGCAACAACAACTGAATGGCTTTGTCTGAAAGTACAGGGGTAGTCCCTAGTTCAGTCAAGTGGGACTATGGTTAGTCAAGGGCTGTTTCAGGGAAGTTAAGTTTGGAGATGGGAGACAGCATGTTTGGATGCAGAGGGGATATCAGTGTAAAGAGGTGAAGCTCTATATATACGTGTGGGAGGCAGTAGAGCCTGAGAGGGATTGGGCTGTTTTAGGAAGGTGGTCATTGATGACCATCAATACATTGGCTTCAATTGGAAGACAATGGAAGACTACGTTGGGCATGACTCAGCAACAGGCATGGGACTCGGGTGTAAATTAGTAAAACAAACAGTTTAAACAAAAAAGATTTGGGTGGGAACATGGGGAGAATTAAACCTGACAGGTTTAGCAGGCACAATAATTCAGGAAAGGATAAGTCTATTTGGGTTCCCTCACCCACCAGGAACAACAGGAGAACCTGCAATTGACTCTTTCAAAAGAAAGCTGCCCAGCTTTCTATCTCCATTGACTGTCAGTTGCACAAAGAACATGAGAAATATCTGCTGGCACTGCTGGAGTGGGCAGAGTATGTTTGCATTTCTTTACTTGTGGCAATGAGCTCTATGTGTGAGTGACATGTGATCATTCAAAGGACAGTAATCAGACACTCTCATATCCTGGGTTAAAGACATCTGTGATCATAATGTTCTCCAAGTATCCTCATTCTTTGACTAACTATTTAGATTACAAAACCTGGTCACAAGCAATTCTGACCATGTCATTGATCATTACAAATTAATCCTTGCAACCTCTGTGAAGCATAATTAATTCAAGTGACCTTGAAAGTGTCAGCTGCGGTCCACAATTTACAAAATAAAACATTCTGAGTCTCAGAGGCTTCACAAGAGAGTGGCTTTCATCTCAGGTATAGAATAGTCATTTCCATTTTTGAGAGTGATGAGGACCAGAGGGCATTATCTCAGACTGAGGGGTTGTACATTTAAAACAGAGATGAGGAAGAATTTCTTCAATGTGAGGGTAGCAAATTTGTGGAAGGCTTTACTGCAAACGGCTATTGAGGCTTAGTCATTAATTATATCGAATATTGCGATTGATGGATTATTAGAGAAACTCAGCAAGTCTGGCAGGATCTGTGGGAAGAGAGTCAGGAGTTAGCTCAGTTGATTGGACTCCAATTACTTACATCATTGTTTTCAACATGGATCCTTTGTTCTAACTGTTCTGGTACAATTGTATTTTTAAACTGACACCAGGAAGGTAACCAACTAGTCAGAACTCAGTTCAGTGCTTTCAGAAATGCTTGTCTTTCCATACTTTTAATTTTTGAATCTCCTACAACATCTGCAATCCTGCACTTATAGCGGAATCAGACAAGCTAAGTTTGAAGTCAAGCACAGAGCATCCCACACCCAGCACAGGTTCAATCTGGCCAGTGCTGTTGAAGTGCAACCAAACGGCAATATTGTGGCATAAGTTTTCTAGTTTGTGGAAACTGGAGAAAAATGTGAGGCATTTCTTTTACTTCAGCCGCCTTTATCTATCAAAGGCTGTACTGCTGCAAGAGCAAGAGTTAACATAAGAATGTCAGAATGGTTGATGAAGAAAATCCACCTGGTTCACCTCTAGAACTCTGTTCATCTCATGATACAATCATAATGCAGTTAGTGATTAATGATAGCAATAAATCACTGTACATTAGTCTACACCAGATACAGAAATGACATGAGGAAAACCCCAGTGGTGGAGAGCTTTGTGAACTATAGGTTCAAAGTCACCTTTCTCCTTGCAAGATACTACACTGTGTCGGTTCTCATCTATCTATGTTGCATTTGATAAAATCAATACTAAACACTTTCTCAATCCCCCTCAGGAGTCCGTTCCAAAGATTCCTTTTCGGTCAGTCACAGGATATGGGAGGCACTGGCTAGGCCAGCATTTATTGCCCAGAGGGCAGATAGGAGTCAACTAACTTGATGTGGGTCTGGAGTCACATGTAGGCCAGGCTAAGTACAGATGGCAGTTTCCTTTCCTGAAGAACATCAGCAAACCAGATGGGTTTTTCCCAACAACTAATAATGGATTCATTATTTGACTCTTAATTCTACATTTTTATCAAATTCAAATTCCACCATGTGCCACAGTGGGCATTTGAACACCGGTTCCCAGAATGTTACCTGGATCTCTGGAGTAGCAGTCTAATGATTATACCACTAGGCCATTGCCTTCCCCTGGAATTAGCTGAAACTTGACTGAAGTGTTCTTGACTTTACCACATCTGGTTCCATGGTGTCCAGTTCAGGTGAAGGATGTAATCATTATGGTGGTCTACACCGTCATCAGTGCTTGGACCCCAGTTACTTACAATACATATAAATGAGTTAGATGAGGGAACTAAATGGTATGTGTCCAAGTTTGCAGACAATACAAAGCTCAGAGGGAAGATGACCTACAAAGAGGATGCAGAAAAGCTTAGGTATAATTTGGATTGGTTTGAGTGAGTGAGCAAATGCATGTCAAATGCAGTATAATGTGGATAAGTGTGAGGTTATACACTTGCGCAGCAGAGATGGCTGGGCAGGTGATGTGTTGTTGCTGTATGATGTGGGAGCTGGCTGATCCCATTGTGAACGGCAGTGACCACATCTGCAGCAAGTGTTGGTTGCTGGAAGAACTCCGGATCAGAGTTGATGATCTGGAATCTGAGCTTCAAACACTGCGGCACATTCGGGAGGGGGAGAGTTACCTGGATGCTTTGTTTCAGGAGGCAGTCACACCTGGGAGATTAAGTAATTCACATTCAGCTAGTGATCAGGCACAAAAGAGTGTGACTGTAAGTGAGGCAGGTAGGGGGAACCGGAGTTCAGGAGTGGAGGAGCCTCAGCCCTTGACCTTGTCCAACAGGTACGAGACTCTTGCTCCCTGTTCGGATGAGGAAAAGGGCTGTGGACAGGATGAGCCAACTGACCAAGGCACCATGGTCCAGAAGGCCATTCAAGAGGGGGGAGCTAATAGACAAGTAGTGGTTATAGGGGATTCTATAATTGGGGGACAGATAGTATCCTTTGCAAGCCGGATCGGGAGTCTCGCATGGTGTGTTGCCTGCCCGGTGCCAGGGTGCGAGACATCTCCGACCGTCTTGAAAGGATATTGGAGCGGGAGGGGGAGGATCCAGTTGTTGTGGTCCACGTTGGTACCAACAACATAGGCAAGACTAGGGTGGAGGACCTGTTTGGGCATTATGAAGCACTAGGCAGGAAATTGAAGCACAGGTCCTCAAGGGTCATAATCTCCGGATTACTGCCCGAGCCACGTGCCAATTGGCATAGGGACAAGAAAATTAGGCAAGTAAACACGTGGCTAAGGGATTGGTGTGGGAAAGAGGGATTCCACTTCATGGGGCATTGGCATCAGTTTTGGAACAGGGGGGTCTGTACCGTTGGGACGGTCTCCACCTGAACCGATCAGGTACCAATGTTCTAGCGAAGAGGATAAATAGGGTGGTCAGTAGGACTTTAAACTTCTGAGTTGGGGGGAAGGGAAAGTGAAAGCAACAGGGAGTATGGAGGTAAATGGCAAGATTAGCAGCAGGATAGAATGTTTCCAGGCGGATTTAAAATTGAGGCAGACTGAGAATGCAGTAAAAAGCAAGGATAACTTAGGACATATGACTTCCAACATCTCTAATGATAAGGAAGTTAGCATTAAGGCACTTTACCTGAATGCTCGTAGCATACATAACAAAGCCGATGAACTAATGGCACAGATAATAGTGAATGATTATGATGTAGTAGGCATCACAGAGACTTGGTTACAGGGGGGTCAGGACTGGCAGTTAAACCTCCATGGTTTTTCAACTTATCGAAAAGACAGAGAGGTGGGCAGAGGGGGTGGGGTTGCCTTGTTAGTTAAGAACAAAATTAAATCTATGGTATTGAATGACATAGCGTCGGATGATGTGGAGTCTGTGTGGGTGGAATTGAGGAACCACAAAGGCAAAAAAAACATAATTGGAGTTGTGTATAGACCTCCTAACAGTGGTCAGGACCAGGGACGCAACATGTACCGGGAAATAGAGAAGGCATGTCAGAAAGGCAAGGTTACATTGATCATGGGAGACTTCAATATGCAGGTGGACTGGGTAAATAATGTTGTTAGTGGATCTAAAGAAAGGGAATTCATGGAATGCTTACAGGATGGCTTTTTGGAACAGCTTGTCATGGAGCCCACAAGAGAGCAGGCTATTCTGGACCTAGTGCTTTGCAATGAACCAGACTCTATAAAAGATCTTAAAGTAAGGGAACCCTTAGGAAGTAGCGACCATAATATGATAGAGTTCAGTCTGCAGTTTGAAAGGGAGAAGGCAAAATCGGATGTAATGGTGTTACAGTTGAATAAAGGTAATTATGAGGGCATGAGAGAGGAACTGACTAAAATAGACTGGAAGCAGAGGCTAACCGGGAAGACAGTAGAGCAAAAATGGCAGGAGTTTGTAGGTATAATTGAGGACACTGTACAGAGGTTCATTCCCAAGAAAAGAAAGATTAACCGGGGAGGGATTAGACAACCTTGGCTGACAGAGGAAGTCAGGAAATGTATTAAAGAAAAAGAGAGATCCTATAAAGTGGCTAAGAACAGTGGGAAATCAGAAGATTGGGAGGGATACAAAAGCAAACAGAGGATAACAAAGAGTGTAATAAGAAAGGAGAGGATCAAATATGAAGGTAGGCTAGCCAGTAATATTAGAAATAATAGTAAAAGTTTCTTTCAGTACATAAGAAACAAACGACAGGCAAAAGTAGACATTGGGCCACTTCAAACTGATGCAGGAAGCCAAGTGATGGGAGATAAGGAAATAGCAGGAGAACTTAACAAGTACTTTGCGTCAGTCTTCACAGTGGAAGACATGAGTAATATCCCAAAAATTAAAGGGTGTCACGGGGCTGAGTTGAGTATGGTTGCCATTACGAAAGAGATAGTGCTAGAAAAGTTAAAAAGTCTTAAAATTGATAAATCTCCTGGCCCCGATGGGATACACCCTAGAGTTCTGAGAGAGGTGGCTGAGGAAATAGCAGAGGCATTGGTTGAGATCTTTCAAGAGTCACTGGAGTCAGGAAAGGTCCCGGAAGATTGGAAGATGGCTGTTGTAACCCCCTTGTTCAAGAAAGGATCAAGGCAAAAGATGGAAAATTATAGGCCAATCAGCTTAACCTCGGTTGTTGGTAAAATTCTAGAATCCATCATTAAGGATGAGGTTTCTAAATTCTTGGAAGAGCAGAGTCTGATTAGAACAAGTCAACATGGATTTAGTAAAGGGAGGTCATGCCTGACAAACCTGTTGGAATTTTTTGAAGAGGTAACAAGTAGGTTAGACCAGGAAAACCCAGTGGATGTGGTCTATCTAGACTTTCAAAAGGCCTTTGATAAGGTGCCACACGGGAGGCTGCTGAGCAAGGTGAGGGCCCATGGTGTTCGAGGTGAGCTGCTGGGATGGATTGAGGATTGGCTGTCTAACAGAAGGCAGAGAGTTGGGATAAAAGGTTCTTTTTCAGAATGGCAGCCGGTGACGAGCGGTGTCCCGCAGGGTTCGGTGCTGGGGCCACAGCTGTTCGCATTATATATTAACGATTTGGATGAGGGAACCGGGGGCATTCTCGCGAAGTTTGCCGATGATACGAAGTTAGGTGGACAGGCAGGTAGTACTGAGGAAGTGGAGAGGCTGCAGAAGGATCTTGACAGGTTGGGAGAGTGGTCCAGGAAATGGCTGATGGAATTTAACGTGAGCAAGTGCGAGGTCTTGCACTTTGGCAAAAAGAATAAAAGCATAGACTACTTTCTAAATGGTGAGAAAATTAATAAAGCCAAAGCACAAAGGGATCTGGGAGTGCTAGTCCAGGATTCTCTAAAGGTAAACATGCAGGTTGAGTCCGTGATTAAGAAAGCGAATGCAATGTTGTCTCTTATCTCAAGAGGGTTGGAATATAAAAGCAGAGATGTACTACTAAGACTTTATAAAGCTCTGGTTAGGCCCCATTTGGAGTACTGTGTCCAGTTTTGGTCCCCACACCTCAGGAAGGACATACTGGCACTGGAACGTGTCCAGCGGAGATTCTCACGGATGATCCCTGGAATGACAGGTCTAACATATGAGGAACGGCTGAGGATACTGGGATTGTATTCGTTGGAGTTTAGAAGATTAAGGGGAGACTTAATAGAGACGTACAAAATAATACATGGCTTGGAAAAGGTGGATGCTAGGAAATTGTTTCAGTTAAACGAGGAGACTAGGACCCGTGGACACAGCCTTAGAATTAGAGGGGGTCATTTCAGAACAGAAATGCGGAGGCATTTCTTCAGCCAGAGAGTGGTGGGCCTGTGGAATTCATTGCCACAGAGTGCAGTGGAAGCCGGGACGCTAAATGTCTTCAAGGCCGAGATTGATAGATTCTTGTTGTCTCGAGGAATTAAGGGCTACGGGGAGAACGCTGGTAAGTGGAGCTGAAATGCGCATCAGCCATGATTGAATGGCGGAGTGGACTTGATGGGCCGAATGGCCTTACTTCCACTCCTATGTCTTATGGTCTTATGGTCTTAAGCAGGAAGGCAGATTATATCTGAATGACAATAGATTGGGAAAGGGGGAGGTGCAAAAAGAGCTGGGTCCCCTTATAGGTACTGAAAGTAAACAAGCAGGTGCAGCAGAAGGGGAAGAAGGCAAGCTGTATGTTGAGCATCACAGCAACAGGATTTGAGTACAAAAGCAGAGATGTCTTGCTTCAATTGTACAGCAAGAGCAATGCATTCAGTTTTGATCTTGTTATCTGAGGAAGGATAGTCTGGCTATTGAGGTGATGCATCAATGGTTTACCAGAGTGATGGCAGGGAGACATATGAAGACAGACTGGATCAGTAGGAAGGGAGAAAGTGAGGATGGCAGATGCTGGAGATCAGAGTTGAGAGTATGGTGCTGGAAAAGCACAGCAGATCAGGCAGCATCTGAGAAGCAGGAGAATCGACGTTTTGGGCATAAGCCCTCCATTCCTGATGAAGGGCTTCTGCCCGAAACATTGATTCTCCTGCTCCTCGGATGCTGCCTGACCTGCTGTGCTTTTCCAGCGCCACAATCTCAACCCTGAATCAGTTAGAATTCCAAAAGGACTAGACAAGGTAAATGCAACAAGAATGTCCTCAATAATCAGAGAGTCGGGAAATGGGTCACAGTCTAAGGGGACGGGTGGGCCACTTCAGATTGAGATGAGGAGAAATTTCTTCACCCAGGGAGTGGGGAGCCTGTGGAAGATTCTGCCACACCAAGTCGTTGAGGCCAAAACATTGAATGTTTTCAAGAAAGAGATAAATGTAGTTCTTAGTGCTGAAGGGATCAAAGGGTATGGGGTAAAAGCAGGAACAGGGCACTATATTGGATTACCAGCCCAAATCATATTTAATGGCAGAGTAGGCTTGAAGGATGAATATCTGAGTCCTGTTCCTATTTCTACGCTTATTTGGGATAGATTGAGATCGGCCAGAATTTCTGAAGTGTTGAAAAGGCACAATGCTTTCACCAAAATGGTGCCATAGGCCAGACCCATCAAGTGCCATCCCCAAATCCATGTCCTACCTTTACCGGAAAGATGGAGGAAGGGGAACAAAGCATGTTCATTGGAAAAAGGGAATAAGAAAAGGAGTAGGCTATTTAGACCATCAAGCCTCCTCAACCAATCAAATTAGATCATAATTGATCTTCTCTGGGGTGGAACATGAAGATTCATCACCCTCACAGTGAAGATATTTCTCCTCATCTTAGTCCTCTAATTCTGAGATTGCCTTCTCTGGTTCCAGACAACTCAGCCACAGGAACACATCCATCCAATAAATATATTGTTGAGCCCCGTTAGAATTCTAAGTGCTTCAATCAGATAACCTCTCTTTCTTCTAAATGTCTTTTGCTTCATTGATGGAAAGTGGGAATTGCTGGCTTGGCTGGCATTTATTGTTTATACCTAGATGCTGTTCAGAAGATGATTGCAAGCTGCCTTCTTGAAGGCTGCAATTCATTTGGTATCGGGAACTCACAATGTTCTAAGGTGGCAATTTCTGGTTCTTGACCTAGTAACGTTAAAGCAGCTGTGATACATTTCCAGGTTATCATGGTGGGTGAGGTGGAGGGAAATATACAGCTGGTGGTGTTCCCATGGATCTGCCGCCCTTGTTCTTCTATCTAGCTGTGGTCAGACTCTTGGAAAGCGCCATCGAAGAGTCTTGATGAATTGTGGCAGTGCCATTAACAGATGGTT
This sequence comes from Chiloscyllium plagiosum, assembly GCF_037043375.1. Taxonomy (NCBI): domain Eukaryota; kingdom Metazoa; phylum Chordata; class Chondrichthyes; order Orectolobiformes; family Hemiscylliidae; genus Chiloscyllium; species Chiloscyllium plagiosum. Next base: position 6,847,863 of record NW_028270144.1, read on the forward strand.
CACATTCCTGCTACAGAGCATCAGTAGTGGAAAGGATAAAGTCATATCAAGTGGGCTGCTTTGTCCTGGCTGCTGTCAAGCTTCCTGAATGTTGTTAGAGTGGGACTCATCAAGATCAGTGAGAAATTTTCAATGACACTACTGATGTGTGCCTTGTGGATGGTGGACACATGTTGGCCAATCAGAATAGGAGTTATTCAGTACTGGATTCCAAGCCCTAGACCTACTTTTATAGCCATAGCATTTATATGACTTATCCCGTTCAGTTTCTAGTCAATAGTATCTCCTGGATGTTGATAATTGCAATGCTAAAGGGTGATGGTTAGATTCTCTTGTGTTTGAGATTATCATTGATGGAAATGTGTTGCTGGAAAAGCGCAGCAGGTCAGGCAGCATCTAGGGAACAGGAGAATCGACGTTTCGGGCATTAGCCCTTCTTAATTCGGGCATTAGCCCTTTCCATCTCTGATCTCCAGCATCTGCAGACCTCACTTTCTCCTTTGAGATTATCATTGCCTGGCATTTATCCAGCGTGAATACTATTAGACACTTTCAGCCGAGACCTGCATATTGTCCAGATCTTGTTGCATTTGCATAAGGACTGCTTCAGTATCTGAGGAGTCATGAATGATGCTGGACATTGTGTAATCATCAGCAAATATCTCCAGTCCAGACATTACAATGGAGGGAAGGTCATTGATGAAACAGCTGAGGATGGTCCTACCTAGGACACTACCCTGAGAAACTCCTGCAGAGATGTCCTAGTACTGAGCTGACTGATCTCCAACAACCACAATCATCTTCCTATGCTTCAGGTATGATTCCAACTATCTGAGGGTATTTCCCTTGATTGGCATTGATTCTAGTTTTTAAAATGCTCTTTCATTCAAAACTCAGTCAAATGCAGCCTTGATGTTAAGGGCAGTCACTCTTATCTCACCTCTGGAATTCAAGTTTGGAGTAAGTTTATTGAGGTCAGGAGCTGAGTATCTCTGGTGAAAATATGAGCTGAGCATCACTGAGCAGGTTATTGCTAAGCAGGTGCTGCCTGATAGTACAACTTCCATCACTTGTCACAACGCTGCTCCTTTATCAAGGTTATGCTGTCCTTGACTTTTTTTTCAGAGAGGTCATAAAAGTAGCAATTCCAAAAATTCTGGGTTTAACTACTTGAGAATGCTTTCAAGATTAAAAAAAAATTACTTGCACAATGAAAGGGGAGTGGCCAGTACTCCTAACTCAGCTTTTCTCTACATTGGCTTGGTTTGATTTTAGCAATCTAACTGTTCACTGAAAGCAGGCAGTCAGTTGTGAAGCTGCTGGACCCAAAGAAGCAGTTCCATGCTGATCCTCCCTCTCCCTGACATCTCTCCTGTATGACCCTGTGTTGGATATTTCCTTTTTTTTGCAAAGGGATGTTTATAGGGATTGTTGCAAGTATTTGGAACAGTATCATTAAATTGGGATAGTCTGGTTTTCGGACAGGTGAAGTTATTCTGTACTCTGTTCTCTATTGTTTGTGTTTTATTCGGTAATCTTGCAAATAAATGTTGTTTTGTTTAAAATCAAGTGGTTGGGCCAGCTGCATCCCTCCTGGAATATCCACTTCACACCTGCTTAAAACAACTAGAGAAGTTATGGTCCAGGCTACTTCCCTGAAATGTTTTGAGGTGGTCTGGATTGGTCCATAAAATACTTTAGTGAAGATTGAGAGGAAACTGATGTGATAGTAACTGGCTGGGAGGAGTTTGCTACCATTCATTCAAGACAGTGACAACTTGCACTGAGTTCAAATGCCTTAATGGTAAGATAGAGCAATGGCAGGGAAGGAAAGGTAATCCTGTGCTCTTAGGATGCACTAGCCATGAGCATAAAGATCTGAAGGTTGAGAATCACATCAGAAAGACTCACAGCTGAAACTTGCAACACAGAAAATAGTTAGCCTCAGAAAAAGGGGCAGTTGACAGCAATGATGACAAATGATGTGCATGTGGAAAATTATGTAGTAAGCTGTTAAAATATCTTGAAATATCTTGGGGTGAGAAGAAAATGTCACATTATTGTTCCTTTTTTATTACTTTTTTTTCTTGTTCTTCTTCCTATGTGCTAAATATGCACTAAAATCTTTCTGCTTGTCCATTATGCACATTGAAGCAACAGCATATCATTTTCTCTTTTTGCCTCAGGAACAGTAAACAATATGGAAAAGAGCTACCCCAGTGTTTGGAGTAAATTGGAATATATTCTCACCATATGAGATGGTTTTAATAGCCAGGAGTTTCCGATTGCCATAGAGTCACTGCTACAGTGCAGGCAGGAGTTGTACAGCAGGATCCTGTAAATGCATTGATGTAGCACACTCAGAATTACACAGGAAAGCTATTATTCTGAAGGACAATTCAGCTGAACCTGGAACTCTCTCCAAGTAGCCATTTAAATTGAAGTCTTCAGAGAGATAAGCTCATCATTACCCAGAAAAAGACAGAAGGCTAAAAGTGTCATCTGGCACTCAGGTAGTTATCAAACTAACCCTCCTACTCACCATTCACTCACCAACTATATCACCCCTCGAGTCCTTACACCATCTCAAGCTTAACACAGCCCCTTTCCTACAATTGACGCACTCCCCCCTTCAGATCTGTCTTCAACCTAATACTCCCACCTCTCTGAGACCCAAAGAGACCCAGCATTTCATCCCCCATGCTATATCTGACACATCCTTGCCTCTCAGCAGACTCAATAACCTCATCACTCGCCAACTCAGCCTAAACGTCCCATCACAGACCTGTCACTCTATCCATCTTGTGCCCTACCCACATGATATCTCACCCACCTGGCACCCTGGACCCACATGCCATATTTATTCTTTCACAGGAGCGATGAAAATGGCTCTTTATGCCTCGAGAAATTAAATCACAGAACAAAGTACTTCTATTCGCAAAATCTCAAGAAAAGCCAGTCAAATGTGGCTGACAAAGAACATTAAGGTTTGTGTAAGATTAAAAAAAAATTATAAAGCTGCCGGAAATAATAGTAAATCTAAGAATTGTTTTTTTTTTCGAATATAACAAAGGATGATCAAGAACTGAGAAAAGAGAATTGAATATGAATATAATTTAGCCAAAAAAAAACCCATTATAATGAACTGTAAAGGTGTTTTAAGGTAAAAAGAAAAATTCTGACTAAGAAAAAATGTGGGTCAATCACAATCCAAGTCAAGAGAATTCATTTTGGGGCAGAGAGAAATGGCAGAGAAACCAAATGATACTTTGTGACCATTTTCACTGAGGAACATGCAAGGAATTTCCCAGAATTAGAGATCCGAGTAGCTGAGGAGAATGAGGAGCTGAAGGAAATTAATATTTGTAAGAAGATGGTGTCAGATAATTTATTAACGCTGAAATTTGACAAGTTCAATCAGCCATGATCATACTGAAAAGTGGAGACAGATCCCTGGGCTTACTTGACCTGCTCCTGTTCTTCAGATCCTATTGCTGTGAGAAATAGGGAATGGTTGTCTTTCTCTGATTATCCTGCATTACTGGGAGGAACTGTTGAATTTCAGATACACTTCACATTTCTGAAGAAGCCATGATCTGAATCTTCTTCCAGAAATACGGAGTTCTGTCTGAATGGAAAAGAGTGATCATCTGCCCGTGACTGCCACTTCTCAGAAAGGCCAGTTAAATCTTTGGCATAAAAAAGCATCCCTTGTTAAGTGTTGTTATAATGAAATAAACAACTTATGCTCATGGAATATGGAGCAATTAGGGAAGGTGATGTGACACTCAAGGAATAGATGGAAAACAGAAGAGGAGTCCATGTTGTCGCTATTGGTAACCAGGAGCAGATCAGAAGTCAGGAATTGTCACTCACTGCCATATTCCGCAAAGCAGTCCACCATCTGCAACGCACAAGTCAAGACCGTGATGAAACACTCCCCCATTGGCTAGCTATGTGTGATCGTGATAATGCTCAAGAAGCTCAGTACCAATCACAGCAAAGTAGACTGCCCAATTGATATATCATCCATCACCTTAATATTTATTCCCTTTAGCATAAATGTACTGGAGCTACTGTACTGCAGTTTGCACCATCTACAAAAAGCACCAGAGCTTTGAAACCACCTTCCAAACCTGTGAGCTCTACCACTTAGAAGGACAAGAACAACAGATGCATGGGAACACCAACAACTTTGAGGGAACATGAAACATCACAACCTGAAAACTTACCTCCTGCCACTCATTTGCCCTAACTTGGAACTACAGAGCTCTTCCTTTTTCGTATGTGTGTCATAACCATGGAGCTCCCTTTCTAGCAGTCATGGGAGGTCACTTGCTCCCTGTGACCTGCACCTGTTCAAAAGGTAGCTTCTTGGAGAGATGGTGGCGTAATGGCGATGTCTCTGAGCTAGTCATCCAGCTGTCCTGGGGATGTGAATTCTAATGCCACAATGGCAGATGGCAAAAGCTGAATGTAATAAAAGTCTGGAATTAAACTCCAGCCTGTAGGGTAGCCACTGTCAAAAAATCTCTTTAGGGAAGGGAATGCATCATTCTTACCTTAGCTGGCCTACACATGACTCCAAACCCACAGCAATGTGCATCTTAATAACCATCTAAAATGCCTCTTGCAATCCACTCCAATTAAGGATAGACAAGAGCTGCTCACCAACTAAAGATACCCATGTCCCATGAACGAGTAATAAAAGAAGTCCCTTCTCAAGGTCAGTTAGGTATTACCAATAAATGTTTGCCTAGCCTGTGACACTGACATCTAATGAATATATGTATTAAAATATCTGATTTTTGGCTCATGAAAAAACATTCACTGTACGTTTTAAACGATTTACATTAAAAATGGGAACTGATTTTATAATGGAAATTGTGCCAATAATGTATTTAAATATATGGACTTTATAATGAGATTATATATTACTCAACTACTGAGCATTCTGATACCGAGACTGGCATTTCAGTATCAAAAGGAGTTCCCCATAATTATGAAATTCCTGAGGGCAAAACAATTGCCAACAATTATTGACTTAAATACAAAATAGAATACTGAAGTTTACTGTGGAAACAGCTACTTTTTGAGAATTACTGCATGAATATCAAACAATTCTTAATAAAGTAAATAGACTAAGGTCCCTGAGAGATGAATTTGATATGAATATGTTAAGCACACATGCGATAAAAAATAATTTATTGGCTTTATTTTTTCAAAAGACAGAATCAACATGGACTTTTGATAATGGTACAAAGAAGATAATACAACAAGGTTAAATTTACTTGAGAAGGGGAATGCTGTTCATAATTGCCTCAATACTAATTTCAAAAAGGAAGAATTGAATATTTTTAATAACAGCAATAATTCACCTTAGAATGTTAAATAATATGAAGCAAGAAAATGTACCTTAGTCCCTCAATCTGGCAATTTTCAACACACTATGTCCAATTACTAATGTCACAATCTTATAATCAAAATTTGCATTGGCAAAAACACAAGTAAATCATCTGAAAAATGAACTTGATTCAAAATTTCTCTTTGACCTCCAAAAACTTAATCAAACAAAACTCTCGGATAAGACTCTTACATAACGTTATACATGATTCAATTTGGCTTAATTTGTATTCTACTGATGGTATTGCCTCAGGTCCCATAGGACCAGAATCTAGAGTTCCATGGTGTATTATATCAGTTATATCTTTACTTGTCTTTATAACCTTCAATCCCTTTAATAGACATTGTCAAGGTCCTTTCCAATGGAGTTAATCAACATAGTGTTATTTTATTTTCTCATGGAAGTTTATTCAATGGATTGAAAACTTCTAAATTGCCTCATACTTCTGAATTTGGATTTTGGATTTAATTTTTGTAGTTGGTCTCTGAACTTACATTAAGTTACAGATGAAGCGAAGAGATGATATTGATTATTAGGAGGGTGCAAACAGAGGCATTAATTTGCTATCACCTATTTGAACTTTGCCTGAGGCTCTAGATTCTGAAAATGATATAATGTCATTTTCCAATATGTTTAAAAGGATTAAAGTAAATGAAGGTACTAACTGGATTTGGCAATGAAATTCAGCTCATAGTGCTTGGTTTTTCCAGATTATAGAGTGTCATTTTGCCTCCAAAACATAGGCTGCAGTGTCAGTGCTAGATGCATTGGATGCCATTCTGGTGAGGACATCGGCAACACACAAAGAACATCGGCAGCAGTCTCCAATGTGGACAAATCATGACATCAATCTGCACTTAATGGTCATTTGATGTAAGTACTGCCACTTTGGATTACAATGTTCAAGTTAACAACCTCTTTTAACAGGATGGATATCAGTTCAGCAGCAGGAAGGCCATCAACCAGTGTTACTTAAAGTGTTAGTTGCTGTTTGATTGTTTTCCACTGCCTCACTGTGACTGTATAATAGTCTGGTAATTTCCAGAGTCATGTAAGGCTGTTGAGGCCTAAACGATATGGTGTGCTGAAGGACTTTGCTCACAGAAACAACAGTGATGGAGCTGGTATGAGACCATGTGCAGATGGTCTTGTTCTGCAGCAATCTGTTTTTGAGCAACCACAATAGGCCAGAGAGGATGGCTATTGGATGTCAAGAACAATCCACTGACCACATGGCTCTGGTTCCAGTGGGCGATCAGCACATTTGTGGATGGCATGCATGTAATGAAGCTTGTGCAACTACTTGAATTTGGTTTAGCAGACGATTGGCATGCTTAACAATGATTCCATTGACCTGGTGTCTGCAGTACTTTGGCAGAGTCTGTGCCAAGGTTTGGCATGGTCTGCTGGATGCTGAACAATGTCTCTGTTGTGAAGACACAGCAATATGATAACTCGCTGAGGAAGAAAAGACGGAAAGGAACAGTCAATGAACACAGCCCCTTTCTGGGCATGATTTAGTGACTGATTTACTTGCCTGTGGTTCCAGTGAACTTAACCCTGATTCCTTATTCACCAATGTCCACACCCAATACCATCTCTCTGGGTTGAATCTTGTCATATTTTAGCAAAATGTAAATTTCATCACGTTTCATGGAGAGGTTTCTCTCCTTGAAGCCCAGTGCGATTTCTCACCATATTGTCATTGACTGCCTAGCCTGTCCTCTGGCGATGTCTAATGCAAGCCCAATTCTGCCACTCATTGTAACAGGAGAACTTGTCACTGCTAGGATATCTCACAATATGCCAACACCATCCGTAAAAGGCTGTCGTGTACCCAGACAAGTACAGTAAATCTCGAGCTGCCCTCTACACTGACTGATATTTGTCCCAGACGTGGCAGGAAAGGGAAAATTGGTGCCTTGCTTTGTGGACAGGGATCTAGATGTCCTGATAGTAGGTAATGCAGATGACGATTCTCTTCCCCAGCATCAGCAATATAGGCCATGACCCCCAGACTGTGCCAGTGTAGTCTTACATTGCCACCAAGGTTCATGTGGCCTCAGCTGTCTGCAGGAACATCCTGCTGGGTAGGAAAAACATCAATGACTTTCTTCACTCAGCCAGGGTTAGAGAAATTATCCTCTTTCTGCTAGCTCACACTCTGTCTATCTCTGCAACTGCACACACTTTCCAACAGTTCTCATACTCTACCACTCTCACTGCTACATACAACAACTGCCTTCACTCTAACTCCAGCATCTGACAGCACTGGCCCTGCACACCCTTTGTGCTGCCTACTCACTCATTTGAGGTAACTCGCCTCTTTTTTCCAACCTGCACCAACACTAATGTCTGTGCCACCCACTTTCATCTCATTCAATCTCTCCCACTTTGTCATTCCATGAGAAAAATTGTATTCATTAGGGCAGGATGAGCCAAGACAAGTGGTAGGCTGTTAACAGTCAGCTTCTCACTGCTTACAAGGAGTGGGTACTAATCCTGACTGACCCAAGTGACTCACTGACCATGTCCAAGCCCCTGGACTGGTATTGAAGGCCATCCTGAACCGTTTATGCTGGCAACCCCCTGTCTGAAGAATGTCTCCCTTGATTTGAGTGAGGACTACTGGTAACCATAAAAATCATCCTGGTTTTCTTTATGTACTAAATGGTGGTAGCTCAGACTGAGGAAGGCAAAATGCAAAAGGGCAAGTCAAAGCGGCGTTGCTGTGAGCATCCAGGTGGGCTGAAAGTGAGACAATGCTGAGACAGTGAGCAAACAGCACCAGTAGTGAACTGGGTACCTGCCTCTATGTGCAAAGTGTCCCTGCAGCAACATTACAATGCTGGATGCCACTGAACTCCAAAGTACAGAAGTGTCCCATGATTGCCATGAGAGTTCTGAGAGGCTAGCAGGTGTAGATGCCAGTGTCTGTGGACACCTTGAGATGGTGTTGCCAGGTGTCCAAGATAGTAGCCCAGCTATGCCCGCGTGATCTGGAGTCATCAGGTACCTGCTCACACCCCCGTGTCAGGAATTGTCAACAATTAGCTTCCCCATGGCAGGTGGTAGGATATTAACCTCTTTTCCTAAATAACCTGTTCAGACACGTTACTAAACAACCCTGGTATCAGTGGGACTTGAACCTGGGCCTCTTAGCTCAGAGATATGGACACCACCACTGCACCACAAAAGGGTCCCCAGAACCCAGCTCTTCTTTCAACCTAATTTTCGAAACAACCTGCTTCAGAGATGATATCACAGAACTCTGGAGCAGTTGGGACTTGACCTCAGGCCTTCCAGCACAGGGGTAGAGACACTACCATTACATCACAACATGGTAGGAAAGGAAGCTGTACATTAATGAGGTGAGATTCAGTGTGAATGAGGCTGTTAACAAGCAATGGTAAACAACTCATTGTCGGAAAAGATTTACAAGGATGTTGCCAGGGTTGGAGGATCTGAGCTACAGGGAGAGGCTGAACAGGCTGGGACTGTTTTTCCTGGAGTGTCAGAGGCTGAGGGGTGACCTTATAGAGGTTTACAAAATTATGAGGGGCATGGATAGGATAAATAGACAAAGTCTTTTCCCTGGGGTGGGGGAGTCCAGAACTAGAGGGCATAGGTTTAGGGTGAGAGGGGAAAGATATAAAAGAGACCTAAGGGGCAATGTTTTCACAGAGAGGGTGGTACAGGTATGGGGGAATGAACTGCCAGAGGAAGTGGTGGAGGCTGTACAATTACAACATTTAAAAGGTTTTCGGATGGGTAAATGAATAGGAAGGGTTTGGAGGGATATGGGCCGGGTGCTGGCAGGTGGGACTAGATTGGGTTGGGATATCTGGTCGGCATGGAAGGGTTGGACTTTGATCTATGACTCTATGACCTAGCCAGAATCTTGTCCCAACATCAGAATTCCATGGGAAAATACAGCTAATCGCTCCCAATGCCAAGGTAGCTCTAATAGGCTTCTCATGCAATTCTCCCAGGTTTTTCACTGTAGCCCACATCATTCAGGCCCCTGTAAGATTCCACCTCCTATTGCTATCATTCTCTTGGTCACAATGCTCAAATAAAGCTGCCCAACAACAAGCATTCTAAATCAAATTTATGATCAAACTATGCCACTTTGCAGACAAAAGTCAACTGCTCACCACTTTGCACTATGTTACCATCTGTCTTGCAGGTGTCTGTGCCTTTGCTAATGTTCCTATGCATTGTTATTCCAGTAGCTGCAGTATGGTTAGTGGAAGGTTACTGACTTTCAGTGGGAGTGGCTATAATTCACCTTATAGGACAACCTCCAGTAACTCTGACCATAAAAGATTTAATTTCACACTGTACCTCAACATGGGGACAGGAGTCTCAGCTGGCTGGCATTAGTGGAAGGATAAATGTTATCAGCGAATGTTACTCTACTGACACTCCCCCACCACAACACTTCAACTTTTTTACAATGTGTTCAAAGACAATTGCTGGATTAGGATTGTGACAATACTGCAGCTTTAAGAAGTGTATTTTATCCTGTTTTTGTTTGAAGAGAAGCTTTGTTACAGTGCACAGAGCTGTCTATTGAATACCCATTAAATAAACAGCTTGTGAGGCCTCAGTTTTTTTTTAAGTTGAAACAATAGAAGCAGCCTGAATGGGTGGGGTCAAGCTCCCCCGAACCAGGAGTTTTAGTTTTAGTTTTCACTTGCAGTTGCTGGGATCTCTTAGCTGGGTTTGGAAGCTGCAGTACATCTCTCCCTGCTACTCTCTCTCTCTATCTCTCAGCATTTTCTCAGCAATTCCTCTTGGACTGGAGAATTGCCTATGAGACAATCTATTTTACTGAATTTGTCTTTTGCCAAGGATGTGTTTATAGGATGTTATTATATTGAAACAGTTAATCGGTAGTAGTTAATATACCTCTTATTTTGTTAAGCATTTCAATAGTGTTATAGTTTAGCTAATCCTTTCCCTTTTATTTTGTCTTTATTTTAACTATAGTTTGAAAATAAAGTGTGTTTTGCTTAAAGTTGAGTGGTTTGACCAATCAATTGTAATTGGAACACAACATCTTATATAAGAAAAGGTCAGGGACTAGACTATCTTTTAATATATTTGAAGGGGATTGGTCTGGTCCACAACAGTATGAGATGCTGCATGCCCCTTTGAACACATCTATCAATTCTTATGATATCCACAATCGGAGCTAATGTGATTTCAGCTGGTGTTTGTACCCAGTTGTTGTGCGGCTTCTGTCTGTTCTGGAATAGAAGCTGAAATTAAACATCAGAAATTCCAACAGTTATGGGTTAACTGAGTGTCGGATAGATTTGACCAGTAAGTCCACACTGAAGACGAGAGGCTGGCTCCGAGATTTCATCCAAAATCCTGTATCAAAGTTGGCGAATATACTCTCCATGCTTCTTCCCATTCTTCCCTAACTGCAGGTTCCCTGCCAATGTACCAAGTGTGGACCAGCCTTCTTCTGTGAACTGACTCATTGAATCCCGTGTAAGAGAACTCATTGGCAACTATACCTTCTGACAAAAAAAGGCACCTATGCCTTGTGTCTATCATTGGCTACATGCCCAGCATCATACCAAGCCTCCCAGCTATTCTCTGCTGTATCTCAGTTACTGAGGTGACCTGAGGACAAGTGACAGCATCCCATCCTCATCTCTGTCTTCCTCTCCTCTCTACTTCACTTCCACTGCTGCCTTAGCACATTAAAGGAGCATTGCCTAAGGAGAGAGTTGTCGTGGGAAGAAATGGTCTGAGGGTGAGAGCAAATCAAGAGGCTTAGGCATGCACCATCTCCAACGTGTACATTGTAACACACCATGGGTTGAGAGATGGGATATGAGAAACAGCCTGAGGTGTGAGCAAGTAGCTTAAAAATATGGGGTAGACCATTTAGGACAGAGATGAGGAGAAACTTCTTCACCGAGAGAGTGGTGGCTGTGTGGAATGCTCTGCCCCAGAGGGCAGTGGAGGCCCAGTCTCTGGATTCATTTAAGAAAGAGTTGGATAGAGCTCTCAAAGATAGTGGAATCAAGGGTTATGGCGATAAGGCAGGAAGAGGATACTGATTAGGAATGATCAGCCATGATCATATTGAATGGCGGTGCAGGCTCGAAGGGCTGAATGGCCTAATCCTGCACCTATTGTCTATTGTCTATTGTCTTAACTTCTGTCTTCTCAGTTATGCCACTGATCAGACCTCAGTCATAACTGTTCCAATAATGGTGAGCACTACATCTTCTACAGGTGTGAGGATTTTCAACCATACCTGCACATTCCCCAGCTAGTTCTTGCTGCTGCCAATTGTGTGTCACCTTCTCTTGAATGAGAGAGCAGAATATGTCAGTAAATGTGGTGAAGTGTATTTGTCTGATATGACTGAAATGGTTGATGACCTGGCATTGTTTCCAAGTTATGAGGTGTGCAAATAAAATTTGTAAAAGTTCCAAGTGAGGATTAGCTGAACCTATGAATGTTGTGTATTAGTTGTTATTGATAGTGATTGTTGGTAGCTGAATGATTGGGTGTGGTATATTGAGCAATGTGTGCACTAAAACACTAAAAGTCTTGTGATGTTGCTCCCAGATACTTGGACAATTCCAAGTTAAAAATCACACAACACCAGGTTATAATCCAACAGGTGTTTTTGGAAGAATTCGCTTTCTGAGCGCTGCTCCTTCAATGGTGGTTGTAGAATATAAGATCGAAGGACACAGAATTTATAGCAAAAGTTTATAGTGTGATGTAACTGAAATTATATATTGAAAAAGACCCGGATTGTTTGTTAAGTCTCTCATCTTTTAGAATGGGATTTACAGAATCTTACATGAACTCATGCAGGTTTTAAGCAAAATAAAATGTAATTCTGCACGTACAAATTCACCACACAAACCTATATGTGTGTGTATGCATGTGGGTGTGTGTGGGGTGGGGTATGAGTGTCTGTGAGAGAGTGTGTGTATGTGTAAGTGTGTGAATGTGAGTGTAAAGGAGTATACGTCTGTGAGAGGATATGTGTGCATGTGAGTGTGGATGTGTATGTGTGAGCATATGAGAGAGAGCTTGTGTATGAGAGAGGGTCTGTGTGAGTCTCTGAGTTTGGAGGAGTGTATGTGTCTGTAGAAATGTCTGTGTGTGTGTGTCTGTGCAGTGCAGTGGGGTCACCTATAGTGTGACATGAACACAAGATCCCAGATGAGGCCAACCCCATGGGTACCGAACTTAGCTTTCAGCTGCTGCTCGGCCACATTGCATTGTTGCCTGTCCCAAAGTCTGCCTTGGAGGATGGTCACCCAAAGGTCCAAGGTCGAATGCCCCGAACCGCTGAAGTGTTCTCTGACTGGGAGGGAACACTCCTGTCTGTCGATGGTTGTGCGGTGTCCATTCATCCATTGTCGTTGCATCTGCTCCGTCTCACCAATGTATCATGCCTCGGGGCATCCTTAACTGCAGTGTATGAGATAGACAACACTATCACATGAGCATCTGCCACGTACATGATGGGTGGTATCCCCACAAGTAATGGTGGTATCCGTGTCGACACGCTGACATGTCTTGCAGCATCTACTGTGACAAGGTTTTATGGTGTTGTCCTGAAAGCCAGGCAACTCTGTTGGCTTTGCACCTGCATGATTATTTGCTCCAGGAGTCTTTTCAAAGTTAGTTTGGTCAGTGCACCCTAGTGCACCCTAGTGCACCACAGTGCACCCTAGTGCAGTGGAAAAAGAGGAATTCTGTCCACTTGCTTATCTCCACCATTAGGTGTTCAGTGTGACATCACAGAGTCCTGGAGCACGGTCCCCACCCTGTTATCACCCACTGTTAATTCAGTACTCCTCTTGTTTACAATATTTTCTGCAACCAAGTTCAATCCCTGATCAAAGGGCAAATGCTTCCTTCCCTCCTTTAAAGAGAGCAGGCTTGTTTTAAGTGGTGTTAGGGTATACCTGGGTTCCCTACTAAGGGATGGATACACTCAGGGACACTTCTTGCTGTAAATAACTGCTATGTAATCAGTAAGCAATGTGAAGTCTGCATGCTGCCTGCATTGGAAATGAGGAGCCAAATTAACAATATATTGTGATACCTTTGCCCACTTTTAGAGTCTTTTCAATTTCAAGGCATTTGCATCTTTATCTATCTATCTATCTATCTATCTATCTATCTATCTATCTATCTATCTATCTATCTATCTATCTATCTATCTATCTATCTATCTATCTATCTATCTATCTATCTATCTATCTATCTATCTATCTATCTATCTATCTATCTATCTATCTCCATTGCTCATTTGTTTATTTATAAATCTGCAATTTTATTTGCTCCCCAAGTTTTGTATCAATAACTATTTTCGAAATATTAACAGTGCTGAATGCAAAACTGAAATGTTGCAACTAGAATGTTATACATTGATTATTTCTTCGAGATTGTTTCAGTTTCTAAAAATTGGACAGAACTTGGTCAGCCCATCAAAATTCACATTTTATACCGTAAACATTTAATAGGCTCAATTACAAACTGTACAGTCTTATGAGATAGTATGAGATCTAAATTCTACGAACACATATCATATCTCTGCTCTTCTGACTACACTGAGGGAGTTCTATGAAACTTTGGCTCAAGTCCAGTACATAGAGACATTAAGCTACCAATAAGAACTAACCTATGCAGGTGAATGTTCATATTTCTTAGGGAACTGCTTTTGAAGTCACACAATGTGAATATTGTGAAGCTGAATCAAGGACTCTGATCATACCAGATGGTGAGAGGGTCTCTTGACTTCTAGGAAGCCTAGAATGTGTCTCCAGCTCACAAAAAAATTAATGAATATGCATCGTTTGTGGACCATACAAAATAGGCACTGCTGCATCAAGGAAACCATAAATTTATGAACTTCAGGATGGCTGGGGAAATAATCACATGCTTGAAAGGGCAGTTGAAGCAGATTCAAAAGTTACCTCCAAAAGGGAACTTGATGGGTTCCTGATGAGAAACTAATAAAGATTTATGATGAAAAAGCAGGGAAATGGGACTAATTCAATCTCAAAGAGCATGGGCAAAATACTCTCCTTCTGTGCTCTACAATTCTATGATACGCCCTCCTGAAGGGAGACGAAACTTACTTGCGAGGTTGTGCAAATTAAGCTTTACTTGACCAGTCAGAAATGAACCTGATTTAGCCTGAGCCAAGTCAATTTAAGTTTTTACCTTATTACACTTCAGAAGTACTGAATCAACTGTGAAGTGTTCAGGACATCTTTTGGAGTAAGCAATCATTTACATGCAGGTTTCTTTATCCCTTGGTTCCAGATATTTGTGGATCTGAGATGAGGGCTGGAGGGGTAATATTTATTTTACCTTGTCTACACTAACTAGAAATGTTTCTTCACTGTCTTAAAAAAAATTACCTTAAAAGACAATTCAGCAATTATTGAGAAATTTAAAAATTTAGGTTTAGGTTTAGATTTAGATGCAGATTTTACTGGCGTGTGCACTCAAGTACAGAAGTATGGAAGTACAGGAGTACAACAAAAGGTGCACCAGGTCACCACATATGGCTTTTACTTCCAAATAAACCTGTTGGACTATAACCTGGTGTATGATTTCTAACTTTGGCCACACATGGCGCCATCTTAGGTGCAAAGATACCGAGATGCAAAAACCTTAGATACAAAGTAGTAAAAGAAACAAAGTTAAAAAGTTAAACATTACTTTCATATAATAAGTGGAAGAATAAATAAAGGAAGTAATAGTTAACGGTAAACATCTTAGAGTCATAGAGCCAGACAGCAAGAACCAGACCCTTCAGTCCATCCAGTCCATGCCAAACATAATCCCAAACTAAACTAGTCCCACCTGCCTGCACCATGCCCATATCCCTCCAAACCTTTCCTATTCATTTACTTATCCAAATGTCTTTTAAATGTTGTAATTATGCCCACATTCACCACTTCCTCAGGAAGTTCATTCTACACGCGCACCACTCTGTGTAAATAAAAATTGTCCCACATGTCTTTTTTTAAATCTCTTCCCTCTCTCGTTAAAAATGTGCCCCTAGTCTTGAAATCCCCCATCCTATGGAAAAGACACCTACCATTAACCCTATCGATCCCCCTCATTATTTTATAAATATCAATCAGATTGCCTCTCCACCTCCTATGCTCCAGTGGAAAAAGTCCCAGCCTATCCCACCTTTCTTTATAGCTCAAACCTTCCATACCCAACAACATCCTGGGAAATCTTTTCTAAACCCTCTCCAGCTGATTAATTTCATTTCTTAGAATTAGGAGACCAAAACCGGACACAATATTCCAGAAGAGGCCTCACCAATACTCTGAATATGTATTCAGAAAATAAAGGAATAAATTTAAAAGTCCAACAGTCTTTGATGAGTCTTCCACTTAGCTTACAATCTGGGAGACCTCAGTTGCCTATTCTCGATGATGCTGCCACTGTGACACCAGGGGACATCCGTCACTGCTCACTCTTCCCATGATGCCACTTCTGCTGCTAAAGCTGATGCTTGAAATTGCTGACATTGCAAAGATCTTAACTGTTTATTTATACTTGAATGCCAAAAGCCACTCGCCATGGTCAAGTATTTAGAAGCCGGACACATGAATCACGGCTGATATTTTCTAACCTGCCACTCCACAAGCCAAAATGTGCAAGCGTGCTGCAGTGACTGGAATCAGGTGGATCTTATTGACTATGCAATCCCTGATTCGGGTTGCTAGCCTGGACCAATCAGGGAACCGTGGCTGACAGATATAACCAGGGGATTTAGAATCTCCTCACTTCAGGGACTGACTCCAAGCTGGCTGGCCACAGCCTGTGGACTGTGCA
Source organism: Chiloscyllium plagiosum (assembly GCF_037043375.1). Classification (NCBI taxonomy): domain Eukaryota; kingdom Metazoa; phylum Chordata; class Chondrichthyes; order Orectolobiformes; family Hemiscylliidae; genus Chiloscyllium; species Chiloscyllium plagiosum. The sequence goes on from NW_028270144.1 coordinate 6,864,130, forward strand.
CATGTAAATAAAGGAGAGATTGAGGGCTGCAGATGCTGGAGATCAGAGTCAAAGAGTGTGGTGCTGGAAAAGCACAGCCGGTCAGGCAGCATCCAAAGAGCAGGAGAGTCAACATTTCCAGCACTTTTCCAGCATCACACACTTTGATATGTAAATAAAGGATGACTTGGTGATGGGATATCAGCCTCTGTGCATTTATTTCACACACCCTTCAATAAAAGAAAACATACGAATAGAAATCAAAGAAGTATACAATTAACATAACAGATACCTGTAGAGTGTACACACTAAAATATAACTCATTAAGTTCATCCACTTCAATGACAACGTTGAATGATTTGTTAGCATTTGTACATATTGTGTTATTCAATTTCACATCCTGAGTTTGAAGAGAAAAATTTGCACCATAATGCTCAGAAAATCCTAAGATACATAACCAGCATTGCAAGGTATGGATTCCCAGAAGGCAGTTTTATTAATCATCCTGACAGTGCAGAGGTGCATAATCACTGCCCAAAGCTCTGCTTGAAATGTAAACCTCCTCGCGCATTGGCTTCAGAAATAGCACAGGAATGAAGACTTTGATCAGAAACCTTGCTTTCTCAAACTGTTTTTGACATTCATGTTTTACTTAACATTAACTCACATAATAAACAAATGTAGGATATAAATTTATTAAATTGTGAAATATTTTCCGTTAAAGTCATCTTCACAGATAGGTACATGGAGACAAGTTTTATTGTAAGACCATAGTTCTGTGTGGTGGCACTGAAAGTAGAAGGAATAACTGAGTTCCACATTTGGGAATAAGGAGAGTTGATGTTCAGAAAATGAAAGATCTTCTGTTGGGCCAATTCTTGAGATGACAGTTGACAGCTACAATTGTCCCTTTCAAGGAATGAAATCTTCAGTTTCTGAAGAATGGTCCAAGGAGACTCTGAATGTGAGCAGGGAGGAAGGGGTGGTCCTCATTTCCTCTTCCTGTGACCTCAATGCCCTCAGTAACCACAATGGCACAGGACGATCCCACAGCACTGCAGAAACTCCTCAGCCTGGTTTGAACATCCTATCCAAATCCAAAGTGACTGAAGGCACTTTATCAGGTGCAGTTGAACCTGATAAAGTGGCCCTAAACCTTTCCTTGCCCAATGAACAAACCACAACTTGCCTCCACAGAGAGGGAGAGTGTGGAGGTGAGGTTTAAGAATGGTACTTACCATTGCACAACAATGTAGGCCTCAACCTGTACTTGGAACTGGAACTTGGACATCTGCAGAAAGTTCATCCCTTGTATGTTAGTCACTCCTAGCTATAGGCTTTTAATTGGGCTCATAAGTCTCATGCCCAAAACTTCGATTCTCCTGTTCCTTGGATGCTGCCTGACCTGCTGCGCTTTTCCAGCAAGACATTTTCAGCTCTGATCTCCAGCATCTGCAGTCCTCACTTTCTCCTAGAAGATGTTAATCTACTGCAAATCCTCTTGCAAGGATGCCTTCCTTGAAGAAGCTCTCTTCCTCCCTCTACAAGGATTTCAGTGAGTCCCTCTCTCACTGCACACCTCAGGTCATCTCTGCCCAGAAGCTCTTCAGCCATGTTCTCAAACAGACTCGACCTTAACCTCCTTCCACCTATCGCATTTCCAACACCCCTCCCCCAAGTCCCTCCTCCCTACCTTTTATCTTAGCCTGCTTGGCACACTCTCCTCATTCCTGAAGAAGGGTTCATGCCCGAAACGTCGATTCTCCTGCTCCTTGGATGCTGCCTGACCTGCTGCGCTTTTCCAGCAACACATTTTCAGCAGAGGCTTTTAATTGCAAAGGAGATGAATGTCACATCCACATTTGCCTATCTTTAGAATCTCTATCAGCAAAGTAGCCCTCTGACTGGTATGTTTTGCCCTGATGTGCTCGGCTGCTGCCCTTCCCTCTGAGCTGCTCCTGATCAGAGTGAAGAAGGGAGATCAAAAGATTGGATGGAATTGGCGTTGGGATGGTGAACGTTCTGCTGATGGTCCCTGCTCTGCCATTCAGTCCAATCTGTGGCCCTAAACCTTTCCTTGCCCGATCCACTTGGACCAAATTCCATTGCCTTCGCTACTCTTGCAACATACACTGTCAACAGATCTGCCATCTACACAACAATTCATCACCCTCCATCGCCCCCTGGTGCTCTGCATGGCCAGCTGCAGCAACATTTATTTTATGCCTCCATCAGAACTTGCTCTGGCTGGCTTGGTAACATTCACCCAGAGTGTTACTAACTGAGTCAAGGCTATTACTGTCACAGCTCACTGGTATCTCCATGGGTTTCCCTCACGCCTCACTGACCAATATTCAAGAACAGTTGAAAAAACACTTTATACAGGATTTATTACAGCATCATTTGCTGTTTTTCTCAACTGATTCATTTTTAGCAATATATTTTAGCATTTGTTAATAGTAATTTGACTACAAAGCCAACAAGACATAGAAAATCTTGCAAAGAAAATAAATAAATAGATAACTCAAACAAGTCTGAAATGAATAAATAAATAACTGGATAATAAAAGAAACAAATAATATCTGCCACCTTGCAGGAGTGTTTGAAATGAAATACAAGACGGCAGACAGCAGAACAAAATTATAGAAATCTATGCTTACACTTTAATAGGAAAAACATGTTTAACACAGTCAGAAGTGACAAACTAAATAGAAAATAGATGTTAATAAGTAAATGTGGGTTATCTAATTTTTTGGTCTATTTCATATGTCCATTTGGTCTTGAACTTTTTTCTGCACAGTGCACTCTGTATAGAATACAACTGTTGCAATCCTTCTTGAATAATAATTTTAAAAATGACAACCTGAACACATTGGGGGAAAAATAGCAGGTGCCAGAGGCATGGAGGTGAAACCAGCAGTTAGTCTGCTCCAATACCAGGTCTCGTATGGCCCTTCCCTAGTCAGACTATTTTCGTATTGTTTCAAAAAAGCCTTCCAGGACAGACCTAACAAACTTCCTGCCGTCCAAGCCTCTGGTACTAAGCAAGTCCCAGTTAATAAAGGAGAAGTTAAAATCACCAATAGCCATGTTGTTTTCACCTTTTTGTACATAATCTGTCCACATCTCTGTTTCTCTATTACCTGCTGGCTGTTGGGAGGCCTGTGGTAAAATCCCATCAAAGTGATTGCACCCTTCCTATTCCTGAGCTCTACCCATATGGTCTCATGTGTTGAGCCCTCTCATGGTCCTGCTGTAAGATAATTTTTAAAAATTATGCAATTTCCAGGCTATGAAAGGAATAAAAGCTGTAATAATGCAGAGAGCTTTTTCCACAGAATGATAGACTGTACGATACAGTTATAGAGATCTGTGTGCATAAATCAATAGAAGTGAATAATAGCTTATACTGTGTGGAATTGTAGCTAGGACCTCTGCTGGATTATCAATATGGTTAAAAAGCAAGGCATACCAAAAGAACAAGAGACATGGTAGGGTAACACTGCTGCAGCTCAATGACATTTCAGTTTTATTGTTATGTGAATTATTTTCCAAGCAAAATGAAAATAAAATAATTTTTACTTTGAAATCCAGCAAATTAGAACAGGCATCAGTTACTGCATTTTTCCCATACAGAATGTGGCATTTATTTTAACGATAACATAGGTCATATTTAATGTTTGAGATTTATTGAAATAACAATTGCTTTTGATACAAGAGGTCAAGAAACCTATCTTTTTAAAAGTATGTTACATGCTCATTATGGCCAGTTACAACTAATACATCTTATAATGAGGCACATTCTGTCATTAATTAAGCAGTGTTCATTAAAATTCAGGAGCAGAAAAGGAAAACCATTAAATGGCATTCAAATAAATACCAAAAGTACTTTTTTATGTCACGAGAACTATTTACTGTTAATTAACCTATTGAACTCTCGAACGTATTGCTATGATAATATATTAAAAAGGAACTTGGGTACAGAAAGGCATTATATTAAAAAGGAACTTGGATACAGAAAAACATGTTACTGTTTGCTTTGATGAAAAAACTGTAATGCAAATTGAAATGATTCTGGAGTTCAATTTTCCTTGTTTATCCAAGCTGCATAAACTAAACCCCTTGTCTTCCCACCTACCAATCCTTCTTTAGGCTCTTCCTTAATCTCCACTTTGGCCCAAATTTGGTAACGTTTCTTAAAAGAAAGTAACTTGCAATTACGGTTTCTTTTAAAATTATACAAACATAACTACGACTATCCAGGCACAAACAAACTTGTTTTGAACAAAAAGGAAGACAATGATAAATTAACAGAGATTCGTGATGATTATTTTTATCTGAGACCACATATATGTATAAAAGGGTATAGAATATCATAAATAAGGTACAGAAACAAACAAGCAGTGAGCTTGTTTCTCAATATTTATTCCAACAAAAGAGAACAAACAAACATTGCAGAAACAAATGAGTTTCCTTCAAGCCCACATAACTACCCTATCAATGCAGCTCCTCTGTTGTGTAAACTTTGAAGGCAGTTAAGTGCATTGTCTAGGGTATTTGTAAATTATCTTTTTATCCACATTAAATGAATTTCATGCACTTATTCTGAGCACAATTTTGCTTTCCTCTTCAGAGTCTGTCTTTAATCTCATGATTTCTTACATATTTACTGCTAAAGCTTACAATTTACAGAATAGATTAGTAACTCTTGACTCTACATCCCCTCTGATAGCAATCTGTCTGCTCCCCACCTCCTGCACCTTGACCATCATTGGAAATTCTTACCACTAATCAGATCCTCTGAATCACCACATATACACATACAATCAAGACTACTGGATTACCATCAAAATGCCCAACAGATTGATACTCTTTCACAGTACAGACAAAGAGTTCCATGCTCATCTCAGCTGATCTAAACACTCTCCACAATCCAGGCACACACGCAGACCCACTGAATATGATTAGAATCCCTTTCCATGATTTCTCTTAATCGACCAATAAACCTAACTCCAATTATGGGCTTTGATTTGCTGAAATAGATTAGATTAGATTAGATTAGATTCCCTACAGTGTGGAAACAGGCCCTTCGGCCCAACAAGAGCAACCCACTCAGACCCATTCCCCTACATTCACCCCTGACTAATGCACCGAACACTATGGGCAATTTAGCGTGGCCAATTCACCTAACCTGCTCATCTTTAGACTGTGGGAGGAAACCGGAGCACCCAGAGGAAAGCCGCACAGACACGGGGAGAATGTGCAAACTCCACACAGACGGTTGCCCGAGGCTGGAATTAAACCAGGTCTCTGGCGCTGTGAGGCAGCAGTTGTAACCACTAAGCCACTATTTTGCCCTAATCTGAAAGGTGGTCTGTTAGTTAAGCTCCCCGTGAGCAAAAAAACTGACAGAAAAATACTTAGTCGTCCTGTAGTTATATTTTGCATGTGGCTTGGGATATTAATTCTTCCACATTTTGCAAACTACTGCGGTGACCCTTTACACAGAACTTGTCTCCTGTCTAAAGTCAGGAATTATGGTTCCAAACCTCATTAGGTTGGTTTGTTTATATTCACTCAGTTTCATTCCCTTGAACCATCTGCTGCTGGGATTCTTATCCATGCCTAAAATATCTAAATATATTCTGTCACTAACCCGGTCATCCTTCTATCTTCCACCCTTTGTAAGTTGGAGTTCATCCAAGATCTGCTTCCCAGTTTCCTTCATTCAAAACGGACAGCCAGCTGACAGTATGACTCGGTTCAATCTTTGCAATTCCCTCCACACATACGTCCTCTATCCTGCTCTTTGCTTTTACTATGACAACTCCTTGACCAGACATTATGTCATTTATCCTGATATCTCCTTATGTGGTTTGGAGTCAGTTTCTTTTTGTTTGGTAATGCCCCCATGTGGACCTTTGAACAATAACTATGTTAAATATTTAACACAAATGTCACTTAATGTTTGTTTCTCACAATGCTCACAATAATAAGCTAACCTGCTTGAAGCCATAGTACAGAGATATTAAAGCCTGTTAAACAGGTCACCCATTTCCAAACTTGCTTTTCCTCAATGAGATACGACCATAGGAAATAGGAACAGGAGGAGGCCATTCAGCCCTTTGTACCTGCTCTGCCATTCAGTAGGATCACTGATCACTGATTGACATTCCTCCCATCCTTTTTTTCTGCTCTTTCCCATAATACTTGATTCCCCTACCGATCAAGAAACTGTCTACCTCAGCCAGAAATATACACATGGACTCTGACCCACAACCCTCTGTGCAAGGAGCTTGAAAGACTTATAACCCTCTCAGAGAAGAAATTTCTCCTCATGTTAGTCATTAATTGGTGCCCCTTTAGTCTGAGACTGTGCCATCTGATCCTGGACTCTTGCATGAGGGAAAACATCTTCTCAGTATGTTCCCTGTCAAGCCCCTATAGTTTTCAATGAGGTCACCTATTCTAAGACATAGTGTCATAGTGATATACAGCATGGAAACAGACCCTTCAGTGCAACTCGCCCATATCCTAAATTAATCTAGTCCCGTTCGCCAACACTTGGACCATATCCATCTAAACCCTTTCTATTCATGTATCTGTCCAGATGCCTTTTAAATGTTGTCATTGTACCAGCCTCCATCACTTCCTCTGGTAGCTCATTCCATACATGCACCACCCTCTATGTGAAAACGTTGCCCCTTACATGCCTTATGAAGCTTTCCCCTCTCACCTTAAACCTATACCCTGTTGTTTTGGACTCCCCTACCCTGGGGAAAAAGACCTTGTTTGTTTAGTCTATCCATGACCTTCATGATTTTATAACCCTCTCTAAGGTCACCGTTTGTTTCCTTTTCTTTGCTTGTCCTGGCTTCACTCTTATTTTTGCTTTCAGGCAGAAGTACACCTGCTGTCAGATGCAAAACATTGACTTCTCCACCTCCTGATGCTGCCTAGCTTGCTGTGTCTTTCTAGCCTCCTGACTCTCTACTAGGCATAACATTAACATTTCATTTATTTTCTTGCCCTCTATCCCAGTGGCCTTGGGAGACTAACACATCTGTCATTTGATATGTTTTGTCTTTCACACTTTCACAGATGTTCCTTTTCTTCTCATCCTACTTATTTCTTGATCAGAACCAGTTACGTCTCCATCTTTCCTCTGTTCTGATGAAGGGTCAGAGACCTGGAGCTTTCGGTATAATGTTTGGTGTTGCCCCTACAGTGCAGAAAGAAGCTATTCAGCCCAATGAATCTGCACCGACCCTCTGAAGAGCATCCCACCCAAACCCAACCCTTCACCTGTAGCTCTACCCTTTGGTCAATGATCAGACATGATCAAATAAATGATTAACATATATAGGCCACCAAAACACAGAAATAACTGCCTTAAGATATAGGAGCATAGTTAAGCCATTTGGCCCATCAAATCTGCTCCACCATTCCATCATGGCTGATATGTTTCTCAACTGCAGTCTCCTGCCTTCTCCAATAACTCTTGATCCCCTTAGTAATCATGACCCTATCTATCTCTGCCTTAAAGACACTCCATGGCTTAGCCTCAAAGGTTTTCTGGAGCAATGAGTTCCACAGGTTAACCACGCTCTGGTTGAAGAAACTTCTCCTCATCTCAGCTCTAAAGAGCCATCCGTTCACTCTGAGGCCTTGCCCATGGATCCTAACCTCTCCCACTGAGTGGAAACCTTGTCTCCAGGTCCATTTCATCCAGGCATCTCAATATTTTCTAAGTTTTAATCAGATCCCCCCTCATCCTTCTAAGCTCTCTTGAGTGCAGACCCAGAGTCCTCAACCACTGCTCATATGACAAGCCCTTCATTCTCGGGATCATCCTTACAAACCTCCTCTGGATCCCCTTCAAAGTCGAGATGTAAAGTTTATAAATGGATACAGCTCTACAGATGCCAATGCTGAATGGGGAATCTACAATGTGAGAGGAGACCTGAAGGGAGGACCTTGCAGAAAAAAGTAGCTGGCGAATAAAACCTCATCTTGTCGAAGCAGAATTTAATCTGTGAGAGCAAAAGAAATCAACAATACTCAAAAATCAATTGAACTGATGACAATCAGTCTTTATTGTAAATACTGCAGCAATTTGGCTGAGACTTGGAAACAGGAGGAATCCAAATCATTCCCTGTTTCCCTTCCAAGTTTCATGCCTTACAAAAGAAAAAAAAGCACATTATATACTTTAAAATATGCTGAGCAATTACAGATTATCGTGAAATGTTCACCTGTTTCTGACCTTTTGTCTTTTAACTTACTGAATTATAACTCAAGAATTGACCAATGTTTTGCCCATCATGCAATTTTAAATGTTTCCCACAATACCACAGTCCTTTTTACAAATCTCTGAGATAGTACTCAGACCAAGTTGTTAAGCTTTCCCTTGTTGGGAGGTATCTATACTGAGTTCTTGCAGGTTTAAATCAATGGATGTAGAGGAAATTTTGAGTTAAGAAGTTTGTTTTAGAATAAAGTAACAATGCTCATTGTACTTTTAATATCTTTAATGTAACTGATTATTTAAGATAGAGTAGTTATTAACATTCATATTGTTTGATTTTGCTGCAGTAAAATTATTTTGTTTTAAACTTTAAGGCTTCATTCGTTTAGTAAATACTTGGGGATTATTTTCACAAAAACAACTAAACATTTTACTAGTCCCGATCAAGACTGTAACAATATTAACTTTTGGAAGGGACTTAATAAGATTCTACATGAGAGATGGTCTAAAATTTTAAGCTCATGGTTTGATGGCAAATTAGTGATTTCATTAGCAAATTGGCGACAGAGCTAGGAACACTTGGCCCAGAAATGATTAAAAAGAGTGATTTGTGGAGTCCCAGAGATCTTGGCTGGGGACTAAAGAAGAAATTGCTGACAAAACTCAGCAGGTCTGGCAGCATCTGTGGAGAGAAATCAGAGTTAACATCTCAGGTCAAGTGACCCTTCTTCAGAACTCTGAGGAAGGCTCACTCTGCCCAAAAAGTAAACTCTGATTTCTCTCCACAGATGCTGCCAGACCTGCTGAGTTTTTTTCCAGCAATTTCTGATGTTGTTTCTGATTTATGGCATCAACAGTTCTTTCAGTTTTATCTATACTGCAACTATTCCCAATGTTTATTAACAACTTAGAAAAAAACCAAAGAAGACAGCCTTATGAAACGAACACAACTGGCTTGGACATACAAGACAGAAGGTATTGGTGGAGCGTTGCTTCTCAGGTTGGAGGCCTGTGACCAGTGGAGTGCCACAAGGATTGGTGCTGGGTCCTCTGCTTTTTGTCATTTACATAAATGATTTGGCTTTGAATATAGGAGGCATGGTTAGTAGGTTTGCAGATGACATCAAAATTGGAGGTGTAGTGGACAGTGAAAAAGGTCATCTTAAAGTACAACAGGACTTCAATCAGATGGATCAATGGGCCAAGGATAGATATTGGCAAATGGATAGATATGAAGTGTAGGGATAGGCTGAATAGCAAAGGTCTTTTCCCTGGGATGTGGGAGTCCAGAACCAGAGGGCATAGGTTTAAGTTGAGAGGGGAAAAATTAAAAAGGATCTAAGGGGCACCTTTTTCACACTGAGGGTAGTGCATGTATAGAATCAGCTGCCAAAGGAAGTGGTGGAAGCTGGTACAACTACAATATTTAAAAGACATCTGGATGGGTATATGATTAGGAAGGGTTTAGAGAGATATGGGCCAAATGGTGGCAAGTGGGACTAGATTGATTTAGGATATCTGGTTGGCATGGATGAGTTGGAACGAAGGTTCTGTATCCATGCTTTACAGCTCTAAGACTCTATGACTTTATCAAAAGAAATGTGGCAGACAGAACTATAACAACACAAACCAGTGTTGAAGGCTCAATGTGTGGCAAAATTGTACCTGATGGATTTTAATGCAGGCAAGTGTGACTTCATCTATCTTAGAGCAAGAAAGGAGGTAGAATTACTTTTGAAATTATGAAATGCTAAGTATGTGGAGGTTCAATGAGGTTCAGGGATCAGTAGAATTTAATGGTCATGTCCAGAAAAGGTAAAAGAATACTAATGGAATGCTAGCTTTTGAATCGAGAATATAAAGCTGACCAAGTTTTGCTACAATGTATACGCTTAGAAGGGGCCTAGAGTGCTATTTACAGCTCTGGACACAACACGTTAGAAAGGATATAGAAACAGCTGTACTACAATATTACCAAAGCTTCAAGGAATAAATTGTAAGAAGAGACAACTTAAGGTAAGACCTTATTTCCTCAAATATAGAAAGTTAGGGTGTGATTTGATTCAAGTGTTTAGCTGTTTGAAATGTGTTGTTTGAATAAATGGAGAGAAGTTTATTGTATTGTTCGAACGTCTAGAACAACAGTGTCTAATCTTAAAATCAGAGAGAGGCCATTTGCAGCAGAGAACAGAGGAAATATGTCATCACAGGAAGAGTGGTAGAATCATAGAACTACCTTTTAGATAAAAAGAAATCCTAATCAATGAATTTAAAATTAATAAATTTAAATGACTGATACATTTTTATTTATCAAGGACGTTAAGCGGTATGGAATCAATGCAGTTTGATGGAGTTATGTAACAGATCAACCACAGAACAGTGAAACAGGCTGAGGGCCTGATGTTGAATTTCTGGACGCTTATTTTGTTATTGTCTTTTTGCTTTATTTTGTCCAACAGAAATTTCTGTATTCCAAATTAATTAAAATAAGTAAACTGGCCTGAATAAATCTCATGTTTTTACCATCAAAAGCAACATAACAAATTTAGACTTGCTTAATTTTCCAATTATTTTTTGCCCAGCCTTTTTTCCTTCAATATTCATTGGGAAAGGCTTCAGTGAGCATGCAATTTATTTGCTACTTTATTACAATGAAGGGAGACTTAGACACAAATAAATGGGGTAAGCTTTAACCCTAGGGTCATTGGGAAAGAAAACAGTAAATTGATATTCACTGCTGTTTCAGTCCATAAAGATATTTAATGAAAATACTATTAAGTATTCTCCTCATAATAGTAATACCATAGAATAATTCAACATTCCACTTCAGTATGACATGTAAGAAATTCCCACAAACGTTGTCTTTTCTTCTTTTTCAATTTGTTCTGAATCTCAGAAGAACATGAACATAGATTGATGTGATAGAATATTCACTAAATTGTACTTAAAACCTACCTGTTCAACAAAACCTTGGATCTTCTGACCTAATGTTTCCTTATTTTGTTCAGTGTCAAATTTCATTTGATAATACTCCTATGAATTATCTTGAGATGTTTTCCATCATAAAAGGTGCTGTATAAACACACATAAATAAGTAAGAATCTTTTGCACAACACAAAAATCAAAATATTCAGACTAACTTATCTAAACATATTTCACCTAGAACTTTTGCAGCAAGGCATCCTGTGCATGTTGTATTAATTAAACTGTCTGTTCTTGTTTCAAATTCCATTTTAAAGCTAATTTATGCAGCAAGTTCCATAAGGTACAAATTAAAAGTACTGTGGAGAAGGTAACAGGGTGCCTGAAATCTTGGTAAATATTAAGATCAGGGGAAAGTGAGGATAGCAGATGCTGGAGATCAGAGTTGAGAATGTGATGCTGGAAAAGCATAGCAGGTCAGACAGCATACGAGAAGCAGGAGAATCAACGATCCGGGCACAAGTCCTTCATCAGAAATATTGAAATCAACAGTCTATCCTTCTAACCTATGACATTTATAGATAGAGAAAAGAACAGAAATGATAAAATAAAAGAAGATATGAAAATAAAAACTGAAAATGCTAGTACATTTGCCAGCATCTACAGAGTGAGAGAAACAGAGCTACAAAGTCAAGTGAATGACCTTTTATAAGTGTTTGAAATAAATTTAAAAATTAAGGAAGGCATAGAAAAAAAATAAGCAGCAGAAAGGAAAAATAAATACACTTAGCAAACTAGAAGTTTCTAAGAATAATTTACCACTTACAGGAATGGAGTTCCAAAGTTTCACTTCCTCTCTTTCCGACCTGGAGATATTGTGTGGGAATGCGGGAACTTGAAACTCAATATTAAAAGCAAGGGCAAAGCACCTAACTACCAGCTCTGACTTTCTGTGGCAAATTTTGTTTGCATTTAGTAAGCAAATGCAGCAATTCTCTAAAACTTGTGGATAGATTGACAACGAACTGTCATTTTTGCAGGCTAATGGTGAAGCAATGCAAACTCAAGTGTAATTTGCAGCAATTCATAATTCACAGGTTAACTCTTCCTTGCCACAAATTGCTGGTTATTTACACATTGACAGTATGGGGATCAGTTAGCTCAGTTGGTTGGATGGCTGGTTTGTGACACAGAATAATGCCAACAGCACGGGTTTGATTTCCACAGGTTGAGACCTTCATAGTAAACTTAGCTCTCGCCTGAATTAAACTCATTACTGATGAAGGATTTTTGCCTGGAACATTGATTCTCCTGCTCCTCAGATGTTACCTGACCTGTTGTGCTTTTCCAGCAACACTCTCGACTCTGATCTCCAGCATCTGCAGTCCTCACTTTCTCTTGAATTAAACTCCCCACCATCTGTCTCCATGTAATGAGAGAATAGACTTCTGAGAATGTAGTGATTTTACCTTTATATTAAACTTCAATGCTTTTCTTGCCATAACTGACATGCAAGTTAAATTTATGTGGAAAAGTAGAAAACAGTTTGAAACTTCTTAAAAAAATGCTGTGGTTCTGTTCGCCGAGCTGGAAGTTTTTGTTGCAAACGTTTCGTCCCCTGGCTAGGCGACATCATCAGTGCTTGGGAGCCTCCTGCGAAGCGCTTCTTTGATGTTTCCTCCGGTGTTTATAGTGGTCTGTCCCTGCCGCTTCCGGTTGTCAGTTTCAGCTGTCCGCTGTAGTGGTTGGTATATTGGGTCCAGGTCGATGTGTTTGTTGATGGAGTTTGTGGATGAATGCCATGCCTCTAGGAATTCCCTGGCTGTTCTCTGTCTGGCTTGCCCTATGATAGTAGTGTTGTCCCAGTCGAATTCATGTTGCTTGTTGTCTGCGTGTGTGGCTACTAAGGATAGCTGGTTGTGTCGTTTCGTGGCTAGTTGATGTTAATGTATGCGGATTGTTAGCTGTCTTCTTAAAAAAAATTTATTCATTGCAGGATGAGGACATCACTGGTTTGGCCAGTTTATATCGCCCTTCCCTAATTGCCCTGAGGGTAGTTAAGAGTCAGCCACATTGTTATGGGTGGAGTCACATGGAGGTCAGACGAAGTAAGGATGGCAATTTCCTTCACTAAAGGACATTAAGAAACCAGAATGAAAAGTTCTATACAGATTTTTGTAGTTTCATGATTGGGGGTGAATACAAGAAACTAGTAAAAACCTTTCCAATTCTAAGCCACAGCCACCTGATGAAGGAGCAGTGCTCCAAAAGCTAGTGTTTCCAAATAAACCTGTTGGATTATAACCTGGTGTTGTGTGATTTGTGATATTGTCCACCCCAGTCCAATACCGGTACCTCCACATCATAAACCTGTTGGATTATAACCTGGTGTTGTGTGATTTGTGACATTGTCCACCCCAGTCCAATACCGGTACCTCCACATCATAAACCTGTTGGATTATAACCTGGTGTTGTGTGATTTGTGACATTGTCCACCCCAGTCCAACACCGGTACCTCCACATCATAAACCTGTTGGATTATAACCTGGTGTTGTGTGATTTGTGACATTGTCCACCCCAGTCCAATACCGGTACCTCCACATCATAAACCTGTTGGATTATAACCTGGTGTTGTGTGATTTGTGACATTGTCCACCCCAGTCCAACACCGGTACCTCCACATCATAAACCTGTTGGATTATAACCTGGTGTTGTGTGATTTGTGACATTGTCCACCCCAGTCCAACACCGGTACCTCCACATCATAAACCTGTTGGATTATAACCTGGTGTTGTGTGATTTGTGACATTGTCCACCCCAGTCCAATACCGGTACCTCCACATCATAAACCTGTTGGATTATAACCTGGTGTTGTGTGATTTGTGACATTGTCCACCCCAGTCCAATACCGGTACCTCCACATCATAAACCTGTTGGATTATAACCTGGTGTTGTGTGATTTGTGACATTGTCCACCCCAGTCGAATACCGGTACCTCCACATCATAAACCTGTTGGATTATAACCTGGTGTTGTGTGATTTGTGACATTGTCCACCCCAGTCCAACACCGGTACCTCCACATCATAAACCTGTTGGATTATAACCTGGTGTTGTGTGATTTGTGACATTGTCCACCCCAGTCCAATACCGGTACCTCCACATCATACACCTGTTGGATTATAACCTGGTGTTGTGTGATTTGTGACATTGTCCACCCCAGTCCAACACCGGTACCTCCACATCATAAACCTGTTGGATTATAACCTGGTGTTGTGTGATTTGTGACATTGTCCACCCCAGTCCAATACCGGTACCTCCACATCATAAACCTGTTGGATTATAACCTGGTGTTGTGTGATTTGTGACATTGTCCACCCCAGTCCAACACCGGTACCTCCACATCATAAACCTGTTGGATTATAACCTGGTGTTGTGTGATTTGTGACAATGTCCACCCCAGTCCAACACCGGTACCTCCACATCATAAACCTGTTGGATTATAACCTGGTGTTGTGTGATTTGTGACATTGTCCACCCCAGTCCAACACCGGTACCTCCACATCATAAACCTGTTGGATTATAACCTGGTGTTGTGTGATTTGTGACATTGTCCACCCCAGTCCAATACCGGTACCTCCACATCATAAACCTGTTGGATTATAACCTGGTGTTGTGTGATTTGTGACATTGTCCACCCCAGTCCAACACCGGTACCTCCACATCATAAACCTGTTGGATTATAACCTGGTGTTGTGTGATTTGTGACATTGTCCACCCCAGTCCAATACCGGTACCTCCACATCATAAACCTGTTGGATTATAACCTGGTGTTGTGTGATTTGTGACATTGTCCACCCCAGTCCAATACCGGTACCTCCACATCATAAACCTGTTGGATTATAACCTGGTGTTGTGTGATTTGTGACATTGTCCACCCCAGTCCAATACCGGTACCTCCACATCATAAACCTGTTGGATTATAACCTGGTGTTGTGTGATTTGTGACATTGTCCACCCCAGTCCAATACCGGTACCTCCACATCATAAACCTGTTGGATTATAACCTGGTGTTGTGTGATTTGTGACATTGTCCACCCCAGTCCAATACCGGTACCTCCACATCATAAACCTGTTGGATTATAACCTGGTGTTGTGTGATTTGTGACATTGTCCACCCCAGTCCAATACCGGTACCTCCACATCATAAACCTGTTGGATTATAACCTGGTGTTGTGTGATTTGTGACATTGTCCACCCCAGTCCAACACCGGTACCTCCACATCATAAACCTGTTGGATTATAACCTGGTGTTGTGTGATTTGTGATATTGTCCACCCCAGTCCAATACCGGTACCTCCACATCATAAACCTGTTGGATTATAACCTGGTGTTGTGTGATTTGTGACATTGTCCACCCCAGTCCAACACCGGTACCTCCACATCATAAACCTGTTGGATTATAACCTGGTGTTGTGTGATTTGTGATATTGTCCACCCCAGTCCAATACCGGTACCTCCACATCATAAACCTGTTGGATTATAACCTGGTGTTGTGTGATTTGTGACATTGTCCACCCCAGTCCAATACCGGTACCTCCACATCATAAACCTGTTGGATTATAACCTGGTGTTGTGTGATTTGTGACATTGTCCACCCCAGTCCAATACCGGTACCTCCACATCATAAACCTGTTGGATTATAACCTGGTGTTGTGTGATTTGTGACAATGTCCACCCCAGTCCAACACCGGTACCTCCACATCATAAACCTGTTGGATTATAACCTGGTGTTGTGTGATTTGTGACATTGTCCACCCCAGTCCAACACCGGTACCTCCACATCATAAACCTGTTGGATTATAACCTGGTGTTGTGTGATTTGTGATATTGTCCACCCCAGTCCAACACCGGTACCTCCACATCATAAACCTGTTGGATTATAACCTGGTGTTGTGTGATTTGTGACATTGTCCACCCCAGTCCAACACCGGTACCTCCACATCATAAACCTGTTGGATTATAACCTGGTGTTGTGTGATTTGTGATATTGTCCACCCCAGTCCAACACCGGTACCTCCACATCATAAACCTGTTGGATTATAACCTGGTGTTGTGTGATTTGTGACAATGTCCACCCCAGTCCAACACCGGTACCTCCACATCATAAACCTGTTGGATTATAACCTGGTGTTGTGTGATTTGTGACATTGTCCACCCCAGTCCAATACCGGTACCTCCACATCATAAACCTGTTGGATTATAACCTGGTGTTGTGTGATTTGTGATATTGTCCACCCCAGTCCAACACCGGTACCTCCACATCATAAACCTGTTGGATTATAACCTGGTGTTGTGTGATTTGTGATATTGTCCACCCCAGTCCAACACCGGTACCTCCACATCATAAACCTGTTGGATTATAACCTGGTGTTGTGTGATTTGTGACATTGTCCACCCCAGTCCAACACCGGTACCTCCACATCATAAACCTGTTGGATTATAACCTGGTGTTGTGTGATTTGTGACATTGTCCACCCCAGTCCAATACCGGTACCTCCACATCATAAACCTGTTGGATTATAACCTGGTGTTGTGTGATTTGTGATATTGTCCACCCCAGTCCAACACCGGTACCTCCACATCATAAACCTGTTGGATTATAACCTGGTGTTGTGTGATTTGTGATATTGTCCACCCCAGTCCAACACCGGTACCTCCACATCATAAACCTGTTGGATTATAACCTGGTGTTGTGTGATTTGTGATATTGTCCACCCCAGTCCAATACCGGTACCTCCACATCATAAACAAAATTGACTGCAAATCCAGTGTAAAAAACAAAGCAGTGGGAAAACGAGAGGGGCAATGAGAAAACTGTTACAATCAAGATTGCAGGAGTGCTCTCTCTCTCTCTCTCTCATTCCAGCATTCACAGCATTTGTCACAATATATTTAAATACTTTATCCAGTTACAGATATGGCAATTAGGTACTTTACACATATTAAATTTGAAATAAAAAGACCTATCAATCAGATTTCTTCAAATAAACAGCAAAACCATTAGCTGATTATAAAACCTAAATTATTTGATCAGGATGGAAAACTTACAAACACAGTTTGAGGTATGGAGGTATGAACATTTAACCTTCTAGATAGGCTGTTCACATGCACAAACAAGTTGAAGAAAAAAAAAACTTTCACTGCAGAGACTTACCTTAGTTAAACAAAAAACACTTCAGCTGAATATTTGTGGATTTTCAGAGGATAAGATTTTAAGTAAATGTGAAGTGTTGCATTTTGGTAAGGCAAATCAGGGCAGGACCTTTACACTTAAAAGTAGAGTCCTGGGGAGTGTTACTTTAACAAAGAGGTCTTAGGGTGCGGGTTCATAGTTCCTTGAAGTTGGAGTTACAGGTAAACAGTGTTGTGAAGAAGGTGTTTAGTACACTTGCCTTTATTGTTAAAAATCACACAACCTGATGAAGGAACAGTGCTCCAAAAGCTAGTGCTTCCAATTAAAACTGTTGGGCTACAACCTGGTGTTGTGTGATTTTTAACTTTGTCAACTCCAGTCCAACACAGACTTTTCAACATCCTGGCTTGCCTTTATCGATCAGTGCATTGACGATAGAAGTTAGCGTATCATACTGCAGCTGTTCAGGACATTGGTTCGGCCACTTTTAGAATACTGAATAAACATCAAAATAATTGCAGATGCTGGAAATCAGAAACCGAAATTGAAATTGCTGGAAAAACTCAGCAGGTCTAGCAGCATCTATGGATAGAAATCAGAGTTCACATTGCTGGTCCAGTGACCCTCAGACCCTTCCAGATTAATTCAGGCTATCTGGTCAGCATGAACACGTTGGACCGAAGGGTCTGTTTCTGCATTGTAAAACTCTATGACTGTAAATCTTCCAGGTGGCTTTTAGGCTGTATCCTTGTGTATATAGCTATATTACTAGACATAGAGAATTATCACTACAAACATTTGGCTCTCCTTCTGCGATTTTCAGATGTAGTTCACTCAGGATGTGATGAGCAAATCCTTCAGAAGTATTGAAGGAACAAAGAACAAAGAAAATTTAAAGCTCAGGAACAGGCCCTTCAGCCCTCCAAGCCTGAGCCAATCCAAATCTACTTTCTAAACCTGTTGGGCAATTCCTAAGCATCTGTATCCCTCTGCTTCTCACCTATTCATGCATCTGTCCAGACGCATCTTAAATGAATCTACCGTGCCTGTCTCTACTACCTCTGCTGGCAACGCGTTCCAGGCACCTACCACCCTCTGTGTAAAGTACTTGCCATGTGTATCCCCCTTAAACATTTCACCTCTCACCTTGAAAGTGTGACCTCTCGTTATTGAATCCTTCACCGTGGAAAAAAGCTTATCTTGTCTCAGATTTTACTCTCACATAAGATCCTTAAGAAGGTTCCTCAGGAAGATGATAAAGGCTGAGCCTGTGTTGGGGGATCCAGTCTGTTCACAGGCTAACCCCCACCCACCTTCCCCTCCCTTCCCCACCTCCCATCCCCAAATGGAACAATGGCAAACAGTCACACTCCTGACAGTCATGAACTCAGTCCTGTG
Source organism: Chiloscyllium plagiosum (assembly GCF_037043375.1). NCBI lineage: Eukaryota > Metazoa > Chordata > Chondrichthyes > Orectolobiformes > Hemiscylliidae > Chiloscyllium > Chiloscyllium plagiosum. The sequence continues at coordinate 6,882,871 of NW_028270144.1, forward strand.
ACTGCTTACAAATAAGTTACCTGGTCGTGTGGGCTCCAGTTTTTTATTGAAAAAAATGGTTTCCCCCCGTCTCAGTTCGGGTGACCTTTTGGAAAATAAACAGATTCAAGTATCTGTTCAGTGCCTCAAATGAACCAATCTGCGAAATCCTTCAGCCCTGAGACCTAAGAAGATGTCCATAATAGAAGCTCCTCCATAATAGCATATTGGACAACGCTGAAGATGAACTGTTTTTACTTTAACCAAATTACATCCTTCGCCCATTTCATAAATGTGGCACAAAGATTAGATTCAATTATGTCAAATGAATTTGTTAATATGGTGATTTTGATGGCAACGTGTAGACCTAGACAGTTTCCCATGGGTCTGTCACAGACACCTGCATAGCTTGAGCAGTGCTTTTCAATGCTATTTTTGCAGAAACCTGATAGATGTGGTGCCATGTAAATGAATTTCTCGTCTGCAACAATCAAAGGCTGTGATCACTTCCTAGCTAATCTTGTGTACATTCAATGGGCTATAAGGCAAGGTGACTATTCTAAGCTCCCTTCAATATTAAATTAGTAAGTACCTGAAATTGAATTGTGAGACAATGAAGATACCTCAACCTGAAAACAGCTGTCGGTTCCCATCATCTGCGTAGACTTCAACACAACAGACAACTCACAGCATTCTGTCTGAGAACGAAATTGGTCAGAATATGAAATAGTGAGGCATTAATGATTCTGCTTCATCTTTTCTTGGATGAAAATAGTGAAGGAGGAATAGTCTACTATACATCTGTGGCAATCTATTAAAATTTGTGTTGTGAATTTTTTCACGAGATATTTTACAGGATTCTCCCCTTAGAGCAGAAAGCTCAATGTTTGAGTCAAATCAGCAGCTGAGGATTTCAGCACGTGATCCAATCTACACATGAATATACATTTTCTATCTATTGTACATGAATATACATGATGGCAGACTGAACATTAACAATGGCAATCTCATCTATAGTCACAATGAAGGTGACCTTGAGACACACCTACAGATGTCTTTAGACTATGTAGCATCAGCTTAAGCAAATACTAGTGCTGGCTCAGTGGAAACAGAATTTATTTTTCATCTTCCTCACTAATGGAGTATCATCTGATTCACAAAACTTGAAGCAATTGCAAATGCTCTGGATCCTTCAAACATTGAGGGATCCACTCAGACTCATCATGTACTTTGATGGCTTCTGTCCTGCCCTCTGAACGATGGTTCCGGTTAGCACCAGATCAGCTTTGGTTGATGGTTACTCTCTTTAAAATTACCCACATACTTGCTGGTGATGTTTCCAGTCAAGTTGGGTGCTACACAGTCTGGTCGAGGGTGTGAGTGTAGTGTCAATCAGGGCTATGGTGAGACAGTGGTTGTCAGATCTGGCAGAGTGGATGGTGTTGGCTCCAGTAGGATCAGGATAAATCAGAGGTCAAATGGTATCAGATGATGGACAAGGGTTTGTGTGATGGCCAATGAAGAATTTGGGGTTCTTTTTTATACTTACTTGGGAACTAGAGTAGATTTTTAATCCTCTAACCTTTATTGGGCTTTATCAGAGTCTTTCAAATGAAAGGTATTGCCCATCAATTTCTTGGGTAACTTCCATCGAGTCTAGACAGGGGATGAAACGTTTGCAACAAAAACTTCCAGCTCAGCGAACAGAACCACAGTTCCATCGAGTCTGCTGCATCGACGATTCCATACAGTCCAAATGCACAACTCCTACCTGTATTGTTCTCTAAACAGCCCCTGGCCATCAGAATACCTATACCATGATCTGAACCATTTGCAATCTGATAAAAGAAATCATCACATTGGAGTGGACTAAATCACATTGAATCACATCATATCAAATGATTTTTTTTTCAAGCCCTTGAACCTGTCCTGCTCACTAATTCACACCTCACCTTCAGCCCCTTATCCCCACGCCATGAACCTACACCTTCCGCCAGCTCATCCCCACCCACTCAGCTATTGTCCATGCTATGAACATATATATAAAACTTTTATAACAGTTAAAGCCCTTGATTAGCCCATAAAATATTTGAAACAAATGCATTCCATAAACCAGCTGAGTTAACAGAAGTGAGGAGTGTTCAAATGATTAGCCAGTTGAATTACATGCAAGAGCCCTCAGACTTTACAATTAAACAAGCTGATATCAAAACTGCAGCAGATTTTTAAAATTCATTTTCTGGGATGTGGACATCGCTGGCTGGGCCAGCACTTATTGGCCGTCCCTAGTTGCCCCCTGAGATGGTGATGTTGAGCTGCCTTCTTGAACAGCTGTAGTCCACCTGCTGTGGGTTGACCCACAATGCCCTGGGGAAGGAATTCCAGGATTGTGACCCAGAGACAGTGAAGAACGATGTCTGAAGAAAAACGTGGAAGATGAGATATTAACGGATTCTGAACATACTAGGTTACCTTTTCAGTGATATGAAATGGACACTATCTTTTTTAATCGAGCAGATTAACATATTTTAACTAATTGGAATACTTCCTCACATGTACAATGTTGGTCTTTTATTTGATAGTTATACACCAACAGAAGAAAAAACAATCTGACAGAGGTATTGCTGAGTGAATGGTTGCATTTTCCAATAACTGTAGTAACATAACATACCCGCCAGATCACAGGCACAGGTCATGTGACAGCATTCAAACTTCAACACTCAATCAACCTTAAATGAGGTAAATTGATTTCACTTGCTGCTTCAACTCATCTAGCCTCCATTGTGCATGCCTCCATGCTGATAGTTTAAAACCTGACGGCTGCTAAAGTCTGGCTGTACTTTTAAAAAAGGTAAAAAACAAAAGAACTGCGGATGCTGTAAATCAGAAACAAAAACAGTGATTGCTGGAAAAACTCAGCAGGTCTGGCAGCATCTGTGGAGAGAAATCAGAATTAACGTTTTGGGTCAAGTGACCCTTCCTCAGAACTGGACATGAAACGTTAACTCTGATTTCTCTTCACAGATGCTGCCAAATCTGCTGAACTTGTTCTCAATTTCTATTTTTGTCTTTAAAAAAGGCTACTGGGTATCAATTCTCAATGACCCACACTGCCATCAGATGCCTTTGTAACATCAATGAGTAGGGGCTGCTCCCTATCCAATCCTTACTGAAATGGATGAATTTGGAAATTAGGCTGAATCTCTATTTTTTTAATATCCAGAGATGGACTTAGACAAAGCTGAATGCGTTTTCCCCCATCACCAAACCCCATGGCATTTTCTTTCTCTGTTAATCATCACCAGTAAACCACCTGTGTTTTCAAATTGATTAAAGGCCAGATAAGACGAAGAGAGAGGTAAGGAGAAGGGGAGGGACGAAATCAGAGTGGAATTGGAAGAGGAAATAAAGCACTTCACCCCCTCTAGTGTCTACATCTTTCTAAAGGCATTGAGAGTATGAGTAGACACCCTTGTTCCCTCTCCAAGGACACCCAGCACAAACATAATCGCAGACATTCAGCAGAACCAACCTCCTCCACACCCTGCTGCCTGGACCAGTTAATGGTCAACCCGACCAGGCCCAGGAGCAGATCCATTAGGGAGGTCATCTGTCCTGCCCACAACCCTCCGCACCGGATCCCCAAAGATCAGGAGCACCAGGGTGAAATACAACAAAAGATTTTTCAAATCACTAAAAAGGGTGTACAATCACCCACAGTCAATGATCCCCAGACTGTACAACACCAGAACATAAACAGTTCAGCTGGGGATCCAAAGAGCGAGCACAGTTGAAGCACATTTTCCAAGCTTATCAATTAATGGCTATATTTTATATCTTGCCTCCATTTGGTCTCAGCTGGGACCCGAAAAATCTAGCCCCGGATGATAGATGGCACTTTTACTAACCTTTGTAATTGGTTCTGTTCAGCTTAACAATTGAGTTTGACTTTTGACAATAGATCAGTAGTAATTTGGGAAGTAGTTCTGCAGCAAGAATTCATAGAATATAGAACACAGAACAATACAGCACAGAACAGGCCCTTCGGCCCACGATGTTGTGCCGAACATTTGTCCTAGCTTAAGCACCCATCCATGTACCTATCCAATTGTCGCTTAAAGGTCACCAATGATTCTGACTCTGCCACTCGCACAGGTAGCGCATTCCATGCCCCCACCACTCTCTGGGTAAAGAACCTACCCCTGACATCTCCCCTATACCTTCCACCCTTCACCTTAAATTTATGTCCCCTTGTAACACTCTGTTGTACCCAGGGAAAAAGTTTCTGATTGTCTACTCTATCTATTCCCCTGATCATCTTATACACCTCTATCAAGTCACCCCTCATCCTTCTCCATTCCAATAAGAAAAGGCCTAGCACGCTCAACCTATCCTCGTACGACCTATTCTCCATTCCAGGCAACATCCTGGTAAATCTTCTCTGCACCCTCTCCAAAGCTTCCACATCTTTCCTAAAGTGAGGCGACCAGAACTGCACACAGTACTCCAAATGTGGCCTAACCAAAGTCCTGTACAGCTGTAACATCACTTCATGACTCTTGAATTCAATCCCTCTGCTAATGAATGCTAATACACCATAGGCCTTCTTACAAGCTCTATCCACCTGAGTGGCAACTTTCAAAGACCAATGAACATAGACCCCAAGATCCCTCTGCTCCTCCACCTTACTAAGAACCCTACCGTTAACCCTGTATTCCGCATTCTTATTTGTCCTTCCAAAATGGACAACCTCACACTTGGCAGGGTTGAACTCCATCTGCCACTCCTCAGCCCAGCTCTGCATCATATCTAAGTCCCTTTGCAGCCGACAACAGCCCTCCTCACTATCCACAACTCCACCAATCTTCGTATCATCTGCAAATTTACTGACCCACCCTTCGACTCCCTCTTCCAAGTCATTAATAAAAATTACAAACAGCAGAGGACCCAGAACTGATCCCTGCGGAACTCCACTTGTAACTGGGCTCCAGGCTGAATATTTACCATCTACCACCACTCTCTGACTTCGACCGGTTAGCCAGTTTTCTATCCAACTGGCCAAATTTCCCACTATCCCATGCCTCCTGACTTTCCGCATAAGCCTACCATGGGGAACCTTATCAAATGCGTTACTAAAATCCATGTATACTACATCCATTGCTCTATCCTCATCCACATGCTTGGTCACCTCCTCAAAGAATTCAATAAGACTTGTAAGGCAAGACCTACCCTTCACAAATTCATCTTTATAAGCCACACACCAAATGATCTTCCAAATGCTGTAGTGTGCACCCTTTCCAGCTAAGGTTGCAATTGTACTCAAGTAGTTGAACATAAAACATTGAAGTGAACTGGTAAATTATTTGATAGAATATATCAATAGAAAACCAATGGAAATGTAGGAGAATATTTCAGAACGCACAGAATATAAACATTGCAATGAAGAAAAAAATGCAAAGAGAACGATCTGTGATTAAACAAAAAAAACTGAAGGTAGTATCAAAATTAAAGCAAAAGGACATACTTGTCCAAAAATAGGGCACAGGTCAAAGATTTGCTCAGAATATTTAAAAAACAAAAAAAGATTTAAAGTATAATAGGGGGGTAAATTAGCAAATGAGAGAAAGCTGGCTAGAAATATTTTAAACAAGTAAGAGTTTTGATAGATATTTACAAAGGAAGAAAGTGAGCATTTATCTGATGGAAAGTGAGCCTGGGAAATTAACAAAGGAAAACATAGAGCAGCTCAGTGAATTGCATAGGAATTACATGATCCTTACTGTAAATAATACAAGCAACTTCCACGAACAGCTGCAATTCAGAAAGGGAAGGAAGAGAGGAGCTCAAGAAAGTTTCAATTGCCAGGGAAGTAATACTGAACAAATTGTAGGTTCAGTTCTGGAGATGAGTCACTGAACCAGAAATGTTAACTCAGCTTTCCCTCGGCAGAGTCTGCCTGCTGAGTTTCTCTAGCAATGTCTTTTTTTTTGTTTTACTATAAGCTGCCTGGTTTTTACTAAACAGCACAACAAGATGGAAGTACATTGAGTCTTTAAGCTCTGGCAACAGGAGAGAATCACAAAAGGGTAAGGAAAGACAGGGAAATTGTGAGCATCCGGCGTTGGCACAGAGTGAATAAGCTTTTAGAGACCAAGCAAGGAGCTCTAAAATGCAGCCAAGTCCAAACTATGAAATGAGTCCACATCCCTGAGTGTGGAATGCCCTGGCAGCAAAATTGCAAAGAAAGGAGCTCCAATAGGCAGCATTAAAATGCAGAAATATACAGTAACTGGATTGTAGATGTGACATAATGATGTGGTGCGGCTGGTACCTGACAGATATCAATGTCTTTGAATGTGGGGAGAGTGAGGCCGCTGCACATAGAGTGTGCCACGTGTTGGAGATAGCTGTCCAGAGAAGGAAGGGGCTCACCAGATGAATGCAATATCCTTCATCTGAACAGACACCACTTGTTTGGAAAATAGGACTTCAGAATAAAATATAATTTTCTGAACTGTCACATGTACTCAAGTCAGACATACAGGAATAAAATGAAATGTATTAAAATGTTGCCTCTTATGCGGCTGTCGTAGGTACAAGTACCCAGGTACAAATCGTAGATACCAGAGGAATAGAAAAGAAACGTAGTTGTGTTATTCTACAGAAATATGACATAATAAAAAGGAGTTAGTACAGTCATATAAACAACATGGTCTGACCACCCGTGTCAGACCCCAGTCCCCGCTCTCAGCTGCTCCAAGATACGTTTTCTCTGGGATTGTTTCCCTGTGCCAGCCTCTGCTCTGGGACTTGATTCTTCCTGCCGGTCACTGCCCGGGAAATCTTCCCCTTGCCAGAGCCCACTCCGGGCCTCTTGCCCCGCCAAACCCCCGCACTGCTCTCTGCTCCAGGATTCTCTCCCCCTCACTGACCCCCGCTCCAAGACTCTCTCACCAGCACTACCCCTCCAACCCCACTCTGGGACTGTCTCCCCTGCACTGACCCACATTCTGGGACTCTCTCCCCTGGATTTCCCCCTACTCTGGTTCACTCTCCCCCACACTGCCCCCTTTCTGGGACTCTCTTCCCTGCTCTGCCCACCCCCCCTCTCAGGGACTCTATGCTCTCCACTGTCCCCTGTCCAGGACTCTCCCCCGCTCTGCTCCCCCTCTCGAGGACATTCTCCCCCCCCCCCCCCCCCCGACCACCCGCTCTCTGCGTCTCTCTCCCCTGCAATGCCCCCCACTCCGGGACTCTCTCCCCCGCACTGCTTCCCTCTCTGGGACTCTCCCCCGCACTGCCCCCTCTCTAGGACTCTCTCCCCTGCATCGCCCCCTCTCCAGGACTCTCTCCCCCGCACTGCTTCCCTCTCTGGGACTCTCCCCCGCACTGCCCCCTCTCTAGGACTCTCTCCCCTGCATCGCCCCCTCTCCAGGACTCTCTCCCCTGCACTGCTCCCCTCTCCGGGACTCTCTCCCCAACACTGCCCCCTCTCTGGGACTCTCCCCCTCCCACACTGCTCCCTCTCCGGGACTCTCTCCCCAACACTGTCCCCTCTCCGGGACTCTCTCCCCCGCACTGCCCCCTCTCTGGGACTCTCTCCCCCACACTGCCCCCTCTCTGGGACTCTCTCCCCCGCACTGTCCCCTCTCCGGGACTCTCTCTCCTGCACTGCCCCCATCTGACACTCTCTCCCGCACACTGCCCCCTCTCCAGGACTCTCTCCCACACACTGTCCACTCTCTGGGACTCTCTCCCGCACACTGCCCCCTCTCCAGGACTCTCTCCTACACACTGCCCCCTCTCTGGGACCCTCTCTCCCACACTGCCCACACTCTGCGACTCTCTCCCCCACACTGCTCCCTCTCCGGGACTCTCTCCCCCACACTGTCCCCTCTCCGGGACTCTCTCCCCCGCACTGCTCCCTCTCTGGGACTCTCTCCCCCACACTGCCCCCTCTCTGGGACTCTCTCCCCCACACAGCCCCCTCTCCGGGACTCTCTCTCCCGCACTGCCCCCATCTGAGACTCTCTCCCCCACATTGCCCCTCTCTGGGACTCTCTCCCCCACACTGCCCCCTCACTGGGACTCTCTCCCCCACACTGCCACCTCTCTGGGACTCTCTCCCCCGCACTGCCCCCTCTCCGGGACTCTCTCTCCTGCACTGCCCCCATCTGACACTCTCTCCCCCATACTGCCCCCTCTCCAGGACTCTCTCCCACACACTGCCCACTCTCTGGGACTCTCTCCCGCACACTGCCCGCTCTCTAGGACACTCTCCCGCACACTGCCCCCTCTCTAGGACTATCTCCCCTGCATAGCCCCCTCTCTGAGACTCTCCCCTCCGCATAGCCCCCTCTCCGGGACTCTCTCCCCCGCACTGCCCCCTCTCTGAGACTCTCCCCCCCGCATAGCCCCCTCTCCGGGACTCTCTCCCCCACACTGCCCCCTCTCCGAGACTCTCTCCCCCGCACTGCCCCATCTCTGGGACTCTCTACCCCACCCTTCCCTCTCTCCGGGACTCTCTCCCACACACTGCCCCCTCTCCAGGTCTCTCTTCCACACACTGCCCCCTCTCCGGGACTCTCTCCCACACACTGCCCCCTCTCCGGGACTCTCTCCCCCGCACTGCCCCCTCTCCGGGACTGTCTCCCCCACACTGCCCCCTCTCCGGGACTCTCTCCCCCACACTTCCCTCTCTCCAGGACTCTCTCCCCCACACTGCCCCCTCTCTAGGACTCTCTCCCCCACACTGCCCCCTCTCTGGGACTCTCTCCCCCACACTGCCCCCTCTCCAGGACTCTCTCCCAAACACTGCCCCCTCTCTGGGACTCTCTCCCACACACTGCCCCCTCTCTGGGACTCTCTCCCGCACACTGCCCCCGCTCTGGGACTCTCTCCCCCACACTGCCCCCTCTCTAGGACTCTCTCCCCCACACTGCCCCCTCTCTGGGACTCTCTCCCCCACACTGCCCCCTCTCCAGGACTCTCTCCCACACACTGCCCCCTCACTGGGACTCTCTCCCCCGCATAGCCCCCTCTCCGGGACTCTCTCCCACACACTGCCCCCTCTCCGGGACTCTCTCCCCCACACTGCCCCCTCTCCGGGACTCTCTCTCACACACTGCCCCCTCTCCGGGACTCTCTCCCCCGCACTGCCCCCTCTCTGAGACTCTCTCCCCCACATAGCCCCCTCTCCGGGACTCTCTCCCCCGCACTGCCCCCTCTCTGGGATTCTGTCCCCTGCATAGGCCCCTCTCCGGGACCCTCTCCCACACACTGCCCCCTGCCTAGGACTCTCTCCCCTGCATAGGCCCCTCTCCGGGACCCTCTCCCACACACTGCTCCCACTCCGGGACTCTCTCCCCCACACTGCCCCCTCTCTGGGACTCTCTCCCCCACCCTTCCCTCTCTCCTGGACTCTCTTCCCCACACTGTCCCCTCTCCGGGACTCTCTCCCACACACTGCCCCCTCTCCGGGACTCTCTCCCCCACACTTCCCTCTCTCCAGGACTCTCTCCCCCACACTGCCCCCTCTCTGGGACTTTCTCCCCCACACTGCCCCCTCTCCAGGACTCTCTCCCACACACTGCCCCCTCTCTGGGACTCTCTCCCACACACTGCCCCCTCTCTGGGACTCTCTCCCGCACACTGCCCCCTCTCCAGGACTCTCTTCCGCACACTGCCCCCTCTCTAGGACTCTCTCCCCCACACTGCCCCCTCTCTAGGACTCTCTCCCCCACACTGCCCCCTCTCCAGGACTCTCTCCCCCGCACTGCCCCCTCTCCAGGACTCTCTCCCCGACACTGCCCCCTCTCCAGGTCTCTCTCCCCCGCACTGCCCCCTCTCTGGGACTCTCTCCCCCGTACTGCCCCCTCTCCGGGACTCTCTCTCCCGCACTGCCCCCATCTGGGACTCTCTCCCCCACACTGCCCCCTCTCCAGGACTCTCTCCCACACACTGCCCCCTCTCTAGGACTCTCTCCCCCACACTGCCCCCTCTCCAGGACTCTCTCCCCCGCACTGCCCCCTCTCCAGGTCTCTCTCCCCCGCACTGCCCCCTCTCTGGGACTCTCTCCCCCGCACTGCCCCCTCTCCGGGACTCTCTCTCCCGCACTGCCCCCATCTGAGACTCTCTCCCCCACACTGCCCCCTCTCCAGGACTCTCTCCCACACACTGCCCCCTCTCTGGGACTCTCTCCCCCACACTGCCCCCTCTCCAGGACTCTCTCCCACACACTGCCCCCTCTCTGGGACTCTCTCCCGCACACTGCCCCCATTCTAGGACTCTCTCCCCCACACTGCCCCCTCTCTGGGACTCTCTCCCCCACACTGCCCCCTCTCTGGGACTCTCTCCCCCACACAGCCCCCTCTCCAGGACTCTCTCCCACACACTGCCCCCTCTCTGGGACTCTCTCCCGCACACTGCCCCCGCTCTCGGACTCTCTCCCCCACACTGCCCCCCTCTCTAGGACTCTCTCCCCTGCACTGCCCCCTCTCTGGGACTCTCTCCCCCGCATAGCCCCCTCTCCGGGACTCTCTCCCACATACTGCCCCTCTCCGGGACTCTCTCCCCCACACTGCCCCCTCTCCGGGACTCTCTCCCCCGCATAGCCCCCTCTCCGGGACTCTCTCCCCCGCACTGCCCCCTCTCTGAGACTCTCTCCCCCACATAGCCCCCTCTCCGGGACTCTCTCCCCTGCACTGCCCCCTCTCTGGTATTCTGTCCCCTGCATAGGCCCCTCTCCGGGACCCTCTCCCACACACTGCCCCCTGCCTGGGACTCTCTCCCCTGCATAGGCCCCTCTCCGGGACCCTCTCCCACACACTGCCCCCACTCCGGGACTCTCTCCCCCACACTGCCCCCTCTCTGGGACTCTCTCCCCCACCCTTCCCTCTCTCCTGGACTCTCTTCCCCACACTGTCCCCACTCTAGGACTCTCTCCCCCACACTGCCCCCTCTCCAGGACTCTCTCCCACACACTGCCCCCTCTCCAGGACTCTCTCCCACACACTGCCCCCTCTCCAGGACTCTCTCCCACACACTGCCCCGTCTCCGGGACTCTCTCCCACACACTGCCCCCTCTCCGGGACTCTCTCCCCCACATATCCCTCTCTCCAGGACTCTCTCCCCCACACTGCCCCCTCTCTGGGACTCTCTCCCCCACACTGCCCCCTCTCTGGGACTCTCTCCCACACACTGCCCCCTCTCTGGGACTCTCTCCCACACACTGCCCCCTCTCTGGGACTCTCTCCCGCACACTGCCCCCTCTCCAGGACTCTCTCCCGCACACTGCCCCCTCTCTAGGACTCTCTCCCCCACACTGCCCCCTCTCTAGGACTCTCTCCCCCACACTGCCCCCTCTCCAGGACTCTCACCCCCACACTGCCCCCTCTCCAGGACTCTCTCCCCCACACTGCCCCCTCTCCAGGTCTCTCTCCCCCGCACTGCCCCCTCTCTGGGACTCTCTCCCCCGCACTGCCCCCTCTCCGGGACTCTCTCTCCCGCACTGCCCCCATCTGGGACTCTCTCCCCCACACTGCCCCCTCTCCAGGACTCTCTCCCACACACTGCCCCCTCTCCGGGACTCTCTCCCCCACACTGCCCCCTCTTTAGGACTCTCTCTCCCACACTGCCTCCTCTCCAGGACTCTCTCCCCCACAGTGCCCCCTCTCCAGGTCTCTCTCCCCCGCACTGCCCCCTCTCTGGGACTCTCTCCCCTGCACTGCCCCCTCTCCGGGACTCTCTCTCCCGCACTGCCCCCATCTGGGACTCTCTCCCCCACACTGCCCCCTCTCCAGGACTCTCTCCCACACCCTGCCCCCTCTCTGGGACTCTCTCCCCCACACTGCTCCCTCTCTAGGACTCTCTCCCCCACACTGCCCCCTCTCCAGGACTCTCTCCCCCGCACTGCCCCCTCACTGGGACTCTCTCCCCCGCATAGCCCCCTCTCCGGGACTCTCTCCCACACACTGCCCCCTCTCCGGGACTCTCTCCCCCACACTGCCCCCTCTCCGGGACTCTCTCTCACACACTGCCCCCTCTCCGGGACTCTCTCCCCCGCACTGCCCCCTCTCTGAGACTCTCTCCCCCACATAGCCCCCTCTCCGGGACTCTCTCCCCCGCACTGCCCCCTCTCTGGGATTCTGTCCCCTGCATAGGCCCCTCTCCGGGACCCTCTCCCACACACTGCCCCCTGCCTAGGACTCTCTCCCCTGCATAGGCCCCTCTCCGGGACCCTCTCCCACACACTGCCCCCACTCCGGGACTCTCTCCCCCACACTGCCCCCTCTCTGGGACTCTCTCCCCCACCCTTCCCTCTCTCCTGGACTCTCTTCCCCACACTGTCCCCACTCTAGGACTCTCTCCCCCACACTGCCCCCTCTCCAGGACTCTCTCCCACACACTGCCCCCTCTCCGGGACTCTCTCCCACACACTGCCCCCTCTCCGGGACTCTCTCCCCCACACTTCCCTCTCTCCAGGACTCTCTCCCCCACACTGCCCCCTCTCTGGGACTTTCTCCCCCACACTGCCCCCTCTCCAGGACTCTCTCCCACACACTGCCCCCTCTCTGGGACTCTCTCCCACACACTGCCCCCTCTCTGGGACTCTCTCCCGCACACTGCCCCCTCTCCAGGACTCTCTCCTGCACACTGCCCCCTCTCTAGGACTCTCTCCCCCACACTGCCCCCTCTCTAGGACTCTCTCCCCCACACTGCCCCCTCTCCAGGTCTCTCTCCCCCGCACTGCCCCCTCTCCAGGACTCTCTCCCCGACACTGCCCCCTCTCCAGGTCTCTCTCCCCCGCACTGCCCCCTCTCTGGGACTCTCTCCCCCGTACTGCCCCCTCTCCGGGACTCTCTCTCCCGCACTGCCCCCATCTGGGACTCTCTCCCCCACACTGCCCCCTCTCCAGGACTCTCTCCCACACACTGCCCCCTCTCTAGGACTCTCTCCCCCACACTGCCCCCTCTCCAGGACTCTCTCCCCCGCACTGCCCCCTCTCCAGGTCTCTCTCCCCCGCACTGCCCCCTCTCTGGGACTCTCTCCCCCGCACTGCCCCCTCTCCGGGACTCTCTCTCCCGCACTGCCCCCATCTGAGACTCTCTCCCCCACACTGCCCCCTCTCCAGGACTCTCTCCCACACACTGCCCCCTCTCTGGGACTCTCTCCCCCACACTGCCCCCTCTCCAGGACTCTCTCCCACACACTGCCCCCTCTCTGGGACTCTCTCCCGCACACTGCCCCCATTCTAGGACTCTCTCCCCCACACTGCCCCCTCTCTGGGACTCTCTCCCCCACACTGCCCCCTCTCTGGGACTCTCTCCCCCACACAGCCCCCTCTCCAGGACTCTCTCCCACACACTGCCCCCTCTCTGGGACTCTCTCCCGCACACTGCCCCCGCTCTCGGACTCTCTCCCCCACACTGCCCCCCTCTCTAGGACTCTCTCCCCCGCACTGCCCCCTCTCTGGGACTCTCTCCCCCGCATAGCCCCCTCTCCGGGACTCTCTCCCACATACTGCCCCCTCTCCGGGACTCTCTCCCCCACACTGCCCCCTCTCCGGGACTCTCTCCCCCGCATAGCCCCCTCTCCGGGACTCTCTCCCCCGCACTGCCCCCTCTCTGAGACTCTCTCCCCCACATAGCCCCCTCTCCGGGACTCTCTCCCCTGCACTGCCCCCTCTCTGGTATTCTGTCCCCTGCATAGGCCCCTCTCCGGGACCCTCTCCCACACACTGCCCCCTGCCTGGGACTCTCTCCCCTGCATAGGCCCCTCTCCGGGACCCTCTCCCACACACTGCCCCCACTCCGGGACTCTCTCCCCCACACTGCCCCCTCTCTGGGACTCTCTCCCCCACCCTTCCCTCTCTCCTGGACTCTCTTCCCCACACTGTCCCCACTCTAGGACTCTCTCCCCCACACTGCCCCCTCTCCAGGACTCTCTCCCACACACTGCCCCCTCTCCAGGACTCTCTCCCACACACTGCCCCCTCTCCAGGACTCTCTCCCACACACTGCCCCCTCTCCGGGACTCTCTCCCACACACTGCCCCCTCTCCGGGACTCTCTCCCCCACATATCCCTCTCTCCAGGACTCTCTCCCCCACACTGCCCCCTCTCTGGGACTCTCTCCCCCACACTGCCCCCTCTCTGGGACTCTCTCCCACACACTGCCCCCTCTCTGGGACTCTCTCCCACACACTGCCCCCTCTCTGGGACTCTCTCCCGCACACTGCCCCCTCTCCAGGACTCTCTCCCGCACACTGCCCCCTCTCTAGGACTCTCTCCCCCACACTGCCCCCTCTCTAGGACTCTCTCCCCCACACTGCCCCCTCTCCAGGACTCTCACCCCCACACTGCCCCCTCTCCAGGACTCTCTCCCCCACACTGCCCCCTCTCCAGGTCTCTCTCCCCCGCACTGCCCCCTCTCTGGGACTCTCTCCCCCGCACTGCCCCCTCTCCGGGACTCTCTCTCCCGCACTGCCCCCATCTGGGACTCTCTCCCCCACACTGCCCCCTCTCCAGGACTCTCTCCCACACACTGCCCCCTCTCTGGGACTCTCTCCCCCACACTGCCCCCTCTTTAGGACTCTCTCCCCCACACTGCCTCCTCTCCAGGACTCTCTCCCCCACAGTGCCCCCTCTCCAGGTCTCTCTCCCCCGCACTGCCCCCTCTCTGGGACTCTCTCCCCTGCACTGCCCCCTCTCCGGGACTCTCTCTCCCGCACTGCCCCCATCTGGGACTCTCTCCCCCACACTGCCCCCTCTCCAGGACTCTCTCCCACACCCTGCCCCCTCTCTGGGACTCTCTCCCCCACACTGCTCCCTCTCTAGGACTCTCTCCCCCACACTGCCCCCTCTCCAGGACTCTCTCCCCCGCACTGCCCCCTCTCCAGGTCTCTCTCTCCCACACTGCCCCCTCTCTGAGACTCTCTCCCCCACATAGCCCCCTCTCCAGGACTCTCTCCCCCGCACTCCCCCCTCTCCGGGACTCTCTCCCCTGCACTGCCCCCTCTCTGAGACTCTCTCCCCCGCATTGCCCCCTCTCCGGGACTCTCTCCCCCGCACTGCCCCCACTCTGAGACTCTCTCCCCACACCGCCCCCATCTGAGACTCTCTCCCCCACACTGCCCCCTCTCTAGGACTCTCTCCCTCTACTGCCCCCTCTCCGGGACTCTCTCCCGCACCGCCCCCTATCTGAACCTCTCTCCAACACCTCCCCCTCTCTAGGACTCTCTCCCCTGGCACTGCCCCTCTCTGGGACTCTCTCCCCCACACTGTCCCCTCTCCGGAAAAAAAAGAAAAACAAAGAGAAAAGTAGGTCAGACCAGAGGATCAATGGATAAAACATTACTCTGCTGCCATCTTGCAATTGCCTTCATTAACTCAATATTGAGAAGCTCCTTGCTCCAACAGCTTTCCCAATATTTCCAAATTTTCACCATAACCCACACTCTTCAGCAGCTGGGAAGATTCCACCTCAAGTTAGTGAACCTTAATAATATCACTGGGATGTCATTTATCAGTGGGCGGCACGGTGGCACAGTGGTTAGCACTGCTGCTTCACAGCGCCTGAGACCCGGGTTCAATTCCCGCCTCAGGCGACTGACTGTGTGGAGTTTGCACGTTCTCCCCGTGTCTGAGTGGGTTTCCTCCGGGTGCTCCGGTTTCCTCCCACAGTGCAAAGATGTGCAGGGTCAGGTGAATTGGCCATGCTAAATTGCCCGTAGCCTTAGGCAAGGGGTAAATGTAGGGGTATGGGTGGGTTTCGCTTCGGCGGGTCGGTGTGGACTTGTTGGGCCGAAGGGCCTGTTTCCACACTGTAATGTAATCTAATCTAATCTAATCATTCACAATATCATATATTTGAAATCAAAATGAATCTGTTTATGACATGCAAAGTTTACAACTGTTAATAAGATAGAACTGATTAGTAACAGTATAAATTTGCTACCATTATTAATCCAAGAGGTTAGTTTTCAGATACGTATTTTAATAATGTCCAGTATTATGTTCCTTTAGGTCAAAGATATGTGTTATGTATGTTAACCAGTGAAGCTATATCGTACATGTGGTCAAAGTTGTCGTGCCATTGATACATAAAAAATATGTTAGCAATATATTCATTAAAAATGTGCTTTGTTACTTTTAATGCTATAAGTTCTATACCTTCAGGAGAGAAAATATCTAATCCTTTGTGGAAAATAATCAGATGCAGTGTTGTTTTTTCCTGGTGAAATCTTTTTTTTTACTGTTACTAAATAATTCACCGTGAGAACAAAGGTACCTGTTTCCATGCTGATAAGAGTTAAAATTTCAGGCGTAATATTTACATCATTATGAGCGAGCCATGTACAGAGGGATAAACAATTACTGTGGGTAAATTCGGTAAATTTCCATTAGTACAAATTAGTATACATGGGATATATATGAATGCTTGATTCTGAAAACAGTAAGTTTCACTTTATTTAATAGGATTCTAAACATTGCGTCGTCTGTTTCAGCTTATATTCAAGCCAGTTCTTTCAACATGCCAATCTTTGATTTCAATGCCTGATTTAAGCTGCAGTGCTTTCCATGACTATAATAGAATCATGGTCCACTAACTTCTTCTACAACAAGGTCAGTTGATCCGTCAAATCATCATCAGACAGTTACCAGCTCAAATCATTCAAAATTCATCCTCCAGTATAAAGCCTCATCATTTTAAATCTAAAACATGGCTTTTCAGTAAGTAATGTGAAGAATGATCCTCTTTTACAATGAATCAGGGTACAATTGGTAGATCTAGAACTATGATTATGAATTATGATTAAAGATAACAATTAAAAACCTAGATCTGGGAATTAAATGTTTACTAAACAGGGAAAATAATCATAATTTGCCTTGACTTGGAGGTAACCCTTCTCACTTCTGAGTCAAGACATTCCTGTTCTAGAAATGGGATGACCGTGCAATCCAGACTTCAGCACAAGTGGAACTTCTATATTGACACAGGTTGCACTTTACAAACGAGACAATAAGTCAAGACCCAGCCTTTTCCTGCAATAGTTGTAAAAGATTGCATCCTATTCAAAGATGATTAAGAAAGCTTGTACCAGTGTTCTGGTCATTATGTATCCTTCAACCAACAATTAAAAGTTGATAAGTGGTCACTTACTTCCTTGCAGTTTGTGGGATCATGTTGTCTACAAATTGGCTGCTGTCTCCTTATTTTACAGCATGAACCATGCTTAGTCGTAACATACTTTGTTTGATCTGAAGTCACAAATGGTGCTATAAAAATGCAGGCTCCAGTATATATTCCAATAAAGGTGATTTCATATAAAAGTTGACTCCCTATTTTTGTCCAGAAAATCAGGAATTTTCCATATATCTCATGTAAAAGTCGACCATATTTCTTCACAGAAATGTATTTGTGAGTCAAGATATTACCCTGTATATAAATGTTACGATGAGGAAATTACATTTTTTTGTGCTATTATGTATTTTGATGTCCAACTGTAATTTAAAGCTGTGTTATATTTCTACTTCACTTCTTGTATGTATAAATAAAAGCTTACTGCGTTGTTTTTTATTTGTTCAGGGATCGATTGGGCTTCTGCTACAGTATTTTGGACCGTAGTATGAATTTCAGCCCCTCAAAAGCAGTATCCATGTAATAGTTGACCCCATAAATTTAATCTTAAAAAATAGTCTAAAATATTTTACCTTTACCGTGTATATATGGTAATTTTCTGACATGCCAACTCAATGTACTCAAATTGGCAGGTACCAATGTAATCGAATATTAAACTATTGAATATAGAATTAGTGTAGCATTTTATTTCCCCAAGTGTAGATCAAGAGTGAATGAGCAAGATTTAGATAATGCTGAAATCCAGTGTAAGTGTGACATTTTCTGAATGGGCCTGAACATAAGTTGTTAACTGAAGGAAAAAAGTATAGTGTTAAACATTTATTTTTCCACTACAGGTTGTCTAAGCACAGAGAAAAGTAGTTTTGGAAATAAATGCAGCATTTTGGGACTTTGACTTATGTGACCTCAAAGAGAATATGATAGTAATATGATGTTAGATCAGTCTGAAGATGGTTAACTTGACTAATGTACATGACATCTATAGAATCCCACTACCAGGCCCGCTGTCAAGGAAAGGCCACCAGCATTCTCAGAGATCCATCCCACCCTGGCAATGCTTTTCTACAACCTCTACCATCAGGAAGAAGGTACAGAAGCCTGAACACACGCACCAGCTGGTTTTGCAACAGTTTCTGCCCTACTGTTGTGAGAATACTGAATGGACTCAAAAGCTCTTAACATTCGCCTGTACCTGTGTTTTTGTTTTTGCTGCTATTTACCTTATATTTACTAATCTATGCTACTTAACTCTGTGATCTGTCTGTATTGCTCGCAAGACAAAACTTTTCACTGTGCCCTTTCACATGTGACAATAAATTCAATTCAATTCAATTCATTTCATTTTGAAAGTTAATTAGCTGGGTCCAACAATTAGATGCAAGCCAGCTGAGCCAACATAGGTATCATATGTATTTCATATTATTTTAGAAAAATGGGGACTTTAACATATAGCCTAAGATAATAAGACCATAAGACAAAAGAACGGAGTGGTTAGCACTGCTGCCTCACAGCGCCAGGGACCTGGGTTTAATTCCTGCCTCGGGCCACTGTCTGTGTGGAGTTTGTACATTCTCCCCGTGTCTGTGTGGGTTTCCTCCGGGTACTCCAGTTTCCTCCCACAGTCCAAAAGATGTGCAGGTTAGGTGAATTGGCCATGCTAAATTGCCCGTAGTGCTAGGTGAATTAGTCAGGGGTAAATGTAGGGGAATGGATCTGGGTGGGTTGTTCTTTGGAGGGTCAGTGTGGACTTGTTGGACTGAAGGGCCTGTTTCCACACTGTAGGGAATCTAATCTAATCTAATCTAGACTATTCGGCCCCTTGAGCCTGCCCCACCATTAAATAGGACCACAGCTGAGCTGACATTCCTAAATAAAAACCTGAAGAACTGCAGATGGTGTAAATCAGAAACAAAAATAGTGATTGCTGGAAAAGCACAGCAGGCCTGGCAGCATCTGTGGAGAGAAATTCGAGTTCCTGCTTCAGGTTGAGTCAGCCTTCCTCAGAAGCCATTCCTCAAATCGCGTCTGGATGGGTACATAAATAGGAAGGGTTTTTGGAGATAAGGACCAGCGCTGGCAGGTGGGACTAGATTGGGTTGTGATATCTGGTCAGCATGGACCAGTTGGACCGAAGGGTCTGTTTCCATGCTGTACATCTCTATGGCTCTATGAATCTACGACTTTCTTGTGTTTTCCCTGTAACCCTTGATTCCTCGACTGATCATGAATCTATCTGTCCCCGTCCAAGCATATACAAGGACTCTGGCCCCACAACTCTCTGGGGCAAGGATTTCTCGACAATCCTCTGCGAGAAGAAATTCCTCCTCATGGCAGCCTTAAATTGGTACCCAGGTGAAGGTAAGGACTGCAAATGCCGGTGATCCTGATGAGGGGCTTATACCTGAAATGTCAACTTTCCTGCTCCTCTGACGCTGCTTGACCTGGTGGGCTTTTCCAGCGCCACACTCTCAAAACTTAAATTTGTGGCCCTCTGGCCCTTGACTCTCCCATGAGAAGAAGTAGCTTCTCAACACTTACCCTGTCAAGTTCTTTAAGAAGGAGAAAGTGAGGACTGCAGATGCTGGAGACCAGAGTTGAAAAATGTCGTGCTGGAAAAACACAGCAGGCCAGGCAGCAGCCGAGGAGCAGGAGAATCGACGTTTCAGGCATAAGCCCTTCTTCAGGAAGCTCCTTAAGAATTATATGTTTCAATGAGAACACCTCTCATTCTTCTAAACTCCTGTGAGTAGAATACAACCTGTTTAACCTTTGCACATATGACAACTCTCCAACCCCACAACTATCCTCATAAACATTCTCTGAATTGCCTCCAATGAAATGATATTTCTTCAATACTGTTGGTTATTATGAGAGATTAATTCACATTCACTGTATTTGTTGTTGGGTTTGTTCAAACAGACAATGCAAGTCTCCCAAAAAAGTGATAGTGGGAGCTCTTTCAGGCTGAAAACTTTCATTGGCAGAACCTAGGATCAATCTTTATTATGCAAAGTTGAAAAAGGGATGAGAAAATAATATTCATTATTCTGACTTTGATGAAGATGCAGGAATACAATGAGAGGGACAGAGAGATCTTCATTCATAGCCAATGAATGGCAGTGATTTGATTCGATTTATCAATGTCACATGTACCTAAGTACAGTCAAAAGTGTTGTTTTGGTTATAGTACAGGCAGATCATACCACATAAGGATATAGAGATTATAGGGTGTTTAGACAGAGCGAGGCACAATTAAGGTTTAAAAGTGCCTGATGGTTGAAAGAAATGTGAGAATAAGATCTGATGTAGAGAGCTTGCAAGAGTCACCCGGCATTGGCGCCATCTTGAATCATCTCTACCTTCTCGTTCTGTGGAATAATGTCTCTGAATAGGTTGATTAGAAAAATAGTTTAAATTTTTAAAAATCTGTGGGGACCATCCTGTGGCACAGTTGTAGTGTCCCTACCTCTGGACATCGAGGCCTGAGTTAGAGTCATAGAATCATAGAGATATACAGCATGGAAACAGACCCTTTGGTCCAACCTGTCCATGCTGACCAGATATCCCAACCCAATCTAGTCCCACCTGCCAGCACCCGGCCCATATCCCTCCAAACCCTTCCTATTCATATACCCATCCAAATATCTCTTAAATATTGCAATTGTACCAGCCTCACCACATCCTCTGGCAGCTCATTCCATACGCGTACCACCCTCTGCGTGAAAAAGTTGCCTCTTAGGTCTCTTTTATATCTTTCCCCACTCACCCTAAACCTATGCCCTCTAGTTCTGGACTCCCCAACACCAGGGAAAAGACTTTGTCTACTTATCCTATCCATGCCCCTCATAATTTTGTAAATCTCTATAAGGTCACCCCTCAGCCTCCCACGCTCCAGGGAAAACAGTCCCAGCCTGTTCAGCCTCTCCCTGTAGCTCAGATCCTCCAACCCTGGCAACATCCTTGGAAATCTTTTCTGAACCCTTTCAAGTTTCATAACATCTTTCCGATAGGAAGGAGACCAGAATTGCATGCAATATTCAAACAGTGGCCTCACCAATGTCCTGTACAGCCGCAACATGACCTCCCAAATCCTATACTCAATACTCTGACCAGTAAAGGAAAGCATACCAAACACCTTCTTCACTATCCTATCTACCTGCGCCTCCACTTTCAAGGAGCTATGAACCTGCACTCCAAAGTCTCTTTGTTCAACAACACTCCCTAGGACCTTACCATTAAGTATATAAGTCCTGCTAAGATTTGCTTTCCCAAAATGCAGCACCTCGCATTTATCTGAATTAAACTCCATCTGCCACTTCTCAGCCCATTGGCCCATCTGGTGCAGATCCAGTTGTAATCTGAGTTAACCCTCTTCGCTGTCCACTACACCTCCAACTTTGGTGTTATCTGCAAACTTACTGACTGTACCTCTTATGCTCGCATCCAAATCATTTATGTAAATGACAAAAAGTAGAGGGCCCAGCACCGATCCTTGTGGCATTCCACTGGTCACAGGCCTCCAGTCTGAAAAACAACCCTCCACCACCACCCTCTGTCTTCTACCTTTGAGCCAGTTCTGTATCCAAATGGCTAGTTCTCCCTGTATTCCATGAGATCTAAGCTTGCTAATCAGTCTCTCATGGGGAACCTTGTCGAATGCCTTACTGAAGTCCATATAGATCACATCTACTGCTCTGCCCTCATCAATCTTCTTTGTTACTTCTTCAAAAAACTTAATCAAGTTTGTGAGACATGATTTCCCACGCACAAAGCCATGTTGACTATCCCGAATCAGTCCTTGCCTTTCCAAATACATGTACATCTTGTCCCTTAGGATTCCCTCCAACAACTTGCCCACCACCGAGATCAGGCTCACCGGTCTATAGTTCCCTGGCTTGTCTTTACCGTCCTTCTTAAACAGTGGCACCACATTTGCCAGCCTCCAGTCTTCCGGCACCTCACCTGTGACTATTGATGATACAAATATCTCAGCAAGAGGCCCAGCAATCACTTCTCTCGCTTCCCACAGAGTTCTCGGGTACACCTGGTCAGGTCCTGGGGATTTATCCATCTTTAACTGTTTCAAGACATCCAGCACTTCCTCCTCTGTAATCTGGACATTTTGCAAGATGTCACCATCTATTTCCCTACAGTCTATATCTTCCATATCCCTTTCCACAGTAACTACTGATGCAAAATATTAATTTAGTATCTCCCCATTTTCTGTGGTTCCACACAAAGGCTGCCTTGCTGATCTGTGAGGGGCCCTATTCTCTCCCTAGTTACCCTTTTGTCCTTAATATATTTGTAAAACCCCTTTGGATTCTCCTTAATTCTCTTTGCCAAAGCTATCTCATGTCCCCGTTTTGCCCTCCTGATTTCCCTCTTAAGTATACTCCTACTGCCTTTATACTCTTCTAAGGATTTACTCGATCTATCCTGTAATTATCTGACATATGCTTCCTTCTTTTTTTTAACCAAACCCTCAATTTCTTTCGTCATCCAGCATTCCCTATACCTACCAGCCTTCCCTTTCACCCTGTTCAAGTGCCACCTGCTCCAGATGTTGTTAACAACACCTCTCTGAACAGGTTGATTAGAAAAAAAATAAGTTAAATAGTAAAGAAAAATAGTTGTGAGGTTAATTTGTGTTGGATTGGTTGTGTCCCTACCTCTGGGCCAAGAGACCCATGTTCAAGTCTCAGCTGCTCCAGAGGCATACAAAGATATCGCTCTGAGCAGACAGATTCAAAAAGGTTATCTAACAGAACATTGCTTCAGTTGCTCATGAGCCATGCACTGGAGGACTGGATAATAAAAAGAAAGCCCACTTGGGTGCAATGTGAGTCTTAAGTGACTTTCTGATGTTTCCATTCCATCCCTCCTGTCAGCCTCCACCTCACCCCTTTCCCCACCCCCACCATCCTCCACTCCTTGGAACAGAAGATGGGTCACTGTGCTACGTAATTGGCATGCAGGT
This sequence comes from Chiloscyllium plagiosum, assembly GCF_037043375.1. Classification (NCBI taxonomy): domain Eukaryota; kingdom Metazoa; phylum Chordata; class Chondrichthyes; order Orectolobiformes; family Hemiscylliidae; genus Chiloscyllium; species Chiloscyllium plagiosum. The sequence continues at coordinate 6,905,971 of NW_028270144.1, forward strand.
AACATGCTACATTTTAGGAGCTCATCCACCATTGGTGGATCATTAAATTCCACTCCCGTAAAGCTCATCTGTCAACCTCCCAAACACAAAGAAAATGCAATCATTTTTGTATAACCATGAAACTTTTTAACTCCTGGCATCATTCTGGCGATAGTCACTCTCTTCTATTGAAGCTGAGTCTATCATTTCAGAGGGTCAGTGACTAATTCTGAACATAGCACTTCAGATAAGATCAAATATAGCTGAAGCATCACTTTCACTCTCTAACCCAAGATAAAGGCCAACAGTCCATTAGCCTTTTTGATTACTTCTTGTACCTGCATTGTAGCTTTTATTGATTTGTGTACATGAAACCTAAATCATTTTGTTTCCCTACAACTCCTAGTCTCTTACCATTGACAAAATATTCTGATGACTGTAAACTTCCTCACATTAAACACCATGCTGTTAGTTCTGTCCACTCATTGTCATTTTGTCATTTCCACTTCTCAGCTACACAATCGTACATTAAAATTACTAGAAGAAAATTAGCCTATAACAAAAACATGGATTTATATTTTGTAATTTTACGTAGAAGGAAGTTGTGCCACTGGAGAAATTATGACACTTCACCTGCTGAAGGGGCAGCGCTCTGAAAGCTTGTGATTTGAAATAAACCTGAATCTGGTGTCACATGAATGCTTGACTTTGTCTAACACTGGCACCTCCCCATCTTGAAAAAAATGATGAAATCAGTTTTGTCTCACACAATATATATTCCACGAGGGCTGAAGAATGCATATTATGGAACAAAAACAGAAATTGCTGGAAAAGCTCAGCAGAACAGAGGAAGGGTCACGTTAAGCAGATTTCTCTCCACAGATGCTACAAGATCTGCTGAGTTTTTCCAGCAATTCCTGTTTTTGTTCCATAGTATGCATTCTCCTGTCCTTGTGGAAGATAGATTGTATGAGATAAAACTGATAGAATCAGTCTGGTAGCATCTATGGAGAGAAATCTGCATTAATGTGACCCTTCCTCAGTTCTGCTGAGCTTTCCCAACAATTTCTAATTTTGTTTCTGATTTCCAGCATTTGCAGTTATTTTAGTTTTTCTAATTATACTGTGGCATGTATGAAATTATAACAGCTCCTCAGTTTAAAAGGATGTTATATTAATATGGCTTTAGGGCCGTGTTATGTTATAATGAGATATTCGCAAGTTTTGAGAAAATGTATAGCTCAGGTTGAGGTTCTAGATGTAGGTTTGCTTGTTGAGCTGGAAGGGTCATTTTCAGACGTTTAGTCACCATACAAGGTAACATCTTCAGTGAGCCTCCAGATGAAGCACTGGTGCCATGATCTGCTTTCTATTTATGTGTTCAGGTTTCCTTGGGTTGATGATGTCATTTCCTTTTGTTTTTCTCAGAAGGTGGCAAATGGGATCCACGTCAATGTGTTGGTTGATGGAGTTCCGATTGAAATTCCATGCTTCTAGGAATTCTCGTGTGTGTCTGTATTTGGCTTGTCCTCGGATAGATGTGTTGTCCCAGTCGAAGTGGTGTCCTTCCTCATCTATATGCAAGGATACGAGTGAGAGTGGGTCATGTCTTTTTGTGGCTAGTTGATGTTCATGTATCCTGGTGGCTAGGTTTCTGCCTATTCGTCCAATGTTTGTTACAGTTCTTGCAAATTATTTTGTAAATGACATTAGTTTTGCTTGTTATCTGTATAGGGTCTTTCAAGTTAATTAGCTGCTGTTTTAGTGTGTTGGTGGGTTTGTGGGCTATTATGACGCCCACACTACTCAGACCTCTTGGCATTGTGGTAGCACACAAACCCACCAACACACTAAAACAGTAGCTAATGAACTTGAAAGTCCCTGTACAGGCAACAAGCAAAACTGATGTCATTTACAAAAATCTTGCAAGGACTGTAACAAACACTATATTGGATGAACAGGCAGAAAACTAGCCACCAGGATACATGAACATCAACTAGCCACAAAAAGACATGACCCACTCTTACTAGTACCCTTACATATAGATGAGGAAGGACACCACTTTGACTGGGACAACACATCCATCCGAGGACAAGCCAAATACAAGCACGTGCAAGAATTCCTGGATGCAAGGCATTCCAACCGGAACTCTATCAACCAACACATTGAATCCCATTTACTACCCTCTGAGAAAAAGAACAGGAAATGACATTACCACAGGAAATGGCCTCACCACAGGAAATTACATCACACACCCAAGGAAACCTAAACACAGAAATAGAAAGCGGGTCATGCCACCAGTGCTTCATTCGGAGGCTTACTGATGATGTTACTGAATATGGTGACAAAACCATACAGAATATGGTGTCTGAAAGTGAATATTCTAGCTCAGTGAGCAATCTTACATCCAGGATGAGATGTTTGGATAAGTAAAGGTGAGCTCTTGATTATTGGTGATATGGGGCTGGATTTTCAAAGGACAATAAGTTAAGGGAATAATGGAGGTAGCCCTTTGAAATTTTGGGATCATGAAAGTTGATCCTGATCCGGAACAGTTTCAAATTTTCAAAGGCATGGAAAGCGACAGGCAGTAGGAGACACACTTGCCACAAATTAGCAGCAATTTCATCAGCTTAAGGGTGGCACAGTGGCTCAGTGGTTAGCACTGCTGCCTCACAGCACTAGAGTCCCAGGTTTGATTCCAGCCTTGGGTGACTGACTGTGTGGAGATTGCACATTCTCCCTGTGTCTGCATGGGTCTCCTCCGGGTGTTCCGGTTTCCTCCCACAATCCATAAATTGTTCAGGTTAGGTGGATTGCCCATAGTGTTAGGTACATTAACCAGAGGGAAATGGACAGGGTGGGTTACTCTTCAAAGGGTCGGTGTGGACTTGTTGGGCCAAAGGGCATGTTTCCACACTGGAGGGAATCTAATCTTAAAAAACTTCTTTTGGGGAGTTGTGAATAAAATTCTCAATTTCATTTCTGGTAAACCTGTATAACCTTGTGCATGCCAGTGCATTGTTGTTGAATGGCCATTGGACAGATATAAATGTCTTTGCTGGACTTTTTGTGCAGGGCAGACTAGCAATGTCCTGACTTTGCAGCTCAAAGTCCACCTGGTGCGTCTTCTTCATCTCTCCAGTAGCTATGTGCTCTATTTGGCAAGTAATTGGTAGTTTCCAATCTCTAAATTGCAACATATAAGTGGGGCTGCAAGACAATAGTCTAAAAATTCAGTCCAAAAATCATGAACAAAACAATAACTGAATTTTTTTTTTCAAAAACATAAACTGTTTTTGAATGCAATCTGCAAAAGCTGTCTGACTTAGGAAGTTAAATTATTCAATCGAGTGAAATGTGACTGAGGAAAATAAACAGCTCATTTGTTTTCAAGTCAATTTCAAGGTACCACCAATTGGACTGTCAAGCTCCTTTTCTGTCTCAAAAAGCCATTTCTGTTTAAAAATTATATGACAAGATCAATGGAGTTTAGCACTGGAATTTTAGAGATGGCTTTGTATAATATTCTTTGTCTCATTGTGATGAAAAAAATACACTTATTGAGTCTGCTGAGACAAGGAAAGCATGAAATTTATTTGAGAAATATCAAGCTGTTTTCTTCACCGAGGTATAGGGTTACAAGATAGAGCAAGATCATGTGACATTGCATCACTTCCTGTGGTGATCTTGCTTGTATGCCATTGGTATATCACACATTTGAACCTAACCCTTTATATATCTCCTCTCAGGTTTCTGTTTTCAATATCATTTTTACAGGGAAGATCACTGTGTATTCTAACCAAACATCCTATCAGCGCATTTGGAGAAGGTTAGGAATTCAAGTCCTCCATGTAGTCTCCTGGAGTCAATTGAGCAGGAAGAGAATTGCCAAGTTAACCATATAGAGAAATCATTTGGATTGCTTGATAAACGCAGCACCTTTAAAATATTTGAATCGGCCTATAATCACTTTGATTAAATTGAGGATTACTTCTTTATAGAAACTCCTGTTGATCTCTTCAGCACATTGTTTTTTGGACTGAACGTTATAGGATGGTGGATGTGGTAGGATGTGGACCTCTTCTTCCCTCGCTTTTTTCCAGTTACTGTCTTCTATGCATGGCGTTAGGAAAAGGGTGTTAAATTTCCAGCCTCCTTCCCCTGAAGAGTTTATATGTCCCAAAAATATTTTGAAATGGAGCCGCACAAAAACTCAAAAGTAGAAGTTGGATATCATTCTTCTTCAGTAATGCTCTGATTCTATATTCTCCTGTTTCACCTTCACTGTTGACTTGGTGAGCTGGTAAATTGCACAAATCTATGTGATTTCATGAACTCTTAAAGGACTCATTGGCAGACTGTAGTCCATTGGCGGTAATCCATTACAAGATCTGGGAGTTAACGTGTCGCAAAAATCCCTTCCTACAATATAGTTACTGCTTCAAACATGTGAAAATTTTGACTTTGCTAAACCATGTTGAAAGGATAAGTATAAAGATAAAAACTGCAATTTTAAAATAAAATCCAGAATGTTTATAGTGCTCTGAAAACAGTCTCACCATATCAGATTTTGATTGCATGTCAAAATTGTTATTATGCAAACACTTCACATATTAGTATTAAACTCACCTCAATGATATTTCAATGTAGATATTTACCCATTCAATATAAACATGCAAAGCTTCTATTAAAATAATGGAGAAAGGATTTGTTTGTGTTAAATTAAGTGTCAAAAAAACCCATCACCAGTAAATAGTCATTTTCCCTTTGCAAATAGAAATCTTGTTAGATTCTGACAGGCAGTAATTAAACATTTACATTCTTTTATTTGCAACTTGAGATTCAATCATTTTGTAAGGGACAAACAATAGTCTTACAGTCAGCCTTGCCGTGACTTGTAGGAATCATGAAGAAATTTCAGTCTTAGAAATATTTAGTTTCAGAGTGCACTTCTATTAAATCATGTGAATTTATCTGCTGCACACTCTGGCACTCACAATTATGCAATTAACTATTTCCTGTTTGACTTGCCATTTTTACTTTAATAATATATCATTGTCTAGGATTTCAAGGTCTGAAAGTCCATGTGTTGCTGATTACTGATGAGTAGCCAGTGTTAATTTTCCAACAGATAGCAGACATTTTCCATTGTGACGCTTCAGAGCTGCAAAGAGATGAACCATTGAGCACCTTGGGGCTAACGCACAAAATTAAGATCTCTTCTTATAAGGAACATCATCTAAAACTGTCAGGCTTTTGTATTGGTGTTTAACTGACTAACTACCTGATGAAGAGTTGTTGACCTGGAACTCTGTTTCCCTCTCTAGGGACCCAAATGCTGCTGAGTATTCCCTACATTTCTGCTCCTGTTGTGAAGCACTCATATTCTATATTCACCGTAGTGCTGGTAATGGGATTGCTAATATGAGGACAAAAACATTCAACATACTCATTCCATTTGCTCACGTTTGGCTGCAATCCCATTCTTGTTAACAGATAAAATCACGAGTGCATTTAATTTTTAAAAAGTAACAGAAGACTGTAATTATTACATTATCAATGCTATAGGTATGATATAACTTATAACATATTATTTACATAGATGTACACATGTACGGATCACTTGGATACTGGCTCGTAAGAAGACAGAGAGAAAAGAAATAGTTTTATTGTGGTTTGTGTGGTTGCCATGGCAGCAAGCTGCTCAAAACTGAAAGTGTATCCAAAGTCAGCATACATGATCATGGATAGCAAAAGAATAAGAACGTAAGAACATAGCAATGAAAGAGAACATTCCATTTGCCTTCTTATATTCCATTTGCCTTCTCAAATGTGATCAGTTAATTCTTTGTCCCAGTTTATAATACATCTGAATAGTAATATTATTCAATCAATATTATTGGAATTATGACGACACAAATATGAATAGATTGTTATATTTGTATTAAAATTGGTGTTTGGATGTTTAACTTTATTAGTTAAAACCAATATGAAATGAAGAGACCATTCTGGAAACAACCATTTTCACTTATGCTGCTTCCACTGCTACATATTTGAAATAAATAAACACGAGAATGAGAATTTGACTCATTTCCTTGCCATTTTTACAGAGAATTAATGATCATTGCTCCTAAATAAAAAAGAACTTTACCAAATTACTGTTTGTTCATCATTGCACTACAAGTTCATTCTGATCTATTATCAGTCTTACTTGTGATTTGATCACAGTGAAGTTGTTTTGAATTAATTCAATGTTCCACATCTTTTTACTACAGCTGAACAGGCAGTATATACTGTGTAAATTTTCCAAAGAAAATATTATTGAAATGTGATTGTCACAAAATGTGACTTAATTTGATAAATCCCTATGATGTCTAATACAATCAATCAGTGATATTACATCTCGAATAATGGATGCCTGGGTGTGATTACAGGACTGTAATCTAATTGAGAGGCTCAAATGATTCCATAAACTGCAAAATCGAAGCCTGAGTGATTTATAACCACTATCTAAACCTTCTCATTAGGTTAGTGGCTGGAAATAACTCGAGGCCACCGTCTTCTGTTTTTTCCATAATATAACTAATTCCAAAGAGTTGTTATATTCAGCTACAGGTCTGTCTGTGTGCTGTAAGCAGGTGTTGGCATGGCTGCTAGACTAGTTTATATAGTTAGTACATGACGACAGTCACAGTGGAGAATTAATAATTGCAGTACTATTAATGTAGCTGTAGGCAAAAATAATTAGCAATTTATATCCCATGGCCAGTGCATATGACAGCTCCATGCAGTATCCAGTAATTGAAAGATCACATAACACAGCAGATGCTTCGCTCTCTGGGAGGGAAAGCTAAACCTAAGAAGGTGGAAACCAAAGTATATTTCCTCAAGGATCATTTGGCCATTATTCCAGATGAGTGCTTCATTTTTCAGACAGAAGTTCTAATATGATATGGGAAGCAATTCTCTATTCAGTCATTATTTTCTCCCTTAGGAATACAGGCAGAGCTCTACAATAAAAGCCTAAAGTGCATTTAATTTATGTTCTATAATCCTGGTAATTGCATGATTCAATGATAATGGAGTTGTTGCCGTCAATCTCCACAGTTAGTTCTTAACAGTTCCAGATACAAGTGCACAAGCATGACCCTGACTTTCCAGTAGTTGGTCAGTTTAATACAACATTCTGCTCATGTGCCCAACATGTCTGTCCTCAGCATGCTGTAGTGTGCCAGTGAATCACAGGGCAAACTGGAAGAACCTGTTGGGGTGAAAGGAAAGGCTGGTAGGTGTAGGAAACGCTAGGTGTCTATCGAAATAGAGGTTTTGCTTAAGAGAAAGAAGGAAGCATATGTCAGGTATAGACAGGAGTGATTGAGTCAATCCTTACAAGTATAAAGGCAGAGGGTGTATACTTAAGAGGGAAATCAGAAGGGCAAAAGGGGACATGAAATAGCTTTGGCAAATAGGGTGAAGGAGAATCCAAAGGGACTTTTTATACATTAAGGACAAAGGGTAATAAGGGAGAGAATAGGGCCCCTCACAGTTCAGCAAGGCAGCCTATATGTGGAGCCACAGGAGATGGAGGAGTTACTAAACGAGTATTTTGCATTAGTGTTTATTTGGAGAAGGACATGGAAGATACAGAACGTGGGGAAATAGATGGTGACATCTTGAAAAATGTCCATATTACAGAGGAGGTGGTGCTGGATGACTTGAAATACATAAAAAATGGATAAATCTCCAGGACCTGATCAGGTGTACCCTAGAACTCTGTGGGAAGCTAGGGAAGTGATTGCTGGGCCTCTTGCTGTGATATTTGTATCATCAATAGTCACAGGTGAGGTGTCAGAAGACTGGAGGTTGGCTAACATGGTGCCACTGTTTAAGGAGGGTGGTAAGGACAAGCCAGGGAACTATAGACCGGTGAGACTGACATTGGTAGTAGGCAAGTTGTTGGAGGGAATCCTGAGGGACAGGATGTACATGTATTCGGAAAGGCAAGGACTGATTTGGAATAGTCAGCATTTGTGCGTGGGAAGTCATGTCTCACGAACTTGATTGAGTTTTTTTGAAGATGTAATGAAGATGGTTGATGAGGGCAGGGCAGTAGATGTGATCGATATGGACTTCAGAGAGGCATTTAACAAGGTTACCAAGGTTAGATCTCATGGAATACAGGGGAAACTAGCCATTTGGATACAGAACTGGCTCAAAGGTAGAAGACAGAGGGTGGTGATGGAGGGTTATTTTTTGAACTAGAGGCCTGTGACCAGTGGTGTGCCACAAGGATTAGTGCTGAGTCCACTGCTTTTTGTCATTTATGTGAATGATTTGATGTGAACATAGAAGGCATAGTAAGTAAGTTTGAAGATGACACCAGAATTGGAGGTGTAGTGGACAGCGAAGAAGGTTACCTCAGATTACAACGGGATCTTGATCAGATGGGCCAATGGGCTGAGGAGTGGCAGATGGAGTTTAATTTAGATAAATGTGAGGTGTTGCATTTTGGAAAAGCAAATCAGAGCAGGACTTATGCATTTAATGATAAGGTTCTAGGGAGTGTTGCTGAACAAAGAGACCTTGGAGTGCAGGTTCATAGCTCCTTGAAAGTAGAATCACAGGTAGATAGGATAGTGAAGAAGATGTTTGATATGCTTTCCTTTATTGAGTATTGAGTACCGGAGTTGGGAGGTCATGTTGTGGCTGTACAGGACATTGGTCAGGCCACTTTTGGAATATTGTATGCAATGCTGGTCTCCTTCCAATTGGAAGGATGTTGTGAAACTTGAAAAGGATCAGAAAAGATTTACAAGGATGTTGCCAGGATTGGAGGATTTGAGCTATAGGGAGCGGCTGAATAAGCTAGGGCTGTTTTCCCTGGAGCATCGGAGGCTGAGGGGTGACCTTATAGAGGTTTATAAAATTGTGAGGGGCATGGATAGGGTAAATAGACAAGCTCTTTTTCCTGGGGTGGGGGAGTCCAGAACTAGAGGGTATAAGTTTAGTGTGAGAGGGGCAAGATTTAAAAGGGATCTAAGGCGCAACCTTTTCACGCAGATAGGTGGTGTGTGTATGGAATGAGCTGCCAGAGGAAGTGGTGCAGGTTGGTACAATTACAGCATTTAAATGGCAGATGGGTGGGTATATGAGCAGGAAGGGTTTAGAGGGATATAGTCAAATACTGGCAAGTGGGACTAGATTAGCTTAGGTTATCTGGTCAGCATGGACAAGTTGAACTGAAGGGTCTGTTTCTGTGCTGTACATCTGTATGATCCTATAATAACATCTCATCTTCAGACTAGGCAGTTTACAACCTTCTGGACTTAATCTTGAGTTCAATACCTTCAAGTTGCAAACCCAGTTCCATCCCTTCTCTTTCTGTTAGCTTTACTTGTTACATTCTCTTTCACCATGCCTTCTCTCCCCTCCCTCTATCCCAGTGAGACTATCTATTCTTTCCAGTCTGGGCAGTCAGACCCATCAGTTTTCTGCCATTCTCACATTCCAATCACTTCATCTGAACTATCGACATTTTTTCTCACCCCGCACTCCAACATTCCCCTCCCAACTGTTGCATAAATGCTGCTCCCTCCACACTTCACTTCAGCTCTGATGAAGAGTCACCTAGACTCAAAACATTGCTTGTTCTCTCTCCATTGGTGCTGTCTGACACACTGTGATCTCCAGTCATTTTGTTTTCAGTACAGCTACCAGCACCTGCAATAATTTGCTTCTCCAGTTACAAGTTATAAGAGGTGGCTCTGAAAGATAGGATTTGCATGCATTTCGAGAAGGAAAGAATGATTAGGGATTGTCAGCATGGTTTTGTGCAAGGAAAATCATGTCTCACAAACTTGATTGAGTTTTTTTTAAAGAAGTAACCAAAAAGGGCAGAGCAGTAGGTGTTGCTTACTTGAACTTTAATAAAGCCTTTGAAAAGGTTCCACATGGTAGATTAATTAGTTAAGTTCGATCACGTGAGTCAGGGAGAGCCTCCCAATTGCGTACAAAGTTGGCTTTATAGTAGGAGATAGAGAGCGGTGGTGGAGGGTTTGGTTTTTGGACTGGAGGCCTATGACCAGGGGTGTTCCTCAGGTTTGGCACTGAAGCCACTTTTGTCTGTCATTTACTAAAATGTTTTGAATGAGAATACCAGAGGTATGTTTCGGATGTTTGCAGATGACTACAAAATTGACAGTACAGAAGGTTATCTAAGATTACAAAGAGATACTGGATCAATTGGGTCAATGGGTGAAGGAGTGGCAAATATTGTTTAATTTGGATAAATGTGAGGTATTGCATTTTGGTAAAACAAACAAGGTCAGGACTTATCCAGTTTTTGGGCCTTGGGTCATGTAGAACAGAGAGACCTGTGGGGTCAGGTGCAAAAGTCTGAAATCTGCATCATAAGTAGATAGGGTAGTTAAGACAGTGTTTAGCATGCTTGTATTCATTGATCAGACCTTTGAGTATAGGAGTTGAGACGTAACGTTGAGGTTGTCCAGCATGTTGGTGAGGCGTCTTCTGTGTCTAATTCTAGTCACCCTATTATAGGAAGAATATTATTAAACTGGAGAGTGTTCAGAAATGATTTACTAGGATGTTTCTGGGAATGGAGGGTTTGAGATATAAAAATAAACTGGAAAAGCTGGAACGTTTTTCATTGTAACATAAGAGGTTGGACATGAGGGGCAATGCTTTTACACAGAGTGGTTCACGTGTGGAATGAACTGCCAGAGAAAGTGATGGATGCAGGTACACTTGCAACATTTAAAAGACATTTGGATAAGTTTATGAATAGGAAAGGTTTTGAAGAATATGGGTAAAGAACAGACAGATGGGACTAGTTCAGTTTAGGAACATGACATGGATTGGTTGTACCAAAGGTCTGTTTCCATGCTGTATGACTCTATACCTCTCTATGATAAATTAAATAGGGAAAGGACAAGACAATTGAGCAAATTAATAATAAGAGAAATGATCATCAAAGCATTGAAGAAGGCATAGGGTATATAAACTTAAGAATTTGCCAGCTAATAAGATTAAATGCTCGGAACATAATGAATAAGAAAAGTTCAGCATAAGGGCATAATTAATTAAGGACTTTAAGAATGATATCAAATAAAATAAGTTTATAATTTCACAATGATTTGTGAGAGGTCAGAAGATTGAACAGAATATAAAAAATCAGCAAAGAATGATTTAACAAATTGAAGGTAAATTAGAATATGCTAGAAAGCTGGCAGGAAATGTAATAGCAGATAGTAAGAAATTCTGAAGGTATTTGAAAAGACAATGTCAACACCTTGAATAGAAAGCATACATCTATTCCTGATAATTCTTCACAAATCAGTACTTCCATGCCACATGTTTGATCTATTTAACCCAGCAGCTGTCTTAGTTCTGTTAAGATTGAAAAGTATCACAAAGAGAAGAAGGGAAGAGTAATCACAACATAATTAGAAACAAGAGGCTCAAGGGGCTGCAGATGTGGATGAGCATGTGATGGGGATTCAGGGTCTTCAACATTGTCGAGCAGTCTACTGAAACAGCAATTAAAGGTATTCACATGAATCAAGAAGTGATCACTTACATTTTCTACTTGTGGAGGAAGATCTGCAACCACATGATGAGGAGGATTTGCTGTGCCAATGGTGGTGAAGATGCACTGAACATCCTCATCACCAACCCCTCTCAAATCTCAACTCACAACGTATGTGGCAATTGAGTTTACAGAGAAGCAGGGTCATTTGCCCTGTTCACCATGAACCAAGAGAGTCAAGGTGCTCAGACTGTTGGATTTGCAGCCACCTCTGGGTCCACAGGTACAAAGGTAATTGACAACATGCATATAGAATGCAAAGTTCATGATATCATGCAACAAGATTCCTGAACAGGAAAAGGTTCCACTCCTTCAGTGTCCAGTTTGCTTGTGGCCACAGGTAATAATTCCTGCAGGTATGTATCTGCTATTGAGGGAGTTATCGAAACAGATATTCTGCACAATACTTGGCTTCCACAAATGTTGATGTTCCCTAATAATCTCTGACTTGTGGTTGGCAAGGGATAGCACACACTGCAAGGTTAATTTGCCTGCTCCTCCGATGCTGTCTGACCTGCTGTGCTTTTCCAGCACCACTCTAATCTTGCCTCTAATCTGCAGCATCTGCAGTACCCACTTCTGCCTAGCTGATCTGATGGAAGTATTTGTCAGGTGGAGGGGAGGTGGAGCAGTAAAGCATTGCTAAAGTGTCCTAGCTAACTATCCCTGGGTGCCCACCTGCCACTCATCTTCCCTATTAATGTGCAATTGACCTCCCTTTTTGCTTAAGCGATTGTGATAGAGAGAAGTCAAGTTCCCTTGGCAGCCTTCTATCAAGCTAATAAACAAAAGTATTCATAGCTCGAGCAATGGAATGAAGGTCAGAGTGCATATATCGTGGATAGAAGACTGTTCTGCTGAACGTCTGTCTTGTATTAACTCATTAATGACTGTGTCCAAAGGTTTGTCATCTGTACTTATGTCAGCAGGGCTCTGGCCTCTAGTAGTACTCTGTATGCCAAATACTTCCTCTTCCAGCTGGGAGCTCAAGAGGAAGTGATATGTTTGTTCTTCATGTGATGTGGGCATTTCTGGCCGGGTCAGAAAGTTTGCCCATCCTATGTTGCCCTTGAAGAAGGTGATCACGACCTACTTTCTTCTACCTCTGTAGTCCATGTGCTGTGGGTAGAACCAGAATGTTGGTTAGGGAGAGAATTCCAGGATTTTGACTGAAGGAATGGTGATTCCAAGTCAGAATGGTGAGTGGCTTGGAGGAGAATTTGCAAACGATTGTGTCCCAAGTGTCTGCTGTCCTTACACTTCCAGTTGGCAGTAATTGTGGATTTGGATAGTGCTGTTTAGGGTGGTTTAGTGAATTTCTACTCTCTGTAGATTACTGAAGTGAATGTCTCTGTGCTACTGAAGGGTAGGAATGAAACCCTTGATAGTTCTCCAAACAGCTCCTCCCAACTGCTCCTCCCTGGTGTTCTCTCTGATACCTCACACTCACTTTCTCGCTTCTATTATACCCACTTCACACCAATACTCATGTTCTACCACTCTCACTAATGCCTGCAGCATCTTCCCTTCCTCACTGTCACCCAGCCCAACCCTCAACACCATTAACACTGTATGCTGTCGAACCACCCACCCAGGCTACTTGCACACCTGCAACACAGGTAACAGAAGCTGTGCCTAACCCTACTTCCACCTCCCTTAATACTTACCTCTCTCATTCCAGAAATAAAACAGCCCCATTGTTAGAAAGACTCAAGACGGGTGATGACATTTGGTTCCTCATGTGCTTTAGTGAGAATATCCTGACTCTGATCAGAGTGGCTGACTGACCATGCCCAAGCCCCTAAAAAGGCAAAACAACGTAGGGCAGGGCACAGATGCTGAAGGCATCCAGGTAGGCACAGACTGAGTGAGTTTAATGACTGTGAGCAAACAGAATGGAGATGCAGCTTGGTCCCAGTCCATGAAGTGGAAGTGTGTCTCTGAACACACGGTGTCCTTGCTGCAGCATTACAATGAGCGTTACCGGGGCAGCCCAAGGGATGGCACTAATGCGTAGAAATGCCTTGTAAGTGCATCAGAGATGTTCCATGTGGGTTCTTAGAAGCTGGCATTGTCTATGACCATTGTGTTTGTGCCCATGGAGCATAGCCTGATGCAAGGGCTCAATTTCCAACATGGAGGTCTTTTAGTACAAGAATTAAGTTACATTCATCAGGTACTTGTTCTGATTTCAATGTTGCTTATTTAGCATGTTTGGGAAGATAAGAAGCTGAACATTAATGGGTAAACTGGTCAGTTAACCATGAATGTAGCATGCAATGATTCCCCCTGAATTGGTAACTCACATCTGCCGAGCCCAAAACTTGCCATGTCACTTATCAAAACATGGAGAGAAGTACTCCCAATGTTAAGATTGGCTAATTAGACACTTCTCCTTGAGACTGAGAGTTGAGAGTGTGGTGCTGGAAAAGCACAGCAGGTCAGGTAGCATCCGAAGAGCAGGAAAATCGACCTTTCAGCCATAAGCCTTTCCTGATGAAGGGCTTATGCCCGAAATGTTGATTCTTCTGTTCGTTGAATGCTGCATGATCTGTTGTGCTATTCCAGCTCCACACTCTCGACTCTGTTCTCCAACATCTGCGTTCCTCACTTTCTCTTTCTTGAGACGTTGAGCCTGGGTGAAGTTGAGGCAAGACTACTGAATATTATTAAAGCAGAGGAGGTGGATGTCACCTAACCATGGAAGTCCAGAAGAATTGGGAGATATCATGACTGCACTGAATGAGCCAAAGGGGCTGAATGGCCTCATTCTGCTCTGAATTCTTATGTTCATATATTTGTATTTGAAAAGGGAAGGGAAGTTTCCTCTGGCATCCTGTCCAATATTCATCCCTCAAAAGCAACTACAACAAACAATCTAGTAATTGATTTTATCATGTATAAATTGCCTATCTATCTATTTTTCTATCTGTCCACTCTGTTTACTCTATCTATCGCATTATTATTTATTTACTTATTAATTACTATTTATTTATTTTAGTCTTTGGCATGAACTTTGGCTCATGATACAGCTGTGCAGACCATGGAGAGTTAATAGCTTATTGAACTCACCCTGAGGGATGGAATCAAATTGGTGCTGCTGGATGTAAATTGAGGCAGTCTGAGGGACTGCTGAATGATAGGAAAATTGTTTAAAAGACGTACATTTGCTCTCTGCAATTTTGTCCCGGTTATTTTGTTAAATTTTATACCCTCTTGCCCTCATGCCTCACCTTCCATCCACCTCCCATGCCAACACATGTCCTCTAAAGACCATGTTAGTTCCAATTCATGCCCACATTCACCCGAAAGCATTCTTATAGCTGCTGTGCCAACTTAATGGAAATACATGACCTTATCCATCCAACTGGTCTCTTGTTTCTTCAATGCCAATTTAGTATTCACAATGGACAGACTTCAGGATCCATGTTGAGGTTAATTAAACTAATGTTGTAAATATCTGAGACACTTTAAATATTGTACTGTTCGGCTGAAAGTACCCAAAGGGCATCTTTAAGATCTGATAAAAAATGAATAGAAGAAGACATGTGCCCTCAATACATAGCAAATTTATTAGCTTAGCCTACTTTTCATAAAAAATATAAAGTAAACTAATGAGTGAATCTATTAGATAAACTTATATTACATACAAACTAATGAGCAAATCTATTAGCTTAACCTACTTTTTATACTAACTAATGAGAGAATGTATTAGGTTAAAGTGCTTTATACATATGCAAACTAATGAGTCTCATTGCCTTTCAGCTTGTCAGGGGTTGGCAATGGTGACACATGGAGCTGTCTCTCTGATGGCATGGAACTGGTCTCACAAACCCGGTCTGATGGTGAAAGTCTGCGGTCCCGTTATTGCAAACAGCCGTCTAATGGTGGAAGTCTATTGAGCGGACAATGTTCAGAACCTGATGTTACACGCTAAATCACCATTTCATGGTACTTTCAGTAATTCTCCAGGCATTCCATTGTGAAAACAAAAACAGCTCCATGTGTCTCTGTGACAATAGTCTGTTTCCTGTCCCCAACCTCCAGCCAGAACAGGCTGTTTTTGCACTCAGCCAGTTTTCCACGTAATTTTCTACTTGCCTCAATTGTTCATTGTCATATCAAAGTAACCCTTAATAATTAACCATTAATGATCTAGTTTGGAGATATCATATTTTAAGCCCAACACTAAAGAATATGCATGCCTTACCCATTCATGAATACTTATTGAATAGGTTTAAATCTCCTTAAATATTTAATACCTTATTAAAGAAACCTTTTCATCAGAACTGTGAATGAAGGATATTTAATTGCTAAATAACCAACTTGAACTCTCAAACAAATTGTAAACTTACAACCCCCACTGTGACAATGATAGATTGTGGAAAACACTCAAGCAACTACTAATGCAATCATGGTTGCATTTCGAGTTATGTCAACAAATAGCTGTAGAAGCTATCACAACAGATATTGTCTCAAGACATAGATGTAGGCAAGCAGTTTTGTTATTCATTTTAATGGGCTGTGAATTTAATTAGCTAGATAACTTTTCTGTATGCTATCTGCTCTTCAAGAGCTTTTATGTCTTTTCTAAATAAATCATATCTTCCATTTTGAGGGATATGGAGTGAAAATAGGATCTGTTTGGACACAGCACTGAGTTCAAATGGCCTTGCTGAATTTGTGCTTAAGAATCACCAACCACCCTCAGGGATCTCTTCCTCCACACTTTGGGAATGAAGTGGACGGATGCAGTGATTAATGGGAGCAAAGGTCCGTGAACAGTGAGAGTGAAACTTCTGATGTGTCCATTGTTATGGACCTGATCAGGGCCCTTCAAGATATTTTAAAGAAAGTAGCCTAGTCCCTAATGTTTTCTTACTTTAAAGGCAGATATGAAATGTCTGTTCCCAATGCAGTGTGACTGGTCAAACTACTCGACATTAACCAAAATATAATTTATTTATACACTGCAGTTAAAATACAAACAAATAAAGAAGAATTTAGAATAATTTAACTCTACTGGAAACTTAACAGAATAATAGATACAGTAACTATTACTAATTAACTGTTCCAATATAGTAACATGTCATAAACATACCCCTTAGCAAAACAACTAATTCAGACACAGATTCTCACATGCAGTTCTCCAGTCCAGGAGGGAAAAACATCAAGAGAAAATTCAGAGACAGTAGCTAAGAGACATTCACTGAAGCTTCCAACTGTTTTGAGACCGTAATGCCTTCTGTTTAAAGCTAAACCTAAAAAGTAAAAAAAAACCTAGAAAGCCTAGTCTGAGCCGGCCATACCCTGACAGCTTCCATTGCTCCAACATGAATATACAACCCAAGGCCTCGCAAGCTGTCTACACAAGTGGTCTTCAGTAGGTGGATCCTCCCCTCTGCCTTACAACCTCTCTTCAAAACAAAAGACAAAATAAACTCTTGAAAGCCACAGCATCATCACACTGTCCATTGGTTAAGTTGATGTATTCCAAGCTGCTCTTTTTTATACATTCTTTGACATTTTGTGTGTATCATTGGCTGGGTCATTATTTGTTATCCTATTGAACATCAAAAAGTAGTAGTGAGTTATCTTCATGAATTGCTGCAGTCCTTTTGTGCAGTTATACACTGAGTGCCATTTTGACGGAAGTTGCTGCAATGATGTGTCATTCCAGGCAGCTCAAACGAAACTTCAGACCATGGCATTCCTCCTCAATCAGAGCGGTTTGCTGAAATTATCCTGAATCAATGACCTGTATTGTTAATCGCTAACTGACGAAACCCTTGAAATCAGCACAGGGACCAGCCATCACCCAGTGGAAACTGTAGCACCCCAGTAATCTGCAACTTCCCATCCCTGCTCCTCTTCCTCTGACAAACTGTCAATTCCACAGGTGACTCAATTTCTCCAAGGCCCACACTTCTCTGAAGGGCTGCGTTAGTGAGAGCACAGCAGACCATCACAAAATGTGAGAGACATGCAGGAGTGGATTGTAGAACAGTCTTCCTTCTGAGCTGCATGCTGTGTAGTCAGTCACGGTCCATCAAGTGCCACGCGCTTAATTATTACAGATGTGTTCATCCAAATGGTTAATGAGGTTCACTGTCACTCTTACCCAAGAATGAAGACCTGGTAAACTCCCCTACGACAGCAGATTAATAGATGCAAGCCAAGCCTGACGTGATTAATCAGGTGGAATTAACAACTAGGATCATTTGGCAGTTCCCAAAGCACAACGCTATGTCTGCTCTTCTCTTTCCTGAGGCCTGTTCATCATGTTTTCTACTTGCTAATTCCCTCCAACTGATCACCTCCCTCCTGCTCACTGCTTCCCTCTTGACTCTCACGCTCATTGCTTCTCTCCCCGATACTCCCAGTTCCAGCACCATCCCCCGTAACTCCCTTAATCACATCCTGCACCCCACCTCCCCTTGCTGACCCACTCATACGCAAGTGGTAAGCCAAACAAGTCAGGAGTGGTGATAGGCTGAAGGTTGAAAATGGAGAGCAGGAGGTACATTGAACAAGTTATTCATTCAATAAGCATAAGTTAAAGGTTATTAAGTTCTAAAGACTTGTTACTAAGAATTATTTACAGATTTTTGGGCTGGTTAAAACCATTGGTTCAGTAGTTGTTTTAGCTGCTTTTGGAGAATTATTAAAGGAAAATCAATTCCAAAAATGTTCAATTCCTGAAAAACGCAAGAGAATTTCGAGGGAATTTGTGAAATCCATGTCAAGATCTTTCACTGATAATGCAAAGGTTCTTGTGAGGAATCTCATGTGACACTTTAACACTCCAAATACTATCCCCCCTCCTTTCCCCTCCCCACAACTCCCTCCCTCAATTCATTGCAGTCAGTATTATGGGAAACAATTTACTTTGGAAATGATGAATTGGCTAGTATTTCTTAATTCATAGATTTTTTTCAGCTAACAAAAGGTCCTGGTGGAATAAATATGTCTCCCAAAATTACCTCAAACAGTCACTGGGATTTCATTCACAATTGAACTCAACACTCATTTCCCCCTTTCCCATTTATAGACTTGCCCCTCCTATAGTGAAGGAGCTGACAGAGATAGTTACTTGCATTTTGCACTCAAGGCAGCAAATGTGCTCTGCATGAATTGGAAGGTTTTGCAGATCACTGTGGTGTCAGCAAGTCGGACCTCCACGCAAATGGTCAAGGAGACACAGCAGCAGCAGGCAGGTATGTGGGAGTGGTTGACCCTCTCTGGTGGACCAGACCAAATCCCTCAAATCATGTCAGGGAGATGGCGTAGACCCTAATTTGTTTCTTATTTTAAGAGCAAGTGCCAGGCATTGCGTTCTGGATGTAATTTGATTGGTCAAGCTATTAGGCTTGAAGCAAAACACATTTCATTCATGCACTGTAGTTAAATGTAGACAAAATAAAAATAAAAAAAAATTGACTCAGCTGTAACTCTGTTGAAATACTGAACAAAATATGATACTACTCACTAACTGTTCCAATATAGTACCACCCATAATCACACCCCTGGCAAAGGGCAAAGTTAGTAAAATGGATTGTCTCACATGCAATTCCAGCATCAGAAAGAGAACACAGGCTTTTAGCTGAAACAAAGACAAAGAGAGAGATCTAGCATATGTTACAACCACAACAATGACTGAAAGCTAAACTAAAAATCTTCATTCTGCAAGAGCCTGGCCCCACCCATTCTGGCTGCTTCTATTATTCCAACTTTTGAAAAAAATCCAAGGCCTCACAAGTTGTTTATGTTATTGGCCTGAAGCAGACTGCTAAGTACCTCTGTCTCAACCTGTCTTCACAAAGAAAAGTCCTGCACAAAATATACCTCTTAAAGCCATAATATTGTTATTCCCCTCATAACTAGCTGCTGAAAATGTGTTGCTGGAAAAGCGCAGCAGGTCAGGCAGCATCCAAGGAACAGGAGAATCGACATTTCGGGCATAAGCCCTTCTTCAGGGCTTATGCCCGAAACGTCGATTCTCCTGTTCCTTGGATGCTGCCTGACCTGCTGCTCTTTTCCAGCAACACATTTTCAGCTCTGATCTCCAGCATCTACAATCCTCACTTTCTCCTCATAACTAGCTGCCCCAAGCGTTTGACCATCAGACTGTCTCGATGGAGACCCAGATCCAACATTCTTAAAAATGTGTCAGGACCTGCACTCCATCGCTCTGGAAGTTGAGCCTCAGGACCAATAGCCTGGTGACAGAGAGACATTGAACTCACACCTGGTGCCCCTTCCTCATAATCATGTCAGACTGTGATACTGTCTGCACAAGCACAAGGTGTATTCAACATAGTTTTCCGATACACAAGGGATTGGCAGACCACAGGCGTGTCTCCTCTACATTGCTGGTGCTTGTGTATAATGCAGTTGCCCTTTTGAAGGGTTGGGATTTGTTAGGTTCTGAAGCACCTTTCTTTCAGACTGATGCACTTATCCTGCCTACAATAGGTGCAGTTGAAGTGATTTTCATTTCCATTAAACAGTGATCAATTGCACCACGTTGGAAGGCAGCCACAGTCAGTATTCTGATAGTGTGTTCAAGGCTTCACCTCTTCACCTGAAACCTCTACATTCCTTTCCTTGTAGCCCTCCTAGTGAGGTCTACAGGCACTGCACCTATGCATTATGTTTCCACGTAACACATCCATTTGAATCATCATCTGCCCACTTTCATTACCTCCAACCCCAGGCATATGTGGTAAGCATGTTACTCTGATTGTTCAATTCCCCCATCTTGGAAACTAGATTCCTGCTTACTTGTGATGACTCTACCTCCCACATGACATCTTTGCTGCCCGTGGTTTATTAGCTATCCTCATTACAAATTGAGTTGCCCTCCTTCAACATTAACATGCTGCTTGCAACCCACATCTGTTTCCACAGTTCTACACTTTGGTTGCCCTGTAAGATTCTGCTCCTGGAACTACTTCAAAAGCATCCTGTAAACTCCTCATCTGAACTATTACTAACAATCTGGCTTTTACACATTGTATGTAGATTAATGTCACTCATGATTATTGCTATTCCTTTATCACAATCATCCAATATTTCTTCCTCTATACATTGTTAACATTGTGTTATTGTTAGGGGGACTTGAGGCTACTCCTTCCACTATCTTCTTTTCCCTACTGTTCCTCACCTCTACCTGAATCTATTCTGCAACCCAATCTCCTGAGCCAATTTCATCTCTATCTATTGCATAAGTGCAATCCTTACGCAATCCCAGATGCAAAAGCAGTGCCATCCCTGCCCTTACCTGACTTCCCATTCTTCTTGAATATCATTTACCCCTCAATATTCAGAATTCTATTGTTCTAGTTAGCAGATACTCCTTAATGTTCAGAACCCAATCCTTATTGTCCTGCAGTCATGTCTCTGTAACTGCTATCAGATTGTAAATGATCAATTTCTTTTACTTTGTTATGAATGCTACACGCACACACGCACACCTTTAGTTTTGTCTTATTGTTGTGTTTGCAACAATGAATCTTGCCTGTTAATGAGTTTCTAGATTACTATGTTTCTGTCCTTTCCTGTCTTTCTCTGACCCTGGAAGGTACCCAAGTATGCATAACAAGTTCTCAGTGTAGTGAAAATAAACAATTGTTGTAACTGCTAAATCAAAGGGTTTTCATTTCTCATTGACACAGATAGGCTGTTTCCTTAATTTTAAAAAGACTGAAGATTCTAATAGCTTCACATGGTGGCTCAGTGATTAGCACTGCTACCTCACAGTGTCAGGGACCTGGCTTCAATTTTATTCTCGGACAACTGTCTGTGTGGAGTTTGCACATTCTCCCCGTGTCTGCGTGGGTTTCCTTCGGGTGCTCCGGTTTCCTCCCACTGTCCAAAGATGTGCTGGTCAGGTGAATTGGCCACAAAAAATTGGAGGGATAGGGTAGGGGGATGGAACTGGGTGGGATGCTCTTCAGAGTGCGGTGTGGAGTTGATAGGCCGAATAGCCTGCTTCCATATTGTAGGGACTCTATCATTATCAAAATTAACAGGATTATATCTACCCTTCAAGAGTATTTATGACAGCTGTAAAAGTTCATAACACCAACACTGTTAGTTAAAGTCCTTTTACAGCAAAAAGGTGCATGTGTTTGAACTCAGAATTAGTTCAAATGGACCTGCTCAGTCTGGGTTTCCTTCTCATGAAGTGCACTGACATTTGTCTACTAACGGAGGGAACTTTAATTTACAGCTTTCGTCAAATTTTTGGTGAAGTTTGCACATTCTCCACAACATGAAGAAAATCCAAGACATTGTGTCTCTGAACTTCACCATCCAGTTCACAGCAGCCAACCTCTCTTCAAATTCACAAAGACACGTTACTTCTCCCAGTGTTTTCTGATCTTTGAAGAAATGTCTCAGCAATTTACCATGCTATTCATAACTGCTTTAATGTAAGAAAACACACAATATACTGAAAAGATGTTACCTTTTACACCTCTGGCAACAGTTCTCAAGCTCTCCAGCTTTTGATTGTGAATTTGTCAAATCTAAACCAAAGATCTTTGTACTGTCTTGCGCTGTTGCTACTATTTTAATTTATCTTCTGTCAAATGACTAAAGTATAAATTATAATATAAAACTAAAAAATATCTATCTCATATGAACATAAAAATTAAGAGCAGGACTCCTTTCTTATGTCCTCTTTATTCTCCTCCACCATTCAATCTATTTACAGCTAAAGTGACTGTGCCACAAGCTTATATCCTACCTTATCCAATCATATCTGACTCCCATGTTGGACAAGAATCCATTTACCTCTGCCTTAAACATATTCAAAGATTCTGCCTTTGCCATTCTCAGAGATGACAGAGCCAAAGAATTATGACTCTCTGAGATAAAAAGAATTCCCCTCATCTTGAGCTTAAAGGAAACACCCTTTATTTTTGTCAAGAGTATCTCACAAATGAGAAAGCAATGGTCCCTAAATTTGAAACCTTGGGGTCTTAAGATCAAATACCACCATGGTAAAATTAAATTTGAATTCAATAAATTGCAATAAATATGCAATAGTTTGTCACTGGTAGCCAATTCAGGGACCTTAGCTATTGATGGAATCTAACAATGTAGCAAAAAATGCAGGACTGAAAAGGATAGTTAAGTTTATCATTTATGATTGTCATGACAGTATGAAGCCTTAATGTATGTAGTGCTCTTGTTATGTGTCCTTCTCTTTGTTGTCAGCTGAGATGTATTCATGACTTTCTCATGACTAGATGGGCTTTCTATTCACAGCATATCATTGGCACAACCTTGAGAAGCTCCATCAGATACTTATTTAACTACTCATTGCAAGTGCAGCAGATTCTGTTTTGCTAACTACTCCAGAAGTTCATTATCAGCCAAGGACTCAACATGGGTCTGGCCTCCCACAGTCCTCTGATGTTCATTGGTCTTTCTTGTCATAACAGGTACAACTAATGGAAGCACTCTGCTTTAACCCTACTTCAGGGAATAGCTGTAACTCTGAGCAGTTTTAAAATGAATTCCAAAGGGCTGTGGCATGCCTTTGGATCATTGTCAAAAAAAGCCATGAATGAAGCTTCAAAATCTTGTGATGTGTATGGACAATCTTGGAATAAAAATAACTGATTTCACAGTATATGTAGATGTAAACTTTAACATTAAGATATGTTATGAAACAGATCAGACCATCTCAAAATATATTAAGAAGATGATCTAGACCCTAACATTTTCCTATTTTAAAGCTATGTGTATGGTGCTACATTCCAGATGCAATTCAGTTGGCCAAACTACCAGATTTGAAGAAAAACACACTTTACTCAAACCCTATATTAAAATACAACAAAAAAAAGAAATGGAGAAACTTAAATCTATTGGAAAATTTAACAAAATAATAGCTTATTAATTACTACTAATTATCTGTTCCAATATAGTAACATCCCATAAACACACCCCTAGTAAAAGGCAAATTCAGAAAATAGATTGTCTCACATTCAACTCCAGCAGCAAGGAGATAAGCCCCAACTTTTAGATATTAGTGAGAGAGAGAAAAAAAGCTTTCACTTCTTCAAACCTCAGCAGCAATCGCTACTGAAAAATCACGAAACAAAATATCCTGGTACTGTGAGAGCTCAATCACACCCATCCAGGCTGCTTCTATTGTTCCAACTTTTTTTTAAAAATCAAGGCCTCACAAACTGTTTACTTTATTGGCTCAGCACCTCTGTCTTAAAAACCGCTCTTTAAAAAATACACTCAGATAAAATAACCTCTTAAAGCATTGTTAAAGCCAACAGTGCTTGCTTTGATTAAGTCTTTTTCTATACACCGAAGTTTTTTTTAAAGAGAAACATGGCATCTTGTGGTACAGTTGTGTCAGCTAATTACAGGATGTTTGGTTTTCTCATTAAATACTAACGGTTCCTATCAGGATTAGAACAATAGATACAAAATACCTGTTCAAAGTCTCTGTCATTTTCTCATTTCCCATTATTAATTCTTAAGAGTAATATTAATTATATCTAGTATCTCACTGAAGAATTCACTCAAGCTAGACATGATCTGCTTTTAACAAATCCATGCTCATTCTCTTTAATTAACCTAAGCTTTTCTTATGATAACATGATTCTCAATAACATTCTCACACCAATATTAGGTTGATTGGCTTGGAGTTTCCAGGTTTTTCTCTCTTTCTTTCTTGAGTAGTGACATAGTATAAGTAACCTGTGGTTTCCCAACGCATGATAGTGTGATAAGTATTGTTTCAAAATATGAATCAGCTGTAAGATACATCAATCATGCCGAAGTGCCAATGACATATTACACAGCATTCAACAACAGATTTATTATTCCTGTCATTTTCAATTTTGTCAACATAATTTCAAACTTTAAGCATGAGAATGCAATTCAATGCGCAGTATAAAAATCTTTTAAAGCTGAAACATCAATTAGATAATTTAAAATCCACCCACATGAATGATTCATCTATGATGCAAGCCACAGCTGAACTTGGGAACAAATATGTTGTCCTTCTGTTGCAAAGTTGGAATGAATATAGAGTAGTAAAGGTGAAGGAAAATGATGATCCATGGCTTTGAGCAATACCATCAAATGTTCCTAAGGAGCACACAGAAAGTTTGAAGCATATTATCAACTAATTATTCTTTGACAGAGTCACAGTGCAGAGCAATGACCAGGAAATAGACAGTTTTGGGAGTGTACAAGGCATCCAAATTACCAGGTAATCTAACAGCAGCCAACTATATGAAGGCATTACTTGGGAAAATGCTGGAATTAATTAATAAAGAAGTAGTAGCAGAATTTTTAAAGAAAATCCTAATGTAATCAAGCAAAGTCAACTTGGTTTTATGAAAGACAAATCATGTTTGACAAATATATTAGAATTCTTAGAGGATATAATGAGCACTGTGGATAAAGGAGAACTAATTGATTAATTTCAAACTTGCTAAGGTGCCACAGAAAAGCTGAAATGCATAACACTAGTGTTAATATAGTATTATGTTTAGGGGATTGGTTAACAAACAGAAAACATAGAGTTAGGATAAAGAAGTCATTTGCATGTTCACAATATTGAAATGGTGTGATGGGAGGGACAATGTTGGATCAATGCTGGTGTCTCAATTACTTACAATCTACATTAGTGCTTGGATGAAGGAACTGAGCATTGTAACCAAAATTTTTGATGCTACGAAGATGAGTTGGGTAGCAAGCTGTGAGGAAGATTCAAGTGTTTGAAAACATATGTAGATAAATTAAATATATGGGGTGAAATTGGCAAAGGATATATGATTTTGGAAAATACAATTTTATCTACTTGGAAGGATGAATAAAAAAGCAGTGATTTGGAAGTTGATTTTTTTTTTGGTTAAGTCCAAGTTGAGCATGGAGATGCAAGACCTAACAAGGTCTCTTGCCAAATCATTCAAAACTTATTAACATCCAGGGGGATGGTTAGTTCAGTTGTCTGGATGGCCAGTTTGTGATGCAGAGTGATGTCAACATTGAGGGTTCAATTCCCACATCAGCTGAGGTTACCATGAAGGACTCTCTGTCTCATCCTTTCCCCTCAACTGAGGCACAGTGACCCTCAGGTTAAACTACCACCGTCATGTATCTCGAATGAGAGCAGCCCTTTACTTTTAGCGACGTTATTTTTACCTTTTTAAGAAAACATTACATGCAGGCAAGCAAAGAGGCAAATGAAAACATGATCTTTTATTTACAGAAAGCAAAAGGAATGACAAACCAAACCATTGGATACTGAAGTTCACTCTGAGAATGTAAGCTGGATTTTTTCAGCATCATGACCAAAGGATATTTTGCGGTCCATTATTATCTGCAGCCCCAGCTGTCATTGCTTGGATGTGGGTGTTCACTATGAGTGTAGCAGCTGACTCAGCTGGGGTCTTTCATGCACACAGTACAATTGACCTCCTCAATACCTGTCCTCCCCCGGGAAGACTGCTTTCATTCCCTGCAGTTTCTGAGCATCCAGTACATTGCCCCCATTGCCCCCTCTAATATTGCAGAGCACAACATGCCAGGAAGACACGGCATACTTTATCCAGGCCACATTAGAGGGCCAGTCCAAACTGATCCAAGCAGCATCATCACATCTTTCGTAGCCCTTCCCTATCCACAGCCTAGTCAAAGCATGGACAGCTCTGTATCTGCACTCTGTATCAGTTGCACAATGGTGTCATCAACCACAGTCACAGTGGACAGACCTTGTTCCCCAGTAACCAACCTCGTAAGGTACAGTGGAGAACTCCCAGAGGAAGAGGATCTTTTAGGGCACAGGACAGAACCTCATCCCATTGCTCTCCTGTCACTCTCTCTTGCTGCAGCTGGTAGTTTTCAGCTTGGCCTTATATCTTCTATTCATTTTTCCTCCAGATTAAGAGGTGCCTTATCAATATATCCATGACCATTCTCCTGCTATTCTCCTGCTGACCCCTTATAAGATTGTCCAAAAAAAATGATGTCGCGTAGATTTGATTTTTGGGTGACAAACCTTTTTTATCGAGCTTTTGATAAGGCCATGGGGTACAAGAGCAAGGAGGCAACAATAGTTTGATATCAATGGAGTTCTGTGCACAGCTCTGGATGCATACATTGCGCACGTTAGGGTCTCTGACCTAGACAGAGTGCAGAAGATGTGTACAAAAACTGTACTAATGATGAGAAACTTCAGTTTCGAACACAGATTGGTGAAGTTGAAACTGTTTCCCTTGGAGAGGAGAAGGCTAGGTGGAAATTTAATAAAAATCTTTTAAATCGTGAGGGGTTTGAACAGAGTAGATAGCACAAAGCTAGTTCTCACTTGTGGAAGGATTGAAAACAAGAGTGCTCAGATTTAAAGCAATCTGCATAATAATCAAACAAAGAACAAAGAAAGAACAAAGAAAATTTACAGCCCAGGAATAGGCCCTTTGATGCTCCAAGCCTGTGCCAAACCAAATCCACTATCTAAACCTATCACCCAATTCCTAAGGATCTGTATCCCTCTGCTCCCCACCTACTCATGCATCCTACATGATGCACCTTACATGAATCTACCGTGCCTGCCTCTCCTACCTCTGCTGGCAATGCATTTCAGGCACCTACCACCCTCTGTGTAAAGTACTTTCCACATGTATCCCCCTTAAACTTTTCTCCCCTCACCTTGAACACATGATCTCTCGTTTTTGAATCCCTCACCCTGGAAAAAAGCTTATCTCTATCCATCTTGTCTATACCCTTCATGATTTTGTAGACCTCAATCAGTTCCCCCCATCTCCTTTTTTCTAATGAAAACATTCCTAACCTGCTCAACCTCTCTTCATAGCTAGCTCCTTAAATCCCAAACAACATCCTCGTAAACCTCATCTGCACCCTCTCCAAAGCGTCCACATCCTTTCGGTAATGTGGTGACCAATACTGTAATGTGTTCACGGTATTCTAAATGCAGCTGAACCAAAATCTTGTGCAATTTTAACATGACCTGCCAATACCTATACTCAATTCCCTGTTCGATGAAGGCAAGCATACCATATGCCTTCTTGAATATTCTATTCACTTGTGCAGCCAACTTCAGGGTACAATGGACCTGAACCTCCAGACCTCTCTGCTCATCAACTTTTCCCAAGACACTTCTGTTTACTGTATAGTTCACTCTAGAATTAGACCTCCCAAAATGCATCACCTCCATCTGCCACTTCTCCGCGCAACTCTCCAGTCTATCTATATTCTCCTGAATTCATTAAGTCCCCTATGCTTTCTGCTGCTCCACCAATCTTCATGTCATCTGCAAATTTACTGATCAGACCACCAATGCCCTCTTCCAGATCATTTATGTGTATCACAAACACTATTTTCATAAAGTGATTGGTTCGGGTCTGGAGTGCACTTGTTGGATGTAGAGGCAGGTTTGAATGAGGCATTCACTATGAAGTTAGAAGGTTATTGGAGTAATAACAATGTTCACAGTTTCACAGAGTATGGCATTTAGTCATAATACTTATTTGGAGAGCTAGTATAGACACAGTGAGTCAAATGCCTCCTTCTGCACTGTAATAATTCTGTGATTCTGTCTTAGAATGTTGAGAATAAATATTGCTCAAGGGATGGTCTGTTGCTTACAAAGTGCCCAGCAATTTCCTCATGGATTTCATATGTCCTTCTCATAGATGTCGAACAATGAGCATGAAATGGTGCATATCTTTTTAAGTTGCATTTGAAATTGACAACTATCCCAAATAACTGTAACCATTAGGACATGGTGTTAGTGTGAGGACTGACTATCAAAATGCTATGCATCTTCTTTAATGAGTACCAGCAGGCTTTTTAAGTGGCTGTCAGTTGTTTCACAAGCCTCCAGGCAGCTGTTTCTAGAACTGACATCAACTCTTGTAGCAAGATGGCATTTTGAGTTTAACAGGAGTTAAACTTGCATTGCAATTTAAGATCCCCATCTTTAGCTGCTTTGGAGACTTTTTAGTATGCATGGCATTCAGCAAAAAATGTCCCCATAATATATAATTCACAAACATAACCAACTTGCAATTCATATTAATAACCCTACCATACTTTTTAATGCATATTTGAACTGCTAATTCGCACAATTTTACATTTTGTTCTGCACATTTATATCTTATCTGTTACATAATGAACATTTTTTGTTGAATAAATATTGTCAAGGTCATTCATCCCATATTCTTTGTGGCATACTCCAGCAAATTAATTAATTCTTTGTTGAATTAATATGTTGATGTGGCATGTAGTACAGTATTCCTGTCTCTTATATGCATATGGGAACGTAGGAACATAGGAACAGAACTATGTCATTCAGCTTATACCACTATTCACTTTGATTAGATCATTGTTAAACAGTTTCTCAATTCCATTTTCACGTTTGAATAATTATTTCATGTAATAAAGGTGCTTCTGCTCTGAGTTATTTTGAAGAGTTGTGCTTAAAGGTTTCTGACAATTGGGTCATTTGAAAGACTGTAGGGTGCCTGGACTCATTTTGTTTTTGCACATATAAGGTCATTGGAAGGGTATTTTGAACATTTCTATTTACTATTTACTAGAAGTCACAATTAAGCTGAGTAAACAGCCAGAGTGCAATACATTATAGCATGACTTGGATATTTTTAACTGATAAATGACACATCCAGGGTTATGGCTGTCAGGAGTTTTGAGGTGTTGTTTTCATATATATTGTTTGGAAAAGGCAGTTAGTGTATTGACTAGTATGACCTAAACAACTCATCCTTTCTTCTGTTTTGAGAAACCCTTTCATACAGTCCAGTAGGACAGCTTGTCAAATTGAGAATTCTCCTTCTCTTTCGAGGTGTTTATGGAAGACTTCTTCTCACCATCTCTTGAATTAACTGCTTCTGAAAAGTTCCAGTAGCAAATGCCTGCATTTCATGACCAATCCACATGTACTAAGACGCCCACACTGAAAGCCAGCTGAAACATTTCATATCTTACACTTTAATTCTTCAAGAATTAACAGTTTTTTTTGGAATCCGTACAGTGTGGAAACAGGCCCTTCAGCCCAACAAGTTCACACCGACCCTCCGAAGAGTAACCCAATTATCCCATATTTATGCCTGATTAATGCACCTAACCTTCATAACCCCGACCACGATGGGCAATGTTAGTATGGCCAGTTCACCTAACCTGCACATCTTTGGATTGTGGGAGGAAACCGGAGCACCCGGAGGAAACCCATGCAGACATGGGGAGAATGTGCAAACTCCACATAGACAGTCGGCCGAGATTGGAACTGAACCCAGGTCCCTGGCACTGTGAGGCAGCAGTGCAAACCACTGAGCCCAAATATATTTGGTCAAAATATATTTTTTGTCAATGTTGATCTCTGCAGAGAAAGTTCCTTTATTTTATTTGTTCATGTGCATGTTAAATTATTCAGAAGAGTTTATAGCTAAAATGTCATACTTCAAACTGTATTAATCAACTTTGCATCTTTGTTCATTAAGTCTTATCATAATAATAAACAAATAATTTTGTTGTGACTAAAGAAACCTGGCTGGAAGATTTTCTTAATACTCTCAAACTATTGTGGGAAAAGAAAAGTATATAATTAGCCACATTGGTAACTATGTAAAACATTTGTGTTTATATTGTGACCAGCTACATAGTGGAAGCACCTCCAACCTCAGTCTGAACACCTTTAAAACGCCCACTTGTTAGAAACTTGTTGATCACAGATTTTGACAAAGTCAATTCACACTACATTATCAACAAACATTTTGGCAAGAAAATAAACTTCCTGACTGAACTCCTGATTGGCAGGACTCCAATATTAAGAGTGTATTCCTTTGCAGTGGAATACCCCATCAGATTAATCACTTTTGGATTTATTCTATAGAATTTTTAAAATCATTTTCAATGTGTCAACTCCCTCAATCTTCTAAATGTGCAAATAGAATCCAATTTATAAAACCTCTTCCCATGGTTAACTCTGATAGTCTCAATCATTTTTAATATGACCTTCTCAATGATTGGTGTCTGGACGGAGAATAATATAAGAAATTGTATTGACCAAGGTCATGTATAATTAAAGAATCCCTTATCCCATCATCTCTAATTTTCTTGCGATATCATTGATTTACATCAAGAAGAAAGTTATTATATCAAAATGGAAACAACTTGCCTTTATTGACGAGTTGGACCCAGAGGCTTGTTTCCATACTTATATCTCTATGACTCTCTGACTCTATGTTCCAATCATAAATCAATCCTCTCATTCTTTTAAACACTGACCACCAAGTGTTTTCTCTGAAGTTTCTAAACATCATTGCCCAAACCTTCCAAGAGGAGCAGGCAGAGTCAGATTGCTGCTTTCACGACTACTTTTATCACACTGCATGTACTCCTTTAATTCTGGGCTCACCTTCTAATGGCAGAGACCCCAAAAATGCATAGGATACCTGTGGTCCAGCTGAATTCTAGTGGCATAGGAGCATAGGGTAATTGAGGAAAACCAAGAGAGCACATATTTGAAGAACTAATTGACATATTATGATATATTTTCCATCTGAACTGAAATGAGTGGGTGTTCACAAAGCTTTTCAATGTGTTAGTGGATTGGATTGAATCAGGTAAATGTCTAAGGAAATGGGGATGATGTAAGTGGATGAGGGATAAGGCTGACAGGTTGAGTAGTGTGGCAAGATTATGGGTTTATGGGTTCGCAGGATGGAGACAATGGACAAGGGGCAGAATTAGACCTGGAGTAGAGCAAATGGGTAGATGTTTCAGGAGCTAGTCAGATTTAGATTTGGGCAGAGTTGGGTGGTGGTTCAGGAGGAGTCAGGTCAGGATTGGTTTGTGGGTTTGCTCCCGGGTAGTGGAATGAAGTCAGCATCCAGGTTGGGTTGAGTTGAGACTGCAGAGGCTGGAAGGATTTGAACTGGGTCAGATACAATGCAGGATGGGTCGGAAGAGATCAAGTGAGGTTCACAGTGCTGGTGGAAGATGGATGCCTGCAGGGATGAGAGTTTGGGTTTCCATGGAGAGAAAGAGATTGTGTGGTCTTAGGGGTGTTTGGAGAGTGGGCTGTCAATTGGAGTGACTGATGATCAGTTTTGTGATTAGCCAGAAGTTTGGGCAAATTATAATTCCTCTAACATTTCTTAACTAGCTATTAAGCAAGTAAATTGGAACCATTAGAAGTCTCTGACGCTAATTCTAACTCAGAGTTGAGGACAACTTTGGAGAGTTCTGTAATGCCAGGTACTGCCTATCGGAAGTTTCAACTTCTCGAGAAATTTCTACATAGTCAGTGCATAGGACTTCCGAAGGGTTCCAAAGCAAACTTCTGGAATTTATGTAAGCCCAATCCATCTAGAGACTGGAAGATCTGGCCCTTTGTATTTTCAGAAAAAGCCAATAAAGATTTGTATTTACATTGTGCATTTCACAACCTTAAAGCATCCTAAGTGCATTACCGTTCATGACATTCTTTTTGAAACACTGTTACTGTTGGAATGGAGAAAAAAAGGTCCTTAATAATTGCATTGTATTGATTGATAATTCATTTGATTGGACTATATTTGCCGATAATAATACCGCATATACTGCATTTCTAGTTAAATGTTTTGTTTACAAGGTAGACAAAGTAGATTCTAACATGACAGGATGATGAAAGGTATCTCTCTCCCCTGAAATATTAGCCTCTGGTCCTGTGGAGCTATGGCAACTATACCTTTTTGTATATTAGCCCTTTCAATGTTAATGACAGCAGATTGGAATTATTGTGACTGATTGTCATTTTAACACCCCAGGCACCCTCTTTCATCTTTGTTGCCTGAGGGTCTTCTGCTTACCTGCTGTTAAACTGATGTTCAGATCAGGATATTGCTAGGGCCTTAAATTAGAAATAAAAAAAATAACAAATTGACTGTATTGGAAATGAGTCAAGAGTGTGATGCTGGAATAGCCCAGCCGGTCAGGCAGCATCCAAGGAGCAGGAGAATCGATGTTTTGAGCAAAAGCCCTTTATCAAGAAGGCATCCTGATTCGTTCCTGATGAAGGACTTTTGCTCCTGCTCTTCAGATTCTGCCTGACCTGCCATGCTTTTCCATCAACACACTCTCGACTCTGATCTTCAGCATCTGCAGACCTCACTTTCTCCCTGTATTGGAAATGATTCCATTTTCCAAAAGAGATTAACATTTACACTGAATTCCACAATGAGCTTGCATGTAATCATACCTGATGATTAAGTGCAGCGTGAAGAAAATCTTCAATTTTAGATTGGGAGATGTGGTGTTGGACTGGGGTGTACAAAGTTAAAAATCACACAACACCAGGTTATAGTCCAACATATTTGGAAGCATTAGCTAGTGCTTCCAAATCTGTTGGACTATTACCTGGTGTTGTGCGATTTTTAACTTCAATTTTCGAGACACGATCTGAGGAATTCAACCAAGGCTTCCGTTGTAGACTCAGGTGTACAGTAAAAATTCCACAGCATGTGTCAAAGAAGTGTATGAATGTTCTCTGCAGTTTCCTGGCTAACACATATATCTTGAAGAATACTTAAAAGAGATGTCATTGTTATCTATTTAATTCCTGTTTGTTCATAAACTGGCTGTCATATTTCCTACCTTATAGTAGTGAGTATATGCAGAAGTACTTCATTGCATGCTAGGTGCTTAGTGGCAGCTTGAAATTGAAAGTTGCTATATAAATGAAATGTCTCTCTTTGATTGACTTCATGGCATTCTATTTATGGAGCACTCAAGTTATTTTTGCTTTGAAGAAAAGTCATTTTGGACTTGACGAACGAACAATTGTTCATCTGTTAAAATGTTCACCTCTCTACAGATGTTGTCAGACCTGCTGAGTTTCACCAAAACATTTGGTTTTCTTCAGAGCTCCATATTAGTTTTGCATTACTGCCCGAGAATTTGTGGTTTCAAGGGAGATGGTGTCCAGTGAATGCACTTTTACTAAAAAAGTTTCCTCTGCATCCTCAATGGGCTTAAAAGAAGTCCATGCTGTGGTAGTTTTCTGAAGTGGCAGGTTTTGGCTCTTCAATAATTGGGCTGATTGTCCAACCAGTTTTACTGATTTACACACAGATTCAGTAAGAGCTAGTATCAGTAGCTGCAAAGTCAGCTCAGGAATACATTAATACTGTAATTAAGAGTCATAGAGTCATAGAGATGTGCAGCATGAAAACAGACCCTTCGGTCCAACCTGTCTATGCCGACCAGATATCCCAATCCAATCTAGTCCCACCTGCCAGCACCCGGCCCAGATCCTCAAAACCCTTCCTATTCATATACCCATCCAAATGCCTCTTAAATGTTGCAATTGAACCAGCCTCCACCACACCCTCTGGCAGCTCATTCCATATACATACCACTCTCTGCGTGATAAGTTGCCCCTTAGGTCTCTTTTATATCTTTCCCCTCTCACCCTAAACCTATGCACTCTAGTTCTGGACTCCCCAACACCAGGGAAAAGACTTTGTCTATTTATCCTATCCATGCCCTTCATAATTTTGTAAACCCCTATAAGGTCACCCCTCAGCCTCCGACGCTCCAGGGAAAACAGTCCCAGCCTGTTCAGCCTTTCCCTGTAGCTCAGATCCTCCAACCCAGGCAACATCCTTGGAAATCTTTTCTGAACCCTTTCAAGTCTCACAACATCTTCCCGATAGGAAGGAGACCAGAATTGCATGCAATATTCCAACAGTGGCCTAACCAATGCCATGTACAGCTGCAACATGACCTCCCAACTCCTGTACTCATACTCTGACCAATAAAAGAAAGCATACCAAATGCCTTCTTCATTATCCCATCTATCTGCGCCTCTACTTTCAAGGAGCTATGAACCTGCACTCCAAGGTCTCTTTGTTCAGCAACACTTCCTAGGAACTTACCATTAAGTGTATAAGTCCTGCAAAGATTTGCTTTCCCAAAATGCAGCACCTCGCATTTATCTGAATTAAATTCCATCTGCCACTTCTCAGCCCATTGGTCCATCTGGTCCAGATCCTGTTGTAATCTGAGGTAATCCTCTTCGCTGTCCAATTTTGGTGTCATCTGCAAATTTACTACCTGTACCTCTTATGCTCGCATCCAAATCACTTATGTAAATGACAAAATGTAGAGGGCCCAGCACCGATCCTTGTGACACTCCACTGGTCAAAGGCCTCCAGTCTGAAAAACAATCCTCCACCACCACCTCTGTCTTCTACCTTTGAGCCAGTTCTGTATCCATATGGCTAGTTCTCCCTGTATTCCATGAGATCTAACTTTGCTAATCCATCTCCCATGGGGAACCTTGTCGAACACCTTACTGAAGTCCATACAGATCACGTCTACTGCTCTGCTCTCATCAATCTTCTTTGTTACTTCTTCAAAAAACTCAATCAAGTTTGTGAGACATGATTTCCCACGCACAAAGCCATGTTGACTATCCCAAATCAGTCCTTGCCTTTCCAAATACATGTACATCCTGTCCCTCAGGATTCCCTCCAACAACTTGCCCACCACCGAGATCAGGCTCACCGGTCTATGATTCCCTGGCTTGTCAATTAACACTGAAAGAAATACACCATTTCTGCTTAACATCTAATTCAGTTGATTTATGTTTTTCAAAATTTAACAGCAAGATTTCTTCTTATATCATTGAAAACAAAAGAAAGACGGATAAGATTTAGATTTACGTTTAATGTAATTCTAATTCCTCCTTTTGCATTATTCTGTACCATGTGCATTCATTAAAGTTAGGAATATTAATAACCTCATGCCTGAATATTTTCCAGACTTTAGTATAGGGACTATAGTAGTTGGTTTTCAGTGAATGTGGGTGAAGTGGATAATTATTGTAATCCAGTCTGATCTCTGTTAGGAGAAATTGTATACATGCAATTCCCTTGTTCTAATTCACACTATTGCAACTCCAAGAAAGATGGATTGAGTAACTCTGAATCTATTATCTTCAGTTACAAAAGAAACATATGTTCAATTGAAGTAAATTGTCTTTCAAATTAGTTTGTGCAAGGACCAAGATTAAAGTAAATACTCAAACAAGAAAATATTCACTTTTAAAGAGTGCTTAAAATCCGAATACACTATAGGGAAAAACATTCAATAATGTGGAGAAAGGACAATATTTGAGTGTTCCATACGTATATCTGTGACCGTCTTGGGTCAATCAGAAGCAGAATCCCTTCTCCAAAATGTCTTACTTGTCTTTAGCCATTGCTCCCCCCACACTCACACCTCTCTCCACCACCCTCCCCCACCCCATGTCTCATGATACTAGTCCTACAATCCTCTAAAGCAAAAGTGAGAACTGCAGATGCTGGAAACCAGAGTCTAGATTAGAGTGGTGCTGGAAAAGCACAGCAGGTCAGGCAGCATCCGAAGAGCAGGAAAATCGACGTTTCAGGCAAAAGCCCTTCATCAGGAATAGAGGCTTTTGCCCGAAACGTCGATTTTCCTGCTCCTCGGATGCTGCCTGGCCTGCTGTGCTTTTCCAGCACCACTCTAATCTAGACACTGGTTTCCAGCATCTGCAGTTCTCACTTTCACCCAGAGTTGAGGATAAAATCCAGTGAAATCACTCTGCCTCTGATGCCATGAGCTGTTTTGGGATTTGCTTGAAGTTCAATGACAGGTGAGTCTTTCTAAGACTTTACTAGACAGCTTTTTATCTAGCTTAATAAAAAACGCAAGTGTTGAAATCTAGTACAATATTTATTCCTGAGCATGGTTCCATCATTTTTCAAACTGACTGGTGACCCTTTCATCTTCCAATCTGTGAAATTATCACACACACACATAAATTAAACAGTTGATGTCAATTTGACTCAGTGTCTTGATTTGATATCTGTGGTTAAAAGTATTTAATTTCAGTCTAGACTGCTTTGCTTATTCCACATCAGACTCACAAAGTTTACCTCAATCTGTGATTAAGTGATCACTGCAGCCCTTTTATGGTCCATGGCTTTTGCTTTTTAAAAGCCACTTTAGTCTATAAAATGTCTCAGGTATGACAAATAGATGATAAAAATTAAAATTCTAGTCAATATCTGCAAGTATTACAACAATTGGAGAAACATCTTATTGCTTGCTGCTGATGGTCCCTTAGAATCAGGGTGATAATACTGTCTTAGATCAAGATCAGCAAGGCCTAATTTGGTATCCTGGGCTAAATTGTTTGCTTCCTTAAGTAGTGTGGCAATGAGGTAGGAAAATATGGTGAAAATGAAAATATATAGATCTTAATGTTGAGAAAATAAATTTCAATTTTCTCCTTAAGGTTTAAACAACAAGTTCAGATTCTCTGTACTGAGTTGTAACTGCCTTATTTCCACACATTTGCAAGTCATAAATAGCACAACTCACCTCATTTCTATGCAGCTCCCAATTCCTCTCTCCTTTCCTGTTGTGACTTAACTGGGGACAGTGTCGATAATCAAGCCCGCTATCCACAAGCTGTCAGAAACATGCAGATACCCAATTTAAAACCAACAAGATTATCAATTTTCCCGACCATCCACTATTCATAGATAATAACTTTTATTGTAAACACATTTATTCTTGAAAGGAAAACAAATGGACTAATATGTGACTTAAACAAGACCCCTTTAAATCAGAAACAAAACATTTCCATTCACAAATCAGTCACAAAACATTTCCATTCAGAAATCAGTCAAGAAGTCTAACACAAAGACTATGGGTATAAAAAGATAGATGGGCAAAAGCAAAATTCTGAAGCTCAAATATCCTCATCAAAAATGAGGGTAAAATTGACTTTCATGGTACCTTGAATTTTAGCACTGAAGACATATTGTTGATTGATAAGCAATGGTCATTCTTCAATTCAATGGTCGATCAGATTATATTAGATTAGATTTAGATTTATTGTCACATAAAAATACAGTGAAAATTGTTGCTTTGCATGTTATACGCAAAATGTAGTCACGCTCTGGTGCCCTCTTGAAACACTGAATCTAATCCAAGGTTTACCGCAATAGAGTTCATCTTTCTCTCTCCCTCTTGTTCCTCCTCCCCTGCTCTTCCAGTCACTGCTCGACATCAGCCAAAGTCTCTGAAATGGGCTCCTGGTTCTCTGCAAGTCTCGGTTACTAGTCTTTGCTGCCAATATTTCCCCGACTGTCTCATCCAAGGTGGAGCTATGGGTCTGGGGATGGACGGGTTCCATACCTCCTGCCCCATCTGACACTAATCCAGGCGCTACCATTGGTCTGTCATCTGCCCCTTTCACCATTGCTTCCACTTCTACAGGTGCCCAGGTTAAGCCAGTGACCTGTAGCCTTCGCCTAGCCTGCAATTCCAGTCTGGGATAGTCAGTCTGGGACATTCTGTTTGGTCACTGGGAGACCCTGGATGGGTCTAGCTATTTCTGTATTATAATGCTTTCTTCCAGGTGTCTTGTTGTTTTTCTGTCTTTTCACTCATGGAGGAAAACACTTTCTGCTTAGTAACTGTGGGTGGGTTTGGCTGCACTGCTTCCACTAAGCTGTAACAAACTATAGGTTGACTAATCGAGGGTCATAGTACTCCTCCGCCATAATATAACAATCTCACTGCTCAGAGAGTATAATTGTCTTACATGGCTAAAACTATGCAACACTTGATTTCTCAAAGCTGTTCCAGAGCTATACAGCAACACCACAATTTCCAGTTTAAGAATCCCTACAGTGTGGAAACAGGCACTTCAATCCAATCCTCCGAAAAGTAACCCACCCAGACCCTTTTCCCTAACCTGTCATCACCCCTAACTAAAGCACCCAACCTACACATCCCTGAACTACTACGTGCAATTTAGCATGGCCAATCAACCTAACCTGCACATCTTTGGACTGTGGGAGGAAACCAGAGCACCCGGAGGAAACCCAGACAGACACGGGGAGAATGTGCAAACTCCACACAGACAGTTGCCTGAGGTTGGAATCGAACCTTGGTCCCTGATGCTGCGAGGCAGTAGTGCTCGCTACTGAACCACCGTGCCACCCAAAGTTTCCTTACTTCCCTGAGAAACTCACTGGAGCTAATTCCCAGCACAAAAATTAGAGTCAGTGGGGACTGGCAGCATCTGTGGGAAGAAAGCAGAATTAACATTTCAAGACCAGTGACTCTTCATTTGTACTTGACCGGACTTGAAACATTTAGTATGATTTCTCTCCACCAATGCAGCCAGACCTGCTGAGTTTCTCCAGCGTTGTCTGTTGAAACCGGAAATTGGAGTGGTTACCTGGAAACAGATCACTGCTTGGGTCTCTGGGTCTTCTTTAAACTCTGACTTGACTAGAACAATCTTGCCTGCTCCATGGATATTGTCCTCTTCGATCCTCCATCCACTATCTGCACACTGCCAGCCTCACCACTTCATCACACTTTGTTCTCAGACCACCTCACTCATCAGTTTGGCCTTTCAGGGCTTCACTTTAGAACACAGAGACTCTGACGACTTGCATGCCTTTGCCAAGATGCTTTGCACACATGCATCTCATGCATTTACACAGGATGCACCTTATGGCTCTAAGTTAATGTCTTAGTGCTCACCAGCATCGCACTTACAAGGAGGCAGCTATCCTCAGTGGCTTGCATTGTTTATTGAGCACATCATCTGTTCCGTTCTAAGTTACAGGCTAAACGTTTCTGAGGGTTGCTTTTTTTTTGTAACACAAGGGGGAGGCAAGCATCTTGATACATGGCAGCATTGAACAGTCAAAAGGGTGGACCATGGTAGATCAATGACATACCTACAGCATGTGCCGGAGGCTCCTAGAGTAAACAGACAGCATGGGCTTCAACCAAATGGCCATGTCCGAAAGTCAAAGGGAAACAGCTTTTCGCTGGGCCAAGAGGGATTACAGCTCATCAAGGGTGGGTAGGGGGGAGCTGCACAGTCAGTCAAAGGTCTCATCTGATTCCAGTGTTGGCCATGCTTGGTCCTCCCAGAGTCTGAGGGTTAAATCTCAGTCAGTCCTGCAGGTCTAATTCATCCAGGCCAGGGATTTGAGGTACATCAGTTGGGGTGCTGTGTGGACATTACTCTAGGGTCTGGGACATTGTTACTATAATTAGGCAAAAGAAGGAATTAATATTACGGAAGTGGATTAGAAAAACCCAAGCAGTGATTCTGCAGCTGGAGACATAGTGAGGTATACCCAGTGAATGAGCAGGAAGCAGAGAGAGGCAGGTACAGTTTGGAAGGATGAGGTGGGTGAGATGGACCTGAATGCCTTTGGTTGTCTCTCATTGTTTGTATGTTTATCTGTTCATAAGCCTCAAGAAAGAATAGCAGGCATTTCCTGGACCAGATTCCCCATGGACAGCCAAAGTCAAAGAATTTGGTTCTCCTGCCTTCGGCTCAGATTCCTGATCATTGTGAAGTAGGTCAACTGATGTAGATTTCCATTCAATAGTTACCGTTCTATACCAGCTACTGCAAGCAGACCCAGAGACAACATTAACCAGAGTTGTGGTGGTCAAGGTCATCAATACTTGCAGCCTTTCTGCCTTTAGTTCCTTCCAGACTGCCACAAGGTACTTCTAATTCAAATCACACTGGGTATGTCTCACCCATAAATTATTCAGCAAGGTTATCTTGCCCATTACTTTTCCCACTAAACAGTTATAACAACATGACAGCCTGCCCAGTTTCATTGCATAGCTGGACTTCCTTAAGTGCAAGGGCACTCACACAGCCATTATTAATTTTTCGCTGTGAATTAGGAATGCTGTTCCAGTCACGAGGATGGCAGCTTTCCTTCCCTAAAGGACATTAGTGAATTATTTGCGTTTATATAACAATTTGACAGCATTTCAGCTCCAGATTTTTTAAACTGAATTAAAATTTGCAAGTAACCATATTAGGACTTGGAAACCATTAATGTTGGGTTGTTAATGCAGATCCTTGGATAACTTCTACTGAGAAGCAACATTAACAGTAGGGAAATCATTAAAACTCCAGAGTGCCTATTTGAGTTCTCATTAAAACATAGCTCCTGTTATAATTCGGTGCATTTTTGCTGAGCAGTGACTGAAGAGACGAAGCTAAATAATTGTAATTTCTATCATGTGATAAAACATGAAAAATGTATGTCTCATTTTGTTATTTGATAAAAAGTGACATGCCAAAATTGTAGTGAACATTCAGACACATTATGATTCTTATATGATAACTACAGGAACTTGATCTATTCTGGTTATTATAAATAATATCATTCATGCTCATAGAAATTGGTGGAAAAGCTCAGCAGGTCTGGCAGCATCTGTGGAGAGAAATCAAAGTTAATGTTTCAGGTCCGGAGACCCTTCCTCAGATCCAGATCTTTCTGTTTGACAACACTACCCAGGGGAGAAAGTGAGGTCTGCAGATGCTGGAGATCAGAGCTGAAAATGTGTTGCTGGAACAGCGCAGCAGGTCAGGCAGCGTCCAGGGAACAGGAGAATCGACGTTTCGGGCATAAGCCCTTCTTCAGGCACTGCTTATGCCCGAAACGTCGATTCCCCTGTTCCCTGGACGCTGCCTGACCTGCTGCGCTGTTCCAGCAACACATTTTCAACACTACCCAGGGCCCTACTATTAATTGTATAAGTCCTATCCTTGTTTCTATTACCAAAATATACACCCAGTTTTTATTTCTGATTTACAGCATCCACAATTCTTTCAGTTTTTATATTATTCA
Organism: Chiloscyllium plagiosum; assembly: GCF_037043375.1. Lineage (NCBI taxonomy): Eukaryota > Metazoa > Chordata > Chondrichthyes > Orectolobiformes > Hemiscylliidae > Chiloscyllium > Chiloscyllium plagiosum. Next base: position 6,947,287 of record NW_028270144.1, read on the forward strand.
CATTCTTTGGTAAACTGAGGGAGACATTAGACCTTAAATTTCCATAATTTTCCAATAAAAGAGTCAAACTGTGTCTACAATGCCTTTCAAAATGTAACATGTGGGCAATAATAATAGAGTCATAGAGTCATACAGCACGGAAACAGATCCTTCGGTCCAACCAGTCCATGCAGACCATGTTCCCAAAACCACACAAGTCCTACCTGCCTGCATTGACCCATATCTCTCCAAACCTTTCCTATTGATGTACTTATTCAAATGTCTTTTAAATGTTCTAACTGTATCTGCATCCATCACTTCCTGTGGCAGCTCATTCCACACACAAACCACTCTCTGTGTAAAAATGTTGCCCTTCAATTCCTTTTCAAATCTTTCTCCTCGCAGCTTAAAAATATGATCCATAGTTTTGAACTCCCCCACCCTAGGGAAAAGCCCCTTGCTATTCACCTTATCTATGCCACTCATGATTTTATAAACCTCTATAAGGTCACCCCTCTACCTGCTACATTCCAGTGAGACAAGTCCCAGCCTACTTCAGTAAGGTGCTTGATAAGGTTCTCCATGGTAGACTGATGGTGAAAGTGAAGTCACATGGGATCCAGGATATACTAGCTAGATGGATAGAGAACTGGCTGGGCAACAGGAGACTGAGAGTAGTAGTGGAAGGGTGTTTCTCAAGATGGAGATCACTGTGATCAGTGGTGTTCCACAGGGATCCCTGTTGGGACTACTGTTGGTCACGATATACATAAATGATCTGGAGGAAGATATAGCTGGTCTAATTAGCAAGTTTGCAGATGACGCTAAGATTGGTGGAGTAGCCAATAGTGAAGGGGACTGTCAGAGAATACAGCAGAATTTAGATAGATTGGACAGTTGTGCAGAGAATTGGCAGATGGAGTTCAATCCGGGCAAATATGAGATGCTGCATTTTGGAAGATCCAATTCAAGAGGGAACTATATAGTAAATTGAAAAGCCCTGAGGAATATTGATGTACAGAGAAATCTGGGTGTCCAGGTCCATTGTATCCTGAAGGTGGCAACATAGCTCGATAGAGTGGTCAAGAAGGCATACGACATGCTTTCCTTCATCAGACACGGTACTGAGTACAAGAGTTGGCAGGTCATGATACAGTTGTATAAGTCTTTAGTTTAGTCACATTTGGAATACTGCATACTGTTCTGATTGCCACATTATCAAAAGGATGTGGATGCTTTAGAGACAGTGCAGAGGACGTTCACTAGGATGTTGCCTGGTATGGAGGGCGCGAGCTATGAAGAGAGGTTGAGTAGATTAGGATTATTTTCATTAAAAAGACGAAAGTTGAGGGGGGTCCTGATTGAGATCTACAAAATCATGAGAGGTATAGACAGGGTGGATAGCAAGAAGCTTTTTCCCAGAGTGGGGGACTCAATTACTTGGGGTCATGAGTTCAAGATGAAAGGGGAAAAGTTTAAGGGAGATATGCATGGAATGTCCTTTATGCAAAAGGTGGTGGGTGCCAGGAACACATTTCCAGCAGAGGTGGTAGGGATGGGAACGATATTACATCATTTAAGATGCATCTAGACAGATACATGAATAGAGAAAGTGGGGACTTCAGATGCTGGAGATCAGAGTCAAGTGTGTGGTGCTGGAAAAGCACAGCAGGTTAGGCAGCATCCGAGGAGCAGAAGAATCAACATTTCAGGCATAAGCCGTTCATCAGGAATGTAATGTCCTGTATAACCTCAACATGACATCCCGACTCCTATACTCAGAAGTTTAAGCAATGAAGACAAGTTTGTCCACCCTGTTTACATGTCATGTAAATTTCCAAGAATTATGTACCTAAAATCAAGATCTTTCTGTTTGACAACACTACCCAGGGCCCTACTATTAATTGTATAAGTCCTATCCTTGTTTCTATTACCAAAATATACTACTTTACATTTATTCAAATTCAGCTCCATTTTGCCATTCCTCGGCCCATTGACCCAATTGATCAAAATCTCGTTGTAATCTTTGATGACCTCCTTCACTGTCCACTATCCCACCAATTTTGGTGTCATCTTCAAACCAACTCACCATCTGTCTGAAATTTTCATCCAAATCGTTTGTATAAATGACAAACAAAAATAATAATAATCGTTTGGTTAGCACTGAATAGAAATTGATCAATTAGGATCCTGTAGAATCCTATAACTGAGATTAAAGACACTCAAACTAATTTATTCCTTTGAGCGCACATTATCACGTACTGTCAAATCTTTCTGAACATAATTCCGGAAATGTTCAGGCTACAGGATGTTAAGGATTCTTCAAAAAATGGCTGACACCAATTAAGCAGGCTTCCAAGAATATCTAAGAACACATTATGGAAAGAATAGAGAACAGGATAAACATGAGAAGGTCTAAAAATGGATGTGTGAATCACTAAACACAGTTAATCTATGCCCATTCACAAACTTTGTGCTTTCCTATTCATTTGTACGATTGACGCACAGTTCGACAGTTAAGTGTGCATTTGAATGATTGCATCCTTGAGCAGGGGACACCAAATTATTCAAAGCTTCCTGGCATTTAAGCTAGCTTGAACTACTTTGAAGCCAATAAGAGGGAGGTACATCTTGACTGCAGGAGGTACAAGATTTTATTGCACAAGTGACACTGATCTGGGAAAGACAGCAAAGTGGTGAGTTTCAACATTCTCTGACATGGCGTGACAAATCTTGGTAAAGGAATTTTTTTTTGCTGCAGTAGTCCTTGTGTGGCCATGACTTCTGGAAGTGGAAGCCAATGCATTGGCACATCATCCAACTGCAATATAGAGGGAATATTGACTAGCACTTATCCAAGGGTTAGGTTCAGATGACAATGCGACTGCATAATCACGCATGTTTATGCCAGGAGTGACATCTTTGCAGTGCCTCAGGAAGTTTAATGATCTCACACCATTGCTCAAATTAGTCAATACATTCACAAGTACCACATTCGATTGTCTGTGCCACTAGTGGCTGAGACTGCACAGTAAACCTCATAGTCACCAATAATCCCCATTAATCACATAACTCGTTAGTTACATTCAGTTTCTCATCGATGGTGACTCCTAGATGTGCCCCCAATAATTGTAGGCTGCAGAAGATCACCATAAATCACAACACAAATTCTGACGAGTAATCAAGGGGTCCTCCAAGAGGTCTAAGCAACAGAAACATTGGTCAAGCACTCCAAACGTCTGTATAATAACACATCATACGGCACTTAGTCCTCATTATCATTGTGCTGCTCATTTGTACTGGAGTCAGGAGCAAGGCGATCACTTCATAATCAAACTCTGTTTTGGTATGGTGGATTACATGCTAAAAACATAATGTACTGACGTAAAATGAAGGCATCTTGCGGTTACCATGATACCAAGCATTCACCTTCGTGATGTGCTGAACTTGGCCAGGGACTAATTGCATATTCAGGGTTTGCAACTTTTTGCTATTGTTTCATTTGGATGAAGTAGCCACAAAACAATGACTGAATGCTCAATTACACCCAGCACTGTGGAGAAATTTACTAAGCTGGGAAAGCTCCACCTTCTTCTCTATAGTCAGAGAGAACACAATGCACTTCCCACTCCCTCCTTAAGGAGCATGAGTGATCTCCTTAATAATGTGATGGCAAGCTGAGAAATGCACGAGACATCACCTGTTCTAGTTTAGAAGGTTCTCAATGTAAAAATGCTTTTGTCATTGTCAGCTTCATTGTGTCAGACCCTACTAACCTTGTTCTCTTCCATGCCTCCAGATCTGTTAATTTAGGAATCAATTTCACTCTGCCTTTAGATTAGATTGTCTACAGTGTGGAAACAGGCCAATAAGTCCACCTCGACCCTCGAAGAGTAACCCATCCAGACCCATTTCCCTCTGACTAATGCACCTAACACCATAGGCAATTTAGCATGGCCAATTCACCTGGCCTGCATAACCTTGAACTGTGGGAGGAAACCAGAGCACCCAGAGGAAACCCATGCAGACGCAGGGAGACTATGCAAACTCCCACAGACAGTCGCCCAAGGCTGGAATCAAACCTTGGACCCTGGTGCTGTGAGACTGCAGTGCTAACCACTGAGCCACCGTGCCTACATTCCTAAAGCCACAGTTGTAACACAGAGCTAAGTTTGACTTGCAATTATCCAGATACAGTTTTATTAAGAGCCAGATATATCTTTCATATGTTTAAATTTAACATGAGAGATGCCTAAAATAAACAAAAATGCCTGGTTCAAGCTTCAGCTCTTTCAACGAAGCCAGACACAGTTTACTTTTCTGTATTACCTGATGTGAATCATCTGGCTCAAATGTAATAAGGCATGATCTTTGAAGATAAATTTAGTAGAATGTGTAAATAAGTTCAGTAGTAATTGGGGATAAAGCCTTGAGGGAGCTGTAGTGTAAAGGGTTAACTGTATCAATACTCCAACAATTATTACTATACAAGGGCATCAGTAGTTATGACATGATGATGCCAGATCACAAAGGACTGCTATCTAGAAGCAAAAAGCACAAGTGATACCACATTCAGCCCTGCTTCTGTATACAGCTCCTGATTAATGAATGTCAGGCATTTACAGTAGTGTTCAATCATCATCTAAACCAAGCTCTTAGACGATGCTAATGATATTTGTACCTTGTCGTGAACAGTGATTGGACCCAGAAACTTTGCATGAAGAAGTAAAAGAAAAGCATAATAAGGAGCCGAGCAGCAGCAGCAGGGAACATGGGTGAATGACTTTGATGCCAGTCCAGTAAACAAATTGCAGAAAGGAAAACCGCCAGGAGCAGCCCAGTGACAGGCACCGACAGCACTGTGAAAATCATAGCCTTTATCTTCAGTGAGCAATGAACTCCACTGTATCCCACATAGGTATTTTCTGGGAATTGGAGGGTCACAGAGCAGGTGTAAGCTGTTATAAGACATTCACATTACAGTAAAACCTTGATTATCTGGACGAGACGGGCAGGGAGTATTTATTTCAGATAATTGATTGTTTAGATAATCGATCTGATTGTAAACAAGTGGTAACTTTGAGTGTCAGTTATCGAATATGATGCTGTTTTACCGATAACTGAATGCTAAGTTGCCTAATGCCATTTTTACAGGACCTTGAGATCTTGTTTGGATAATCCAAAATTCGGATAATTGATGTTTGGATAATTGTGGTTGTACTGTAAATGGAATGGAAAGCATACTATGGGGGACATGCATGGCAAAGGCACTAACTGTCCCTTTGGTGGCAGGAAGAAGGTCCACATTCAGGAAAAGAATGTTGTCTGACTGCCAATAGAACAGCGTTCTCTCCTGCTGGATGTTAAGCAGGACTCCAGCGTGCTAACAGCCTGGGATGTTCCTCCCTCGGCTAGCTGAGGAGCTGTCACAAGGTGGTGACCACCAGGTTGTGTTCCCAAGCCTTCAAACACAAATATGAGCTGGTTGGAACTGCAAGGGGCAGCCTTCCCTGGGCCTTCTCCGAGCTCTTGTAATTCTTATCCTCAGAAGTCAAAGGTGGATGACAACATCTCTGGAAGCCAATGTAAGAATTATACATTCTTTAAGTGGTAGGAAGACTGTCACAGCTGCTTCAGCTGCTCCTCTGTGCAGATCCTCTGTTACTGGGAGGCCAGACAAAACTAAATTCTCACCATCATGAATAAGAGGAGACTTTGAAAGTAGACCTTCTGGAATCTTTCAATTGGAGTGAAAACTCTAGAAAGCTCATCTGCAAACCTGATCTGCTAAGTTGATGGAAAATTGGACAATAGCAGAACATGCAGAATCTATCCATTCCATGCTAATCCTGATCTCACACCAGAATTCATATTGCTGAGATGTTGAGTGCTTAAGAATCACATTTTCCTCCACATATTTATCAATTCAGTCTTCAAAAGGTCTTGATCATTCTGTGTTATTTCTTTTATTAATGAGGCTTACTTCTTTAGTCTGCAGCAAACATAAAACAGAGTCCTCTGTTCTCTCACTCAAGAGCTTTTTGTACAGAATAAGATTACCCCATTTGTGGATTAGAACTGAATGTTTTCTTCAGTTAATAATTCACAATGATCTTTGTGCTCTGAATATTTCAGGAAAAGAATCACTTCTTTTTCCCATCAGGGCATTTTTGTTTTGATGTGCCAATTCTGTAAGAACTCTCTCAACATCTGGAAATGTTCTATCAGCCTTTTGTTTTTAAGTTTCATAGTTCATCTTCTTCTCCCAGTACTTTCTTGTGGGCTGCTAATAACTCCTTCCAGTAATGAAGTAATTGTGTCCATATACACTCTGTCAATGCATCATTCCTTTGAACTTCCATCAACTGATAGCTAATGTTGAGCTGCAAGACATGGAAACCTTGTCTTTCTTCTGTCACTGTCTCAAGTTGTTTCTGCAACTGCTCAATTTCCCTGACAAACAGTTCTTTTTCATTCTCTGAAGTTTGAAAGTATTGAGCGATTGCTGATGGGTGGGTTTGTAGTTTAAAAAACATTTTTAAGTAAGGAGACTTCTCTAACCCTTGCTTGGTTTTAATATGCTGAAGCTTAGTTTGATGCTCAGCTTTAGACTTTTCAAAGCTACTCAGCAGCAGAAGTTCTATCGCTTGGTTGTCTGCTTGTTTGTTGGAAAAAACTTTGAATGCTCCCATGGCTTGTAAGTGAGACTCACTTTTAGACTTCCATGGACTTTAATGTAAATTAATGATCTTGGGGTATTCATTACTGGGTTGATCCAAATTAGAATTGAATGACCCCTTATCCCCAGTTAATTTGTAACCAGCTTCTTGAACTATAGCCATATGAGGCTGAAAATGCTCACTTTTGGAAGCTAAGTAAATTCAGATCTGGTTTAATAAAAATTTGGACAGATGTATCTGTAGAGAGAGAGGTATTGCCGACGTGCAGGCAAATAGGATTAGACTAATTGTGAAAATAGGAAGGCACAGACAAATTGGGCTGAATGGCCTGTTCCCATACTGTAAACATCCATGACTATGACTGTATGGTTACTATTTGGATAGGAGCCTGCAGATGCAGGAGTCTTCAGTTGGCTCTGATGACACAGTGGTAACTTCCCGACCTCAAGGCTAGGAAGTCAGAGTTGCAGCCCTGTCTGATTCAGTGGTGTGTACTAATATCTCCAAACAGATTGATTTGAGCGTATCTTAGCTGGCTGATTACAATTGGTGATTGCTGTCTTGGCAGGCTGTTCCCAAGGTTAAAAACTTTTCTCAGACTGTATCTAATTCATCTTGCTGTTCTTTGCTTATTGTTGTCAATTAGTATTCAAGCTCCAAGACTTCTAGCTTGTATGATTGAAGATCCTTTTCTAGCTCGATAACCTGAGCTATTTGTCCTATAGAAAATACAAAAGCTTTGATGGTGTTTGTTTGTGAGTAAACTCCTTTCAGTTTCTCTCCAGCTGTTGGCCCCTTAAGTGCTCAGGTGTACGTGGTTATCTTCCCCTCTTCCACAAAGCTGTTAGTGACTGTGTACCAGAAACCATCCAGTTTGTCTCCTTTTATCTTGCTAGAAGAAATCACCCACCTTTATGTTCTCTACTGTTGGGGCACTTTTAGGCTGTGTTTAGTGTTCTATGCTGCCATTGCTGTATTGACACGGTCTCTGTTTTGACACACAAGACCCTCTGCAATACTGGCTGGATTTGACTCTTGCTGACAGGCTGTTATAGTGGCAATAGTTTTAAATTCAATACATTGGATAACTACACCCTCTATGTCAAAGTCAAGAAGATTTCCAATGCAAAGATATTCTCCGGGAATCGGTGCAAGGACCAATGATGAGAAATACAGAGGAATCACGATTATCTGAACAGCACGGACAGGGAGTATTTTGTTCGGATAATCGAATGCCGGATAATCGAATCGATTTATCCAAGAATCGGGACCAGATGATCTTGTTTGGATAATCTGAAATTTGGATAATCCACGTTTGGATAATCAAGGTTCCTCGGTACAGGCTGATTGTGTGACCACATTTCTTTGTTACTCCTGGACATTGGACATTATTCTCTTTCCTTTTCATTTCCCTGCATTCCATGACAGGAAGTAGGCCCTGTTTCTTTGCACATCTTCTGCTGGTGGACTTTTTGTGAGCTCCTCAGTTTCACATCACCCTATGTAGCTTTATGGTGCTGTCATCTATTGTTCAGCTGAGAGGTTCATCACCTTACCACATTCTCTGTCATGGTTTTTACTTTCATACCCTGACTGTCACCAGTGCTTGTAACAAGTCCCTGCACCCTTCCCCATCCACTCACTGCTCTCACTGCCCACCTTTAGTTTCATGGAGCACACTGGCCACAATGTAATAACATGAGACCTACACACTAGTGAGTGACAACGATAGGCTTGGCAGAACATAACGATATACAAATCTGCAACCACTCAGACCCAGATTCTAGTTCCTTCTGGCATCGCGATAACATTGTCCCTTTACACAATCTCCGTAACTGTGCTTTCAGTAAATAGAAAGAAAAACTGGCTCCAAAACCATTTGCTTGGCCCCACACATCTAAAAAAGATAAGTGAATTTGCGCATTGATTCAACAATAAGTTATTTCATCAGCTATGGAACCATGTCATTGGTGCTCTGCTCTGCTACGTACCAGTTACTAATCGGACTGGAACTTTTAAAACTTGCAGTGTCTTTATACATTCGAACAAGGCCATACAATGAAAAGTACACAATTGTATCTCCATTGACAATAGTCTATCAAACAGGTGAACAGAAAACTCTTTGCCAGGTTGCACACAAACAGCACATTGTGGCATCTTCTGATAAATGAAGAGTCCAAAATTCAGAATAACTCCTGAATGTTATAGTTTTAATTGGCTCCTTTTTAGAATCATTTTTTCCAGAGGTCAATATTGGAGAGACATCAGGAGACATTCTGGGACACTATATCACAAATTACCAACATTCGATACCCCTCTTGCAGCTATTCTGAAGTCTCTACTTCAAAAATATTGATTCTAGAGGTTATGTTATTTTAACTTAGTTGAGAGCTTCACCAAAAGAAGGGCAAGTGTTCAGAAAGCTTGTGCTTTCAAATAAATCAGTTGGACTATAACCTGGTGTTGTGTGACTTCTGACCTAAAGTCAGGTTATATTGGGGTGGCCTCACACGACTCCATCTTGACCTGCCTGGAGACTCTTTGGCAATAAAGTTTGTGTAAAGACATGTAGCACGGGTGCTGGTTATAGGTATGTTTGCCGAGCTGGGAAGTTAGTTTGCAGACATTTTATCCCCTTCCTAGATGACATTCGCAGGGCTGTGGGGCCTCCTGTGAAACACTGCTGTACTGAGTCAGTTGGAATTTATTTGGTTTCATGCCCGCTGCGTCCAGTTGCCAGTTCCATTTTTTCATTTTCGGTATATTGGGTCTAAGTCAATGTATTTACCATGGATGAATACCATGTTTCTGGAAATTCTCTTGCTGTCCTCTGTTTGGCTTGTCTTATTATTGTCATGTTGTCCCAGTCACATTTATGGTCCTTTTCATCTGTGTGTATAGCTACAAGGGACAGCTGATCATGGCGTTTAGTTGGTGTTCATGAATGCGGATCATTAAGTCTCTGCCTGTTTCTCCTCTATAGTGTTTTGTGCAATCCCTGCATGAAATCTTGTACACCACGTTTGTTCTGCACATGATGGGTATTGGATTCTTTGATCTGGTACGTTGTCTGACTGTGGCCTTCGGTTTATGTGTTGTCATGAATCTGAGAGTCAGAGAAGTCTAGCTGTCAGTTCCAAGACATGTTTTCATGTAAGGTAGCATGGCCAGTGTGTTGGGTCGTGGCATGTCCTGGTCGTGTTGTTTGCCTGCCAGGCATCTGCGGATAAAGTTGTGGAGATACCCGGTCTTGGCAAAGACTCTGAAGAGATGTTCTTCTTCCTCTTTTCATGGATCGGGACTGTTGCACTGTGTTGTAGCCCTTTTGTAAAGAGGCCTCATGCAGCTTTTTTCATGTGTGATTGGGTGTTTGCTGTTTTAATTCAGGATTTGGTCCATGTGTAGCTTTTCAGTGCATTCCCCATTCTGTGTTCTTTCTACCATCGCATCTAGGAATGGATGTTAGTTATTAATTTCCTCCTCTCTCGTAAATTTGGTGTTGATAATCCAGTGTGTGCTCTCAATCTCTGTTCTTTTAATTATGACGAAAGTGTCATCCACGTACCTGATCCAAAGTTTGAGTTGGATTTGTGGGAGGGCCGTTAGTTCTAGTCTTCGCATTACTGTTTCTTGCTATGAGCCCAGAGTTGGGTGAGCCCATAGGTGTCCCATTGATTTGTTCATATATCTGGCTGCTGAATATGAAATGTGTCATCAAGCACTGGTCCAGTAATTCAACTGGGTCAACACAATAGGACAAGCCAAACACAGGATAGCCAGAGAATTTCTAGAAGCATGACACTCATCTGCAAGCTCTATTAAAAAACACATCGACCTAGACCCAATATACCGGCCACTACAACGAGCAACCGGAACCATCAAACAGGAGCAATGGGAACAAAACCAAATAAATTCCAACTGACATAGTACAGCAGCGCTTCATGGCACTGAGGATGTCACCTAGAAAGGGATGGAATGTCTGCAAACCAGCTTCCCAACTCAGCAAATATACCCACCACCAGGGCAACTCTTTAACATCTCAGGTATCTAGAGAAAGTAACCCCCCACACACTTTCGTAAAAGTTGCTCAATTACAAACTTTATAAAAATAACAACTGTTAAACAAGTTAATTAAAAGGCAGCATATTTAGTATAATTTTAAATAGAACTATTCTCAAAATGCAACAGTCACAAAATTTTGAACTCGTTCACATTAAATAGATACTTGAGGTATAGGCGGTAATTGTTGCATAGTTAGCTGTTACCCTCAGGCCCTCTGACCTACCATATGTCTTGACACCTCCAGAATGTTCTCTTGCTGCAATTCAGCCAAAACACCGTCCAAAATCTGTTGAAAATAGACCAGAATAAAGGACATCAAAATTGTATTGACAATCATTAAAATGACATTGGCACATGCAATTGTAAGTATAATTAAATAGGTGCTGTAAGCATGGCCATGGGACGTGCAGTTGAAGGCGACAGCTTGATCCATTGATCCTTTCTAAACATTTGAATTAGTCTGTGATTGCAGGAAATTACCAGTTTATTCAGCCTAGTGATCATGGCCACCATTGGACAAAATGACTCTGCACATAATAAATACACACAGCAAATCTTTTTTTAACTTGGACCTAGAGACCCGCCGTCTGCCAGTTGGTCAAATATTCAGGATAATCAAGAGGTGCGTATGACCACGGAAACCACAACCAAGTGAAAGTTTTGAGATGTTAAAATCCCACAGAAAATCTACATGGAACCATCAACATCAATGTAAAAATCCAGTAAGTAGTAGAAATGTAATTCATGTAATATCATTGTTATACTTTATTTATAGCATAAGTGCTCAGACATTACAATAGATCACGGTATTTAAGAGATGCAATTTATGCCAGTTTATCAAAAGTGCCATTTGATTGAGGTGCCAGTTAAAGCAAAGTTTGCTGTTTTGTCGATCTTCAGTCAGATTGAGCCCTCAATTTTTTAGTAAAGAAAATATACTTAATTTTTTAACTACCTCGTTTCCAAGCTTTGGCCAGGATATCCAAGCTTTTCGACTTACCCCTTGGTCATCTTTATAGTCAAAAGTATCCGGTGTAAAATGATTCATTTGAAGATGACTGTTTGGCTCCTACTGGATGTACATCGCAATACACACTCTCAAAGCTGTCACCTCACTGGTGCATGCTGCATTCCCAACTACCCTGCTGTTTAATATTACAGGAGAAAGTGAGGACTGCAGATGCTCGAGATCAGAGCTGAAAATGTGTTGCTGGAAAAGCGCAGCAGGTCAGGCAGTGTCCAAGGAGCAGGAGAATCGACATTTCGGGCATGAGCCCTGAAGAAGGGCTCATGCCCGAAAAGTCGATTCTCCTGCTCCTGGATGCTGCCTGACCTGCTGCACTTTTCCAGCAACACATTCTAATATTACAACCTGATGTCAAGAATAAAAGGCAGATACACAGTCCATATCAAAAATAAAATCGTTGACATTACAGCAGTTCAAGAATTCAAGATATGCAAAAAAGAATTTGAGATTTAGTTTTCATTCATTCACTAGGTAAGGGAATTGCTGGCTATTTATTGCTCAGAGGGCAGTTAAGAGTCAACCACATTGCTATGGGTCTGAAGTTATGTGTAGGCCAGACATTTCCTTCCCTAAAGGAATTGAGTGAACCAGATGGATTTTTCCCCAACAATTGACAATTGTTTGATGGTCATCATTAAACTCATAATTCCAGAGTTTTGTTGTTGAATTCAAATTCTATCTAGTAGGATTTGAAACCACATCCCCAGAATAAAGCCTGGGTCTCTGGATTAACAGTCCAGCAACAATTTAAGATGTATTTGGATGGGTACATGAATAGGAAGGATTTTGAAGGATAAAGGCCAAGTACTGGTAAATGGGGCTAGAGTAATTTAGGATATCTGGTCAGCATGGATGAGTTGGACTGAAGGGTCTGTTTCCATACTGTACATCTCTTTGACTCTATGACTCTATGAGTACCAGTAGACCATTGGAGGAAGCTGAGAGACTGGGAAACTTTCCAAATGTTCATATGACATCAGCTTTCTCTGATTACCTCTTCTCAAGTTGTACATGAGCATTGTACAAATATTCAGTGACCTGATGGAAGACTCCCCCACCATAAACTATGACAGTCAGTTTTTTAAACATCAGATCAATCAGAAACTGCGTTATTTTACAGGAAGCAACCATTGTTTAGTCACTACACGCTCACCCTGGTGTTAACAGGCTGTGGATTGAGTTCCACTGCAAAGATTGAAATTTGTGGATGTTATAATCAGACTTTGGACAAAGTTCCTCAATTTGTTACTGTTCTAGTTGAGATATCTGAAACTGTTAAGCTTCCAAGAAAGGAAGGCTGAGCTGGCTCTTTCTGTATTCACCCACCTCCTTGGTTGATTGCAACAGGTTAAATTAAAAAATGCATCAATTCCCTTGTGAATACCTTCCTCCTCAGTTCAAATGCTTTGAAAGGAATCAATTTAATCAAACATTCTTCAGTTACCAGAGTGAGTTCACTGATTATTTATTAAGTGTTATTTATTAACACAGGAATAATTAGCAACATAACACACATACACAGGTATGAAATAAGAGTTAAGTTCAAAAGCACAAAAAATAAACAAAGCAGATTTCCAGATCAGTATCTGAATTGTTCCTAAACAGCAGTTAGTTGAATATTGTAAATATTGCAGTGAAGGTTACTGATCGGGTAGGCCTTAGAAAATGAGCAATCAGCTTCATAATCCTTAGCTTTGCAAACCAGTTGAGATTCTGTGATTCTGGTGACTTTCAACCACCATTCCATTCCAGCAAGGTGAGAGAGAATACTTTGTTCCCCTGTTTCCTTTTTCCCTGGCATGCAGCATTTTATGGAAGTCATAGAATCCCTACAGTGTAGAAACAGACCCTTCGGCCCAACAAGTCCACATCAACCCTCCGAAGAGTAACCCACCCAGACCCATTCCCCTACTCTAATACATATACCCCTGACTAATGCACCTAACCTATACATCCCTGAACACTGTGGGCAATTTAGCATGGCCAATTCACCAACCTGCATATCTTTTTGGATTATGGGAGGAAACCAGAGCACCCAGAGGAAACACGCACAGACACAGGAAGAATATGCAACTCCACATAGACAGTCGCCCGAGGCTGGGATCAAACCAGGGTCCCTGGTGTTGTGAGGCAGCAATGCTAACCACTGAGATAGACAGGATATGTACCTGCAACACGGGGTAATTAAGAGATAATTCTTTAACAATAATTAACTTTCATAATACACTATAATGTGAACACAGACTGGTACACACATAAGTGTCTAGTCCCACTAGTCAACTTCAATAGAATTGAAACTGACTTTGTGACCCCCGTTCTGCATATGCTTTAAAGGGAAAACATAAGATGTGTTTGCAGGGACTTAATCTGCAGAGACTGACTTTTTGTTGCGCAGGGATGATCTGTCCCTATTATCTTTGTGGTCCCAATAAATCAAAGTCTAGTTTGTTTGAAATTTCTTGATCAGAAAAAAGCTAAAGGAAATCCCCAGACTAGACCATGCAGCCTTCTTCACTCCTCAATATGATCATGGCTGATTTTGGACTACAACTGTGATGGTTATTAGTTACATCACATTGGCCCCACTTAGAATATTTTCTTTTACATCTGCAGTTATTGTCACAGTCATTCTTCTGTGATTTGTGCATGAGGATTTCTCTACAAGCTCTCATCATTGAGATAGTATGCCTCCTTTTTATTCTTTCTGCCAAAATGAACAATTTCACACTTTCACACATTGTACCCCACTTGTCAGACCTTTATCCACTCACAGAACTAGTCTGTATCTCTCTGTAGGCTTCTCATGCCCCTTCACAACTCATTTTCCAATCTCGCTTTGTGACATCAATAAATTTAGCTCTCATACCTTTGGTTCCTTCATCCAAATCATTTCTGTCGATGGTAGAGTTGAGGCCCTAGTACTGACCCCCTGTGGCACACTACTCAGACATCCTGCCAGCCTGAAAGAGACCCACATATTCCTACTCTCTGCTTCCCGTGAGCCAGCCAATTGTCTCTCCACGCCAATCTGGTATCTTCTAAACCATATGCTTTAGCAGACTGTCAGCTCTGTGTACCAGTGTATATATTTATGTTGATCTCTTTTGTTTAGTTTAGTCCAAGATCAAGTTTTTGACTTGCAAATACAGAATGCCTACTCAGTCTAAATGTTTTACCTATTTGGAATTTCATTATCTGCAGTGACCTTATCAAATGCCTTCTGTATGCTTTACTATGGCCCCCTCTTGTAGATAATATTGTATCCACTTACCCACCCCATTCACAATCATTAACCTTCCTGCCCCAGAGCCTTCAACTCCAGTAACGAGGACTATCTGGCTGTACTTATTTCTTGTAGCACCGGCTGTTTTTGTCGGTGTTGCTGCTGGAGATCATGGTAGATAGTAACAATTTAAAGATCAAATAAAATAATTTGAGGCAAAATGCTGTTGCACTACACAATTTGTATTGCAATGGTTTTAGGCTTCAGATCACTGCGAGCTACAAAACAAAAGTATGTTTAGGGCTATCTATATAAGAGGTTTATGAGAGTCATAGCTAATATCAAAGTTGTAGTCCAAGATCAGCCATGATCATATTGAAGAGTGAAGCAGGCTGCATGGTCTTGTCTGGGGATTTCCTTCAGTCTTTTTCATCTTATTATCACCTTGAAGAGATTCTGCTATTCTATCCAATGGGATTTCTATTTGTCTCTTTCATCCTATTTTTTACATTCTTTTGATCAGAAAGTATTACACATATGGATCTATGAAGTAAGCTGACAGGAATACAGTGCCATACATTCCCTGGAGTGTTACAGAAACCTCTATGAGTTTTATAGATCAAGTCAAAGTCTGAGAAATAAGAACAAGCTGAATTCCAATTGGGTAAAAGGTATAGACTGGGTAGCTATTCTTTATTTGCAAGTCAAAAACTTGATCTTGGACTAAACTAAACACAAGAAATCAAGTTAAATATAGACATTAGTACACAGAGCTGACAGTCTGCTAAACCTTCAAGATGAATGTTAGGAATGACACCATTTGAAAAATGAGGGCTGCAATAATACATGCTGTTGAAATGCCACTTTAACTGACTTTAGAGATAAACTAGAGGAAAAGTAGAGTCAGAACATTGTTATTAAAATGATCTATTAAATTGATTTTGTTCTGAAAAATAAAAATGGAAAGATTTTCTGATTTTTCAAAGTCTAAAACCTGACCAGGAGTTGGTTAGAAAGAAATATTGTGCCTTGAATTTTGATATTAATGCTGCAAATTCAAGGGACCTCGTAAATATTAATGCACATCCTCATCACAGGACAGGACTCAACATGAAGTGCAAAATTACAGACATCTATGTTCAAAATCTGACTGTTCATGTCTGATACTCATTTTAGAAATATTGAAATGTACCATTCATTGCGTCCCCGTAATAATCATTTAGGAGCTGATCATTTAAGTGTTACAGGTGTCCATCTTACAGCTCACTGTTTGAGATAACAGGAGAGCTTACACTATATGAAAACAACATGGCCATCTTGTATAAGCCTCCCTAAAAAGTTCAACAATTTACAACAAGAAGATGCCACCCAGTGGCTGCTTTGCACAAATGATATGATGTGAATCAGGTTATTCTCCATGTTAATGAGCAGTTTTATTTTTATGAGAAATAAATGTGCGAACAATGCAAATAGGTCAAAAGGTGTAACTTCATCACTGCTCCAGATGAGCATTGCACTTTTTTTGCTGCACTATAAACTGTATTAATATTCATTGCTATTCACAATCTACTTCCACGTTTAGATTAACAACTTGAACACGATGACACAAGCAGACAAATCCTCTTCGGGAAATGCAAGTGCTTTATTTTTGTAGCTGTGCTAGTACTTTATCTTGTATAATGAAGGCACAGGAGTGCATTTGAATTTAATATGCCCTGAAAATATTGCTAGTGTTGTGGTGCTCACAACATAGAGTACTTTAAATGTTGTAAATTCATTGTGCATTCTTGTCACAGTAATTATTCCTCCCTGTCCCTTTGAGTGCAAGAATCTCTAATTCACATTGGATTTTTGGTTGTTGGAATCATAATTAACATGAAATGGGCAATGCTAAACTTTTTAAAGCACTTGAAATGTACTGTGTTTTGCACTGTGATTTAGCACTACACTTAACTGGCATTGTTGAAGCAGTGTGCCTGTGAGTTTACTTACAATTATTTTTTTCTGCTGTTCTACTCCATCACAGTAATTGGAGTTTCAGGAACAATGCAGAAGAAAAACAAACTGAAAGCAATTTTTGCATTCACTTCTTTGGTTATTTCTATAAGGAGGTGCACCATTGAGTTTTTAAAGCTGGTGGTCTAGTTCAATGGAAGACTATTTGTCTGCTGATCTTGAAGCCCATTTATACTGTTTAATGCTTACGGTGGATAGTGAGTCAACCTGGTTGGGATTGGATTCCACTGAACTCTGTAGTCTTCAGTTTACATTGGCTATGAGTAAGGAGCTTGTGAAATGAATGTAAGGCCTGTAATAGTTAACTGACATCAGGTCCAGGCTGCTTTAACTCCCTTACTTTGTTCAAATGTGTAGTAATTGGAACCATGGCCAGGTGGATCTTGTTGACTATGAGCTTCTTCATTGTGCAGTTAACCTGAGCCACTCAGGGCACTATGGCTTAGCTGGTTAAAGTGCATTGCTAGTAAACAGGAGCTCCTCAGCTCATATCCAGTGAGGGAGCTGGTGGTGTGGCAGGAGGCAACTAATAGGGCCCTCTTGTGGTGCAGAAGTAGTGTCCCTACCCCTGAACTAGGAAGGCTGGGTTCAAAGCTTACCTACTTCAGAGCTGTGTAATAACATCCCTGAACAGGTTGATTAGGAAAAACATGTTAATTTGAAAGAAAACAGGAGATTCAGAAAGTGTCCTCAGTTGAGGGGGTTGGCTGGTCACAGCCAGTGTACAGTGCACACGTATAAAAAGGGTGACTTGGCTATGGGATACCAAGTTGCTTCTGTCTTGCAAATGATGGCCTGATGTGAAGGAAGCCATTCATCTTTGTCATGCCTTCATTGTAATGCAGGGTTGCAATGAGTTTGCAATTCCCCACACACTTTTCCTCCATAAACTCCAACTCATGAATTATATCATATCATGAAGACATTGCTCCTCAGTCAGTGCTCTCCAGTCATCAAAATCTGGAGAGTAATTCAGAAGGTCAGCAGAGTATATTTTCATTTTATAGACCAAGACATTTTGAGGATTTTGACACAACTCTCACCACTCCATCAGTTGATGAAGTGACGTTGGCAGGGAGGGAACCTAGGGAAATGGATGGGTGGAACACAAGAGCGATTGTGACCGGGATAAGAAGTTGGAGAGTTGCCAAGACCACTTTGATTTCTATTTGAAATGAACCAAATTGATTGATGGTTCCGGGTCCTTCTAGCCAAAAAGGAACCTGAATAAGAGACCTAATCTATTGAACACTTTCTTGGATCCTTTGTCAAGTCAGGAATTGGTGTCTGACTTCACTTCAAGCTGGTCAAAATCAGGGATGAAGTGAAGTCATCTTTATCCCAATAAGGGTCTTGTCTGCCTGGGCTTTATACAGTGTGCTTGCTATAACAGTGCACAGCACAGTTTCAACAGGGTATTGATGAACTGATGCTGATAGTTGATCCTTCATATATCCTGATCTTGTTATGTAAGGGAGTTCAAAATCATAGCACATTTTACAACTTCTAAACAAAATACTACAATTCTCTTCTCAGAAATGACGTTGAATGTCTGTTTTCTATCAACATTCCATGCATAGAACTGGAACTCATGCCACAAAAAAAATCAAAGCTTTTGAGAACATAAGAGGAGAATTAATAGAATGTTACCGGTGATCACTTATGTCCAGAGATTAGAGACTCTGAGGTTTAAATCAAAGAAGGTTACAGAGAGATGTAATAGAAGTGCTTGAAATTATGATGGGTCCCAAAAAATAAGATAATTAGTGAAAGGAGTAAGGAGGAGATAGGAAGAATTACTTTTTATGTGGTGCATTACCTGAAAAGGTCATGGAAGCAGATTCAACAATAACTTACAAAAGGGAATTGATTATAAACTGAAGCAGGCAAAAAGAAAATGCAAGATAACGGGGAAAGAGCAGGAGAGAAGGACTAATTGAATAGCTCTTTTAAAGAGCTGACACTGACACAATGAGTTGTATGGCCTTCTTCAGTACAGTATGTTTATATAAGTCTACCATTCTATCACTATAAGTGCTGATAATTTTAATAATACACTATCAACTGTCAACATTGGTTTGATTTTCAGTTCTGAGCTGGCCGCAATGTAGTATTGCCTTGCATGGAAAGACATAAACAGGGTGAATTGCATTTAATTGCAAGAGGAAGAATAAGTGTGATCTGTAAGTAACATGTACCAAAACACTCTAAATTTATTGGTTTATAAAATGAAAATAAACTCTGCTGACCTTCTGAATTACTGTCCAGATTTTGATTACTGGAGAGCACTAACTGAGGAGCAATGTCTTCACGATATGATACAGTTCATGAGTTGGAATTTATGGAGGAAAAGTGTGTGGAGAATTGCAAACTCTTTGCAACTCTGCATTTCAATGAAGGCGTGACAAAGGTGAATGGCTTCCTTCATATGCAGGCAATCATTTGGTAAAGAGAAGCAACTTGATTTCATAGAGGGCCATTCATAAACACAGGACATCCTCAAAAATCATTACAAGCAATGAAATATTTTTCAAGTGTAAACACCAATGTAATGAAGGTTTTTTTTTTAAGAGATTCATGGATGTGGGCATTGTCGGCTGGGCCAGCACTTCTGCTAATTCCTGATCGCCCAGGGGAAGGTGGAAGTGAGCTGCATTCTTGAACTTCTGCAGTCATCAAAAATTGTAAACTCATCAGGTTGACACCTCATATTTAGGGTAGACTCTGACACAGCTTCTGACACCACCAGCCCGGTTCCTCACCTCAACTCCCCACCCAGTCCCAACTGCACCAAAACTTTGAATGTTTGTGGATAGTGAAGTGGGGAATCTGCCTGACTATGAGTTGATAGATTGTGGTGGATTAGAATTCTGTGGCTGTGGATGATTCACAATGCCGTATGGATATGGCCTGAACTGCTTGCTCTGTTCAAAGTCTAATCCATTTTGTACATGCCAGAAAAATTTGCACCCCAAGTTTCCACAAAAAACAATAAAGTATACAAGCAAATGATCTGATACTGTGATATTAGAAAAGGGGTACACACTTGTTAGGGTAAAGTGAATAAACCCTCTGCTCTTCTTTGAAATAAAAAATGGATATTTTCAATCCACCTGAGAGGGCAGTTACATTTAGTTTCTCTTCCAGAAGAATGCACCCTCATTAGATTCCTGAAATGTTAACCAACATGACATGGCCACATGCCTGGAATGGGACAGGAACCTCCATCTTTCTGAATCTCACAGTATCTTTGTGCTCTGACCAGACAACATTTAATGGTCAAGTGTAAAAAAAAAAGCAAAGCTGCCTTGTTAGTGTTACTAGTTCTTTTAAAATTAATTGCAATTGGGGTACATGTACATATCATTACAACTGTACTCGGGGGGATATTCCCGGATATACATCCAGGGAAGTTATTGGGTTAAACTGAGAAATAAGAAAGGGATGATCACCAACTGGGATTGTATTATAGACCCCCTAATAGTCAGAGGGAAATTGAGAGACAGACTTGCAAGGAGATCTTAGCTATCTGTAAGTATAATAGGGTGGCTATGGTAGGGAATTTTAATTTTCCAAACATAGACTGGGACTGCCATAGTGTTTAGATGGAGAAGAATTTGTTAAGTGTATACAAGAAGATTTTCTGATCCTGTATGTGGATGTATCTACTAGAGAAGGTGCAAAACTTGACCTACTCTTGGGAAATAAGGCAGGGCAAGTGACTGAGGTGTCAGTGGGGGAGCACTTTGGGACCAGCGACCATAAGTCTATTAGTTTTAAAATAGTGATGGAAAAGGATAGACCAGATCTAAATGTTGAAGTTCTAAATTGGAGGAAAGCTCATTTTGATGGTAAGAGGCAAGAACTTTCAAAAGCTGATTGGGACCAGATGTTCACAGGTAATGGGATGGCTGGAAAATGGGAAGCCTTCAGAAGTGAGATAACGAGAATCCAGAGAAAGTATATTCCTGTTAGGGTGAAAGGAAAGGCTGGTAGGTATAGGGAATGCTGGATGGCTAAACAAATTGAGGGTGTGGTTAAGAAAAAGAAGGAAGCAAATGTCAGGTATGAACAGGATAGATCAAATGAATCCTTAGCTGAAAATGTGTTGCTGGAAAAGCGCAGCAGGTCAGGCAGCATCCAAGGAGCAGGAGAATCGACGTTTTGGGCATGAGCCCTTCTTCAGGCATGAGCCCTTCTTCAGGAAAGGTTCATGCCTGAAGAAGAGCTCATGCCCGAAACGTCGATTCTCCTGCTCCTTGGATGCTGCCTGACCTGCTGCGCTTTTCCAGCAACACATTTTCAGCTCTGATCTCCAGCATCTGCAGTCCTCACTTTCTCCCAAATGAATCCTTAGAAGAGTATAAAGGCAGTAAGAGTATACTTAAGAGGGAAATCAGGAGGGCAAAAAAGATCGTTTTGGCAAATAAAGTTAAGGAGGATCCAACGGGTTTTTACAAATACGTTAAAGACAAAAAGGTAACTAAGGTGAAAATAGGGCCCCTCAAAGATCAGCAAGGCTGCCATGGTGTGGAGCCACATGAGATGGGGGAGATACTAAATGAATATTTTGCATCAGTGTTTATTGTGGAATAGGGTATGTAAGATATAAAATGTAAGGTAATAGATGGTGACATCTTGAAAATGTCCATATTACGGAAGATGTCCCGAAACGCATAAAAGTGGATAAATCCTCAGGACATGATCAGGTGTACCCTTGAACTCTGTGGGAAGCTAGGCAATTGATTGCTGATACCCTTGCTGAGATATTTGTATCATTGATAGTCACCACTGAGGTGCTGGAAGACTGGAGGTTGGCTAACGTGGTGCCACTGTTTAAGAAGGGTGGTAAGGATAAGTTAAGGGAACTATAGACCTGTGAGCCTGACGTCAGTGGTGGGCAAGTTATTGGAGGAAATCCTGAGGGACAGGATGTACATGTATTTGTAAAGGCAAAGAGATGTGGTGGACAGCGAAGAGGATTACTTCAGATTACAACAGGATCTAGACCAGATGGGCTAATGGGCTGAGAAGTGGCAGATGGAGTTTAATTCAGATAAATGCAAGGTGCTGCATTTTGGGAAAGCAAATCTTAGCAGGACTTATACACTTAATGGTGAGGTCCTAGAGAGTGTTGCTGAACAAAGAGACCTTGGAGTACAGGTTCATATCTCCTTGAAAGTAGAGGCGCAGATAGATAGGATAGTGAAGAAGGCGTTTGGTATGCTTTCCTTTATTGGTCAGAGTATTGAGTACAGGAGTTGGGAGGTCATGTTACGGCTGTACAGGACATTGGTTAGGCCACTGTTGGAATATTGCGTATAATTCTGGTCTCCTTCCTATCGGAAAGATGTTGTGAAACTTGAAAGAGTTCAGAAAAGATTTCCAAGGATGTTGCCAGGGTTGAAGGATCTGAGCTACAGGGAGAGGCTGAATTGAGTGGGGCTGTTTTCCCTGGAGCGTCGGAGGGGTGACCTTATAGAGGTTTACAAAATTATGAGGGGCATGGATAGGATAAATAGACAAAGTCTTTTCCCTGGTGTTGGGGAGTCCAGAACTAGAGGGCATACGTTTAGGGTGAGAGGGGAAAGATATAAAAGAGACCTAAGAGGCAACGTTTTCACGCAGAGGGTGGTACATGTATGGAATGAGCTGCCTGTGGTGGAGGCTGGTACAATTGCAACATTTAAGAGGCATTTGGATGGGTATATGAATAGGAAGGGTTTGGAGGGATATGGATCAGGCGCTGGCAGGTGGGACAAGATTGGGTTGGGACATTTGGTCGGCGTGGACAAGTAGGACCAAAGGATCTGTTTCTGTGCTGTACATGTCTATGACTCTATGTGGGCAGTATTTCAGAAGAGGGTATGAGTATCATACATAAAGACATATCTTCACCCACATCACAGTGATGACAACATGTTTTTGCATCACACCTTTCCCCATACTTTCCCCCACCTCCACACACCAGGCCTTGTCCTCACATGGGCTACTACCACACACAAGCTATTTTCAGCTACTAATAATCCCCATTGGATCTATTCTTTCTCCTAGGTTGACCCTCACCCACTCCTTTGTTTATTAAAACTGTGTTTCTCTTTCTTTGAGCTCTATCTCCACCCATTTTTCACTCCTCCTCTCATCCCCCCTCCCATATTCTAGAGTCATAGAGTCCTACAGCACAGGGACAGGCCCTTTGATCCTAACTGCTCCATGCTGAACAAAGTATGCATCCACGCCAACCCCATTTCCCTGCACTTGGCCCATATTCTTCTAATCCTTTCCTATCTTTTTATTTGTCCAAATGCCTTTTAAATGTTGTTAATGCATCCACCGCAAACATTTCCGCTGACAGCTCATTCTATATGCTTATCACCCTCTGTTTTATTCTTATCACCCTCTGTTTTATTCTTGCCCCTCTAACCTTTAACTGATGCCTTCTAGTCCTCAATTGCCTAAGCCTGGGAAAAAGACTGAATGCATTCACCCTATCTTTGCCCATGATCTTATACACTTCTATGAGCTCCCCCCCCCTCAGTCTCCTA
Organism: Chiloscyllium plagiosum; assembly: GCF_037043375.1. NCBI lineage: Eukaryota > Metazoa > Chordata > Chondrichthyes > Orectolobiformes > Hemiscylliidae > Chiloscyllium > Chiloscyllium plagiosum. Next base: position 6,970,819 of record NW_028270144.1, read on the forward strand.
CACTCTAAAGAAAAAAGTCTTAGCTTGTCCATTCTCTCCCTATAACTCAGACTGTTGAGTCCTGCCAACATCCTTGTAAATTTCTGCTGCACTCTTTCCAGTTTAATAACATCCTTCCTATAGCAAGGTGACCAAAACTGAACACAATGCTCCAACTGAGGACTCACCAACATCCTGTACAACATAACTTCCCAACTTATATACTCAATGATGAACGTCAGTGTGTCAAAAGCCTTCTTCACTGCCCTGTCTACCTGGGACTCCACTTTCAGAGAACTGTGCACCTGAACTCCAAGGTCTCTCTATTCCACTACACTCCTTAAGGCCCTACTATTCACCATGAAACTCCTACCTTGATTTGAATTTCCCAAATGCAAGACATAAAACATAAAAAGCTTCTTTTTCCTGGCTACCGTCAGTCCTGTAGAGGGGTCACTGGACCCAAAATGTTAACTCTGATCTCTCTCCACAGATTCTGCCAAACGTGCTGAATTTTTCCAGCAATTTCTGTCTTTGTTTCCGATACATTTTGTAGTACCTTTAAGACATTAAAGCTGCCAGACAGCAGCATTTTCAGATAAAATCTGATGTCAAGTCATGAAATGAGTCATTACAATAAGTGGCTTAGATTCATGGAACAAGGTCACAGAAGAAAGAGATTTTCATCAATGCTGTGAAAATTGATTTGGTCCCTATTTCTTGTAATCTGTTCAGCTCAGTTCATTAGCTGGCTAGTTTATGGCACAAATGACACCAACAAAGTGGGTTCAATTCCTGCACTGCCTGAAGTTATTATGAAGTGTTTTCCCATTTCAACTTCTCCCCCGCCTGAGGCATTGTGACCCTCAGGTTGAACCACCACCACTTGAGTGTCTCAGACTCTCTCTTGTTCTGTCTCATGAGGGAGGAGCCTGTGGTCTGGTCGGACTGTGGCAACTATACTTCAAATCGTTTGACACCACCCAGTTTACACTGGGTCACAGCATTTCCCTCACGATGTTGTGTTAGTTGTTGGGAAATGGGACCAGTTAGAAATCTGGTGGGACAGGCTTGACTCAGATCGATATTGAGTCCTTGTCTTGCAGCAGCAATAGAGACTCAATGTGCTCTTTAGTGCCACAGCTGACTTCCTACACCACTTTTATCCACCTTCTGCATATGTCTTGCTTCCAGATGTAGAGAATGAATCTGTCTACTACAACTAAAACGTCTTGCAATCCATTATTCTGAGTGCAGTGAAATGCCACCAATATCATCTTTCAGAAGCAGTAGGTATTTTTATTATTGCTAATGCTGTATCAGACCTAGGGAAAAGAATTAGAAAAATGTTAGATAAAACATTAACCTATGATTTCAGTGTGTGTGTGCATGCTAATTGATCCTAGTCTCTTTTTGCCAAGTGACAGAATCTAAGGTTTAAAGCTGTGATTGCTGACGCTGAGACAAAATCCCCTGAACTGTACACGAGAGTGCTATAATGCAACTCACAGTCCTGTAATAATAGTTGTACAGAGCATATTCGGCATTTTAAAAATGAGATTTTGATGTTCAGCCATCACAGGGGAGAGATCAGGCGATGGCTGTGGAAAGGTCTGTGAATATATTTGTTGGCAGTTCCTTGTGTAGCGGAACAACACATGCTGTCACTATAGGCCGTGAGAAAGAATCATACAGGAGAAAGATTACAGGAGGGTACTAACTATCTTATAACATTAGTGTCTGTCATCAACATTTCGAAGGCTATTTGAACACCAGTGCCATTTCAGCTCATTCCAACACGGCAATGCCCTATCTCAGTACTTCACTCTTCTATCTACTATTTCATCATGATGCTACGTTAAGGCCATTTGGCTGGAAGCATATTTAGGTTTGGGCAGAATCTAAATGATATTGGCTTTGGCGAGAAATCTGGGAGAATTTCCTGAGAAAGTGGTGGATGTGGGAACAATTACAACATTTAATAGACATTTAGATAAGTACATGAATAGGAAAGGTTTGGAGGGAGATGGGCCAGGAGCAGGCAGGTGGGGCTAGTTTAGTTTAGGATTATGTTCAGCATAGACTGGTTGGACTGAAGGGTCTGTTTCTGTGCTGTATGACTCTACAGTTGCGGGAGAGTTCCAATGGGGACTTTCTCTATGTTGAGAGCAACTAGTTACATTTTCCTGATAAAGAGACAAGATTCTCTCTAAGGAGGAATGAGAGATTTATTAACAGGGATTATTGCTTCTTGCCAGCCTCATTTATTGTAGATTACACCATATATGCAACTTCTTCTTGTACCACGAGTTGGTTAGAAACTCAATGCCGTAAGTTACTGAGATGGAAGTCTGAGCAGGGATCTTGACTACAGCTCACCATTTGTGCCTCAGGATGTCACCTTGGACATCTGACACCAAGTTTATGGGCATACTTCCTGGCACCAACTACACCCACCCTATGCCCCATGGACACTGACTTCTCTACCAGCCTGTCTGCACTATCATGGCATGTCTCCAGTACATGTGTATAGTCCTGCTGCACTTCAATACTACACTTTGGAATGCACCAGCAATTGCTATCGAAATGCGGGACAGGTACCCAGCTCACTGACTGAAACTTAGTTTGATCTTTGTACTAATGTCATGTACTGACATATAGTGAAAGTATTGTATTGTGAGCTACCTAGGCATATCACACCTTAGATCAGGGTAATGGAACAGAACGCAGAATACAGTACAACCTCGATTATCCGAATACCAGTTATCCAAATTTTGGATTATTTGAACAAGCTCCCAAGGTCCCGTAAAAATGGTATTAGGCAATTCAGCATTCAGTTATCGGTTAAATGGCATTATGGTGTGCAATGCTGGATAACCGAGAAATGTTCGATAACCAGCACTCAAATTACTGCTTGCTTATGATCAGATCAGTTATCCAAATTATCAGTTATCCAAACAAAGTATTCCCCGGCTGTCTCATTCGGATAATCGAGGTTCTATTGTATAGTGTTACAGCTGCAGAGAAAGATCAGGTCTAATATATGAGCGGTCCATTCATAAGTCTGATAGCAGCAGGGAAGAAGCTGTTGTTGAATCTGATCATACGTGTTTTCGAACTTTTATATCATCTGCCCAACAGAAAAGGATAGAAGAGAGTATAAGGTGGAAGGAGTCTTTGGTTAGGCTGTCTGCTTTTCCAAGGTAGCAGGAAGGTGTACCATGTGGCAGCTGTATATATGACAAACATACCACATGCAGGCCATTCAGCCTATCAAGTCTGTTCTACTATTCAATGAGGTCACGGCTGACCTGTGGCCTAACTCCATCTAACTGTCTTCGGCATATATCTCTTAAGGATTTTGCTTAACAAAAAATTAACTCAGATTTAAAATGAACAACTGATCCAGCATCCAATGCCATTTTTGGAAGAGAGTTCCAAACATCTCCCACCCTTTGTGTGTAGAAGTGCTTCCGGACATCTCTCCTGAATGGTCTGGCGCTAATTCTCAGACTATGCCCACTAGTTCTGGAATCCTCAACCAGTGGAAAAAGCTTATCTTTCTCTACCCTGTCTTTCCCTGTTAATATCTTGAAGACTTTATCAAATCTCTCTTTAATCTTCCATTTGTAGAGAAGACAGGCCTAATTTATATAATCTCTCCTGATGACTTTTCTTGTAAATCCATATCGTACTCAGTCCAAGGTCGTAATACCCTTCCTAAGGTGTCATGCCCAGATGTGCTCACAGTGGTGTCTAACCAGGGTTTGGGATAACTGCAACATAACTTCTGCATTGTTGTACTCCAGTCCTCCAGATGGAAAGGCCATGAACAATTTCACAATTTCTCACATTGTACTCCATTTTGCCAGATCCTTCACCCACCCGCTTAGCTGACTCTGTGACTCTGTCACTTCTCTATGTCCTTTTCACAACTTATTTTCCCAAGTATCTTGATGCCATTAGCGAATTTGGAAATCATAAATTCTGTCCCATCATTCAAGTCATTTCTGTAAGTCACAAAATTTTTAAACCCCACGATTGACCCCTGTGGCATCCCACTCTTTGCCTCGTTGCAACAGGAAAATGATCCATTTGGATATAATGTCTGATTCCGAACCAATGTATTATCCATGTTACATGTTATCCGCTATGCCACGAGCTTTTATTTTCTACAGTAACCTTTGGTGTGGCACTTTTTCAAATGCCACTGGGAATCCAAGTTCAGTATATCCATCATTTCGCCTTTATCTACACAACATGTTATTTCCTCCCAGAATGCCAATATATTGGTTAAACATGATTTCCCTTTCATAAAATCACGTTGACTCTGTCTGATTATCTTAAATATTTCTATGTTCTTGGCTCTAACATCCTTAGTGATAGTTTCAGACATCTTTCTTACAACAGATATTAGAATTAGTATTAACTTTATTGTCAAAGGTATCAAATGAGTATAGTGAAAGGTCTTCAAGTTGACGCTGACAACGCCATCTTAGCTACAGTTCTTGGAAAATAAGGGAAGTAAAAAGGTCCAGCATTGCAGATATTAGAAATAAGTTACAAAATGGACAAAAAAAGTTCAGAATAACAATCTTTTGACCCTGTCCATGTTGACACCTAGCCTTCAGTCCACACTGGGTCTTAACTCCAGACTGCATCTGGCTTCACCTCAGGGTTCATGTGGCCCAGAATTCATTCTGGACTCACCTCGAGACCAGAAATCCATGCCAAGGCCATGCCAGGCCAAGAGACTGCCACATACCACCCAAAGACCAACCATACTGGGCCATTGGGAGATCACCATGCCAAGCTGAGAGACCACCACGCTGGGCCGAGAGGACCTCTCGTCGGGTCTGTGTTGAGTTTGGAACTTCTGAGGCTGCGAGTTCTGAGGCAGCAAAGTCAGAGGCTGGGTATTCCAAGGTCACGAGGTCAGAGGTCATAGGTCAGAGGTAATTGGCCTGTAGATTCCTATTGTTTGTCTTCTTCCTTGCTTGAATAATTGAGATCTGTTCACTTATTTTCCAATGTAATGCAACTTCTTCCAAAAACGAAATTGGAAAATTAAAACCAATGCATCAATATCTCCTCTGAGATTTTTCATTCTCATTGTGTAATTGGAATGATCCCATGAAATGCCTACAACTGCATCACTAGTTATCTATTCCTTCACCTAACTTGCTTGTATACTTTGGCTACTTTTTCTTTCATGATCTCATAATTTTCCTAATTTAAATTTAACATACTAGCCTTGGACTCACTTTCCCCTCCTTCAAATTGAGCATGAAATTCAATTATATTATGGTTCTTCAGAGAATCTGCGGAATATTAATAATTTAACATGTCACTAATACCACGGAATATGGTACATTTTTTAACCCTTCAAAGAAATCTGTGACTTTAGCCAAATATACATAGCATGATTACTACTTCAACTTATGCTATATCAGTCAGAAAAGTGGTAATATTTTCTGAATGAATCACATTCACATGCTTCAGGAGATTGTACCATCTGGGAGTGTCGCTTTCTTTAATCAAAGTCACTGACCATTTTTAAGAAAGATGTCAGAGGAAATAAAATATCTTCGAGGACATCTGCAACTTAGCAGGGTGCAAGATGCAAAGAAATATTTTATTACCAGCTGGTCTCTGAGGGAAGTTCGCTCAGCAGCTGCCAAAGAGAAATACTGCTGTGGCTTTGAAATCCTGTTCAAATAGCACGAATAATTTAAAAAGAAAATGATTTCCAGGATGCGGGTCTCAGTAACAAGGCTAATACTTATTGTCCATCACAAGGTTGAGAAAGTTGAAAGTTCTCCTTCTTGAACCACTGCCATTGAATGTTCAATACAGCTGAGTGTCACATTGGGCAATGATAGAAAATCGATAGGAGTCGGCCATGTTTTGGGCCGAGAAACATGTATAGGCCAATTTCAGTGGTCCAGCCTGTTTCCTGTCAACTAAATTTAAATTCACCAAATGCCAAAGTGAGGTTTGAATTTACATTTTCTAGATTACTATGCTTTAAGTCAGCAACAGAATCACAATGCCACTATGTCCTTTTGTAGTTTTAATAACTTCATCTATCAAAATGTAAACATTCACCATTGTTTGATTTTTTTTTTAAATTGGCAGGAAGACCTGTCACTGCCAAATAATTCACAGCTCCATTCTCTGGACTATTTCAGAATACAACCAGAGCAAATTATTGTATAAAAGAAGGATGTACTTCACTCTGAATTTCTAAGATTAATGATACAAATCAAATGGCAGCTGTTGGAAGTGAATTTATCCTTACAATGTAGATAACAGTTACTGAGATCATTGTAGGAAATTTCTCCCAAATCAACTATGGGCTAAGTTTTCAAATTTAAACTCTGGACAGATATTATTTCTCAATATCCATCATAAATTTTCTGTGCAGAATTGATACATTCAATGTGAATGTAACCATGAAGTTATGCGTAAAGTCAATAACGAGTTCTTTGGTTTGGCAGGCATTGAGAGCTCAGTGCACCATTTTTTCAGGTCTTCCACCTCCCATCTGCAGTCTGTTTCATTGCCATCTGAGAATTGACTGACTATGGTGGTGTCATCAGCGAACTTGTAAATGGCTTTGTAAAGCAAACATACTCCAGTACTTTCTAATGGAGGCATAGAATACAAAAACAAGGAGCTTGTGATAAAACTTAATAAAATGTTGGTGCAGCCTCAAATAAAATAGTGTCCCATTCTCAGTGTCACTCTTCAAGAAGCATGTATATAGGGTTCTAAAGACTCGATGGGCCAAATGGCCTTACTTCCACTCCTATGTCTTATGGTCTTATGGTCTTATGGCTCCAGCACCAGGGGAATGGATGAATTAGAAAAAGCTGGAGCTATTCCACAAGGAGAAGAAAAAAATAGAAGTAAATTTAACAACAGTGCCAAAAAAAATGAGAGGTTTGGACCAGACCAGACCCCCTCAAAATATTTTAAAGTAGCCTAGACCCTCACATCTTCTTATTTTAAAGGCAAATGTGAAGTGCTGTGTTCCAGATACAGTGCAACTGGTCAATCTACTCAACATTAAGCAAAAACACAATTTCTTTAAACACCGCGGTTAAAATGCAACCAAAGAAAGAGGATTTTAGAATAACAACTTTACTAGAAAACTTAACAGAATAATAGATACAATAATAGATACAATAAACTGATCCAATATAGTAACATCTCATAAACACACCCCTTTGTGAAAAGGAAAACTTAGACACAGATTCTCACATGTAGTTCTCCAATTCAGGAGGGAAAAGCAGCGAGTGTAGCAACCCAGAGATGTTCACTGAAACTTTCAATATTGTTAAGACTCCAATAGCTTCTGATGCTACTGCAAAAAAAATCAAAACCCAAAAGTCTGGATTAGTGAGAGCTAGTAACACCCATTTAGGCTGTTAAAAAAATCAAGACCTCCCAAGCTGTTTACTGAAGAGGTCTTCACTCGCCAGCTCAGCATGTCTCATTCAATCTCTCTCTTCAAAGAAACCTCTTCAAATCCTCCTCTTAAAGCTACAGCATTGTCACACTGGCCTGAGAACATTGGGGAAAACTGTTTCTATGACAGTAAGACTAAGAACCAAAGGATCTCATTCAAGATGATTGGTGAAAGAACCAATGACGACATGAGATTGCTGTTTTGCATTGACAATCTCCAATGTCCTGCTTGAGTGGGGTGGAGGCAGATTCCATTAAGGCTTTCAAAAAAGGAATATTTGAAGAAAGCAAACTTGTAGGGCTCCAGCACAAGGCAGGAGAGTGGGTTTAGGTGATTTGTTGATGTAAATAGCCAGCACGAAGAAGCAGGCTGAATGATCCTCCTCTGTAAATGTTCTGTGATTCTCAATGACACATATTGATGTTAACTTGGTGGTAATCTCTGTCTCCTCATTTAAATCACTTTCTGACACACACAAAATAGCTCTGGTAGAAGTGGACTGATCATCAATGTTTTTACTGGCTGCCTGTTTGATTTGACCTTTGAGTTGATTTGATTTATTGCAGAAACATGTACCTAAATACAATGAAAAGCTTTGTTTTGTGAGAAGCACTGGTAGTTCACAGCAAACAAGGACATGCAGATCATTGGGTGCTTAGTCAGAGTGAGACATATAGGTTGCACAACACAGGAGGTGCACAGAGCAAGATCAATATTAGTTGAAGTTAGAGAATCCATTCAACAGTCTAATAACGGCAGGGAATAATACATGGCTTGGAAAGGGTGGACGCTAAAAAATTGTTTCCGTTAGGGGGGGAGACTAGGACCCATGGGCACAGCCTTAAAATTAGAGGGGGTCAATTCAGAACAGAAATGCGGAGACATTTCTTCAGCCAGAGAGTGGTGGGCCTATGGAATTCATTGCCGCGGAGTGCAGTGGAGAAAGGGACGCTAAACGTCTTCAAGGCAGAGATTGATAAATTCTTGATGTCACAAGGAATTAAGGGCTATGGGGAGAATGCGGGTAAGTGGAGTTGAAATGCCCATCAGCCATGATTAAATGGCGGAGTGGACTCGATGGGCTGAATGGCCTTACTTCCACTCCTATGTCTTATGGTTTTATGGTTCCTGAACCCTTTGCCCCCAAGCTCAATCAATAACTCTTCCCATTGCTCTACTTAATGTTGAGAGAATATTGAAAGGTAAGAGATCGGCCAGGCCACATGATAATGTGAACTAAACATTCCTGGGTGACTGCCAACACAGTCATGCAAATCCAAATGTCTTGGCTGCACTGACAGAAGTAGCTTAGCTCTGGTATATCATTCCTTAGTGCAAATATTAAACAAGACCGATGTCATCAATCAGGTGACCCGAGTGTGATGGCAAAATCTGAGTATTCAATGAAGTTTGTCATTTGATTGCAAGTCTGAAAGTTCATAAAGTTTATCTGACCATGTTATGGCTCTGTTATGTTTTAAGGTTCAGAATGTAATGTTCAACTTTTAAAATTTACATTTGTTCAACAATAATACGTTCAATAATTACTGCAATAAAAATGTTTAAATCTTGCTCATGTAAGGCTGAGTAAATTCTTTGTATTTGAACACGCTTAGCCTCATCATTATCGAAAACTGCTGGAGGAAATTGAAACATATCCTAACTTCTAATTGGTGGAATATTTCCACAGTCTTTGACAAAGTTAAACAAAATATAATACAGCAATGGTAAAGCCAATAACAGTTGAATTTAATGACCATAGAAAAGCGACAGGAGGAGGCATGATTTTATTTTAATAAGGTCCAGAAATAGTTATCTGGGACCTTAGTTTAAAGATTGGTCTTCATTTGATGCTGAGGAATAAAAGAAAATCCAAACAGATTACATTTTGCTTAATGTGAGACCATTAGACTGTGGAAGCAGAAGTAGACCATTCAGCCCATCAACTCTGTTCTGCTCTTGGTTGATCTGACTGTCCACAACTCCACTTTCCTGCCCCTTCCCCATAGCTCTTGATTCCCTGATTGGTTAAAATAATCTGTTGAACTCAAACATCAATATACTTAATGATACACCCTCTCTGGTAAAGAATTTCACAGCTTCAAAAACCTCTGAGAGAAGAAATTCCTCCTCACCGCTGCTTTAAATGGGGGACACCTCTTAATCTGAGATTATACCCTCTGGTCTAAACTCTCCCACAGCTTTTCCACATCGCCTTTGTCAAGACACCCAAAACTCTTGAGTGGTTTGAAAGATCTCCCATTCTTCTAAACACCAATGAATAATTTCTTCCAGTTGAATGCTCCTCCTGCAGAATGTGGGAGATAAGAGTCATCACTAGTATCCCTGCTGACTGTATCTGTGGGAAGTGCACCCAGCTCCAACTCCTCAATAACCACGTTAGGGAACTGAAGCTGGAGCTGGATGAACTTCAGATCATTCAGGAGGCGGAGGGGGTTATTGAGAGGAGTTGCAGGGAGGTAGACACACCTCAGATAAAAGAAGAAGGTAGATGGGTTACCGTCAGGGGACAGAAAGGGAACCGGCAGGCAGTACAGGGATTCCCCTGTGGCTCTTCCCGTCAACAACAAGTATAGCATTTTGGATACTATTGGAGGGGATGATTTATCAGGGCTAAGCAATGGGGAACAGGTCTGTGACACAGAGACAGTCCCTGTTGCTCAGAAAGGAAGGAGGAAGAGGAGCAGAGTATTAGTCATTGGGGATTCCATAGTTAGGGGGACAGATAGGAGGTTCTCAAGGTTTGTGAGTTGCCTCCCAGGTGCCAGGGTTCATGATGTCTCAGATTGTGTTTTCAGGATCCTTGAAGGGAAGGGGGAGCAGCCCCAAGTCGTGGTCCACAAAGGCACCAATGACATAGTTGGATTAGGATTGGGGATTTAAGGCAGAAATTCAGGGAACTAGGATGGAGGATTAGAGCCAGAATAAACAGAGCTGCTATCTCTGGTTTATTGCCTGTGCCACATTCTAGTGTGGTGAGGAATAGGAGAGAGAGCGAGAGAAGTTGAACATGTGGCGACAGGGATGGTTCAGGAGGGACGGATTCAGATACCTGGATAATTGTGGCTCATTCTGGAGTAGGTGGGACCTCTATAAACAGGACAGTCATCACCTGAACCAGAGGGGTACCAATATCCTGAGGAGGAGATTGGCTAATGCTCTTCAGGTGGGTTTAAACTGTTTCAGCAGGGGGATGGAAATTTAAATTGTAGTTCAAGTATGCAGGAGGTTGAGAATACTAAGGTCAGGAATAAGGTTTCAGGGTTGCAAGAAGGTACTGGCAAGCAAGAAGTTGGTTTGAAATGTATCCACTTCAACACCAGGAGCAACCAGAATAAGGTGGGTGAACTTGCAGCATAGGTTTCCATGCTGTGACGATTTTGGAGACATGGGTAAAGCAGAGACAGAATAGCTATTGCAGGTTCTGGGATTTAGATGTTTCAGTAAGAACAGGAAGATGGTAAAAGAGGTGGGGAGTGTGGCATTGTTAGTCAAGGTCAGTATTACGGTTGCAGAATGGATGTTTGAGGACTTATCTACAGAGGTAGTATGGGCTGAGGTTAGGTACAGGGAAGGAGAGGTCACCCAGTTGGGAGTTTTCTACAGGCTTCCAAATAGATCCAGGGATGTATAGGAAAGGACTGCAAAAATGATCCTCGACAGGAGTGAGGGTGACAAGGTGGTTGTTATGGGGTCTTTAACTTTCCAAATTAGATTAGATTAGATTACTAGATTAGATTAGATTAGATTACTTACAGTGTGGAAACAGGCCCTTCGGCCCAACAAGTCCACACCGACCCGCCGAAGCGTAACCCACCCATACCCCTACATTTACCCCTTTACCTAATACTACGGGCAATTTAGCATGGCCAATTCACCTGACCCTGCACATCTTTGGACTGTGGGAGGAAACCGGAGCACCCGGAGGAAACCCACGCAGACACGGGGAGAACGTGCAAACTCCACACAGTCAGTCGCCTGAGGCGGGTATTGAACCCGGGTCTCTGGCGCTGCGAGGCAGCAGTGCTAACCACTGTGCCACCGTGCCGCCCACATATTGGGAATACTATAGTTCAAGTACTTTAGATTGGACAAAAACTGACCTATGTGTGCAGGAGGGTTTCCTGACACAGTATGTATGAAGGCCAACAAGGGGCAAGCCCATTTGATTTGGTACTGGGTAATGAACCCTGTCAGGTGTTAGATTTGGAGGCAGGTGAGCACTTTGGTGATAGTAACCATGATTTGGTTATGTTTACTTTAGTGATGGAAAGTGATAGTTATATACCGCAGGGCAAGAGTTATAGCTGGGGAAAAGGCAATTATGATGCAATTAAGCAAGATTTAGGATGCATAGGATGGGGAAAGAAACTGCAGGGGATGGGCACATTGAAATATGGAGCATATTCAAGGAACAGCTACTGTGGATCCTTGATAAGTATGTACATGTCGGGCAGGGAGGAAGTTGTAGAGTGCGGGAGCCATGGTTTACTAAGGAAGTTGAATCTCTTATCAAGAGGAAGAAGGCGGCTAATGTTAGGATGAGATGTGATGGCTCAGTTAGGGCACTTGAGAGTTACAAGTTAGCCAGGAAAGACCTAAAGAGAGAGCAAAGAAGAGCCAGGCAGGATCATGAGAAGTCATTGGCAGATAGAATCAAGGAAAACCCTAAGGCTTTCTATAGGCATATCAGGAATAAAGGTGCTGGAAACCAGATTCTGGATTAGTGGTGCTGGAAGAGCACAGCAGTTCAGGGAGCATCCGAAGAGCAGTAAAATCGACGTTTCGGGCAAAAGCCCTTCATCAGGAATACAGGCAGAGTGCCTGAAGCGTGGAGAGATATCTGCAATCATTGTTTTTATCTAACCTTACTCTAGTCATTCCTTTATTCCTGATATCTCTCCACACTTCAGGCACTCTGCTTGTATTCCTGATGAAGGCCCCTCGGATGCTGCCTGAACTGCTGTGCTCTTCCAGCACCACTAATCCCGAATAGAATAAGGTTAGAGTCAATCAAGCATAGTAGTGGGAAGTTGTGTGTGGAGACCGAGGAGATATGGGAAATGCTAAATTAATACTTTTTGTCAGTATTCAAACTAGTAAAAGACAATGTGGTCAAGGAGAATATTGAGATACAGGCGACTAGACTAGATGGGATTAAAGCTCACAAGGAAGAGGTGTTAGCAATTCTGGGAAGTGTAAAAATAGATAAGTCCCCTGGGCTGGACAGAATTTGTCCTAGGATTTTTTGGGAAGCCAGGGAGGAGATTGTGAGTCTTTGGCTTTGAACTTTGTCATCATTTTCTACAGGAATAGTGCCAGCAGTCTGGGGGATAGCAAATGTTGTTCCCTTCTTCAAGAAGGGGAATTGAGACAACCCTGGAAATTATAGACCAGTGAGCCTTACTTCGGTTGTGGATAAGTGATAGGATTTGTAATTCTCTCGAAAGGAATGAGTTCATGAAAAATAGTCAACAGTTTTGTGAAGAATCACAAACCTTATTATCTTCTTTGAGAAAATGACCAAACAGATAGATGAGGGTAAAGTGGTTGATGTGATGTATTTGGATTTCAGTAAGGCGTTTGATAAGGCTATTGCACAAAATACAGAGGCATGGGATTGGGGGTGATTTAGCGATTTGGATCAGAAATTGGCTAGCAGGGCGAGTCGCGGAACAGGGAGCAGAGCAAGTCCTGGAATGCAGAGCGGAGTGAGTCCCAGAGTGGGGAGCAGGGTGAGTCCCTGAGCGTGGGACAGGGTGTGTTCTGGATGGAGGCCAGTGCGTGTAGGGAACATGGCGTCATGTTCTGAAGCTCAATGGGCACGGACGCATGTTGGAAAAGGACTAGAAGTCGAGGATTTTATAGATACTTTTTATTATCATTCTGGACTTCTTAAACACTGTATTCCCATGCTACTCTATATTTCTAACTATTTATATGCTGTGACAACACTTAAATTACCTGTACCAGGTACCCTATACCTAAGATAGCACTGAGAGGTGATATTACAAACTTTTCACTGCCCTCATCTGAGTGCACGTGACAATAAAGGGTATTCTAATTCTCAGACACCCATACACAGAATCAGTCTCGCTAATCTTAATCTGGAATTGGACACAGTCTAGCTATCATTCCTCAGATAAAGTGACCACAATAATTCGCAGTATTTCAGTTGAGTTCTGATTAGTGCCTCATCTAGATTTAGCAACACCTTTCTAATTTTATACTGTATTCCTATTAAAATAAAGGCAAACAATCCATTTATCTTTTCCGTTAACTGCTGAACATTTGCTTTTTGAGATTTATGCATGAGGACTTCTAAAACTTTCTCTGCAGCATTTTGCAATCTTTTTCCATTCAAATAACATTCAGCTGCTCTATTTCTATCGAAAGTGCATACATCACCTTCCATTTTCCCACATTATATTCCATCTGCCAAATTTTGCCCACTCACATCGCTTGTCTATAACTGTTGACAGTCTCTTTGTGTCATCCACACGACTTGCCCTCCCATCTATTCTTGTGTCGTCTACAAACTTGGCAAACATTCACCTTCCTCATCAAAGTCATTAATAAATATCATAAATAGCTGTGGCACCTTTTTGGGTCATCTAGCACTGCATTAATTACAGCTTGCTAACCTGAAAATGCCCCCTTTTCCCAACTGTCTGCTTTCTATTAGTTAGCCAGTTAATATATATCTCCAATACTTTGTGCTCTTACTTTTAGATTAACATGTGACACCTTTTCAAATGCCTTCTGGAAACCCAAGGATATTACATCCACTCTCCTTCACCTTTATCTATCCTGCTTGTTGCCTCTTCAAAGAATTCAGGTGGTTTGTTAGGCATGACTTCCCCTTCAAGAGCTATGCTGCCTCTGCCAGATGCTATTCGTTATTTCTAAATGTGCTATTACGTTCTTTACAGTAGACTTTAATAATTTCTCCAATAAGACATTAAGCTAGCAAACTATATATTTTTGTCTTCTTCCTTCTTCAAAAAGCAGTGTGGCATTAGTAGTTTAAATCCTCTGGGGCTTTTCCGAAATTTAAGGATTTTTGGAAGATTGCTATCAGTGCATCCATTATCCGTGTAGTTTATTTTTGTATTGTAAGGTGCATCCCATCAGATCCAAGAGATTTATCAGTCTTCAGCCCCATTAGATTTCCTAGCACACGTTTTTTCTTTAGTGATAGTTATGACATTTATTTCTTTTTCTCCTTTTGTGTCTTGATTATTTAATCATTTTTAGGAACATTATTGCAAAATATTTATTCAACTCCTCTGCCATTTCCTTGTTCCCATTATTATTTCTCAGCCTCATTCTCTAGTGAGCCTATGTTCACTCTGGCTTTTTCTTCCTTTTTATGTTGAAATAAGATTTTGCTGTCTGTTTTGATATTACTTGTTAGTTTCTCATCTAAGTTTATGTTTCCTGTTTTATTACTTTTAAAAATCACACAACACCAGAATATAGTCCAACAGATTTATTTGGAAGCACTAACTTTTGGAATGTTGCTCCTTCATCAAGTGGTTGTGAACCACCAAATGAAGGAGCAGTGCTCTGAAAGCTAGTGTTTCCAAAGAAACCTATTGGACTATAACCTGGTGTTGTGTGGTTTTTAATTTTGTCCACCCCAGTCCAACACCGGCTTCTCTTCATCTTTATTATTCTTGTCTGCCTTTTGTTGGTTTCACCCATACTTTTTTTACTTCCCACTAATCTTTGTCATGTTATATGTGCTTTCTTTCAATTTGATGTAGCCCTTAACTTCCCTGATTAACCATGGTTGGCTTATCCCCTTCCTAGAATCTTTCCTTTTCCAATGGAATATATCTATCTATGATCCATGAGCTAGTTTCTTAAATGTCTGCCATTGTCCTCAACTCTCTCTTTCTTGTTAAACTTCTTCCTCAGTTCACTCCAGCTAGCTGTGACCTCATGCCTTTATTTAATTAGCCTTATTCAAGTTTGGCACAGTTACTTCTGACCCAATCTCCTCCTTTTCAAACTGAATGCTTTATGTGACCTGTGATTTGAAAATAAAGCTTGAAAGGACTTTTTAAAACCTCAAACCTTAGACATAATTCCGCTGTGGACTAACATTCGATAAAACACTTTTTGCTATTTAGGCTAAGGTATATTTTCAAAAACATACCCAAACCTTTCTCAGCATCTTTTCTTGACAGGAAAGCTGGAATCAATGCATTGATTTTTGGCATATAAGAAGGTCAATTTAAAATATTTAGAATGAATATAAAATAAATGTTCTTGGAGTGGTGGAATATATTAAATAGTCACATGAGGCAGAATTTTCCCAGCCACTAAATGATGTAAGCAATGTTGAGACAATTGGGAACATATTGCAGGGAAAAATGAGAATCCAGATGTTGAAGAAAAAGCCTGACTGTCCGCATAAAGTACCAACTGCTGAATAAAGATCCTGCTACTGAACAGCAAGGGAACAGTAACACCCCATTATTACCCAATCTTGCCTCATTTTTTGGCAGGTTATAGAATCACAGAGGCCATTCAGCCCAGCAGGTCTACACCAACCCTCTGAAGAGAATCCCAACCAAACCCCATAACTTCACATTTCCCATGGCTAACCCACCTATCCTGCACATCCCAGGACGCTGTGGGCAATCTAACATGGCCAGCCCACCTAACCTGCACATCTTTGGACTCTGGGAGGAAACCGGAGCACCCAAAGGAAACCCACACAGACACGGGGACAATGTGAAAACTCCACACAGATAGTTGCCTGAGGGTGGAATTGAACCTGGATTCCTGGTGCTGTGAGGCAGCAGTGTTAACCTACTGTGCTGCTATGCCAACCAATTGGATGCTTTTTAGGCGATGCGCAGAAACTAGATTGCACTGATTCCCAAGGCAGAGCAAGTAACTGAAGTCTTCATCTCAGCAGAGTCTTTTTGATTTGATTCATTGCTGTCATGTGTACGTAAATACAGTGAAAAGTTTTGTTGTGAGCACTACAGGCAGATCATAGTAAGCCGGAATTCATCTTAGTTGATCAGCAGTCCTCAACTAATTAGGACATGCTGAATGAGCAGTGGCTACCTGCACCTTCCAATCACAGAGGATGACATTAGCAAAACACCAAGCTCACCACATTGTCATGGCATATCTCAAACCCATTTACAATAGTTATTCAAATACACAAAGCTCACAATGCCTTACATAGAGTGCTGAGGTCATCCCATTGGAACAGGGTACTGAAGTACAGAGGCCAGAATCCCATCATCGAGTCCCCCTTTATTTACACATGAAGAATCCTTTACACTAATTCAGCTCCCTCAGGGCCAGCCCTTGAACCTCTGACATTCCTGTTTATATCTGTCAGCCAGGACTCCCTGACCAGACCCAGATTTACAGTCCTGATCAGGGAACTCATGTCCTGTGAAATCCACCTGGCTGACCTCATTACACCCACTCCAGGTTATATTACAGGGTTTTCCTAGTGCTCACTCACTTTTCACAGACTTAGATGTTCAAGGCATCTCTGCTTTGTTTTGCTTTTCTGGGCGTTGCCACCTCATTCAGTACTTATGGGATCCCAGTACATCTGTCTGGCCTTGTTGTTCAACATAGACACAAAGACAGAGTCAAGAGTGTGGCGCTGGAAACTTACAGCAGGTCAGGCATTATCCGAGGAGCAGGAGAGTCGACGTTTTAGGCATAAGCCCTTCATCAGGAATGTCTGACCCTGACCGCTGCGCTTTTCCAGCGCCACACTTCTCAGCTCTGTTTCTCCAGCATCTGCAGTCCTCACTTTCTCCATCGACACAACGACAGGCAGCTTGTCATGTTTGTCAGCAATAATCAGTCAAGGAGATGGACATGTTGCTGCCACTAAATCAGTGTAATGTCTGCACCTTGTGCCAGCAGGTTATATGGTAAATACACTAAATGTGCTTCAACCAAATGGCCATGTCTTAAAGTCTAAGGGGAGTAGTCCTTAGTCAAGTTAAAAGAGATGAATATCAGTCAAAGGGTGATGCCGGAGACAGACTAAGTCATAGCTGGCTATCACTCAAAGGTTTGGACACAGTTAACCAGCTGTTTGGGGCAGTTAGGGTCAGGCAGTCCTTACCAATGTGAATTGGGTCATAGTCAGCCTGCAACTAGTCTAGAGATTAGCTGTAAATCAGTCAGGGAGCTGCACAGAAATCATTCAGAGGTTAGGCCTGTCATTAGTCAGGGCTGTCATGCCAAGTCTGTCAGGGGGTGAACCATGGTCAGTTTTCTGAGCCTGTTAACTGAAAATCAAGGGGCGGGGGTGTTATCAGGATGGCCTAGAAATAGTGGAAAGATTGTGGTGCTGGAAAAACGCAGCAGGTCAGGCAGCATCCAAGGAGCAGGAAAATCAATGTTTCGGGCAAAAGCCCTTTACCAAGAATCCGGAACGTCAAGTTTCCTGCTCCTGGGATGCTGCCTGACCTGCTGTGCTTTCCCAGCACCACGCTCTTGACTCTAACCTCCAGCATCTGCAGTACTCACTTTTTCCTAGAAATAAGGGAAATGAATTGTGGGGATTGGAGGCAGCATGTGGAGGACAATAATTGTGAAGGGGATAGCTCAACATGTCAGGGTAGGAGATGAGAGAGAGCATGGGAGATGCATGGAGTATTGTAGGAAGGGCTTCATCAATGATCAATACCATGGCTGTGATAGAGGGATCGTGTATAGCAATGTTCATCATTACTTAGCTGTAGGTCAGATGGCGATAAACAGTTAAATAAAATAACAAAATGGCAACGCAGGGATTCTCAAACCTGAGGGGGTTTATTGGGAGACATGGCAGAAAGGGGTATGAAGTTTTGGGAGTTCACTTAGACTGGGACTCACAATTGCATACTCTATCCATGTCACATGGTTTGTGTACCATATACCTGAATAATGTCTACTATGTAAAAAATTCATGAAGAGGCATCCATTCCTCTTCTCATCAGCCATGTCCATGTCTCAATGTCTGGAGGACGATGGTAAAATGTCACATGTGTGCTACAAGGACTGTATGATCACACTACTTTTCTATCAGAGATCTGTTTCCTGTGGTCACTAGCGCATATTTCTGCGCATCACTGGCCAACTTGATTTGAATTTTTTAAAAAACACTTTTTACATTGAACACAATCTATTCATAATAATTAAAACAATTTTGGTTCTTAAGCTTGGTTGAGTTTCATTTGTTGTTGATGATAATTTATTGTTCCCTCTGAATGCCATGTCATGCTTTGTGACATAATGAATCCATTCAGTTACATGGCTGCAATAGTGCTGGAGAGTCTGAGTCGATAAAGTGAGGTGCTGGAAAAGCACAGCAGGTCAGGCAGCATCCGTGGAGCAGGAGAGACAACGTTTTGGGCAGAAACCTTAAACTGGAATGCTGCAGCAGAGACAAAATAAAACAGTTGCATTTATATAATATAATTCATGGCCTTAGGGTGTTCCAAAGCACTTTACAGCCAATGTTGTGCTCTTGTCGAGGAATCACGGCTGCAGTGTAAAAATACAGCAGCCAATTTGTACATACCAACCGTCCAAAGACAGTGTTTGTGAGTTTTTTTTTTCGTTAACTTGGAAGGTCCTTGCAATGCTGACATTCCTAGGTACTTGCTACTCTGGTTCTTTTCATATTAAGGCTGAGGCTTTGGAAAGTGTTGTTGGAGAAAGCTTAATGTGTTGGTGCAGTGCCCCTTTGAAGTGGTACATTTATGGTCCTGCTGTCACTGTGCATTGATTGTGAAGGGATTGCCAAAGAAACAGATTACTTTATTCTAATTCAACTTCTTGATTGTTGTTTAAGCAGAACCCACTCAGAGAAGTGAGAAGTATTCCATCACTTGTGCCATATAGATGGATTTAGGACATCGGGAAATGAGTTACTTGCTGCAAAATATCCAGCCATAAACAGAAAACTGCAAAAAATTGTGAATAACCCATGATTCATCCTCCATTCCTCAAAATGGAGCTCCAGTATGACCAATTTGAAAAATTAGTTGATTTTGTACACTGAGTTTTTGCTTCTGGAAAGTTCCTGACCTGCCACACAGAGCAGAATATTTATGCAGTTGGTCCCATTAAATTCCAGTAAAGGCCGACAGCTGGGATTTTTACAAGCATTCAGTCATGGCAGTACTGTTGGATTATTTTTGGATTTTAAGGGAGTTGGTTAATCTTCTGTTTTTTGGCATTGTCAATAACTGCTACTTGTGTAGCACATGTATTTGTGACTTATCAGGGTTTAGCAGTGTGCAAACATAGATTGATTCATTATGTGAAGACTTGCAATGGGACTGTGCGATCATCAGCAAACATCCTCACTTTGATCTTACAATTGAACAAAGATCATTGATGAAGCAGCTGAAGTTGCTCACAGTGCCCTGAAGAACTCCTGCAGTGATGTCCTGGGGGTAAGTTAATTGACATCCAGTAACCACAAGCATCTTTCTCTGTGCATTGTATATCTCCAGCAATGAGGACATGTTTCTCCTGATTCCTATTGATTTCAATTTTGCTCAGGTTTCTTAACGATACTCAGCAAAGCATTGCTTTAATGTTATTCTCAACTCACCTCTGAAGTTCAACACTTGTACACGTTCAGACCCAGACCATAATGATATCTGAAGCTGACTACCCCTGGTGAAATTCAAACTCAATATTGATGAAAGATCCTAATAAAGATGGCATCAGATTAATCAATTATAATTACAGGCCAGTTACTTGCTTTAAGATTCGCTTTTTAAGGTGAAGGTGTTAAAATCTTGATGTCTTAGGTTTTGTGAGGAATGAAGTCTCCTTTATTTTCTGCTTTTATGACACTGAGTTCATAACCTCGTTCAGTAAAGTAGCTGTTTAGCTGAAACAGAAACAGAAACTCAGCAGGTCTGGCAGCAGTATCTATGGAGAGAAAGCAGTTAACATTTCAAGTCCAGTGATTCCTCTTGAAAACGCAATTCTGCAGTTTTGTTTTCTCTGCACAGATGCTGCCATACATGCTGAGATTGTCCAGCAATTTCAGTTTTGTTTTAGGTTTCCAATATCTGCAGCTTTTTTGAAATTTAAGTTGCCTTTCTCCATGCTCTATTAAGATCCCTTCACCTGTTAATGATGTCCCTCTCAGAGCTTCTCTTAGCCTTCCCCTTTAAATTGGTGCCTTACAGACTCTTATACAGATCAAAGTTAAGCTGGCTGCTATGTTAATTTTTTATAATCAATCATTGTTTCATTAAAACAAAGTCAATTCTTCCTAGATTACCCTGATAGGAATCCTTTCAGTCTCTTGATTTTTTTTTAAACAGCAGGTTTGAATTCTCTCAGTTTTGAGAGGACTCATTAGTTGTCCAAGTGTTAAGCAAATTCTAAATAACTCCTTCCTGTTGTTGCTGAGATTACATAAACCTATCTCCCTTTAATGACAGGTGACTCCTGGCAACCATTCTTAGGCACAAAAGAGAGGTAAGCCTTTTTTCTAAAGTAAATAGTATTACAGCTGTATGTTTGTGATACAACACTTCTTTCAAAGAAGATTGCATAGTGATCCTTGAAATTAACCTACTCTCAAGAGGCAAGTGATTTACTTAAACATTTAAAAAGATTGCATGTCTCACATTTTTCTAAATTTTATGTTTAACCCTGGTGAGCCAGATTTCTCAGGTATCGGGAAGCCCAACAACAAAACAGAGGAAAAGACTGCTGGACCCAATAGTTAAGCTCCTTTCAAGTACATCTTGTGGGTCAGGAATATCAGAGTACCAGGTAAAACATACTGAAAAATTGCTCCCTTAATCAATAACCCTATCCCCTTTGATCAGTATCTGACTGTCTTGCCATTGATTCTACTATTGCCACCCTCCCCCTCGTGATCACTCCCTACACCGAACTATAACATTTTCCTGTGATACAGGTTGATTTTCAATTCCCCTGGAAGAAAGAAAAGTGCAGCCATGCTTTGGGAATGATGCCTCAGTATGGGATGTCAGTATCCTGTGCCAGTGACACTCTGCCAGGGTAGAGGTGGAGGGTAACCTGGCAATCCAATTTAACTCAATTAGTGATTGCTAGGCCTCTTGCTGAGATATTTGTATCATCAATAGTCACAGGTGAGGTTCTGGAAGACGGGAGGTTGGCTAACGTGGTGCCACTGTTTGTGAAGGGCAGTAAGGATAAGCCAGGGAACAACAGACCAGTGAGCCTGACCTCGGTGGTGGGCAAGTTGTTGGAGGGAATCCTGAGGGACAGGATGTGCATATATTTGGAAAAGCAAGGACTGATTTTAGGGATAGTCAACATGGCTTTGTGTGTGGGAAATCATGTTCCATAAACTTGATTGTTTTTTTTGAAGAAATAACAAAGAGAATTGATGAGGGCAGAGCAGTAGATGTGATCTATATGGACTTCAGTAAGGCATTCAACAAAGTTCCCTGTGGGAGACTGATTAGCAAGGTTAGATCTCATGGAATACAGGGAGAACTAGCCATTTGGATACAGAACTGGTTCAAAGGAAGAAGACAGATGGTGGTGATGGATGGTTGTTTTTCCGACTGGAGGCCTGTGACCAGTGGAGTGCCACAAGGATCGGTGCTGGGTCCTCTACTTTTTGTCATTTACATAAATGATTTAGATGCGAGCATAAGAGGTACAGTTAGTGAGTTTGCAGATGACACCAAAATTGGAGGTGTAGTGGACAGTGAAGAGGGTACCTCAGATTACAACAGGATCTTGACCAGATGGGCCAATGGGCTGAGAAGTGGCAGATGGAGTGCAACTCCAATAAATGCGAAGTGCTGCATTTTGGGAAAGCAAATCTTAGCAGGACTTATACACTTAATGGTAAGGTCCTAGGGAGTGTTGCTGAACAAAGAGACCTTAGAGTGCAGGTACATAGCCCTTGAAAGTGGAGTTGCAGGTAGATAGGATAGTGAAGAAGGCATTTGGTATGCTTTCCTTTATTGGTCAGAGTATTGAGTACTCATGGGTAGTCATGTTGCGGCTGTACAGGACATTGGTTAGGCCACTGTTGGTATATTGCATGCAATTCTGGTCTCCTTCCTATCGGAAAGATGTTGTGAGACTTGAAAGGGTTCAGAAAAGACTTGCAAGGATGTTGCCAGGGTTTTAAGGATTTGAGCTATAAGGAGAGGCTGAACAGGCTGAGGGGTGACCTTATAGAGGTTTACAAAATTATGAGGGACATGGATAGGGTAAATAGGCAAAGTCTTTTCCCTGGGGTTGGGGAGTCCAGAACTAGAGGCCATAGGTTTAGGGTGAGAGGGGGAAAGATATAAAAGAGATCTAAGGGGCAATGTTTTCACACAGGGGGTGGTACGGGTATAGAGCTGCCAGAGGATGTGGTGGAGGCTGGTACAATTGCAACATTTAAGAGGCATTTGGATGGGTATATGACTAGGAAGAGTTTGGAGGGATATAGACTGGGTGCTGGCAGGTGGGACTAGATTGGGTTGGGATATCTGGTCGGCATGGACGGGTTGGACTGAAAGGTCTGTTTCCATGCAATACATCTCTATGACTCTATGACTCTATCACCTTACACTCATTGTCAAGCTGGCTAATGACCTGACAATGAGGACCAGAAAGCAATTCTTGAAAAGCAAATTGGCCACTTTAACAGTCTCATGCACAGCTGTCAAGTGAAGAGAAGGGAGCCATTAAATCAGTTTCTGCTGAACAAACATTTCTGCGAAAGGAAAGTCTTTTTGTTGCTTGCAGGCCAATTACTTTCATTGGCCATATGTCTACAACATGATGCTGCAAATCTTCTGGTCTCCTATCTTTTTGCTTTTGCAAAACAGCTGTAATCCCTTGACTTTTGGCTACCTCTGGCTGTTGTATTCCCAAGAATCAGTTCCTGCTCACTGGGTAATACTTGGGTTCATGAATAATGCATGGAGTTCATTGACCTTTCCAATAGATTCTGCTTCCTTACTCCAAAGGTAGCCTCTGCTCTTTTGTCCCACCTAACTCCCCAATCTTTCCAATCTCTCCTATGCATTTTCTAATCTCCCTCTGGTCTTTCCTATTTCTTCTCCTGGCCAGTAATTTTCTCCAATACTTCATCATTTCCAATTTCTGATTCTTTCCCCTTCTGATCCTCAATCCCTCCTCTTTCTGGTCTCTGGTCTCCAACCCAATTTCAGATCACCCCTCCTCTTTTTTTCAGCTATGCAGATCTAGTCTGTTGCAAAAGGCCTACATACCTGATAGCCAGCTTTAAACTTTACTGCTTGCCAGTTAACAAAGACAAAACCACTCCTAAAAGTATACTGGCACAAAATGCAAAAGGATCCATCCCGTCAACTTCTTCCTTGCTCCCTGTAAATATTGTGACTACAAAATCAATGGATCGAATGGCCTGCTTCCCCAGTGTAGGGATTCTGTAATAATCCCCACTACCCCCACACAAGATTTAAACTTGCTCAGCTATGTGTGTCACATGGTCTCTGAAAACTATTGGTAAATGAAACTGTTATTCTCAAAAGACAACCACTAATCTTCCATGAGCAGTAAAATGCGTCACTGAAATAAATGTCATAAAGACTCTGTGATTAAAATGACACAATTACAGGGTCTTGCATAGTAACAGAAATCTTTAAGTGTTTATAACCTTCAATATTGATCCAGCAGAATGCCTGCAAAATGACACCAGGAGGAAGGAAGATAATTTTACCTTTGGTTGATGGCACGAAATTGGTGATATGAAATAGGTTGGCAATTATACAGCAATGCTGTGGAAGAAAAATAACCAGGTAGCCTGCATAATGAGCAGCTAATTCAGTATGGCTTGTTTTGCACCATCCTTCAAAGTTATCATTATCCCTAGGAGGTGTACTGTGTGATATCTATTCCAAACAGAATGGTAATTCTGCAAATTCTAAACCACATTTAGAATTCTGTAGTGTAAATTGAAAATGACAAAAAGAACGCAATAGAATTATAAACCAAAAAAAACCTACCATGCAAAGTTATATGGATGGGACTACCAAAGACTCTTGAAGATTAAAATGTTACAAATTATAGCCCTTCCTATTCATGTACCTGTCCAGACAATTTAGAGTTAATTATTTATTTATTAATGTGAAATGTTGAACTTTACATGTTGATGAGAAATGTTTGCACCGGAACCTTTAAAAGTATTGAAGACAATTTTGGCTAGTAAAATTCAAACTAAGAATATTTCAGCCAGTCAGTTAACGCATAAGAATTTACCAGCTTTACATGCAAAGAACTTTATTACATAACTCTGCCAGACATCTGAAGACTCAGAACTTTTGTACAAATGGTGATGAAGAAAGCACAGTTTCCGCTGTGATGAAATCTCAGTAATGAAGACACATATTCACGTTTGAAAACCTCATACAGTGGAGAATTTTCTGTGCACATCTGATTTATTCAAATGTATGTTGACTGCTGAGAAAAGTAACTGAAAGCCTTGAAAGAATGGTCAATGAAGTGGGGTAGTGGGGGGTAGAAATGATGATCTGGAAACAATTCAAATTACAGGCCTCCCCAGGGTGCGAAGAGGCACTAGCCAGCAGTATTCTCTTCAGAAATGATCAAAGTCATGCTGAACATTTCACTTGAATTTCTGCTTGAATTGAGACAGGTTCATGAGCTGTCTGGTGACGACTGGAAGGTATCTTATTGTGAAATTACTTTGCTCAAACATCTTCATCTCTGCAGATTTGTTTATTAAACTCGATCAGTGGTGTAGATATTTGATGCTGTGAAAAGATTTGAAGGCGAAAGCAATCCAAATATGTCCCACATTGGTTTAGCTCTAGCGCAAATAATCGTTGTAGCCTGCTTTAGAGGTTGAATGCTTTTCAGATACTGTGCCTATTAAAGAGGTGAAGGAAGTAGGTGTACATAGTCACTTTGCCTTTTATTCCAACACTGTTCTCTGATCTCTCATTTAGAAGTATTGCTATTTATTTATGTTATGTTTTTGATTTACAGCAACACTGCTGTTGCATTCATTCATTCAATTGCCATGGGCAACTATTTCAGATGTCATTATTTTATGACATTCCTGACCATGATCAATGAAAACCCTGAGGCACTGCTCTGAGATTTGTTATGCCCTTGTGTACTGCTGGCAATTTTGTGTTTACTGTTTCTATTTCAGAGATAGGTGACATGAAATATTAAGGGTTTTACCACTGGTCTGACTTGTTTCCAACCAAGTAACTGTCTGATCAAAAGGTGATAGCTGTGACTCCGAGTCCTTTTGACAGGCTAACATAGTTCAAGAACTTCAATGTTACTTAATACTGAGCAGTCAATGAAGAGTTTAGGCAGCTAATCTCATAACTACTAAACGTAAAATAAGGATCTTTGGGTTTGTTGATTGAAGTTTAAAAGTAACTCGTTTGGACAAACTAATGAATTAAGGAAAGTCAGCATGGATTTGTTAAAGACAAATTATATTTATCTAATTTGTGTGAATTATTTGATAAGGAAGCAAAGAGGATTGATGAGGGTTTGTGGTATGCATGAACTTCCAAACAGCTGATGTTAGAGTTTACAAAATTCAAACGTTTACCAAATTGATTCCCAGTATAGCAGGACTGATAGATAAGGAGAGACTGAGTCACTTCAGATTGTATTCTCTGGAGTTCAGGGGAATGAGGAGGGATCTCATAGAAACTTGTAAAATTCTAACAGGACTAGACAGGCCAGAAGGCAGGAAGGTTGTTTCAAATAGTGGGGGAGTTCAGGACCAGGGATCATAGTTTAAGAATAAGGATAACTTCTAAGACAAAGATGGGAGGAATCTTTTTTTTTCACCCAGGGAGTAGTGAGGCTGTGGAATTCACTACTACAGAAAGTGGTTGATGCCAAAACATAATATTTGTTCATGTGGCAAAAGGGAATCAAGTGATATGAGTGAAGGGCAGGATTAGGGTATTGAGTTTGATGATCAACCATCAAGGCTTGGAGGATCAATTGGCCCACTCTTACTCCTGCCCTCTATGTTTCTGAGTTTCTTTGATGTGGAGGTGCTGATGTTGGATAAGGTCAAAAATTGCACGACACCAGGTTATAGCCCAATGGGTTTATGAGAAAGTGTTTGGAGCATTGCACCTTCATCAAGTGCGAGTGAGAGAGGACGACCTTAGACACAGAACTTATAAGGAAAAGCTTCCATAGTAATACATGATGCTGAGTTGAAATCTCCGAAATAAAAGTAGACATTGGGCAAGGAAGCAAATTTAATGGAGAGATAAGCAATACAGTATAGAGGAACTAATCATTTCTCAGGCTGGGCGAAGTTATTCGATGGTGTTCTCCAGTGGTCAGTAATAGGACAACTGCTTTTCTTGATATAATTTAATGTCTTAGAATTGGGACCACAGAGTACAATTTCAGAACCTTCGGATGACACAAAATGTGAAATTACAGTGAATTGTGAGGTTTATGATGGGCTTCAAGTGGACATATGCAGGCTGGTGGAATGGGCAGGCATGTTATTGGGGTTGCAGGTCAGGTAAGCTGACCTGGGAAGAGTGAAGAGGTTGTTGGATTCTAAAACAAGAGACATTGGGTGAACAATACAGCCTGAGTCCTCAGCACTAGCCCCAGACATTATCACAAAACAACACAAAATTCTTTCACACTCACTCCTCATATCTCCCTCACTTCTTCACCTGCCCCATCCATATTAACACTAGCCACCTAGGGCACTCTGCCCATACTCCATAGTTCCTGAATTCCCCATGGCTCATCACACATCTGTGGCAAATTAATGTCTAAATCCACCCACCACCAGATACCACTGATTGACCTCTTAGGCACAATCATCTGCACAGTTAAAAATCACAAAGGATTTTTTTAACCTGACAGACTTTCCAACAAAAGAAACTTGAATGCCCACTCCGCCCCACCTCCCAAGTGGGTATCTGACACACCCTTCCAAAGGACTCCTAACCACATCTATTGTGGTCCCTCATCTCTCCAGAAGAGTACCCTGGAAATGCCAGGTGATCTGTTTTGTGCTCTGAGTTCCATGCAGTGGTTTAGCAAAATGCAATTTACGTGGAGAAAGCTGACCATGTACATGGGAAGCTCAGGCTTCACAAACAGTCATATGTGAAGCCTGAGCTGACTTCACTCCTGTCCTCACCATTTCCAGGGATGGGACATGGAGTTCCCAATATCCTCCACCATTGTAAATGCAATGTACAGATACTCTGACATAGTGATTATCTGGGCCATAGAGGACAAAGCAAGGAAATCACAGTGAACATTTATAAAATGCTGAGGGGAAGTTTATATAGGTCTTTAGGCCATGTTTGAAATATGGTGTGCAATTCTGATATCCTTCCTATTGGAAAAATATTGTGGAACTTGACAGGGTTCAGAAAAGATTTACAAGGACATTGCCAGGTTTGGGAGATTTGAGCTATAGGGAGAGGCTGAATAGGCTGGGGCTGTTTTCCTTGGAACATTGGAGGTTGAGGGATGACTTTATAGAGGTTTATAAAATAGGATGGATAGGATAAATAGATAAAGTCTTTTCCCTGGGGTGGGGGAGTCCAGAACTAGAGGGCATAGGTTTAGGTGAGAGGGGAACGATACAAACGCCATCTAAGGGGCAACACTTTCTCACAGAGCGTGGTGCATATATGGAATACCAGAGGAAGTGGTGGAGGCTGGTATAATTGCAGCGCTTAAAACGCATCTGGATGAGTATATTAATAGGAAGGGTTTAGAGGGATATAGGCCAAGTGCTGTCAAATGGGACTAGATTAGATTATGGTATCTGGTCAGCAAAAATGAGTTGGACCAAAGGGTCTGTTTCTGTGCTGTACACCTCTTTAATTCTATGGCTCTAACATGGGCTATGGCAGGATATGTAGCAGAATTGGACGAAAGATCTGGCAAGCTCCATCTTGACGTCAGGAACATCTTGTATCTTTTTTCTTCTTTTCACAAGTGGAGACATGAGTTTTATCCCTGTTGTTAAGGGAGTCGTTGGTTAAGGGAGATTATTGATTGCTAAATGCCTTGTTAATGGCCACCCTTCCTCATTAATATTCAGCTTCAATCTTATCAAACTTGCCAAACCGACAGATTTCCACTACAGGTTACCTGACAAAGGAGTAGCACTCCAATAACTTGCGATTTCAAATAACCAGGTTATAGCCCAACAGGTTTATGTGACTTCTGATCTTGTCTACCCCAGTCTAACACCAGCACCTCCACATCCTGATTTAGACTAGACAGGATTGAACATTTTCTACCAGCATTCTAATGTCTCTATCTTCCTGTACATTGGCAGTTCTCTTATTCTAACATTTGTAATCTCATGGATTTGTTCTTCTGCTTGGGTTCTGCCCTGAGTCTAGGAAACCCAATGAAATTGTTTTTTTCCTTGGCTAGGTCATCAGTAATGGTTAGTTTCTGGATCAATATTTGAACAACTGCTTCTGGATAGGTGATATTCTGGGAAGATGTCAATCTTTATCAATCACTCTGATGAAGTTGAGGTTGAGACACGGATGCAGGCTCAGAACTGAAATCAGCTGATTTTGAACAATGTACACATTTTCAATTCTCTTACGTGCATTGCTTTGACATGTAATTTTTGTTATCTACCTCTGACAGTTACTCTACCAAGGCTGTAATGTCTTGTCTCTGAGGTTACAATGTCTTCTTCTTTAAACATGGTAGCTGGTCTCATAGGGCAGTTAAAACTATTGCTGTTTTCAGCATGAAATCAAAGGGATGTTTATTGACTTGGAAAACTTTTGATTTGTCTGGTTCTCTGAATTAGTTTCCCTTGGACTGCATCAGATATCTGCTCCAAGAGAGGTATCTTGTCAATTGCAAGTTATTTTTTCAACTGGCAAAGGTGCTTTCCTGAATAGATATCTTCACATATGTGATTACTGATCCATAACTGTTTGCATGCCTTTGGGGTTTAACCTATAGTTTTGCAAATGTAGCATTTGTTAGTGGTGACTCAAGATTGTGCCTGTCTTGCAACACTGATACTGTTTTTTATCATCAGATGTTTGGCTTGTTCTCTGTATGATTAGATTAGATTCCCTTGAGTGTGGAAACAGGCCCTTCGGCCCAACACATCCACACCAACCCTCCGAAGAGTAACCCATCCAGATCCATTTCCCTCTGACTAATGCACCTAACACTATGGGCAATTTAGCGTGGCCAATTCATCTGACTTGCACATCTTTGGACTGTGGGAGGAAACCGAAGCACCCAGAGGTAACCCATGCAGACACAGAGAATGTACAAACTCCGCATAGACAGTCCCCGAGGCTGGAATCAAACTGGGACCCTGGTGCTGTGAGGGAGCAGTGCTAACCACTGGGCCACCATGTCTTGTCATGTGCCTCTTTAGACTGCCCATGCCTTTAATAAGTTCAAAGACTCTATGTTGTCCCTTAAAGTGTTGTTGATCTTTTGTTTTCAGGATTTGTTGATGGTTTCTGCTTCCAGCATGATTTGCTTCATTTTCTTTGAATTTAAGTTTTCCTTGGACTGTAAATCATTTGACAAATTTTAATTCAGAATTCCAACAATAATTCAGTTTTCCACTAATCTGTGGAGTTTATTCATTAAATTACGTACAGATTCTTCAGGATGTTAAATTTTACCTTACTAATGTTCTTTTGTTTCTTAAATATATGTAATTATCAAAAGCCTTTCGTTTTATGGACTCTTTGATGTTTTCTAATCATAATGTCATCTACAATCAGACTTATTGTATATAAGAGTGCATTACCTTTCTCAGCCTAATTCTTCGTAACTAATTTGAAGCATTTCTGTATCTTCAGAACTGTCCTCTCCACAAAGGCTGAAACTGTGCCTTGTGGTTCTTTTCTGACCTCCAATCTATTCGGAAATATTCAATTTTCTTATAGAGCAAAGTACTGGCGATCTGAAAAACAGAAATTCAGCAGAATTGGCAGTGTCTATGGAAAGGAAATCAGAGTTAATGATTTGAGTCCAGTGACCCTTTGTCAGAACTGAAAGCAGCTGGGAAATGGTGGGTATTTACTCTGTAGACTGGAGTGGGTTTGGTGGAGTGGGGAGGGGAAGGGCTGGAGATGGCGCCCAGACAGAGAGAGAGAGAGAGAGAGAGAACAAAAGGTTTACCGAAAAGTATTGCTGATAGTAAACAGGGAAGAAGTAAATCCTAAATGGGTGTTAACAGGAAATATGAATAGTTGAAAATGGGTCATCTAAACCGAGCACAACCTGTAAAGAACAGGATCTGGGCATGTTCAGGTGGTTAATGAACAGGGAGGAAGGTGTTCATGCTCTGAAATTGTTCAACTGGGTGTCTTTGGCGAGGGTAGTCCTTCCCTACAATTAAGGCTGACCACATTGCTATAGGTCTACAGTTACAAGTAGGCCAAAACAAGGAAGGAAGCGATTTCCTTATCTAAAGAACATTAGTGAAGAAGATAAGTCTTCATAATAATGGTTATATTAGGTGAGCTTATCATTCCTGATTTCCACTGGATTTAAATTTGCCATGGTGGGATTCAAATCTACATTCCCAGAACACTAGCCTAGGATTCTGAATCACTAATCAAATGACATTATCACTACTCAGTTCTGAAGAAGAGTCACTGGGTCAACTCTGCTTTTTCTCCACACCCACAGTTGCTGCCAGACATGCTGAGTTTTTCCAAACATTTCTGATTTTGTTTGTG
This sequence comes from Chiloscyllium plagiosum, assembly GCF_037043375.1. NCBI lineage: Eukaryota > Metazoa > Chordata > Chondrichthyes > Orectolobiformes > Hemiscylliidae > Chiloscyllium > Chiloscyllium plagiosum. The sequence goes on from NW_028270144.1 coordinate 7,002,028, forward strand.
ACGTTACCACCACCACTTCCCATGTTATCTCCCACCTTCAGCAGCACCTTAAAGCAGCAACTATACACTCTGAGTTCCCTCAACTACCTTGTGAGAAACGCTGACATGGAGCACCTGAATTAAGGTTGGGCACTTGGAAGATGAAAAGCCTTCCTATTTGGAGAAACATTTCAATCTAGTTCTAGGACTGTCTGATGTGAGCTAAGCCTTCTCAGTTGCAAGATGCAACAAGCTCCTTTGAGAATATTTTTTCAGCATCATTAACTGTATCTGCACAAGCCATGCCCCTTATTTGAAGTGATGTCTGATTCCCAAGTATCTGTTGCCTGTAATGTTATGTCATGAAGTCTGAATGTGGCCTGCACATAATTGGTAAACATTACATGAATATATTTATGTACTTATATAAATAAAATGGCCTGCAAGCCAATCAAACATAAGGTATAATGATTAGTTATCCTTTAAGTCAATTAGAACCTTGACTGACAAAATACATGTGTTTCTTGGTTAGAAGTGCTCTAAAGTTTCATCTACTGTACAAGACCTTCATTCTTAGACAGCTGTGTTATCTTTTATTGCACAAATCTGGCATGATAATGGAACCTAAACATGGATCTTTAAAATCTATCAATTGAAGGAAAAATAATGCAGTTGTCTTTTAACTGTTAGAACCCTCATTGAATTGTCATTATTTTTCTTCTTTTATCAGTTTTGAATTGTGAGTTGGAAATGATTTGTGGATTTTGAGACAGATGTACAGGCAACTAGCTCTTTTTATTTGTGTGGCCAGGCCTGGAGGCTAATAGCAGGCCTTGCCTTGATTCTCACAGGCACAGTTACGCCAGGGAAGAGCTTTGTATTTAAACAGAGCGCAGACATTGGCAATTAACAAGCCCAGAACCTGAGGATGGGTTCTGACAATTTGGAAAGAGACCCAATGTTCAACCAGATAACATTTGTTGAACAGTAATTGAAGCCTCAGTCAGGGCAGAAGCAGAATTTACATTTTTTTTAAACTATGTTTTCTGAGAGATGGTTCTGGGCTGCTGCTGAGACAGCATGAAGATTTGTAAGCTCCCTGCCTAATCTGATACACCAGCCTCTGGAAGGCCAAAGAATAGAAAACTGAGTTAGAAATATTGCTGTCTTTGCCTGGGTGAACTGGCAAGGTGACCATTATTGACATTTCAAAAAGCAACTGAGGAGTTTATGTTTATGCCTGTGAAACACTATAGCATAGCAACACTAAACCTAACCCTATCACAGTCATCTGTCCAGTTTTTTTATTTCTTTTATTTATCCCTTAACTTTGTTTGTTTGTCTGTCTTTTATATGAATGGGTACTGAAAATAAATGCTGTAGGTTTAAAGCACAGACATTAATCAGCTTCCCACATTGTTAATTTTCTCTCTGCTAAGGTTAATGTGCATTTCATAAATAGTTAAGTCTCGTTAATCATATAAACCTAGTACCTGAAAGTTAACGATTTGCCAAGTCTGGGATTGGTTTTTCAGAAGTATGATTAAAAGCTATTAGGCTGACATTTGTGAGTCTCCTAATTAATTAAACATAATTAATTAATGTTACTGTGCTGCAAATATTGATGTAGAAAGGCAGATTTGATTTGGTGTTATAACAGTGGGGGGTTCATCCAGAATCATGCAATGCAGACACCAAGTTTGTACTCAGACTTAATATGGCATGGGAAATTGCTTACAAGTTTCCGAAAGTTTCAGAAGTTTCCCTGGTACAATAACAGGGTATGATTCACGCAGAGCTAACAGAATTAGCCAACAGACCGGAAATAAAATTGCGGGAACAAGCTAAGAAGGCAGACATTATAGATTTAATAATGAAACAATTGGGTATAGTAGAATTAGCGATATCAGGTGGTACAAGTATATGCATTAGTGGACCTCAGATTATAATTCAGGCAAATGGAAGTGAGAACATCCGAACTGGAATTCCAAAGTAAGTTAAAACGTAAAAATCTGAATTACAAAGGGAAATAAGTCAGAGAGAAAGGAAAGAAAGAGTGAAAGATAGGGAGGAAAGAGAGAATTAAATTCAATTTAAAATCCACGCAGCTTCAGCAAGCTGAACCAACGATTTGGGAAAACATGGAAGAGAGTAGTTCTTGTCATAATTATGCTTCAAACTGGAGATGTTAAAGATTGTGCAGGCTTTGCCAAAATTTGCAGGGAAGGGCGTGAAAATATTCTTCATGTAATTTAGAGAAAGTAGCAGCACAGATCAGGGCCAAAGGCAGATTGGACCTTGCCCATGTAAAGTAAATTAATTGGTAAAACACAAGAGTCTTGTGCATTCTTGTCAGAGGAATGTTCTAAGGATAATGCTGAGAGGAAAAAAGAAGAGCTATTCTAAGAACATTTAAGTTGATCCCAGAAACATATAGGCAGAGATTTAGAAACATAGGGAAACAGCATTTAACGAAGCTTATAAAAGTTCGATAGGCTGGAGAAGAGTATTAAATGCTGAGAATACTTACAATGTTCTCAGATAAATTATTTTTTCAGAAGAACTTAAACTTCCTTACCTTCTATAAACTGAGCTCATGGAAAAGACCAATAGATAGCAACAACAATAAAGCAGCCCTGCCTAAGCACACAATGATCTGTATATCCTTATTTGCTATGTTCTGCCTGTTTCTAGTCGCCAAATAAAACCTTTTTGCTGTACTTTGGTAAATGTGACTACAATAAATCAAATCAAATCAGCTATATTGATTATGAACTGATCTATAAACCTTTTTTCCACCACCTCAGATATTTGGGAAGATTAAGAAGTGGAAGAGTGAAAGGAAGGCAGGTGTTCAGAGTAGGCAATGGGCAGTAAGAACCTGCCAAGTTTCCTCCTCAAATCAAGAAGGAAATTGTTGAGGGTGTGGGTGAAGTTGGAAAACTTAAATGTTTCTGCAATTCTGTAATTATTGGTGCAGCTTCTAGGCACATGGAGGTCCTGGGCCTCCTTCACCGCCGCACCCTCACCACCAGACACCTGGAGGAAGAACGCCTCATCTTCCGCCTCGGAACACTTCAACCCCAGGGCATCAATGTGGACTTCAACAGTTTCCTCATTTCCCCTTCCCCCACCACACCCTAGTTCCAAACTTCCAGCTCAACACTGTCCTCATGACTTGTCCGGACTTGTCCTACCTGCCTATCTCCTTTTCCACCTATCCACTCCACCCTCTCCTCCCTGACCTATCACCTTCATCCCCTCCCCCACTCACCCATTGTACTCTATGCTACTTTCTCCCCACCCCCACCCTCCACTAGCTTATCTCTCCACACTTCAGGCTCACTGCCTTTATTCCTGATAAAGGGCTTTTGCCTGAAACGTCGATTTCGCTGCTCCTTGGATGCTGCCTGAACTGCTGTGCTCTTCCAGCACCACTAATCCAGAATCTACTACCTTTCATCCTGTCAAATCATTATCCAAAAGTAAATCTACTCCCTTATCAGGTAATGTTTTTACAAAATAAATTGGGTTATATTCATTTGGAGTGTTTGATGTTATGAGGCAGACCCATGGGACTTACAGGAGTTCATAAAATTTATTTAGAGACGGGAACACAAAAAGATAATACCATGGACCAGTTAGTAGCTTACTAAGTGTGTCCTTAGTAAGATGAAGGAGAGAGCAAATGGGCATGAGACAACCAGAAATTTTAAGGCAGAATGTGAAGCTTTAATGCTGTTGCCTTTACAAGGTGAGCTATTAAAAGCAGAAAATGATGAAATGGGTTAGTTGAGTTACATATTTAATTGATATGCCTGATTGCAAGAAAAATAATCAATTGTGCCAAATGAATATGTGACACGTTCTCCTCATGTCTGCGTGGGTTTCCTCTGAATGTCTTGGTTTCTTCCTACAGTCCAAAGATGTGCAGGTTAGGTGGATTCGCCATGGGAAAAGCAGGTTTGTAGAGATAGGGTTGGGGGTGGGCTTCTGGGTGGGGGATGGGCTGATGAACTCAATGGGCTGACTGGCTTACTTCCAAACTGCAGGGATTCTATGATTCTATTTAAAAGAATCCTATCATAGAGGAGAATTTAAGAATGCACGGGTGTGTCAAATAGTAAGCATCGCAGAGGAGGATATAAAAGATAAAGATGGAAGCTAAAGAGAATCAGATAATTCCCAAAGTGTACTTCCTACTATTAGATTAACAAATTTTGTAGATATTAGAGAATTCTAACAATGTGTTTTTATATCTGTAGAAAGATCAACAGAGAGATATAGTGAGATTGCTTAAAAATGCAAAGAAGTTTGCAACATACTTGGATATCTGAAACTAAGCGAACATGACATGGATGTAATTCAGTCCCAATAAAACAAAACCCAGAAAAACAGGCCAAAGTTACAAAGGAAACTCAGTACATGTTGGAGAGTCAGTTGATTAAACCAAGTCAGGCTAATTGGAGTTTTCCCGAAGTATTGGTTCCTAAACCAGGTGATTCAAATAGATTCTGTGTAGATGATAGAAACGGGAATGCAGTCACAAAGACTGGTTCATATCCTATTCCCAGACTAAAAGGGTGCATTGATAAGGTCGGTAATGAATAACTCTTATCAAAGTCTGATTTGTTAAAAGGATATTGGCAAATGTCGCTGGTAACAAGAGTAAGGAAATTTCTTCTTTTTTCACACCTAATTATACCAGCGTTGGGTTATTCCATTTAGCATTAAGGATACACCATGCACGTTTCAATGCTTAATGAATAGAGTTACAGCTAAAGTGCTTTAGTGTGTAGTTTACTTGAATGACATCAGTGTGTAGTATTATTTGGAAGAAACATATATAACAGTTAGAAAAGTCTGGGTTTAGTTATTCAGACATTTGTTTAGGAACCATTGGAGTGACTAGTTGGGGATCTTAGATAGTTTAATTTTACTGTGTTGCACCTATAAAAGTAGAAAGACTGATTTGGTTCAGCAGTCAATCTCCATGTTGTAACAATATATGTTTTAACAATATCTCAAGGAAATTGTCCTTGTTCAACTACTAAAACTTGAACATCAAAAATTCTCAACATTCCATAGGTTTATTGATTTTCAAGATTTTATCTTTGACCTCTCATATTGAGTCTCTTTATGTTTCTCTTTACTGTTTGACGTTGTAAGACTCATAAGTAAGAATTCAGAAGTCTCTGTGCAGATCCAAAGTGATGAATCCCTATAATAGCACTGAAGGATTACTGACTGCTGAAGTACTGACTGAACAATTTCAGTCAGGAAAGAAGAGAACTTCCCTTTCTGCAGTGCCATTAATGATTTCAGGTTGTTCCAAAACCTACAGCCAATTAAGTACTTTTTAATGTACAGTCACTGTTGTTCAATAGGAACCATGGTAACCAATTTACACACAGCAAGATGCCACAAAAAAAATGAGGAAACAATCAATTAATCAGTTTAGCATTCTGAAGAAGGGTCACTGGACCTGAAAAGTTAACTTTACTTTCTCTACACAGATACTGTCAGATCTGCTGAGTTTTTCCAGCAATTTCTGTTTCTGTTACAGATTTCCAGCGTCTGTCATTCTGTGTTTTTATGATAACCAGTTTAGTGATGTTGGTCAAAAGATTAATAATAGCCAAGAAAATAGCGAGAGCTCCCTTTTGTTTATTCAAATGGTGTCAGAGGATGTACCACTGAATGAGGAGATTGAATTTACTCTATGTCTCATCAGGGAGATGGTAACTTCAATAATGCAGACCCTCTTAGTAAAACACTATGGTGCCAGCCTGGATTATATGTTCAATGGACTGGTATTCCCATCAGATATCGGAAATGAAAGACGCTCATGATTCCAAATCTCGAACTGTCCCTGTTAGGAATTGGAAGCATGTCAGAATTTTGATGGGGCCAAGACTCTAATTGCTGGAGAAGCAGGTCTGTTGTGCAACTAAACAGACCCAGGATGGGAAGAGAGGAGGACAATCTGGAGTTAAAAAAAAAAGTCTGCCTTAGTGCTGCCAATTTGATTGTCATTCAAAGTGCTGGCAAGCGTATTTAAAGTACATGAAAAAATTTGTCGTGCTGTCTCCGTATGCAAAATTTCATCTGAACCATCCTCTGCCAACACCCCTTGCCTAATGAGCCAAAAATTATCTGTGAAAAACTTTGCATGGTTCATTGCTTTGAGCCTTCATTTTTTTTTCTGACTCAGAGTTTAGTTCAAAATAAATCAAGTGTGTGTGTGGTGTGTGTGTGTGTGTGTGGTGTGTATGTACATGATGGGATTGTCTCTAAACATCACCCTGAATTGCATTAGCTCCCCGACATGAACATCCTAAATATCCGAATTGCACGCTAACCCTAAAGAGTGAAAAGCTCAATAATGTTATCTATTTACTAAGCCTGCTATACAGCAGGAAGCCATTCCATAGTGGCCTGACTATAGTGAAGTTGAAGAAACCAAACCTGAACACAAAGCATTATCATTTAGAATCAAAGAGTTGTCAAGGCTGTAAGGGTGTCACTCAGGCCAGTATGTCCGAGCTGGTCTATTCAACGTATGATTTCACCAGCTAGTTACTTCCTGGAATGCTTCCAAGCTGATGACAGACTCAGGATGAGCTACGTGCACATTTGACTTTTGTAATTCTTTCACTTCAATTCCAGGATGTCATTGATTCAAGGATACAAGAGAGAGTCAGGGTATTGTGTCCAGTGGAAATTCACACGGGTGATCCCTGGAATGGTAGGCCTAACATACGATGAACGGCTGAGGACCCTGTGATTGTATTCACTAGAGTTTAGAAGGTTGAGGGGAGATCTAATAGGAACTTACAAGGTAATGCATGGCTCAGAAAGAGTGGACACTGGGAATTTGTTTTGAAACAAATTAATCAGATGAATTAATCAGATGCCAAACTCCCTGTGGTGAGGGAGTGAAAGGCAGTCACCTTTATGTCTGGGTGAAATCTGCCCCCATACACAATAAAGAGCACCTGGTTGGAAATCGCAGGCTTAGTAAGTGCCACCAGAATCTTCTTGTGAACATGGATTCAATGTTGGAGGTACTTGGGGGAAGTATGTGTCTGGAGGATCCTCGCAGCCTTCAGATCAGCTTTACAGAAATGTTGCCGCAGACTTTCTGGAGGAACTATTCTTCTCCATGCGGGACTGATTTCAGTTCCTCTTTTTCTCGTCCTTGCAGGAGAAAGGGAGACAGCACCCATGCAATAATGAGGACATGGAGAGGAACATCCTTCATGCTGCTCATCAGGCTTACTGAGCTGGCAACTGTGGAAATAGTAAGGGTGCCTGAGGTGGAGACTGTTAGTGATGGCCAGACTGCTATCACATGGTTATTACGAGTCCTGTGTACATATGGTATCGAGGGTGGAAGTAACAATTAATCTGGAAGCATTGGATAGTATGGAAGGCTTCAGTATCTTCTGGCTTTCTAGTGCAAACTATCATGAGCTCCTGTTGTGTCTCAAACATGCCCCAATAGTCTCAGACAACCCTGTCTTACTATCATGCAAGAAATTATTGTTTGGTACTCAAGTTAATGTTTTTTCTGCTGAAAACATTGATGGTTCACTTTTCACCCCTTACTGCTAGTAATCTCCACAGACTGGTTTTACAAGAAGAATATTTGTTGAGGGCACTTTAGTGGCATAGGAGAACAATGCACCATACATTATTTGGTACTTTTCCATAAATTGCAGGTTTGATCTTACATCTGTTTGTCCCTCTGTGAAACCAGAAGGTAACTGTGCTGCCTAACTTTATGCCCACACATCAATGTGCCTGTGTGGAGAGCATGTTGCAGCATCTGGAAGCAAAATGAACAAAGCTTATGTTGGAGAATTGGTCCTGACCCTTACATTCCAACATCCCCATTCTTTCCATTGCCTCTATGCCCAAGGATGTTGCTATGAATGGGGTTATTAATGATGTCTGCAGCAGGACGGTGCATAGCAAAAAGGGGAATAATGTATTAGGACGGCCGGGGATTAAGGACAGTTGGTGCAGAATGACCAAATGATTCACTTGATATCCAGGAGTTCACGTCCAGCATCAAAATGAGAGTTTATTGAAATTACACCAGTAGAAAGAAACCATCTGAAAATCCAGAGAGGTCTTCCCTGAACAAAGGAAAACATGCACTTTTATACATTTGTGTCATCCCATTTCTGACATTTACAAACCAATCATATTGTTGGTTAATTACATACATTTCCAATTAAGCTGATCATATGACTACATGGCCCGAGATGGACAGACTTGTGGTCAACCCTTGGTCCTCCATGGTCTCCTGATGTTTCTCAGACTCTCTTATCTCCCTTCTTCAAATCTTTCACAAAGGACTCTGCATCTCACCATGGTTACTAGACATCCTTATACTTATCCTTGGATGTCATAGAATGTGTTCATTCAACACACGTTGTAATATCTGCTAGTTTCTGTGTTTCATTTCTCCCTGTAATGATATGGGGGCTGCTTTTATTCTCTAAGACTGGTTTGCTCTCGGAATTTTATTTTACTCTTTTCCTTTGTATGTAGATGAATCTATAACTACTTCAGAATTGATATTTATGATTATTTAAAAGATATTAACTAAAACCTATTAGTATTGCAAATAATTAAAGAGAGATTCACTAATTAAATGTCATGTGAAAGGTTATTATCTATGTCTTAAGCATAAACATCTGCAGCTGCATATTCTGAGTTCTGTTACCTTGGGTAAAGAGAACTACTACTGTTCTAACTTGTGCAGGCTCCGTTCAGCAAAGATTTTCCCAAACTTCCCAAGACTACTTGCTTAGTTTAGATTAGATTCCCTACAATATGGAAACAGGCCCTTTGGCCAAACAAGTTCACACCGACCCTCCGAAGAGTGACCCACCCAGACCCATTCTCCTACCCTATATTTGCCCCTGACCAGTGCACCTAACACTATGCCCGAAACGTCGATTCTCCTGCTCCTCGGATGCTGCCTGGCCTGGGGTGTTTTTCCAGCACCACACTTTTCAACTCTGGCCTCCAGCATCTGCAGTCCTCACTTTCTCCCACCTAACACTATGGGCAATTTAGCACAGCCAATCCATCTAACCTGCACATCTTTGGACTGTGGGACGAAACCGGAGCACCCAGAGGAAACCCACACAGACACAGGGAGAATGTGCAAACTCCACAAAGACAGACGCCCGAGGCAGGAAATGAACCCGCATGTCAACCATGTTTTACTGCTTTTGCCATGGGCAGTCATTGGTCATTTTGCACTGCTCAGTCATGGGCAGCATAAACCAGGACCCTATAGGTCCATATCCTGCGCAGTGTATGGATACGCTGTGTGATGTTGTCTCCTTTCAAAGGGTTTCACATTGGTACTCTTGCACAGGTCCAGTCACTTACCCAGCCTCCACTCCAAGTGTGGCTGCAGCCACTTTCTTCCTCATTGCACCTTTCAATTTCAAGCACAGTGGAAGGCAGTGGCTTCCAACCTCAGCCTCTGTGTATCAGTAAGTTCCCCACCTTCCACTTCCCCTTCTTTTCTGTGGATGGGTTCAACAGACTGACGACAGTCTGCCTTCTTCAGTGACACACCTAGAAAGTCCCTGAGAAGCAATAATAAGATCATGTGATCGAGGAGGAGAATTAGACCATTCAAGCCCATCAAATCTGCTCCACCATTAAATTATAGCTGATATGTTTCTCCTGCATTCTCCCCATAATCCTTGATCCCCTTACCAATCAAGAACCTATCTATCTCTGTCTTAAATGCACTCAATGACTTGACCTCCACAGTCCTCAGTGGCATTGAGTTCCAGAGATTAACTACCCTCTGAAGAAATTCCTCATTATCTCTGTTCTAAAGAAAGAATATTTTATTCTAAGGCTGTGTCCTCAAGTCCTAGTCTTCCCATTTTTGGAAAATCTTCCTCATGTCTTCTTTCAATCAACTCTGGCCAGCTCTGCCCTCATGTCTTTGTAGTTACCTTTACTCATTACATCTGATACCAGCTTCTCCCTCTCAAACAGCGGGTGAATTCTACCATCCGATGGTCACTGCCCTCAGGTGGTTCTTTCATCTTAAATTCCTTAGTAAAATCTGCCTCATTACACATCACCAAATGAACAAACACCTGTTACATAATGGGCTGTACCACAAGATGATACAAAAAACCATCTCATAGACATTCCACAAGTTCCTTTTCACGGTTATTATAAAAATGTCTTTCTTACATGCCTTTTCTATTTCCTGATCTATCTTCTTCCCCACATCTTGACTATTACACAACTCCCATCAGGGTCTTTTTTACTTTTTTAAACCTCAACCCAGATTCTATGTTTTCTGGCCTGTATCTTGCTTCTTGCCATCAATTTCATTTCTTTTCCTATTAACAGGGCAACCCTCTGCCTATCGGCCTGTCCTTTCAATAGGACATATATCCTTGGACATTTAGTTCCCAGCCCTGATCCACTTGTTGCTACTTCTCTGTGATACCCATGGCATCATTCGTATCAATTTCAATCTGTGCTATATGCTCATTTACCTTGGTTCATGTACAGCGTGGATTGAAGTCGAATACCCTCACTCTTGCATTGAATGTCCCCCTTTTCATGGTTATCCCCACATCTGCTGCGCCTAACGTTAGATTCCTGACCCTTTCCATACACTCCATCTTATTACTTGTTCTGGAATGTTTACTAATCTCTGCAATGCTCTTCCTACCTTTAACTTTTTCCATAATTTTCTGTGCATCTAAATTCTGTTTTCCCCCTCCTCCCCATACATTTAGTTTAAAGCTTTATTATAGATGTTCATAGCACAGAGAAAAATCATTCAGACCATTGAGACTGCAGCAGTCAAAAACACCCACCTTAGTATTCTCAATACATCTTCCACCACTTGGCCCATAATCTTGCAATCCTTGGCACTGCAGCTGCTCATCTAAATACTTCTTCAATGTTATGAGGGTTTCTGCCTCCACCACACTTATAGGCAGTGAGTTCCAGATTCCCATCACCCTCTGGGTGAAAAGGTTTTTCGTCTTATCCCCTCGTAACGCCCTTAACCTTACATCTATACCCCAGTTATCATTCCCTCCACCAAGGGGAAATGTGTCTTCCTGTCTACTGTGCCTACACCCTGATTGGTTCTTATAAGTATTTGACTGCTATTTTACTTTAAGACGTTATCAAATATACTAAGTTAAAAATCACACAATACCAGGTTATAGTCCAACAAGTTTGGTTGGAAGCACTAGCTTTCGGAGCGACGCTGCTTCATCAGGTGGACAACCACCTGATGAAGGAGCGTCGCTCCGAAAGCTAGTGTGCTTCCAATTAAACCTGTTGGACTATAACCTGGTGTTGTGTGATTTTTAACTTTGTACAGCCCAGTCCAACACCGGCATCTCCAAATCAAATATACTAGTACTTCTTTAACTTTTTTTGTCAGTTAGTATCATGGTGTGCTAACAGTCCCACAGAATAAACCAATATATCAATTTATTTGTTGTGGACATTGTTGTGTAAACTTGAAGCAATTCAGCATCCCATGAATTGTTTCTTCCAAGTTGACTAATTTAATTTACTGTCTGAAGGATTTGTAACCTTGAAATTGCCTGGAGGTGTAATGACTTTCTTCGTTCCTTTGTTTAGATTAAATTGCTCACAATACATTCTGAGGCTTTTCAAATCTATTTAAATTCTGTGCTCCTGTCAGCTTTTGTTCTTTAAGTTCAAACTGTGATTTCAATTCAATTTCTGTAAAGTTTGTCATAAATTTCCAGTTTTTTTAAAATTGCAATTATATTTTAATTACTGATAAAGCAAGATAGCAAAGCTTAATGTAATTTGTTGTTTTCCAATGTTTTAAAGCTCCTTTCTTCAATCTTTGTTTTCTTTATTCTCTGCGTTGAAATTGTAAAGTTTTTTAATCTCCGTATTAGAAAGATTTTTGTAGATTTACCTTGGAAATTAACTTTGAAGTATTTGCAATTTTGGGAATGTTTTCAAATCTCTTAGCAAATTAAACTTTATGTTCCCGATATAAAATAAATCTGGATTTGTGCCATTTTTGTCTTCTTCTTTCTGAGTTTTGTGTATTTTTGACAATATGGTGAGTCTTCATGTTTTTCTCCTTCTAATTTCTTTGTCTCGTTTTTTTTTACCAAAAAATGTCTTGTGCTTTCTCACCTCCAAGTAAGTTTATTTGCTCAAAAAAAAGTAATTTGTCTCAATACAGCTTAAATCCTCTGTTTCAATTTATAGATCTTAACCTTGCTTAAGATGTTTGCATGTTGAAGACTTATTTTAAAAAATAACCTAACCTCAAAATAAATTTGCTGCAGGTTACATTAACGATTTTAAAATGCCATTTTATTTCAGTTTCCCATCTCAAACCTGTGACATAAATATAACGGATTTTCTTTCTTCCTTTCTTCTTACGAACTCCTCTTTTATCTGAAGTCTGATGTTGACCACTTCTGTGCTGGACTGCAGCTCTGAATTTCTTCCTTGATTGCTAAGTGAGGCTCTTTAAGTCCTCACTACCTTTTCTGAATTAATGTTCCTGGTTGTGGCAGATATAAGGTTGTAATGATTTAATGATATATGTTGCTACAGGTTTTTCAGTCCTTGTGCTGTTTCAGCTCCATTAGTAGTTGAGAGTGTGGCACTGGAAAAGCATAGCAGGTCAGGCAACATCCGAGGAGCAGGAGAGTCAATGTTTCGGGCAAAAGCCCCATTCCTGATGAAGGGCTTTTGCCCAAAACGTCGACTCTCCTGCTCCTCGGATGCTGCCTGACCTGCTGCGTTTTTCCAGCACCACTCTAATCTAGACTCTGGTTTCCAGCATCTGCAGTCCTCACTTTAGCTCAGCCCTGTTAGTAGCTGATTGACATGCAGTATCAATTTTTAAAGCCAACATGCTCTTAAAAAGATAGCTTCCTCTCATGACTGTAAAATATTTTCTGCTGTCTTCTTGTTAGATTCTTTATCCTGATGATGATTTCTTCATATCCGAAGAAGAGAAGAATCCATCCCACGATGCACAATTATGTCAGAGTTGCTCACAGCTGGCACGAGGTTTTTTGCTGGGATCTTCCAACCACCAATGTTCCTTGCAATATCCGGCTAGAGTTTGCCAGTGACCAGAGTTGTCACTGCAGCAAGCAGGTACAGCAGTCTAGTGAGAAGTCCTAACAAGGATAACATTCAGATGTTCTAACTGTGAAATCAAGGATGTGAATGGACTGCCTCGACCTGCTCAAACACGAAGTGTGTCTGTCTGAGAGCAGAGGGTTGCATCAGTTTGAGCACTAGATGGGTCAGTAGTTATATGTAGATTCAAACAGGTCATGTTCTGGATTAGTGGAAGAGCACAGCAGTTCAGGCAGCATCCAAGGAGCACGAAACGTCGATTTTGAAGTTCCTTAGATGCTGCCTGAACTGCTGTGCTCTTCCAGCACCACTAATCCAGAATCTGGTTTCCAGCATCTGCAGTCATTGTTTTTACCTCAAACAGGTCATAGTCAGTTTAGGACAAGTGGGTACTGCAGATGCTGGAGATTAGAGTCAAAATTAGAGTGGTGCTGGAAAAGCACAACAGGTCAGGCAGCATCCAAGGAGCAGGAGAAATCAACATTTCGGGCAAAAGCCATTCATCAGGAATCCTGAAACTTTGATTTTTCCTGTTCCTAGGATGCTGCCTGACATGCTGTGCTTTTCTAGCACCACTCTAACCTTGACAATAGTCAGTTTGGGAGCTTTTTTATTGACCACACCAGATCTCCCTCAAAATATTTTGAGAAGGTAGCCAAGACATCAACTTTTGTTTATTTGAAAGGTAAATGTAGAGTGAACTGTTCCAGACACAATGTGATGGATCAACTACTCGAAGTGTAGCAAAACACAATTTATTTAAACACTTTAGTGAAATTACAATGAAAAGGAAGAGGAATTTAGAATAACTAAACCATTGGAAAGCTTAAACAAATAACAGATACAGTTCCTGTCACTATTTAAACGAGTAATAGATAAAGTACCTGTTACCAATTAACCAAATAACAGATACAGTACCTGTACTAATTAACCAAGTAAACCACATAACAGGTACAGTATCATTACTAATTAACCAAGTAACACATAAACTACCTGTTACTAATTAACAGAGTAACGGATAAAGTACCTGTTGCTAATTAACCAAGAATTTAGATACAGTACCTATTACTAATGAACTGAATAACAGTTATGGACATATTACTAATTAACTGAGAAACAGATATAGTGCCTGTTACTAATGAACTGAATTGAAGGATTCTGGGTCATCCAAGATGGAGGACAGAAAAAATTTCTTGCTGTAACAGCTCCTTTGTTGAGATTTTTTTTAGATGTTGGAGGTTATTTCCTCGAATGCAGTGGTAAGTAGAGTGGGTTCTTCTATGATTATATGTTTTATTGAGCTATGTATCTTAATTAAACTTAAAATATAAGCCATAAGTATTAACTTAACCTGGAGCAGTGTTTTGTAGAGGAATAAGACAGTGCTATTTTCTGGGTTTGTAGATTGAAAGAAGTAAAAATGGCCTTCAGTAGAGTGATATGCTCTTACTATTGAATGTGGGAGTTTAGGGAGAGTTTACAGGTTACTGAGGAGTATATCTGCAATAAATGCTGTTGGTTGCGAATCCTAACAGATTTAATGCATCGGTTGGAAATACAATTACAGGCAATGAGGAATTTACAAGAGCAAGGTTGTGTGATGGAATAGGTTAGGGCTGTTTTCCCTGGAATGTTGGTGGCTGAGGGGTGATAAAATCATAAGGAGCATGGATAGGCTACATAGACAAAGTCTTTTCCCTGGGATGGGGGAGTCCAGAACGAGAGGACAAAGGTTCAGGGTGAGAGGGGAAAGATATAAAAGAGATCTCGGGGGCAACTTTTTCACCCAGAGAGTGGTATGTGTTTGGAATGAGTTGCCAGGGGAAGTGATGGAGGCTAGTACAATTGCAACATTTAAAAGGTATCTGGATGGGTATATGAATAGGAAGGGTTTGGAGGGATATGGGCCGGGTGCTGGCAGTGGGACTAGATTGGGTTGAGATATCTGGTCGGCATGGACAGGTTGGACCAAAGGGTCTGTTTCCATGCTGTACATCTCTATGACTATGAATAACAGATACAGTACCTGTTATTAATTAACTGAATAACAGCTACAGTACCTGTTATTAATTAACCGAGTAACAGCTACAGTACCTGTTACTAATTAACCGAGTAACAGCTACAGTACCTGTTACTAATTAACCGAGTAACAGCTACAGTACCTGTTACTAATTAACAGTTCCAAGGCTGGCCACACCCATTCAGGCTTCTTCCATTGTTCCAACTTTTAAAAAGATATCTAAGGCCTCTCAAAATGTTTGCTTACGTTTGATCCCTCTGCCTTACAACCTCTCCACAAAAAAAGGACAAAATAACCTTTTAAAGCAACAGCATCATCACACATTCAATAAATAATTTTGCTTTTTGTTAATACGCAATGTAAGATCTTATGAACTTTACACTTTACTGCATTGAGTATACAAAACAATGATTCTTCACCAGCATAAGACTCCACAGATAAGACTCCAGTTCTGTGTGACAGTAGAGTTGGTTATTGGTCCAGTAACATTCACGCCTGTACAGGACAAGGAAAATCCAATCCCAACCCTCCTCGGTGAGAGTGACCCATGCCTTTCTCCCCAACTCTCCCACATTCCTGATGAGGCACTTATGCATGAAATGTCAATTCTCCTGCTCCGCAGATACTGCCTGACCTGCTGTGATTTTCCAGCGCCACACTTTTCGACTCATGGCTAATATTGACTGGGGATATCAAAGTGAGCTACCCTTAAGGGTGGAAAAGGTTCATTGAGCTGTAAATATGGTGCTTTCCTCAAAACTAACATATACTTGACAGCTTTACAGCAATTCAGAGAGAAAAGAGAAGTTTATTTCCTAACATTATCACACCTCTTGATAAATTTTGCTTCATTCTGAAGTGTGAGAACAATGTCTTACTAATAAGATATGTCAAGACATTTGGTGAAAAGAAGCAAAACATAGCAATGCTTTTATTTTTTTTTTCTCCCCCTCTGCACGTGGTTGAGGAAACTCCGGTGCCTCAGGTTAGACAAACAATGTGTTACTGCTGACATCGTGACAGTGTGGATTAGATTTTCCATTCCACAATTTCTTGGAACTAAAGGTAGAGTCATAGAGATACACAGCACGAAACAGACCCTTCAGTCCAACACGTCCATGCCAAACAGATATCCTAAATTAATCTAGTCACATTTGCCAGCATTTGGCCGATATCCCGCCAAACCCTTCCTATTCTTGTACACACGTGGGTGTCTTTTAAATGTTGTAATTGCATCAGCATCCACCACTTCCTCTGGCAGCTCATTCCATACATGCACCACACTCTGCATGAAAAAGTTACCCTTTAGGTCCTTTTTATATCTTTCTCCTCTCACCCTAAGCCTTTAGTATGGGACTCCCCCACCCCAAGGAAAATACCTTTTCTATTTACCCATTTACAAAATCATGCCCATCATGATTTTATAAATCTCTATAAGGTCATCCCTCAGCCTCCAACGCTCCAAGAAGAAATAGCCTCAACCTATTCAGCCTCTCCCTATAGCTCAAACCCTTCAACCCTGGCAACATCATTGTAAATCTTTTCTGAACCCTTTCAAGTTTCACAACATCCTTCCGAGTGCAGAGAAACCAGAATTGATTGCAATATTCCAGAAGTGGCCAAACCAATGTCCTGTACAGCCACCAAACGGCCTCCCAAATCCTGTACTTAATACTCTGACCAATAAAGACAACTCACCAAATACCTTCTTCACTATCCTATCTACCTGAGACTCTACTTTCAATAAGCTATGAACCTGCACTTTGTTCAGCAACACTCCCCAGGACCTTACTATTAAGACTGTAAGTCCAGCCCTGATTTGCCTGTCCAAAATTTAGCACCTCATATATTTATCTAAATTAAGCTCTGTCTACCACTCAGCTGATTGGCCCATCTGATTAAGATCCCGATGAGCTCTGAGGTAACTTTCTTCATTGTCCACTACAATATATTGTTAGTAAGTTTACAGATGAGACCAAAATTGATATTCAATTTTGGAATCATCTGTAAACTTACTAATAATACCTCCTAATTTCACATTTAAATCACTTATATAAATGATGAAAAGCAGTGGACCCAACATCAATCCTTGTGGCACACCACTGGTCACAGGCCTCCAGTCTGAAAAGCAACCCTCCACCACCACCTTCTGTCTTCTACCTTCAAGCCAGTTTGTATCCAAATGGCTAGTTCTCCCTGAAATTCATGACAGCTGGCCTTGCCAGCCAGTCTACCATGGGGAACCTTTTTGAACACCTTATGAAATCCATGTAGAACACATCCACCACTCTGTCCTCATCAATCTTCTTCAATACTTCTTCAAAAAACTCAAACAAATTAGTGAGACATGATTTCCTGTGCACAAAGCCACATTGACTATCCCTAATCAGTCCTTGTCTTTCCAAATACATGAAATGCCTGTGCCTCATTTTGTCCAGTACCAATATCAGGCTCACTGTTTTAGAGCTCCCTGGCTTTCCTCACCACCTTTCTTAAACAATGGCATAACGTTAGCCAACCTCCAGTCTTCCATTACTTCACCTGTGGCTATCGATGATACAAATATCTCAGCAAGGGACCCAGCAAAGACTTCCCTAGCTTCCCACAGTGTTCTAGAGTACACATGATCTGGCCCAGGGATTTATCCACCTTTATGTTTAGTATCTCCCCCACCCCACTATGGTTCCACACATACGTGGCCTTGATGATCTTTAATGGACCCTATTCTTTCCCTCGTTACCCCTTTGTCCTTAATGTATTTGTAGAATCCCTTTGGATTCTCCTTAACCCTATTTGCCAAAGATATATCTTGTCTCCTTTTTGCCCTCCTGATTTCCCACTGAAGTAAACTACTGACTTTATACTCTTCTAAGGATTCACTCAATTCCTGCTGTCTATACCTGACATAGTTTTAGTACTTTCATCTTAATTTTATAACTTCCACTAAACATAGGAGGTATTTGTCCATTTATCACATCCAAATGAATGAGTATGATCACATAACCTTACATGTCATATTTTTCATAGGTTCCATCTTATTGCTGCCTGTCACTTTAATCTCTATTTCAATTGGAATACCTTGGGTTTCGAGATAATAGCCTGAAAAGTACAAATTCTATTCCTCAGAATCATGCTAGTGCATTCCTCAACCTAATTTCTTGCTCCTTCAAAGTGTTACCTAAATTGAAAGACTGAAAGGAATATAAAGGAAAAGGTAATATTGTATTTATCTATCACCTTTTGTGATTTCAGTTTGTTGCAAAGGACCTTAGAGCCAATGAAATACTTCTGAAATGTAATCAGTGTTATAATGCAAGAAAGCTGACAACTGATCAGCAGACAGCAAGCTCCACAGAATGCAATACAACAATGATCAGACAGTCTGCATTAGTGATGTGAAGTATGGTATAAATATCCCAGGATATCTGGGAGTACTGCTTTGTGTATTTGAGGAGAGTATCAGATTGCTGATTGTAAGATTGAATTCCAAGTAACTTAGGAATGAAGAGACCATTACTTCATAAGGCATTTCTGCTAAAAAGGAATTTGATCAGATTGTTCTTTGCTGGCTGTTTCCAGGTAGCCTGAGCCTATATCCTTTCTTCAATGTATGCAGGCATCAGAGGCTTGCTCTTTTATTTTGAGACAGCTATGGGTTGCATGTTGTAACAGAGACAAATGAAGCTTTGCCTTGTGATTTTCTGCAAACTGTCAGCAAACCTATCAATGTGTGAACAGAAAGACGACTCAAACCAGCCACACAGGCTTCTTTGTTTTTTTGTTTGTTTGTTCATCCTTTGATAGTGTGTGCACTGTTTTAAAGTCCACTTCAGGGGTTTCACTGCTACAATTCCCATGTAGGTCACCATACTGTGAAACCATCCTCTGATACTGTGCATCCTTCACTTGATCAATCTGTTCTGTTAAATCCTTTTGTTATTATAAATATCTCAACAGACCACCCCTCAATCTTAAATTCTGAAGATGCCCAGAGCTGACTGCAGAGGCCAGAACCATTTTCATTTTGATCGGTTTAGCAGAGGATGGTTTAGGGGAGATGGTTTAGGGAGATATATGTGGAAAGTTCTTTATGCAGAGAGTGGTGGGTGCCTGGAACACGTTGTCAGCAGGGGTGGTAGGGACGGGAATGATAGCATCATTTATGATGTATTAGAATGGACAGGGAGCAAAGGAATATAGATCCTAAGAAAATAGGCAGCAGGTTTAGATGGAGGATCTGGATCAGTGTAGGCTTGGGGGGCTGAAGGGCCTGTTCCTGTGCTGTAATTTTCTTTTTCTTTGTTCTTTGGTGAGGTTTCAACTTTGTGTCCTCATGTGTGATTTGTAAGTTTCACATGAGATGTATGCTGACCTCCATTCTTCCTGTTCCCTTTCTGTTGCTGTCATAGAGTCATAGACCTGTACAGCATGGAAACCATCCGTCCATGTCAAACAGATAGCTCACATTAGTTCTGTAATATTTGACAGCACTTCGCCCATACCCCTCTAAACCCTTCTTATTCATATACCCATCCAGATGCCTTTTAAATGTTGTAATTGTACCAGCCTCCACTACCTCCTCTGGCAGCTCATTCCATATACACACCAGCTTCAGTATGAAAAGGTTGCCCCTCAGGTCCCTTTTATAAAATTCCCCTCTCACCTTAACCTCTCACAATGCCCTCTAGTTCTGGACTCGTCTATCCTGGGGAAAATATCTTGTCTATTTTCCCTAGCTATGCCCCTTATGATTTTATAAACATCTATAACGTCACCCTCAGCCTCCAGAGAAAACAGCCCCAAACAGTTCAGCCTCTCCCGATAGCTCTAGCCCTCCAACCCTGGCAGCATCCTTGTACTTCTTTTCTGAACCCTTTCAAGTTTCACAACATCCATCTGACAGTAAGGAGACCAGAATTGAATGCAGTATTCCAAAAGTGGTCAAACCAATGTCTTGTACAGCTGCAACATGACATCTTAACTCCTATACTCAATGCACTGACCAATAAAGGCAAATATACTAAACACCTTCTTCATTATCCTGTCTCCACTTTCAAGAAACTATGAACCCCAAGATCTTTTTGTTTGGCAACACTCCCCAGGTCCTTACCATTATATGTATAAGTCTGCTGTGATTTGCCTTTCCAAAATGCAGCACCTCACATGTATCTGAATTAAACTCCATCTGCCATTCCTCGGTGCATTGGCCCACCTGATCAAGATCCCGCTGTATTCTGAGATAACCTTCTTCGCAGTCCACTACACCTCCAATTTTGGTGTCATCTGCAAACTTACTAACCATTCCTCCTGTATTCACATTTGTGTAAGTGTCAAAAAGCAGTGGACCAAGCACCGATCCTTGTTGCATCTCGCTGTCCTTGTTTCCCAGTGACCTTTCACCCCATTCATCTCTCTTCAGCTCTTTATATCACTCATGTCTCTACTCTACTCCATGAGGCCATGGCTTTTCAAATTGCCATGCCTTTGTTGGCCAACATGTTTTTCATGAGAAAGTGAGGACTGCAGATGCTGGAGATCAGAGCTGAAAATGTGTTGCTGGAAAAGCGCAGCAGGTCAGGCAGCATCATGCCCGAAACGTCGATTCTCCTGCTCCTTGGATGCTGCCTGACCTGCTGCGCTTTTCCAGCAACACATTTTCAACATGTTTTCCATGTTGATTCTGGATTGTTAGTTCAGTGAAATCACCCGATTGTTTGACTGTGCAGAATAATGGCAGCATCCTCATTCTGTTCGGAACTCAGTATTATCCTGATCTAATAACAATTTTGAAGAGAAAGATCACGAACTATAAAATATTCTTAACCAATTTAAGTAATCTTAGTTAAAATGTGGGTAGTGTTGAGTGGGCATGATCACAGTATGCAATTTAATGTCTCATCTCCTTAATATCACACTTGGATGCATAGTACACAAGTGTTAGTTTGTGCATTGATATGAGTACACAAGTCACAAACTTCATAACTTATCACTTTCAAAATGAGCTCAAAGTTAAAGGCAAGAATATCATAGCTTTTTTGGGGATTGCTTCTCGGGTGGATTATCCATATTGTCCTTGTAGCAAGCAAGAAATTATTGAAATCCAAAATCTATTGAGCTCAGAACTGTTCTGAAAAAGAGTCACTGGACCCAAAATGTGAACTCTGTTTTCTCTCCACAGATGCTGCCAGACCTGCTGAGCTTTTCCAAACATTTCCAGTTTTGACTTAGAACTTTGCCTTTATTTTCTGATGATGTTGTCAAGAGGCATTGTGTAAATTGGGAACAGGAGGGAGCCAATGATAACCTCTGTGGGCCTCCAGAACTAATGACATGAGTTAGGAAGAGAAGACATTGCAGGTAAACGTCTGACTAGCATTATGGAGATAAGTATGCAAGCAAGCAGAATCTTCCCAATGGTGGGTGTTCTTATGATCCAGATTGAGAAGCATTAATTACTTCTATCATTCGTCATTGCATGGCTAATATTCTTGTGTGAGCTCTGAGAAGGGCCATCAATTTGTGAATTAAATTGTGGTTATTTGAGCAATAGCGAAGCTATAGCCAGATCTAATTCTTCAAATTGGCAGATTCTCTAATACTATCTGATCTCGAGTTAATATCCTGCTAAGTATTTTTCTCAGCTGTAGCAGTTTGAAAATCATGCAAACTGGAGTACCACTCTATCAGAGATATAGAAGCAATATAACTGTAAGCCATCCTGGTGTGGTATCAACATTGCAGTTCACCATAGCCGTTGCAGTATCCAGTGCACTCTATCATTTCTTAATATCATATGGATTGAATTGAATTGACTGGCATCTGTGATGCTGGGAACCTCAAAAGGATGGTAAGATGGATCAGACCCAAGCATTGCAGTCTTGCAACATCAGTCATGAACGCTGTAATATTTGTGGAGCAGGACCATACAACGCAGAATCCTTTGCTATAAATTCTGTGCTTTATGGTTCTGCTCCACAGCTACCTGATGAAGGAGCAGTGCTCCAAAAGCTGGTGCTTCCAAATAAACCTGTTGCTCTATAACATGGTGTTGTGTGATTTTTAACTTTGTCCACCCCAGCCCAACACTGGCTCCTCCTCGTCCTGTATAGTCCTGTTAAAATTTTATAAGTCTCTATGAGATCCCCCCTCAATCATCTGAACTCCAAAAAAACAGTCCTAACCTCATCAATCTCTTCTCACATGTCAGTCCCTCCATCTCCGGAATCAGCCCGGGAAACCCTCGCTGTACTCCGTTGAGAGCAAGAGCATCCTTCCTCAGAAAAGGAGATCAAAGCTGTGGCCTCACCAAGGCCCTGTATAACTGTAATTACAAATCCCTGCTCCTGTACTCGAAATCTCTCACAATGAAGGCCAACATACCATTTGCCTTCCTTACTGCCTGCTGCACCTGCACACTTACCATCAGTGACTGATGCACAGGACACCCAGGTCTCACTGGACACTGCCCTCTCCCATGTTGCAGCCAATCAGTTATAATCTGCCTTCTTGTTTTTGCTTCCAAGGTGAATAAATTTCCACTTATCCAAATTATACTGCATCTGCCATTGATTTGCCCTCTCACCCAACTTGTCCAGATCATGCTGAAGGATCTCTGCATCCTTGTCACAGCTCACCCTCCCACCCAACTTAGTATCATCTGCAAACTTTGTGATGTTACATTTTGTTCCTTCATCTGAATCATGAATATAAATTGTGAATAGCTGGGGTCCAAGCACCTAGCACCTTGTGTTGTAACTTCATCAGATTCACATCTTAATTCTAGATATGTTTAGGGCTAAAAAGATGAAGAACATGTTTCCCTCATGTTGATCTCTCACAACCTGTTGCAAACCCAGTCCAGCAGATTTGTCCTTTAAGGACTCAGATGGTGCTACTGGTAGACATTGAAATCTCCATCCCAGAGCAGACTCTGTGCTTTTGATGCCCCCAGAGCTTCTTCCAATTGGTATTCTATGTGGAGCTGAACAGTTTCATATGTATTAAGTGCTAGTCAGCAGGAGATCTCCTTACTCTTGCTTGACCTTATACCATAAGACATCATGCTTGATCCATGTGAAATCAATGTTGGTGACTCTTGGGGCAACTCCATCCTGACTACATCCCCATGTGTTGCCATGTCTGTTCGGTCCATCCTGTCAAAGCAATAGGGCATACTCAGGAATGAGGGTAGTGTCTGGGACATTATCTCTCAGACATAGTTTGATGAGTTTGACTATATCAGTCTGTTGCTTGTCTAACCTATGAGACAGTTCTTCCAATTTTGACACCATTTCCAATTGTTAGTAAGAACAACTTTGCAGGCATGCGAAGGCTTGTGTTTCCAGTGCCTAGGTGATGCCAGGAGATTAATTCAGTTTCATTCTGTTCTTTAGACTTCATAGTTATTTTATTCAGCTATGTGGTTAGGGCGAGGCCAATTCAGAGTCATTGATGTGGGTCTGGAATCAGAGGTAGCCAACCTGTGATTGGCAGTAATGATTGGCCGAGTTTCTTCTGGTGCAATTTAAATTCAACTGATACACTTGGATTAAAATCTGGACTAATGATATCCATAGAAACCCATCTAGTGCACTCCTACCCTTTATAAGATTTATTAGTTAAAATTTTACCATTGCCATGGGAGAATTTGAACTCAGGTCAACCCAGAGCAGTAATCTTGGTCTCTGGATTACTAGTCCAGTGACATTGTCCCTGTGTCCCCTTCCCCACATCAAATAACCTATTGCTATTTAACTTCCAGTCTCCTTGGTGCACCTCTGTAGATCTGATTGATTCCATAGACCTGACTCTGACTGTACTGTCTAATTGAACTATCACCTGCATCAGTATTCTGTAATATATATTGATTAGAGAAGTGAATGTTTTCAGAGGATGACTCTACTACCTACCTCATTCTTTTTGACTGTCCGGTGGTTACCAATTTCCTCTCATTTTGCATACTCTTCAGCTGTGAGATGTTCACAACTATAAATGTGATATGCACATAACTCTTGACCTGAAGGATGGGTGACAGTGACACTAGACATTACTCAAGTTCCAAAAGCTGGAGCTCAAGTTGCTGTGACTGATGACATTTCTTGCACAAATGGTTTATCCCAGATATGGCAGCACATTGTTCATTCTCCACCAAGTAAGCCTTTATTCCCATGAATAAGTCTATATTAGTGCGATAACCTGTACTATTTTTAAACCTTACTTATACACATACACTTTACTATTACTGATAAATGTTACTAATACTTAATTTACTTACTCTCAGTAATGAACCTTACTTAAACTGGTGAGTCTTTCATCTTTTTAATGCTCCAGTTGAGATAAAATAATTAGAAAATACTAATGACAGAGTCATAGTCATACATCACGGAAACAGACCCTTCACTCCACCCAAAACAATCCAAGCATAATCCCAAACTAAACTTGTCCCATCTGTCTGCTCCCTCCCCATATCCCTCCAAACCTTTCCTATTCATGTACTTATCCACCACTCCCCAGGAAGTTCATTCCACATGCAAACCACCCTCTGTTTAAAACATTTGTCCCTCATGTCTTTTTAAATCTCTCTCCTCTCACCTAAATAATGTGCTGCTCTTGAAATCCCATGGGAGAAAGCTGGAGATCACAGTCAGAGTGTGGTGCTGGAAAGGCAGTCTCGGAATGCTGCCTAACTGGCTGTGCTTTTCCAGCATCACATATTTTAACTTTAGTCTTGAAATCCTCTATCCGAGGTGAAAGACACCGACTATTAATGCTAGACCATCTTCCCTTTCTACACCAATCACTCACCTGCTTTCTTGCAATAGATCACCTGAAGCTTTGTATCCTTGAATGTGGGATCAGACTGGTGGAAATATTGCTTTATATCCTTTCTCCTGACCTTGGTCTATTCCCTTTTCTGACCGAACCCTGATTTGCTCTGCATTGCTTTATGCCTCTGCTTTAGTTCTTACTCTTTCCGACTACTCCAACTCTGAATTGAATTCTCTCTATGTTTGAGTCTCCAAGCCATAGTCCCAGTACACACGTCTGTGTGCTACCTGTGCCTTGCAGAACCTCCCCCACAAAGTTTAATAACAGCTGACTTAGTTTTCCTAATACAGAGTAATGAAACGGATAAAAGCCATCATTTAGTCCATATATTACAGGCAGGTTAACTAAACCCTATGAAATATTGTACTGATGTATGCTTAAAAGAACAATTTAGAAGACAGATTTATTGTGCAACCCATTAAGGAGTGAAGCCTGATCTAAAATCATTTATCACAGAATCAGAAGATGCCCTTTTATTTTCATTTGTTAACGTACACTAACTAAAAAGATGCAGCATAGCAGAAACTACGGATGAATTGTAGACTATCTTCTTATTCACCTTTCATCATTCTATTAACAGAAATGAGAGAAAATTTCCAGGAATTGCCATAAATCCAGACCACCAACATTATTCACAGTAGAATTACCCCAAAGATTAGCTGCAAATTGCTCTCTCACTTAAATTTACTATTTCCTTATTCGTGGCTGGTGCATTGTAACTTGTTAGAGAAATCCCCAGTGCAAATGACAGCTCTGATCATCAAAGAAAGTAATTATATGGAGACATGTGTAAAACAGAAAGATTTTATTTATGTATATATGGGTTTACCAACACAACATTAAGTAAAGTGGTCCAAGATGGTAGCTTATATCAAAAAGGCATTTCTAATCAATCTATTCAGACATGTTATGCCACATCTCTGGAGCAAATGTGACTTGAACCCAGGCCTCCTTGTTTAGATATAGGAACACTACCACTGTGCCTGCTTTTTTTTAGCAATCACCCTCTTGAGGACAACTAAGGATGGTAAAATACAGCTGCCCTAGACAAAGATGTTCATATGACAAAACAAAAGGAAATGTCAGCCATTGTGTCCCCTGACCCAATTCCATCACTCAGCATGATTTAGCAGTACCTCAATTCCAGGGATCTCTCATTATACCCTCATCTAATGAAACTCCAGAGATTTCAGCCTTGTATATTTCCATTGAGCCAGTAAACATTTGACTGAGAGTTCCAGATTTCTGTTCCTGATGTGAAGAGTGATCTGAGTAATGATTATTGCTGAACAACAGATCTGGCTGTGAAAAAAATAATTCTATACTTGTGGGTGTTCTAAATGTCTCCATTATGATTAATCATGACTCATTTTTAAAACTAGATATCTAAAAATGGCTAGTTTTAGCACTTGCTAATAATGTTTCATCTTCTACATAAACTTGATGAATATCCTGACTTTACTTCACTCTCTGTAAATATTTCAAGTTAATATTTGTGCTCTTCGTTTCCTATTTGGTTCACTGTGAGAACTCTTTAATGTGATTGTCTGCTTCGATAACTTGATGATGCCATTGAAACTCAGGCCAGGCACACTCATTAAACGATGTCAGAGAGTTAAAATTCTGCTGCAGATATTGCTAGGTCTGTCATCTTTCTTTGAGGTCTGGTATGCACCATTGGTCAGCTGTCCTCTGAAAAATCATGACCATTACATCCAGCCAAGCATTGTTTTTCTAATTATAATTATTAAATTTCTGCACTAACCACACAAGCCTTGAACGATTAAAAAGGCTAGAGATTATATACAGTTTGCAAGTCAACCACATGCACACAGTACTCTCCGTAATGCCTTTTTTAAGTATATTAGGGACATAGGAACAGGAATGGATCATTCAGTCCCTGAGGCTGTTCCACCATTCATTAAAATCACAGCTGATCTTTGGTCTAGTTCCATATATCTGCCTTTGGCCCATATCCCTCAATAAAAAGAGTCATAGAGCCACACAAGCATGGAAACGGACCCTTCAGTCCAACAGGTCCATGCTGAACATAATCTCAAACTAAATTAATCCCACCTACCTGCTCCTGGCCCATGTCCCTCCAATTCTTTCCCATTCATGTACTTATCTGAGTATTTTTTCAACATTGTAACTGTGCCTGCATCCATCACTTCCTCAGGAAGTTCATTCCACACACAAACCAAGATCTGTATGAAAGATTTTCCCCTCGTGTCTTCTTAATATTCTCTCCTCTCACCTTAAAAATATGACCCTTAACTGGAAATGCCCCAACATCGGAGAAAAACACCTAACATTAACCCTATCTATATCCCTCATGATTTTATAAACCTCTATAAGGTCACTCCTCAACCTCCTATCCTCCAGCAAAAAACATCCCAGCATATCCAGCCTTCCATTATGACTCAAACCTTCCACATCTGGCAACATCCTGGTAAACCTCTTCTGAACCCTCTCCATCTTAATAATAATCTTCCTATAACAGGGCGACTAGGACTAGACATAGTACCACAGAAGAGGTCTCACCGTCCTGCGCAACCTTAACATGACTTCCTAACTACTGTACTCAAAGGACTTCAGCTTAACAAAAATGTATCTATTTCAGATTTAAAATTAACAACTGGTCTAGCATCCATTGCCATTTATAGATGTGAGTTTCAAACATCTACCACCCTTTGTGTGTATAAGTGTGTCCTAACATCTCCCCTGAAAAATCTGACCCAAATTCTCAGTCTATGCTCCTGAGCTCTAGAATCCCCATGCAGTGAAAATAGTTTAATTTTATCTACCTTGCCTTTTCCTGTTAATATCTTGTAAACTTCAGTCAGATCCCTCCTTTACCTTCTAAAATTCTAGAGAAAAACAGGCCTAAATTAATTAAAATCTCTTTATAATTTAATCCCAAAGTCTCCATTTGGCTTCAGATTGATTGAACATATTGAACAAGTTATGAAATTATTGTCTGTGCACATTGAAATCGATTTTCATTAAGGTTGATGTTTGCAAATTCTGTAATTGTCTTCCATCTCAGACTATCAAATACTAACTAAAGCAGCATATAGTTCAGAGACCAAAAAGCAGATTCGTCAAGACCAACGTACACCCATATGTATTAGATGCAGAGGTAGGTCACTCTGCCCATTGAACCTATACTACTATCAATAAAATCACAGCTGATCTGATTCATCCAATTTCCCAACTACTAGAAATTTATACATCTCTGCCTTGACATAACAAGATCTTGTTTCCTTTTCAGGAAGACCGTTCCAAAGAATCACAACTAAATATTAGAAAAAACACCCATATCTGTTTTAAATGGCGATGTATTTTTAAACTGCAACCTCTAGTTTTGTCTTTCTGAAAACAAGACACCCTTTTTACTTGCATCCTGTAGAGTTTATCTGTTTCACTCTAGTTTGCCTCCTACTCTCTAGTCTCCCACAGATACAAGTTCAACATGCCCAATCCATCCTCACAGGACAGCCTACCAGTTCAGGCATTTGTCTGATAAAACATCTTTTAACTGCTTCAATCATAGTTACATCCTTTCTAAATGAGGAGACCAACACAGTAGTCCAGATATGATTGCAACAATGTCCTGTATAACTGAAGCAAAACATTCCAATGTTTGTATTCAGTTCCCTTTCCAATAAATGATGACATTCTATTCCTTTCCTGATTACTGGCTGAACCTGCACACTAACCTTTAGTGATTTATAATGCAAAATGTGTGATTTATACAGATTTTAATATAACTTAATTTTGACTTATCCAGTAATAATATCAGCTGGAATCATAAAGATTAGGGGCTTTCCTGAGATTTTTGAGTACATTAGATTTAAGAATGATTTGTGTCATTTGTTTCAAAATAATGGTTACATGGTGATTCTGGCCATAAACCCATGGCATTGTGGTGATATTTATGGTACAGTGATTTGATGATAGCTTTGAGTGTTGTGGAATGTTTTCTGACGTTGAAGATAAAACGATGGATTATTTGAAGTCTTTGACAAAAACGTAACTGAGAGAGCTACGAGTAAATTGAACACAGAAATTGAGGTGGGACCTTGTAATGATGAGACACTTCAAGTGATTGTTCAACACTTTGAATTGAAAGACATGAAATGTGAAATGGGGATGTATTATTTGGAATTAGCTAAAACAGAGTTGAAAATGAAAAGACTCAAGTTGGAAGAAAATTAGAAGGTAAGAGACATAGAATTAAGAACAGTTCAGATGAAAAGGGAGGAAGAACAGAGTAAGATGGAAACTGAGGAAAACAATCAAATGAAGTGAGATGAAATTAAAAAGATTTGAACTGCAAAGAGATAGTGAATTATAAAACATGAAATGGCCAAAGAAATGTTTAGAATATAGAAGGAAGAAGGATGTAATAGTTTGGACACTGATTCTGATTCAAATAATGGATTTGATTGAACTAAGAATCTGTACTTAGAGTCAACATTATTTTGTTTGATTTGATTTATTATTGACATGTACCGAGGTACAGTGAAAAGTTTTGTTTTGTGTGCAGTACAGGCAGATCATACCATACAAAGTGCAGTAGGGTAATAGAACACAGCAAATAATACAATGTTACAGCTGCAGAGAAGGTGCAGAGAGAGCGAGATCAACATTAAATTTAAAGTTTGAGAGGTCCATTCAGAAATCCAAAAACAGCAGGCAAGAAGCTGTTCTTAAGTCTATTTGTCTGTGCGTTTAAGCTTTTGTATCTTCTGTCTAAAAGAAGAGGTTAGAAGAGATTATAACTGGGGTGGGAGGGGTCTGTGTTGGCTGTGAGGTGTTTTAATTAATTTAAGGTAGTTTGGCCCCTTTAATTAATTAAAGGGGCCAAAAAGGATTGGACCTTAACATTGCATCGTGTTTTGGCAGTTGCAACAATGAAGATATGCACCGTATCACAGATAATTGCTAGAAGTTGAATGGGAGACAGATTGGAGTAGTAGAGATGTCTAAGGAATTTTTGGAAAAAAAGGGTGTCTGGAAAGGAAGTAGATACTAAAACAGCAGCAGAAGTACAAAGATAATATGTTTCCTTGGTATGTACTAAGAAGGGAGAAATCAATCAGGACAGTTATGGAAATTATCCTGTCAAAGCATAACAAAGTGAATCAGACTCCTGGAAGTTCTGATTAGTTTATCACAAAAAGGAAAATATTTCCATATCCTTTGAACCAAGGAGGTAAACTAATATAGATATTGAACACTGAAGCAATTCTGTCACTGATGCTGGCTGATGATACCATTCATCCTCCAGGGAGGTTAATGAAGGAAAACATATTAATTGGAAGCATTCATGGAGGTTAAAAACCAGTCTCAATCTGCAGAGTTAGATGAACAAGTCAACTGGAAAATGAATAATTTGTAATGAATTATTTATAAAAGGAACTGATTTTATTTTACAAAATGGCCCAGCAAGTTCAAGAATATTGGTTTCAACAAGGTGGAAGAAATAAACTGAATGTAAAATAAAATAAAATAATATATTACAAGAGAAATCACATGGATTGTTTAATAACTGTGTTGTGACTAGATCTCAGGCCCATAGAATTTTCAGAAAGCAATGAAGCAAGGAGAAGATTTGGAAAGTCTATCATTGCGTATAATTTTTGAAGATTTAACTAAAAAAGGTAAAGGTAACATGAATGAGGCATAAACTTTAACACATCTTCTTTAATAGAAATGTAACAAACGGATTTGAGATTATAAACATTATACCAAACAGCCCAGTCAGAGATCAAATTGGAAACAATTTCTGAATATTAATATTTCAAGCACAATATACTGATGAGGAAATAGAGGCCACCTCAAACACCATATAATGAGGAGTCGGCAATGGTTCATCCACTGGTGATTCTATCTGAATATTGCAATGACATTTTATGGCTGGTTCACAAACTTCCAATGTGAGGTCATTGAGGTATTATGGCAACATTGGCTTAAATTTTAATAATTTTTTATTGGACAGGATGATATAATGATTTAGTTTGTTTTCTAGAAATGTCACACAGGTCAGATATTAGGGACAAAAACAGAAGTTGCTGGAAAATCTCAGTGGGTATTGCAGCAGCTGTGAAGAGAAACCAGAGTTAATTTTGCAGTTTGGGTAACCCTTCCTCAGAACACATGAGGTCTGGGCAAGAGTCACCAGACCCGAAACATTAACATCAATTTCTCTTCACAGATGCTGCCTGATGTACTGAACTTTACCAGCAACTGATGTTTTTGATTCTGATTTGACAGCATCCGCAGTTCTTTCGGTTTTTATTCAGATATTAGGGAAACGCACACCCTCAATCAGACCTGCACTGTTATGGACTAGGCCAGACCACTCAAAACATTCTTAAGCAGGCATCCCTAGACCAGAACTTTACAATTTATTTTGGTAAGTGTACAGTAAACATTATCCGGAGTAAGATAGCTAGGTTGACTACTAGATTTTAAAACAGGTAAAAATTTATTCACCGAGTTACACAATGAAACACAAAGAACAGAATAAAGAATCCCTACAGAATCCAACTAGACTTAATTACGCTGTTCCAAATATGCACAACAGACCCAATAAACCAACTCCCTTTAAAAACCAGTATAAATGGAACACATGCTTACAGGTCAAAGTTGAAAGGCAGAAGAGAGAGAGAGTTTTAACACAGCTCCTTGCTGAACCTCCCAGTTCAAGTCTGAACTAAAACTGCTCAGCTCAGCACAGCTAAAGAGCTGACCACTTCCCTTTCATTATGCAAGTCACTTCTAAATCATGACCACTTTGACCTGAAGTCTCATCTGTTTACATATCGACAAAAGGCCTCTCAAAATCCTTTTCATCTCTTTACCAAACCAGTCTGATTGGAGCCCAGCCTGGTTTATTACCGCTCTGAAAAAAAATCAAGGACAGAGTCTCCTTGAGCCAAGGAACAGCTTTTAGAAAAAAAGGGACTAGCTTTGTGTCAGCACCATTAATTCTGATATCAGCACTTGAAGAACCATTTAGTATGGACTTAATGAAGGATCTCCACTCAAGCCAGAAATGAGAACCAACATCATTAAACAATTATAGATGTTTCTACAAGACTTCCTGAGGCAGTGTCTTTAGGAAAGATTACTTTTGAAAAAGTGTTTTGAAAAAGTCGGTTTAACTTTCTATAAGGCATGTATTAACCGAAGAAGTACAATAAGATCAAGGTGGAAGTTTTATGTTGCAAGTATTCAAATAAATTATGAATAGTTTGGGAATAAAGCAATTTACATCTTCTATTTAACACCAACAATCACAAGTTGCATTTGAAAATGCCATCAACCTTTGAATACTTTGATTAAAACTTATTGTCAAGAATGTCCTAATGATCTGAATGTGAAACTACCTTACTTTCCATTAAGGACCCACCTAATTAATCCACATAATCTTGTCCTTCTTAATTTATATATGGATATGAGGTGAGGACCATTTAAATTAACTAAAGAGAAAATGGTCAACCAAAGATCAGAGACGGTATGTACATTTTGAATTTCAGAGAAAAACTGACCATAGCACCAAAGCAGGATAAAAATCAATGAAAGAATGTTCCGCAAACAATGAAATAAACAAAGTAGAGCCGACAAAAAGGTCAAAATTTTGTTATGGCTCACAAAGTACTAATGCTGTTGGCTGTTTTTGAGAACCATTTTGAGACGTGTTCATTGGACATTATTTATTCAAGAAGAAACCAAATGTTGTGAATTGTGTCGTGAGTGCTCCAGATAGGAAGAAGAATCTGAGAGTGTGTCACATTCATGTGTTGAAAATATATTATGAGAGAGGTTCATAATTGGAGAAGAATATGTTTTTGGAGTGAAAGACATTGGAAGTGCAACAGAACTATCAAAACAATTTGAGAATGAATCAGAAATTGAAAAATCAAATGTCTGCCCTTCAACAATCAGATTGGAAGATATAGATGTGTTTAAAAGGTTGGACAGCATCAAGTTTTATCATTCAGAAAATTATCAAAGTGACTTATGAATTTTATTACAGAAACATTCAACATTTTGTGGGAATAGGCCAGGAAGAATACTTTGGCTGTTTATGACATTAATATGGGGTATCTGTTCCTGATAAAATAATTCCTGTACAGACTCAATGCAGAGGGATTAGCTCAATTGAGAAATGAGATTAAGTTAATGGTAGAACTGTGGATTTAATGACACTAATGAGATGAGTCACAGAAGATGGAGTTCACCAATCATAATGATGTCAAAATCAGATGGATCATAAAGATTCTGTATTATATCCAATCTACAATAAATCTGATGCACAATTTGTTACAAAAATTGACTTGCCAAAAGAATATTATCAAATTTTATTGACTGATAGATCAGAAGAGATTTCTACATTGCCAACACGGGATGGACTTTGGGAGTGGAAACAAAAGTGCACCAGCACATTCTAGCAATTAGTCATAGAGTCATTGAAGGGCAATGTAGCTGTGTGATTTACGTTGGTGGTTTGGTTGTACTGTTACAAAACCTGAGAAAAACATTTACAATAGTTAAATGAATTTTTTGATCAGCTACAAAAAATTGGTTATAAATTTAGCAAAGAGTGAATTTACCAAAGCAAAGTTGGCTCACTTGAGCTACATTGTGGGACAAAGCAAGAAGCACCTGGAGAAATGAAAGCACAAACTATTTTGGATTTTCCCATGTCAGAGATGAAAGAAGAAGTTTTGGGTAAAGTTGGCATGAGGGAATTCTATTGCAAGTTGAGAATGTGTTGCTGGAAAAATACAGCAAATCAAGCAGCATCCGAGGAGCAGGAAAATCAACGTTTCAGGCCAGAGCCCTTCATCAGGATGTCAATTTTCCTGGTCCTCAGATGCTGCTTGACTTGCTGTGCTTTTCCAGCAACACACACTCAACTCTAATCTCCAGCATCTGTAGACCTCACTGTCACCCTGAATTCTATTACAAGCTTATTCTGATCAAAAATGCTGTTGTTGCATCTTTGTTGAACGAAGGTGGAGAACAGGCAGAGGACAATCAAAGTGGTTTTTAATATGTTAGAGTTGTGTTGATAACTGCATTGGTTTTAGCTATACTTTATTTAAAGGTGCCATTTAAACTGGCTGTTGATGTCAACAACATTGGTGTGGGAGCGTTATAATGAAAGATGACAAGGGATGGAGATTGAATGGCCAGTTAGTTGTTTCCAAAAAGGTTGACTGCATGTCAACAAAACAAAATTCCACGTCAAGAAAGATAGGATCATGGCTGATCTAACATTCCCCATACCTGCTTTCCTGAATTTTCCACATTACTGCTGATTTCCCAACCAATCAGGAGTCTATCTATTTCAGCCATAAATGTATACAAGATTCTGCCCCCATAGGTCTATTTGGAAAAGGGTTCCAAGGACTCTCAATCTCCTGAGAGAATAAATTCCTTCTCATCTCACTCTTAAATTAGTGTCTCTTCATTCTGAGACCTACACTCTCCCATGAGGGGAAATATCTTCCTAGCACTTGCCATAAGAACTCCCTTATAAACCTCAACAGCTCAATGAGATCACTCTCAGTATATAGGTGCTCAAATTATTACAGTTGGCAGGATAAGTTGACAGAGCAGTTCATAAAGCATTCAGTATCCTCGGCTTTCTTAATATGGGTACAGAGTACAAGAGCAAGCAGGTGATGTTCAAATTGTATGAGACACTTGGTAGACCTCAACTGGAGCTGAAAATGTGTTGCTGAAAAAGTGCAGCAGGTCAGGCAGCATCCAGGGAACAGGATATGCTGCCTGACCTGCTGCGCTTTTCCAGCAACACATTTTCAGCTCTGATCTCCAGCATCTGCAGCCCTCACTTTCTCCTCAAAGACCTCAACTGGAGTATATTGTACCATTCTGGGTTCCACATTGCAGGAATACTTTGGAGTAAGTTCAGAAGTAGTTTTCAAAATGGTTCCCGGGGATCAAACTTCAGTGATGAGGATAGGTTAAAGTGTTGGGACCGGTTTTCCTTGCAGAGAAGAAGGTCAAGAGGAGATCTAATAGCAGCTTTCAAAATGATGAATGGGTTTGATAGGGTTGATGGGGAAAATCTGTTGAGCTCATAAAAGATTGAGAACCAGAGGTTGTAGATTGTAAGTAATTTGCAAAAGAAGCAAATGTGAGATGAGAAAAGAAGCACTTTCAGAGAGCAAGCAGTTATGGTTTTGAGTATACTGCCTGGATGTGTAATGGAAGCAGATTCAACTATGGCATTGAAGAGGTTATTGGATTATTATCTGGATAGTAAGAACATGCAAGGGTATGCGGACAAATTAGGAGCCTGTCATTAGGTCATGATGTTCATTGAGGAACCAGTGCAAACATGATAGGCTGAATGACCTCCTTCAGGGCTGGAACACTTTTGTGATTCAGTAAATACCCTCAAGGCTGTCTGCCCAGAATTACAAAACAAGCTGGTTCCACCATAACGCAGTGGTAGGTAAATGAAATACAAAGGATACTGGAGCTACATGGAGGGGGGGTGGGGGGTGGGATTGGAGAGTGGCTCAAACCTCATCATAAATACATCATCAGATTTTAAAATATATATTCAGTTTTTATCATCAGCTGTATGCATGACTGTCATTGTAGCTGCAACGGCAAGAATCATAGAGAAACTAACCCTTCTTAGGAACAGAAAGTATTCTAACCCAGTCTGAAAATTAGCTTTCCTTTCCATAGTGTCTGTGCCAGCACTCCGTTATGATTGAATGTGGGAGCATCAGACATTACAAAGGCTTCCATCAGTTTGTAACCTTGCCTTTATTGAACAACAGGCAAACCATCAAAAGATCAAAGTCTTGAGGTGTGCTTGCACTTATGAATATTTAAGGGATGTTAGCCTCTGCAGTGTCAAAACATTTACAGTTATTGAAAGATGAGTTCACGTGGTTCAGTTCCATCGAACAGATTTTATAAAGAATTCCTACCTTGGTTGATGCTGCTGCAGGACACTGAAGCTGCCACTCCCTAGGAAGACTGTCCTCATTTTCGTACTCAGGACAATGCTGCAGCTCTTGTGGATCCTCATTGACCATCATGTAGTCTTGTTAGGTCCTCCAGTTGTCTAGAGAAAGTAGTCAATGATTAAATGAACTTTTCTGTTTGGACTGTACTGCCCTAGACTTGACCTGAACGGAAACTTGTTGGCCCCAATGGGAGAGAGTGTTGCAATGCCGATACCAGAATATAATACTATGGCTTTCCAACTGCCACCTCTAAACAGTGTATAGCGTCATTGCTCCTCTGTCATCTGCGCAACATTCCACCTGAGATGAGAGATTCTGGATCTTCCACATCTTCACCATCTCTTTAGAGCATCTTTGGCTGGAATCTCTGTTTTTTGGAGGCTATACCACATCCTTAGATACTGTTGTTGGTCATCCATGTGTAACTATTCCTCATCCATTTGTATAGCTGCTCCTAATGCAACAGGCACAAGGATGACAGTGGCTTCTCTGTCTGATCCATTGGGATGGTTCCAATGAGTCTATGTGGGAAATGTCAGAAGCAAAGCAGCTCCTCAATAATATGATCATTGATCAGTCATAGCACACAAATAACATTCAAACAGCATGCTCAAAACGTTGTGTCCTCAGGTCAATGGGATGTCCCCATGTAGGTCTTGTCTTGTACATCATTGACTTGATTCAGAGTATGCTGCTCAACCCACTTGTAGACACAGTAAGAGATTGTACGTGTGGTAACAATAATGGGGAATTCTCACCCTGCCTCAATCCCTTTACCACCTAAGGTAAGTAACACTGCAAATAGGATAATGGTGTGGATATTATATTTCCAAAGTGAAGTGAGCAGCTCCTAGCTGTTGTGCAGGCTGTGAAACCGTTGAGTGTAACTTTATGACCTGTGAATCAATTTTACAGTTGACCTGGCATTACTGGTGCCATTATTAGGAAGAGTTTGTCCTGTTGAATGATATGATCAAGATTACTCCTGAACCGGAATGTTAGTCGAGACAATTAGTCAATGCATGAAGTTCTCTTAGAGAATTATATAGTAACATGTTATTAAATTACAATGTGTGAGTGCGTTTTTGATATTTTTGCTCCATGTAGGCCCACACAGTGCTCACAAGGCTGACTCTGTTCCCTCAAAGAAAATAAAACACTTATTCTACCAAGTTTTGAGAAGATTTGTACCTCCGGTTCACGAGCAAACTTATCCCCAGAACTTATTCTACCGAGTCAGGGTGCAGTGATGGCCATTTTTTAATTTAAATTTTGATTGCAAGTTTTTGATTTAGTTGAGGATGAAAGACAACAGAGGTATCACCTCAAGGAGTGAGCTATCGCTTCAACCTCTCAATGTAGGTGCCCCCCTGCAACCCCTTCCCCTACCTTCACACACTCCCCCCAACCCCAGCACCAAATCTTTGTCCCTTTTTTGCCTTGCTCTCCCTGTCAACTGCATCAGCTTTGATCTTTCACATGCTCCCATTTAACTATTTTATTTAACTGCTCATCTCCTCAGATCATCCAACATTACTGTGGATTTTGCAACTTTGAACTGAGGTCTCATTTAAATTGCATTTCATTATCCAGAGATAATCCAGGATGATGATTTTGACAGTGGAAGTAATGTATTATCACCAGATAATATAACATCCACAGTGAACAGTTCACACCAATCTACAGCAGCAAACGCACAGCATGAAATGATACAATTGTATCCTGAGAATTGTACAAGAACTCAATCTAATCATTTTATCTGAATGCTGAAATGTTATCCCAATGTGTTAAGATAATTTGTGAAAATGCATTGCGTCCTCTCACATTTTGAATGGAAGGCAAAAGTAGGGTGTTGTGACATTGCATGTGTCTTTGCTGAAGCTAGCATATACTTTCAAGTGATTATATCAGTGTTACATCATACCATGTCAGATGTTTGCATAATGGTATTGATTTCGTCTTAATTAGTCACGGCTATAATGTATACTCTTTCACAAAAGTCAGTTAGTCAATTATAGAAATGTCTGTGATAAATTTGTAATGTATTTAATTGATCTGCAAATAAATCCTCTGATACTTATTCTCAACAGGAACACAGTCTTAGGGTTAATTTTGCAATAGTTAATGTAATAATAAGACATGAAGGTATTGCTCTGTTTACTGTTAGCTAGCCAATCTTCTATCCAGAATGGCATGGTGGCTTGATGGTTCTCACAACACCAGGGTCCCAGGTTTGATTCCAGCCATGGATGACTGTCTGTGTAGAGTTTGCACATTCTCCCCGTGTCTGTGTGAGTGTGCTCTGGGTTCCTCCCACAGTCCAAAGATGTGCAGGTCAGATGAATTGGCCAAACTAAATTGCCCATAGTGTTAAGTGCATTAATCAGAGGGAAATGGGTCAGGGTGGATTACTCTTTTGGAGGGTTGGTGTGGACTGGTTGGGCCAAAGGGCCTGCTTCCACACTGTAGGGAGTCTAACCAACATCTTACCCCTGATACCATGAGCTTTTATCTTTCACAATAATCTTTGATGTAGCATCTTATCAAATACCTTCTGGAAACCCATGTACAATGCATTGGTTCTCCTTTATCACAGGTTTCTTTTCAAAGAACCACAATAAATTACACATGATTTGCTTTTCACAAAACTACATTGACTCTGCCTGATTACCTTGTTTTTTTTTTATTCATTCATGGGGCGTGGGCATCATTGGTTGGGCCAGCATTTATTGCCTTCCCTGCTTGTCCTTAGGAAGGTGATGAGTTGCCTTCTCTAACAGCTGCAGTCAACGTGCTGTGGGCTTGCCCATAATACTCTTAAAGAGGGAATTCCAGCATTTTGACCCAGCCACACTGAAAGAACATTGATACATTTCCAAGTCAGTGAGTGGCTGAGAGGGGAACTTATGCATCATGCTGTCCTTATCCTTCTAGTTGGAAATGGCTGTGGATTTGGAAGGTGCTGTGTAAGGATCTTTAGTCAATCCTTGGAGTGCATTTTGTAAGTAATGCACAGTTCTGCTATGAGTGTCAGTCATGGATGGAGTAGATGTTATGGATGTGATCCTATCAAGCAGGTTGCTTTGTCCCAGATAGTGCAGGTGGCTATGAGGTTATTGCTGAGCCAGTGCTGTTGATAGTGATCTTCCATCACTTTACTGATGATGGAGAGTAGACTGACGGGGCAGTAATTGGGTGGGTTTGATTTGTCCTGCTTTTTGTATGCTGGACAAACCTGGGTAATCTTTCACCTTGTTGCCTAGATACCAGTATTGTAACTATACTGGATCAGCTTGGCTAAGGGAACAACAAGTTCTTGAGAACTAGTCTTCAATACTATTGCTGGAGTATTATCAGGGCTCATTGCCTTTGCAGTATTCAGTGCCTCCAGCCGTTCCTTGCTATCATGTGGAGTGAATCAAATTGACTGAAAACTGGTATCTGTGATGCTGGGGACCACTGGAGGAGACTGAGATGGATCACCCACTCTGTACTTCTGGCTGAAGAGTGCTGCGAAAGTTTCGATCCTTTGTTTTTCTTTCCAATTTATTTATTTTATTCCATATATTCTTCTGTTATATTCTGAATAACCTGCTATAATATCTTTAATGACAGCTTTTAACATCTTCCCTATGACAGATTCTAAGCTACCCAACCTGGGGTTCCATGCTTTCTATCTCTCCATTTTTTTAAGTAATCGGATTGTGGTTGATCTGATAATCAACAACTCCCAAAAGCATTCTTTGAATTGTACTTCTCGGCTATTTTTACTGTGTGACTTTTCCAGTCTCTGTGTGTATAAAAATACCCCAGAACTACCACAGCTTTTCAGTAAGCTCCCCTTATTTCTTCCATACTCCATCCGACTGAGTGATTAGTGTTTGGGGAAGGTACACTACTCCCACAAGTGATTTCTTATTTTATCATTTGTGGCTAAATGCTTTCTATATCATGGTTACCTGATCTGACATCATCCTTCTCCAATGCACAAATACTATGAGTAATAAACAGAGCCACACCCCACCATTTCCTAGCTTCCTGTCCTTCCTAAATGTCTTGTATCTTTTAATATCCACGTCCCAATCCATGTTTTCCTGTAACCATGCCTCTATAACGGCAATCAAATCATAATTACATATTTCGACTTACACGTTCTGTTCGTCTGTACTTGTTTCCCCCAAGCGGATTCGCCATCAGATACAGAATTTCTAGTTTTGTGTTTTGTTTTATAATCGCTAGCCTTACCTACTGACTAACTCTTAGATTTGTGCTGTCTATCTTCTCCTGTCATGATCTGTTTCGAATTCCCAGTATTCATACTTTTTTGTTTCCAAATCTGATCCAACTCTAAAGTAATTTCATCGACAAAACATCTAAATATAAGAATTTGAATCTAAGGTAGAAGACAGAGTGGTGGTGGATGGTTGTCTTTCCGACTGGAGGCCTGTGACCAGTGGAGCGCCACAAGGATCGGTGCTGGGTCCTCTACTTTTTGTCATTTACATAAATGATTTGGATGCGAGCATAAGAGGTACAGTTAGTAAGTTTGCAGATGACACCAAAATTGGAGGTGTAGTGGACAGCAAAGAGGGTTACCTCCGATTACAACAGGACCTTGACCAGATGGGCCAATGGGCTGAGAAGTAGCAGATGGAGTTTAATTCAGATAAATGTGAGGTGTTGCATTTTGGGAAAGCAAATCTTAGCAGGACTTATACTCTTAATGGTAATTTCCTAGGGAGTGTTGCTGAACAAAGAGACCTTGGAGTGCAGGTTCATCGCTCCTTGAAAGTGGAGTCGCAGGTAGATAGGATAGTGAAGACAGCGTTTGGTATGCTTTCTTTTATTGGTCAGAGTATTGAGTACAGTAGTTGGGAGGTCATGTTGCAGCTGTACAGGACATTGGTTAGGCCACTGTTGGAATATTACGTGCAATTCTGGTCTCGTTCCTATTGGAAAGATGTTGTGAAACTTGAAAGGGTTCAGAAAAGATCTACAAGGATATTGCCAGGGTTGGAGAATTTGAGCTATAGGGAGAGGCTGAACAGGCTGGGGCTGTTTCCCTGGAGCGTCGGAGACTGAGGGGTGACCTTATAGAGGTTTACAAAATTATGAGGGGCATGGATAGGGTAAATAGGCGAAGTCTTTTCCCTGGGGTCGGGGAGTCCAGAACTAGAGGGCATAGGTTTAGGGTGAGAAAGATATAAAAGACACCTAAGGGGCAACCTTTTCACACAGAGGGTGGTACGTGTATGGAATGAGCTGCCAGAGGAAGTGGTGGAGGCTGGTACAATTGCAACATTTAAGAGGCATTTGGATGGGTATATGAATAGGAAGGATTTGGAGGGATATGGGCTGGGTGCTGGCAGCTGGGATGAGATTGGGTTGGGATATCTTGTCAGCATGGACGGGTTGGACCGAAGGGTCTGTTTCCATGCTGTACACCTCTATGGCTCTATGACTCTATTCATTATTCCAGAGAAATATAACATTCCTGTTTATGATGTTACCCTCAGATAGAATTTGCATGAAGATCCTGCTGATTCACTGAGTTAAAATGCTGGATAATTAAGCAAAAATTCAACTATTATGAAACAACTTGATTACATGCCTAATTGTACTAATCTATTTTAAATCATCATAGTAGTAACAAGGGATGCAAGGACTTGCTGACATTGGTCAATGCACGTGAAGCAGAATTTCCTTTCATACTAATCTATTTTACTAGGAAAGGAAATATAAACAATAGGTTTTGCCAAGTGCCATTGATCTTTGTTAGAAGCGCAGTTTATAAGTAATTGAATCCACAGCATTCAGCCAATAAGACATATTTGCTACAGAAAGCCCGAGTTAGATCGATACACCAACCCTGTTTGGGTAGATTGGAAGTGAAATTTAATCAGGACCTTTGGGTTGCACATACATGGGATAGCTGCCTTTTTTTAAAAAAAATGAATCATTTCTTTTAATTCATTCCTGGGATGAGGGCATCACTGGCTTGGCCAGCATTTATTGCCCATCCCAAAGGCCAGCTAATGTCATAATATTGTTTAAAATAAAGAAAGCAAACTGAAATGGCAGGCTTTCTTAAGTGAAAAAGAAACCGTGATTTACAACAGAAAGGAATAGTCATCATTTTGACAGATAAGTGACCTTTTCACCCACCCACCCCCAAAGATTTTAAGAAATGAGAAATATTGCCTCAATAGAAGGGAAAAAGTAGGATTTATATAAATACATTTTTAGTTATGATAGAAGTAGAACTGTACAAATATTTTGCTTTCATGGAAACATCAAGGGTTAGAATACGCTATCAAAAAAATGAACATTTAATGTGAATAGACATTGAATAACTTGATAGGAAACATTACCTTATGAACTGCAGATCCCCACTGGTTGCTGAATGATGTGCACTGTTCTGCTGTTAGCCCCACAAAATCATCAGCTCATGCTCAACCTCCCTATGATTTTGAAGAGATTGCTCCTTTCACTCTTTAATTGTCCATTAAACTCTCTGCAGAAAGCTGAAGCCAGTACTTAACAGCCTTAAGTACTTTTTTAATGTGGAAGTTTATATTCCTGCAATGTCATTTAATCTGTACAATCTCCCTTCTGAAAGGGAATCATTCAAACTATAGACTTTCAATTCTCCAGGCAGCATCAAGGTTTTTAAACTTTGAAATGGATTTTTTTGTTATTGTCTCTTTTTTTTTCTCATGCTCTTAATCCTACCTTCTTTCCCCTCTTTCTACCTTTGCATCCGTAACTGAATTGAGTCTAATTTTCCACTAATGTATCTTCATTTTTGCTTTCTCAATTGTTAATTGGTTACCTTAAACTCATGAATTACGGAGATAGATGATTTGGTTGTAAAATTACCAAGCAGGATTGACAAAGTAGGCAAAAGTGAGGGCTGCAAATGCTGGAAACCAGAGTTTAGATCAGAGTGGTGCTGGAAAAGCACAGCAGGTCAGGCAGCATCCAGGATTGCTAAAATAGTGATGACTGGATTTCTCCCAGTGCTATGCACATGAGGACAGAATGAGGAACTTATGATTGTGTGTGCTGGAAATAAGGTGCAGGAGGGAAGGCTTGAGATTTCTGGGACTCTGAGACTGGCTGTGGGGAGATAACTCTTGATATTGGCAGATTGATTGCATTTGAACAGAGCTGAGATTGAGTTCCTCACAGTGCGTTTTTCTGTCACTTTTGCAGAGAGACTAAAATAACTCAGCAAAAGTGTGGAAACTAGGAAAGAATGTTCGAAAGAAGCACCAATGGGAGCAAAATACCAAGAGACCACAAGAATGGGGAATAGAAAGTTAATAGGTCGAAAAGGAGGGGAGGGAGTAGTTGGAGTAAGGGATAAAGTAATGCAGATTAACTCAGAGTTATGCTGCATGTATTTGAATGCACAGCAAAAAGTTAATAGAATTGGAGATTCCTTGTTAGACTATGATTTTGTGGTAATAACAGTTACCTGTCTCAAGAAATGGCAACTTTAGCTGTTAAATGTTCATAGTTACAATGTGTTCAGGCATAATAGAAAAGGTTTTCTGTTTTTTTTTGCTCAGGAGAGCAACGCAGTGCTGGAGAAATAGGATGTTTCAGAGAGTCCCAGGACAGATTTGATTTGGGGCCAGTCATAAAGTTGATCCCTTTATTCTAAAATGTTTCCAAAATTTCTAAAATTTTTCTAAGATACTGTGTCCTTCATGTTTTTTCAGAGAGGTTGCAAACAGCTCCCAGTTCTGATTGGACTGGGTTGGTACAGAGATTAAAGGGTATTGAGAGGCCTTTTTTGTTTATATGTAAACAGATGAGACTTCAGGCCTAAGTGGTCGTGTTTTAGTAGTGACCTATATAATGAAAGGGGAGTGGTCAGCTCTCTAGCTGAGTAATTCAATCCAAAACTAGTTAGAAATTCAGCAGTGGACTGTGTGAACAGGTTGCAAAAACTCTCTCTCTCCTCTGCCCTTCTAACTTGAACTTCATTCCATTTTTACTGTTTCTTTAAGGGGTTTGCTTGTTGGGTACTGTTGGGTATATTCAGAACAGCATAATTAACTCTAATTTGGATAGACTGAGTTCTGTAGGCATTCTTTATTCTGTTCTTTGTGTTTCAATGTGCAATTTGTGAATACATTTTTGTCTGTTTTAAAACCTGGTCGTCAACCTAGCTAACTTACTACGGATAATTTTCACTGTACACTTACTGAAACAATTTGCAAAGCTATGGTTTGGGCTGCCTGCTTAAGAATGTTTTGAGCGGTCTGGATTAGTCCATAACAGACTGGGGGCTCTTTGCAGGATTTTAAACAGTGAGTGGTAGGTGTTAGTATTTTTGTTTCAGATGTTGGTTTGGTTGAGGAGACAAAGCTTGGGATAGTAATGGCTCTTTCAGTCGCCAGAAGTTTTCTGGAAGTCAGTGCAGTGACTTTGGAAGTTTTGCAAAAGATGAATAAGACCAAGCTGCAGGAATTTGCAGACCAGCTGAAATTGGAGTTAAGAGTGTGGTGCTGGAAAAGCACATCAGGTCAAGGTAGCATCT
Organism: Chiloscyllium plagiosum; assembly: GCF_037043375.1. Lineage (NCBI taxonomy): Eukaryota > Metazoa > Chordata > Chondrichthyes > Orectolobiformes > Hemiscylliidae > Chiloscyllium > Chiloscyllium plagiosum. The sequence continues at coordinate 7,046,606 of NW_028270144.1, forward strand.
GAGGAGCAGGAGAATCAATGTTTTGAGTGTAACCCTTCTTCAGGACTGGGGGTGGATGTGGGGGAGCTGCAGTTAAAGGGGGTGGCG